>NC_083811.1:11606250-12231325 GCF_015708825.2 Lethenteron reissneri
AATTAAAGGATTAGAAGTGTATCCAATATATGAGTATGTAAGGATTCAAATTTATACTCTTAGGTCTTTCGGTAAAGTCACGTAGGTAAGGAATACATTGGCGGTCCCACCTGATGACGGAGACTTGTGTTGCCTCCGAAACGTCGTGATTTTATTGTTTTATTTTTTATTAATTTTAATTTCATTTTTTACCTACGTGACTTTACCGAAAGAACTAAGAGTATGAATCCTTGCAGTCACGAAAGCTTCAAATCTAGGATTTAAATTTACATTGCAGTAATCCCATTACTTTTCTGTTTATGTTAATATGTGAATTCATTTTGTGCATTCGTGAATGGGATCCGTTTCAGATTCTGGAAAGCACAATGAATCGAGTGACGGAAACAAAGGCTCACTTGCTGCACCTTGTGAAATCAACTGTGCACAGCACTCGTTCCGGGTTCGCCCGATGATGATGGATGTAATTGCCGGTGAAGCGTCGTCCTAAATTTGTAAATGCCGTGGATTTACTCTCCAACCTACCGGTGGGCAAAAGTAGTAAACTCATTGGCGCGTTTTATTTACTCTTTGGTTCTTTCGGTAAAGTCACGTATAAAGATCAAATAATAAATTAAATAATAGCATACGACGTTTCGATTGCAACACAAGCAATCATCATCAGGTATAAATGAAATAGCAACAAAAATAGATTTTTGTTGCTATTTCATTTATACCTGATGATGATTTTTGTTGTTATTTCATTTATACCTGTTGATGATTGCTTGTGTTGCAATCAAAACGTCGTATGCTATTATTTAATTTATTATTTGATCTTTATACGTGACTTTACCGAAAGAACCAAAGAGTAATTCCTGCAGTCACGACAGCTCCAAATTTAAGAGCGTTTTATTTACGTGACAAACCTTACTGGCTGTGTCGGGTGGTGGACAGTCACGACACATTCATACTTACGCGATCTAACCCAACAACCTTGAATGTGAATAAACGAGATCAACATCGGACACGTCTGAGATACAAAAAAAAAACTCCAGGACCTATCGTGGGAAGAAGAATGCTTTTTCCATGAAGAAGACAATAACTCTGGCAGCCGGAGAGCGTTCTCTATGAACCAGCGGTGCGTGCCATTGCGATGTTCACGCAGCCCTCTCTCTCTCGGCGCTGCTCCTGACACCGTACAACTGTAGCTGGCGTCGTGTTCGTGTCGACTGCGTTTGTTGCAAATGTAAAGAAAAAATTGTTTGTAGACGCGGTGGTTACGCCAGGTTCGCGCCACCAGACAACGCCGGACACTTTTGCAACGAGGCTGTTCCATCTCAAGGGATGATCTGGAGTGAAAGATTTTAATGAATTACAATGCGTTGTCTCGAGCAGTGTATTATTACACAAAACCCATGACCTTTGACTCCTATAACACACGGCGGGGGGGGGGGGGAGTCTCTCCACCCACTGCCGCTGAACGGCGCTTGTCATCAGAAGGATTTGGCATGTTGCCCCGAGAGATGCCCCACCCTTTGTTAATGTTTAATGTGATCATGTCAAATGTTTGTTTTGTATTAAATGTTTTGAATATTTAATATCAGATTAGGGCGGAAGTTCACAAAGCCTTGGCCCACCATCAAGCAGATTGCACGCTGCCTGAATGATTTATTAATTGTGCAGGTGCAGCCTTTGAACAGGTGCATTAGCCGTGGTGAATATGGGACGCTCGGTGAAACAAACCCATCTGCGGCTCCGGTGCAAAGCGATGGCAATCGGCTGGGTGTCACTTCTATCGTTCTTCACTTCGATCTTCACTTCGAACACTTCCATCAATTCAATGGGCAGCACATGATTCCCTGCAGGACAATCTGTGAGTCAGTCGTAACAATGTTCTTAATATACCCCCAAAAGAGGCTCACTGAGTCTCAAGACTCTCGTTCAGGCAGGTCCTTTGTTTGATGGTTGGGCCAATTCCATAAATACGTGTGAGGGAAGGAGAGCCAGCACCCAGCGAAACCCCACTTCAAATCAAGGGGCAACACTCAAAGCTCTACACAACTACATTCAAGCATCCATTGCTCTATTGCCATGTCCTATCCACTTCAGAGACCACAGCATATGGTATTTCCAAACAGCCTCTCATCCAAGGCCCAGTGATTGGTGCAATGTTTTTAAATCTATATACAGAAAAACCTTGGATTGCGAGTAACTTGGTCTGCGAGTGTTTTGCAAGACGAGCAAACATTTTAAATAAATATTAATTTGATAAACGAGCGAGGTCTTGCAATACGAGCAGTACGTGTACACGCTTTGTCTGCCGAGCGTCACGTGATCACAACTGATATAAGAGTGCTTTGATATACGAGTGCTTTGGATTACAAACACGTTTCCGGAATGAATTATGCTCGCAATCCAAGGTTTTACTGTATGTAGATCACCTCAAGCCTCCCATAAATCACGTGAGTGATGTGTGGCCACACCCACCATGAACACCTCCCCTCCCCCTAAGAAAACACACGCTCCTCTGTAGATCTCACTTCTGCTTGCACCTTCATTCTCTCCCCCTCACTGCCCTCCCCTCTCATTACCCTCTCATCCCCGACGTTTTGGCCCAGTCATTCCTTCTCTCCCTCGTCCCCTTCCTGGACTGGTACCCCTCCTCCTCCTGTTAGCCTGCTGCTTATCTTGAGCCGTCTCTTCTTTGCCCATCTTGGGGACTTCCATCCCGGAATCCCTTCGCTTTGTCTGACTCCCCAGTCCGTGGTATACCATCTTTTTTTTTATTAGGAAACATTCATTAATACATATTGTCTGCAGTGATGAAATTATAAAAAAATATTTTCTTCTTTAAAAAAGGAATGCAATGTCGGAATAATGGTTCAAGGGTTCAAATCCTATGTGCAGTCGCTGGATTTTTGTTTAAAGTTATGAATTTCCCCGTGATATATTTCCCCACATGTTTATTTTTAACATATCACACAAGTGATGCATTGTTTAGTCTTAGAACTGCTTACCAAATCAGAAACCACGATTTAAGCTGTGGTACAACCTAATATCACAGTGCCTCTCACCGGATGTATTTCAAGGGTCTATTTTACACAACACAGGCCACTTTGAAGCTACACAGATGACCAGAATCATACAAAACTCAACTTCCATTCTGTTTGTCCACGTAAAATAATATATATAATAGTCGATCAGCCTGTTGGCCTTCCAGAATCATGTTAGCCAGCAGTATTTATTTAAACTCACAAACGTTGGACTGTTTTTACTCTTTTAGGGCTCATCAGCAGAGTCAGACTTGATACGAAAAAAACCACTGCTGGCTCACAGGATGCTATGGTAAGTGCTCTCTTTCTCTCTACACCACTGAAAATATATATATGCATCGGTGTATCATTTTGTTGTGCAAAACGCTCCAATACACTGCTCATTACAATTTTATACTCTACACAAAATAGCAAATCAATTGAATACATCCTTATCTTCAAAATCTTCAAAGATAGACTTTATGCAGCCACTGATGGACCTGCTGAGATCAGCAATTGCCATACAAAAGCATGGCACTGTAATAAACACATTCCTGCGAGGGAGCTGGTAGGAACGTTGGGTTGCTCGGTTAATGGCCAGGGTCAACGGCGGCGTGGTGTATTCCGCAAATATGGCCGACTGTGAGGGCGGGCACAAGCCGGCGTGAGTAGGTTAAACGTTGAGTTTTATAAGGGCACCACAGGGTGACCAGCCCCTCCCCACCCAGCCCCACCCCTCCCACCCCCCACCCAGCCCCACCCTCCCCACCCAGCCCCTCCCAACCCTCCCCATCCAGCCCCTCCTCACCCTCCCCTCTCCACCCAGCCCCACCCCTCCCATTTTTGGATTCACGACATACAGATGGACACAATAATCCCCTGTGGGCTGGTGTAACCAGGAGATTCCTACCAGTATTATTGGTATTGGAAACAGCTCAATCAGTGTTCGTGGTTGTCCTAGTGAAAAGGTGACAATCGCCACTGTAATACGGAATTTCCGACACTGGCTCAGGGTTGGCAATTGCTCGTTGATCATGGAAGGTAGGCACGTGACATCTGACTTCTCTTATATTTGCAAGTGATGTCGCAGGGTCTTCAGGATCTACTCTACATCGGATGGCGAAGAATGTTAATTCTTTGTATACATTTATGATCGATGGAGTCGAATAATCAACTCTACAGAAATCCAATGGATTTTCATGATTTGGGGCCACGATCCAAGTCACCAATCGATACCTGTGTCTTGTTCTTACAATCTTCGTGCGTTGTTTATTGTGTGTTCTGTCCTATTTTTGCAAGTCTCGTTTCATCCATTGGCTTCAATGTAACATTGCCTTGTTGCTCTGGAGACCTGGAGATCGGTGATCGATGTTGGGTTGCCACGTTGATGGTGTTCGTCATATGAGTTCTCACTTAAGAGAGTGGGCCGCATGAAGGCTGCGACCTTCAAACTCCCTTTCGGACCGATGTGCTTCACCTTAAACAATGCGAATTCAACCCCAATGAAGCTTGGAGAGCCGAATGGAGTTCTAAATAACTCACACACAAACACCTCGTAAAAGGCCCAACGCAAAAAATTCCTGGGTTTGATCTTCCACGAAGCTCAAAGTCTACCCTAAATTGCTTCCGCATGAACCATGGCAGATACCTGATGCACAAATGAAAAATGTAAACTCTCCAGTGTGCGACTGTGGTCATCCAGAACAGACCATACAACATATAACGACGCAATGCCCGGTCCACAAATATGAAGGGGACATCGCAGCGATGATACACTCCGCAGCTTCTGACGTGGATATCTGGCTTGACCACCAGAATGTGAAATTGTAGTCCTTGCTCTGCATCTACATCAGCATCCATTCGAAAGAAGAAGAATGTAACATTGGAATATTCATTTCATGGATCTCTATAAATCGATGATTGATGGATCAATGCATCGTTATATTCCATATACTTATACAGGTATTTTGGTTCAGATTTTTTTGTTGTTTTGCTTTTCTTATTCCGGTGAACCTGTTAAATTAGACTTATTCTGGTCTCTTGAGTTTGCCTCTAGCTACCAAAAATCAACTTAAAACTTGAACTTGCATGCTTAATGGAAACACAGACTTCTGTAAAAAAAAATTCCCGGTTGCATACAACACACTCAAAATGTATCGATAGTGCAGCAACATTGAAATCGACTGCCGCGTTGGCCTGTTTTAGCTGGAGGCTGTGCCATGAGTTGGAATGCATTACCCGCAGGTCTACGAATGACAGGACTGTTAAGCATTTATCAAAATAAAATGCGGCAAATTTGTATGCTTAAAGTAATATGGAGGCGATGCTAATGTGCCATTAAGATCACCGTTACAGTGAAGGTCAATAATACATGTCAGAGAGTAGCAACACATCCTGCCGCTATGCATCGTAATTGCCTTGAGCCCACTGAAATGTAAGAGATAACGGTGGTGATAATAATGCTAACTTTTGAAATACAATTTTGAAGTACTGTGTTTATATTATTGATTCTATAATAACAACAATATTAATCTGGACACCAGATGTTCACATTTTCTGATTGGCAAGGTCGTCATCCAGCAGTGGATTAATCATAGCTATTGATCATGATGATAATGAAGAGTACAAGGATGGCTATAATAACAATACCTCTTAGATTGCCAAAAAAGTACATCGATGTTTTGGAACAATCAGGTGAGACGTTAAATAAATAAAACTCAACTTGTGACGATGTGTGACGAAGAGAGGGGGGTTTGAGAAATGTGACGTCGCATCAAAATTCGCAACTTTAAATAAATATAGACAACACGTTCTGCTTAATTAAATAGACTTTTTTAATAAATGTCTTCTCCTACATCAGAGTGCAGCGCCACATTAAATACGCACTACGATGACAATAGTTTAAAGCGATTTAAAGCATGTTTTTTTTTTTTTTGGGGGGGGGGGGGCAGGCAGAGCTTTGTGACGTCATATTTGAGGGGGGGGGTCTGACTTTTTGTGACGTCGTGTGACGAAGGGGGGGGGGGATCAAAAATCGTCCAAAATCGCGTGACGTCATTTAAACTCAACAGATCAGCCAATAACATTGCAAGCCCCCCGCGGTGTTCTGTGTGGGGGGCAAGCGTGAGATAGCGGTGGTGACAAGGCTCAAGCCATTGCAAAGAAAGGGCAGGGCCAAGGTACTATTCGAGTGCGAGCATGCTTGAGGTCTTCATCGTGGACACCGCCTTACAAAAGGAACACGCAGACATAGACTCGTGTTCTGGCCAGTAGAGCAATAGAGATTGTTTTAACCAGCAGAAATAGAAATGGCAGCCAGATCGATTAATAGTGGCGAGATGTTAACTACCTCCCCTGTTATACAAGAGGTCGTCAATTCGATCGCGACCCTGACACCTGTATATTTTGGAGATTGCATGCTCTAGATTTGAAGCTTTCGTGACTGCAAGGATTCATACTCTTAGTTTTTTCGGTAAAGTCACGTAGGTAAAAACGTCGTGATTTTAATTATTTTATTTTTATTAATTTTAATTTCATTTTTTTACCTACGTGACTTTACCGAAAAAACGAAGAGTATATTGCATGCTCTCTCCATGGTCGTGTGGATTTTTTTCTGGGTCCGCCGGTTTTCCATCCATTATTTAGAAACATGAGTTTAGAGTATTTGGCTCCTATACAAAATATATTGTTTATTATACTACATGACCTCAGCCACATTTTGGCACACATGTGTAAATGAGTTTTAATACGGACACTTGTAATACGTACAACACCACACACAAATGTGCATGCATCATGTTTCATTGTACTGCATCTGCATGTTGATTTAGAAACATGCGTTTAGAATATTCGGCTGTTATATATTTCCACGTGGTAAGCCAGGTCGCTTCTAAAAAAGAGCTACATAGCTCAGTGGGCCTTACCTGGTAAAAAAAAAATGAAAATGTTCCAATAGTTAAGTTTATCAGTGTGGTGCCTCGAAAGCACTGCGAAATTGTCGAAAAGGTGTTGATATGTGAACAGTGTAATATTATCAGTGGACCTTTAAAATTTTGCTTTCACACAATAGAGGATGTTAATATATATTGCAGTTACCTATATTACTGTTGTATCAAATGTTGAACAATGTTTGTCGCTTTAAAACTACTCAGATGACAAGAATCCGTCCTCGTGTTTCCCATTGTCTTGGTGTTGTAACATCATGAAGTGCGATCTTTGGAAACAAAAGCCAGCCTCTTTGCTCGCAACAAACAAAAACACAGTTTCCACTTGGGCATCATCTGCATCTGAAAGGGATACCTTGAAGACATCTACAACCAGTGACAGAATGAAAGCAGAGACTGTAATCCGTGTTTGCCAATATGAAACCAGATTCATTGCTTTAGCTCTCTCTCGGTCTTGTTGCAAAAATAGCAAACACTCACTACAGTTAGGAGGTTTGCTACTGGTGGTGTAAGCATGATGATGATGATAATCAAGATTGTAGAAATACATGTAATAGAAAATCATGAGGCACATCGTGAGTTGCTAAGTCATTCTTAAGATGGGAAGAGAAGAATCCACAGAACTCTCGCATATCGAGGGTTTACTGTACTCGGCATAGTCCATGAGCCAGAATGTGATACCAAATGTGATGGCAAGCATTTAGGAATGCACGTTTCTATATGTGGCTTATAAAACAGAGGATTACATGCTAGGATACTCATCAAATAAGATTATTGCATAATTAATATACTGCTAATTTTCCCAAGTCACGTGATAGCAACAAGTGAAATAGTTTGACTGTGCCCCTATGGACTTAATACTCTTTAGTTTTTTCGGTAAAGTCACGTAGGTAAAAATAAATAAATTTATTAAATCACGACACACTTAAGCGGTTGTGCTTTCACTAAGTTGTCCCCACCTGAAGAAGGACGCTTGTTTTGCGCCCGAAACGTCGTAATTTAATTTTATTTAAAAAATTTAACTACGTGACTTTACCGAAAAAAACAAAGAGTATGAATCATTGCAGTCACGAAAACTTCAAATGTAGAACCCCTATGGACTATCAGAGCAGTAAGCCAGCAGCACTGAGATTCTGGGTCTAAATCCCGAGTTCTCACCCCTGTGATTCAACCAGATTCTCGTGTATAACGGGCCAATGCTTTCAAAACGTTCAACCGAGGAACACATTTTAGTAAATCGTCATATAAATTAATCAGGGCCCAGGTCATTAATTAATCATTGTTTTAATGTACGTACAGAGTTGAATCACTCATCAACCAATGAAAGTTGCAGTATATTTGGTGTGTAGGATCGACCCTCTAAGGATGCGTGGAGAAGGAGCTTTGATCTCCTTTACATATTTTTTTCCCCAGAGTTGTTGAGAAATGTCACCTTACGTTCACTTTTTAAGAATGCTAAATTATACGGCACAGTGATTAGGTCTTACAAGTATTATTTAAGGGGACTGAAGGGTATGGAACAAAGGAAATAATATAAATATAAGATAATTACAATTGAATTGCATTAATGTCATACAAAATAAGACATAGGCATGGAAGTGCTGAACAAGATAATTAACGCGTGAAAAAAATCTACATGGTATAAAGAGAATAAATGCATATTAATAAAATAACCAAATAAAGCCAACATTTACTCATCTTAAAATAGCTGACGAAAAGTAAACCGATGTAAGTAGTAAAGTCACGTAGATAGAAAAAAATAACCAATAGATCACGACGTTTCGATAGCAACACAGGCCATCGTCTTCAGGTGAAACGACACAGCAGGCGGACCGCTGAGGCAGGAGGAAATGTAGCGAGAGAGCTGCTGCAACCAAGGGTTAGGGGCCGTCCATAAATGACGTCACGCGATTTTGGACGATTTTTGACCCCCCCCCCCCCCCTTCGTCACACGACGTCACAAAAAGTCAGACCCCCCCCCCCTCAAATATGACGTCACAAAGCTCTGCCCCCCCCCCCCAAAAAAAAAATAAACATACTTCAAATCGCTTTAAACTATTGTCATTGTAGTGCGTATTTAATATGGCGCTGCACTCTGATGTTGTAGGAGAAACATTTATTAAAATGTCTATTTAATTAAGCAGAACGTGTTGTCTATATTTATTTAAAGTTGCGCATTTTGATGCGACGTCACATATCTCAACCTCCCCCCTTCCTCTTCGTCACATATCGTCACAAATGTCTGACCCCCCCTCCCCCCTAGGTGTGTGACGTCATTTATGGACGGCCCCTTATATACATTTGTGGTGGGTTCAACCCAAGGGTAAGTGGGCGGGACTAGAGATGGAATTTGTAAGTAAATGTAATCGCAGAGAGGGTAGGGGTGGGTGACCTCGGCTAAGCCGAAGACGATGGCTTGTGTTGCTATCGAAACGTCGTGATCTATTGGTTATTTTTTTCTATCTACGTGACTTTACCGAAAGAACCAAAGAGCATGAATTCCTGCAGTCACGAAAGCTTCGAATCAATAAGTAGCTGTACTGTACCATTGACGTTACCCGATGTCCAGCTCGGTAAAATGTAAACATCTTAATTACACGGGGCAGTGAAACATGACATTTATTTAATAAGCGCAGTTTGACGTATTTATTCTGGAGCACACTTTCCTTGGATTGCTGCTTGCTGTGAGCTACACCAGTTTATTCGACTGCAGAACAAAAAGGAATCGTTAATCCATAGTGGAATTAAATATACAGTTTAACACGTAGGCTTTCGCGACCAATATTATTCATAATAAAGGTGTTTGGGTTCGATCACGTTATTTATAAATGTGTCGCAACCCTCCACCACCCGACAAGGCAAATCAGTAAAAAATGTGTCACGTTGACAAAAGACAAATGGTTCACTACTTTAGCCCATCGGTGTGTTGAAGAGTGAATCCACAACATGTACAACCCTTAAACTGATTACGCCCGACAACATAAAAATGGCGTTGCTGTAAAAGTACAAAAACAAAGACCCACGTGTAGCTAACATCGGTTTTTGGGCAAGTGCTGTTAGTGAAGACTGGCACAGCGCACAAGGGGGTGTTGTGGCAAGCATCACACACGCAGCCACGTTTGTCTCCCCGGTGCTGATGTTCAAACACCACGCCAGGTATAATTTAACTCACCTGAGTTTACCTCGGTGAGGCCCAGGTATGTACGGTTCAGATAATTGCCACTGACGTTGCCCATGAGTGACAATCGAACTCAGGTCGTTAGTTTCATGGTGCAGCACGCCAACCTCTAAGCCCATCGCTCCCTTGCGTGCGCACGCGTGCGCGTGAAAGTACACACAGACACACCTATGCCCACTAACTCCAAGGACATCTGAAATGGCAGAGAGCTCTGGGACATAAGCAGCATTGCTGCAGCTACAATGGCACGCTTACACAAAAAATCAATCAAAATGAATCTGCCTGGGATCAATAGGCAGATTACAATGGCTTGGCTTCATATACAAGTAGTGTGTGGATCGCATTCTGTTTGCTTCCCAGCGCTGATTATTGTTGAACGAAACAACTATATGAAAGCAAAGACAATAACTCGAAACATGGCTACGAACGTGAAGCGTTGAGCGTCGTTAATGCTCTTGTGATTTCGCAGGCAGCCGATCTGTGCGGATGTTTGAGTGCTCAGCCCTCCTATCCGTGGGGGTTCGCCAGGAATGTTCGTTTCCCTCTCAAACGGAAGAATGCCCCCAAAAAATGGAAATCGGTTAAACGTCACAATGCAGGACCCTCCAGGAAGAAAACAACAGCAAAAAAACCCCACACATTCTTGAGACTCGGTAAGGCTTCGATGAAAAAAGACTGTCCTTGATTAACAGCTGGTAAACAGATCAAGGCGCGGCCTTGCAAGTAGCTGACTCCCGACTGAAGGGCCTCCACTGGAGTGAGCATGGCCGAGCTCCCTCGGGAAGACATTTTGGCCAACTCTTCCACGCTGACCGCACATCATTGAAGAGGTGGCAGTAGCAACGCTTTAACCCACCACACGTGAGTTGCCCATCGACTCTGGAGTGAGAGAGAGGTGGATGGATTTGAGACATTGGCCAATTGGTTTAACCGGCGTGCTGGAGGACCTGAACCACCGACCTCTCCATTGCAAACGCACTGCGCTCCTTGATTAATTTACGATTGAAAATACTGGCTGCCCCTAATGTATTGCGAATCTATATATTTTTATTCCATTATTTTACAGGTAATTACTCGGTTTTGTCTAAATACGATAATGTTATGAGAGGGCTAAGCATCTCTGAGGTTAATGTGAGGAATGGCGTACGCAAACATATGCATACGTTTACATTTGTGTACGTGTTCATATAAAATGCGGCTGTTGTGTTCAGGAAATTCTCAGTTATAGCCTCGGAGCGACGCCGTTTGTGAACGCTCTATTCAGTGAACGAATGCATGCGCCCGCATGTTATTAGCGCCTAAACGCAGCCCCGAAGCTAGCCTTTCTGAAACGAACACGAACCTTTTGTGTTTAAAAGAACTGAGTCATCAGCATTAATGAACAAAGCGTGAAGCAGGAAACGCGCACATAATACAAACTGTCCGGGGCACCGCTACGAAAAGAAATAAATAAACGAGCGATATTTTCCAGAACGCTAAGCTGGCGTGGAGTAGAAGATTATCAACGTAAGCCTTTACCGCGAGAGTACAAGGTACACCTATCCATAATCATAATATCCATGCGTAATTGTTCCCTATATTCCCATGATCCAATTTTTTTCTTATAAACATCAGAGGGATACAATAAGATGAGTTGGATGTGATGTGCCAAATTATTTCCCAGAACAGCATTCTTTACTATTCTAGCTGAAATAAAGCATCATCTACAACTGGATTTTGAGACCAAATACAAGATGCAGACATTAAATATGAGGGGTTCAACAATTGGTTCCCCTTGCAATTCAGTTTATTGGCTTGACTGAGGATAACAATTTAATTCACGAAAAGGTTCCCTTTCTAACATTGTGGTAAATGTAGTGGCCTCTAGTGGCTGTTTGGGTCACGTGAACCCTCTCCATCAGTCACAATGTTGTGGCCTGGCTCTCCGACACACCGATGTGCTGTACTAGTGACGAATTGGCCACGTTCTGTTCACGTGACAACCCTCAGTAGTTGGCTGTGTCAGGTGGTGGCGGCTTTTAACGTCACATTTATATATTTACGCGATTTAGCCCACAAAAAACTCTATTATGGATGATATTGGTCGCGAGAGTCAACGTGTTAAACCCTCTACATCAGTGTTCTTCACTCAGTTTAAGAGAGGGCCACTTCCACCGAAAAGACACCAGGGCCGCCAGACATTTGAAACCATTTCGTTTTCCAGCATGACGTGGTGTTTTCCCACGTTGTGTATTGACAGGGGCCGCACTAAAGGTCACCAGGGGCTGCCAGTGGCATGCGGGCCTTGCAATGAAGAACACTGGTTTATATAGAGTAGATAGAATATATACAAATAAAAAAAACATCAGTAAACCAAAGAATGGACATCGGCTGACGGATCGATGCGTCGGTCCACTCGCGAGTTAATGAGATCGGTAGTTGCGATAGGAGATCAATAACAAAAGCAAGAAGCCGAGTCAGAATGTAGCCATGCTCAAACGATGCAGCAAAACCCATCCCCTTTGGTGGTTCAGAACGAATAGTGAGAATTCCACATTGATATGGTTGGGGCCAAGTTTTTCCATGGGACAATCATTGTTGACTTCTCACTGTTGACGGTCCGAATGAAAAGCACAGGCAGGGATTAGAAACGAGAACCTTGGGATTATGAATTGAGCACCCTATTACCCCTTCAATTACCATTCTCTTGGGTGTGATGCTACACCAAGCCATGTGAACCATTAGTGGATGGAAATGACTTGGGGGAAACACGATTTTTCACTACTCCATTGTAAGAATTGGCTGTCAGCGAGACAAATGACATTGAACATTTGATCTTTTTTTCGTGATACACAAAGATGATCTAATTTAATTTCGTAAAATAATCGAGAAAAAAAAGAATGACGGCCCTTCAAAAGTTATAATTTATATCTTGTTAATGAGACACATTTACGATGTTTTATTACAATTGCACACGCTGTTATAGATCCACTTCTCAGATCGGACAACTACGATGTGATGTCATCGTCATTGAACAGCTACATTGTGATATCATAAAACAGCTACGATGTGATGTCATCGTCATTGAACAGCTACATTGTGATATCATAAAACAGCTCCTATGTGATGTCATCGTCATTGAACAGCTACAATGTGATATCATAAAACAGCTCCTATGTGATGTCATCGTCATTGAACAGCTACAATGTGATATCATAAAACAGCTCCTATGTGATGTCATCGTCATTGAACAGCTACATTGTGATATCATAAAACAGCTCCTATGTGATGTCATCGTCATTGAACAGCTACAATGTGATATCATAAAACAGCTCCTATGTGATGTCATCGTCATTGAACAGCTACATTGTGATATCATAAAAACAGCTACGATGTGATGTCATCGTCATTGAACGGCTACATTGTGATATCATCAAACAGCTCCGATGTGATGTCAACTCCATCGTACAGGTATGATGCGATGTCATCCTCATTTCACATTCATGACGCACTTTCCTGCGTATCGCGATGCTGCGGAAAAACTGTGGCTTTGGCTTTTGGGATGGCTTTAAAAGGGCTCGTCATGCACACAACGTCAGATTCTTTTCCATAATGGAACATGACAAATGTTGCCAAATGTGCGTGCGTGCTTAGTCACGTAGAGATTTAGCTACAGAGCCACGCCATATGGATTGCTGGGGATAGGGCCATTAGCGAGCACCTATTAGGTCCAACAAAGCGCTTGAGGTGGATATGGGGAGAGTCTGGGAGTGGCAGTGGAAAAAAGCTGATTGCCTGAAACATTCGTTTTATATATAAATTATTAGTTAAATAAATGTCAGTTTTAAAGAAGGCAGGTTTTGTTAGCTTGTTGTTATACGTTACCAATGCAGTTCCTAAAATATATTTTTTACATGCATAAGCTAGACAAATTAATGATGTATGTATGAATTGTAAGTCTACGGTCATTATGTGTGTATTCGTACTTGAGAGGCATAGCAAGGATTCTTTAGAGCGACGAAGACACGCAGTGCCCTGCATATTATTTCAAAGATCCGTACTGCACGCAGTCAGGGAGGCCTTCATCCAGCAGTGGAGTGTTAAATGGCTGAACGTTGATAATGGTATAATGATATAATGATAATGATATATATATGTATGTGGATCTTCTTTCGCACCGTATGTAGCTAACCGAATTCATCGGAGGTGCGGGCGAAGGACACAAACTAAACACAAAATGACCATCGTAGTCTTCATTGCACGTGTGATTCCCACAATAGCAGCAGCAGCAGTTGTCAAGCAGCCACAGGTCCGAAAGCTGCTTCGGTAGGGCTTTTTCTCAGCCAATTGTTGGAAGCTGACGGGGGGGGGAGGGGGGAAGTGCTGTGGTTGAGCGCTAAGTGCTCGGGCACTTGATTGAGTTCCAGTCCGGTTTGCAGTGAGCAGCTCACGCCGAGACGCGCAAGGCGACTGAGCGTGGAAGGAAATACAGTGCGTGTAGAGCGCACTCACGCACGCACGCACACACCATTGTTATTCTTGGTTCTTTCGGTAAAGTCATGTAGATAAAAAAAATATGTTGAAAATAAAAAAATATCGTAACAAATATAGAAATAATACATTGCATTTTTTATTATGATACATTTTAAATTATTATTTTAAATTAATTACTTTTATTTTTTGTATTTGAAAATTGTAATTAAATTTTATTATTTTATTATTTTTTGTTTTCTACCTACGTGACTTTACCGAAAGAACCAAGAATATTAATTCCTGCAGTCACGAAAGGTTTAAGTCAAAATGTACGCGCATTGTTGTGTGCATCTGAGACATTGCTCACGAGGTCGATGTGGGAGCGTTGGTGCAGTGATTAGCGCACTGCTCCACGAAGCCAGCCAGCCGAGTTCGATTCCCACTCATGGCCAACATCGGTGGTTAATTATCTGAACTGGTCCTGGGCCTCCCCTATGTCGACTCAACCTTAAATGAGTACCTTGTGTGGTGTGTAAACGTCAGTATTAGGGAGACAAATGTGGCTCAGGCGTGGTGCTGTCCACCCAACCTCTGCTGGGCTGTTTAGGATTTAATAGGACTTGCCCGAACAACATGTTAAATACTATTCTGGTGAATAGTATTTTAAGGTTTATAAGATGAGTCAGTGGGTGAATTTTTTTAAATATATAAAGTGTCAGACAGCATCGTGATAGTTTACATATTTAGCTACACCAACGGTGTCCATACACAGTGGCATAGTCTGATTAGAAACAATGAGACACAACAGGAGGTGTTCCTCAATGTCGCAGCGATGTTACAGGTGACATATAATGAGAAGACTTCAAGAAGCTAATCAGCGGATACTATACAATATTATGATATCCAACATCAAGGATTACGCGGAATAGCATGTCACCACGCAGCGCTGAGCGGCGTGGTGAGTCATGGGGGAAAACAACGTGACCCATCCCGCAGTCGATTGACAGAGATCCGCAATGTATTGCTGATCTATTTTTATTCACGAATTTGGATACCCCATTGAAGAGAGATGTTCCGTACTTTAGAGGGGGGGGTGGATAACTCTTCAGAAAACGCAGCAGGCGTCACAGCGCACGTTTACGCTGACACAGCTGTCAAGTCCAGTTTATTTCCTGTGGTGTGTGCAACGCGCATCAACAATGACACTTCATACGTTGTTATTATAATAAAAGTTATTTTTTTCCCCCGTGGCACACCGTGGGATGCAGGTGGGGTGCCTACGCACGTGGCCTATACTCCATCACCGCGGAGGCAGCTCGGGCTGGTGAATCACCGCGAAAATGTCGCGAAACTCCCCATGGGCGTTGAGGAGGCACCACATACCCTGCCTCACCAACGTAGAGGCTCCGCCTGTTCCTCCGGTATGGGATAGAGTGTTTCCCCCTCGCATGCGTGTTTTTTTTTCTGGGTGCTCCGTTTTCCTCCCACATGCAATCACTCATTAATTGGCCAATAACAACTTTGTACGTAGAAGACAGCGTAGCTTTGGTAATTGTTGGCACCGGCCTTCCCACTTGTCTGTGGTTCCCCGCGCCTCTGAGTTGTTCTCTCCCTACGAGAGTGAGTGAACACTGTGCGCACTACGAGTTGAGATTCTAATTCGAATGGAATTTTTTTTTATCACGAAGGGGTCGAGGATTCCAGGATGACAGGCACGAGCAGCTGGAAGGTAGAAGGAGCACCAGGCAGGAAGGGGATGACGGGAGAGAAGGAATGACTGGGTCAAGAAGTCGGGGATGAGAGTGTGATTAGAGGGGAAGGAAGAGCAGTTATGAGCTACCTGTCGGAGGCCGTTGGACTGCGAGAAGGGCTGCGTGCAGAACGAGAGAGTGCGAGAGAGTGAGCGAGAGAGTGAGCGAGAGAGTGAGCGAGAGGTGGGGGTTTACATACAGTTATAAAAATAAAAAATACGAAATGATGAACGAAGCAAAGTGCCGACTACACCGAGCATCTTTTTGTTTCCACTGATCGTAAAAAAAAAGAGAGACACAGAGAAGGAAGGAACAAGCAGAACTGAGCTGCAGGGAGCAGCGTCTGTTTTCACAGGGGGTGGGGAGAGGGGAAGGGTTTAGAGTGGGATTGGCCGCACACTTGTCACGTGATACACACTCGTCACGTGACTTGCGGGAGGCCTGAGCTGATGTATATATAATGGTCGGGCAGCTCTGCAGTTTGATTGCTTTACTCGCGAAGGAAAGCTTGCGAGTTAAAATCCTAGTCAGGGGTAAACTCTGAAGGGAGAAATGGAAATGCATCTGGGTACGCATTGGGAAGGCAAGACATTGCCATCCTTTGAAGAGACTGATTGCCAACATGGAAACGTGGAATTTCTACCGCCGGCCACAAACAGGGACGAGCATTGTTGAACGTCCATTTGAGCACCGTGACACTCTGGGAGAGACTTCCACACTTGAATGTCAATGTACACATACTCACAGTATAGACATTCTATAGCCAGTGATGTCCAACATATTTCCAGCACTATAGCTGTCCAGTGTGACAGCATAACATCATCAGCAATCTATCTGACTCCTGCACACGAGCGGATACCGTCATCCCATTTCCGTAGTGGAAGTCCTCTCGGGAGAAAAGAGGGGCACTGCATAATATCACGAGTGTATTTAAATATTTTACGAGCCTGTAAACCCACGTAAAAAAAAAACTGGAGGCAAAGACAAATAACAACTTCCTGTTTAAGTGCCAGCTGTGACCTGTGACCCATGCACCGCTGCATTGCATCAAGGTCATTGTTGTGCGTATCGGTCTTCGTTTAGGCAATGTACAAAAATAGAACGACGAACGCCAATAGGGCGATGGTGTAAAGTAAAGGTCCAGTCCTGCAGTGGCCTGCTCAGGCCACTGTTGGCAGAAGAGCCTCCACTAGAGGGAGCTTCAGAGAGTCCCTCTTCTGCACTTGCCAAACGCCTTGCAGGAGGTTGAGAGTACCCACACTTTACCCCACTACACGCCACCTGCCGATCACTAATCGTGGTGTACCCATGTGGAGGCTGCTGGGTGGACAGAGGCAGGGGGTTTGCGGCAACTTCCACCGACGTTTCAAGTGACAAGATAGGAGACAGAACCAGCATCCGCTGGATTGCAAGTCCAGTGTGGTAATCGCCACGTCGCGGCAGCTTCTAAGCATTTTGATACAACTGCAAAACGATCATGCTTTTGATCCGCACAGATTTTTTTTTTATTTGCCGCCCACAGGGCCGCGTTTAGAAAACGACTGATGTGACGATAGCGATCGCCCATCGGAGACGTCCTATTTTTATTTGTATCATGCAGTCAGCAGCTAAACAGCATGTGGGTCATTACCACGTGACGCATTTTTTTATGCTCACTTAACGGGGGCCTGACGTATATTCGCGGGGACATGTGGATAGGGGACTCTCGTTAATTTCACCTACTGGAAACGGCTGCTGTGACACGTTCATAGGCACGCTCGCTGCCAGCGGCTGGCGCCCGATCAATTTCGACACACGGCAACTTGTAACGCACAGAACGGTTTGCTGTTTTCAGCCAGGTGTCGTCACGGTCAAAGCGCCTGACTCACAATCGGAAAGGTTGCCAATTCAAATGCCGGTTAGAGGTGAATCCAGTCTATCATCCCTCTGGAATACATTCTACGAGTGCTGTTTTGTGAGGAAGTCGACAGTGGTGAAAGGCTCTCATCTCCTTGAGGCAGTGGTGGAAATTCCACGTTCCTATGACAGGAGATAGTCTCCCCCGTGTAACATTACAAGCACAATTAAAAACAAAACATGAATCTCAGTGGGCTCTCGCAGGTTAAGTGGAGGACCATTAATATTTAATTGCCACACTGTGCAACAGCCATTCTATTTTCAGAGCCAGAAAACCTGGAGACCCCGATGCCATGTGTTGGCACCATTCGTCCGGTCGCATGTGGCCACCCGTGCCCACTCTGAGTTGCTCTCCATCGTGATTGCACCCACGTGCAAGCGAGCTCAGCGACGCAATAAAAAAAAGGTGACCCGCACGCCCGCCACTTGAAAGGCAGCGGAGCCGGGGATGAGTAAGCTCCCCGCTGCATGCAGTCACAGCGCGCGTGATCAATGCCCCACCCACCCTCTCTTTTCAGCCTGCCCTGTTCGCGTAAAGCCCTTAATAAATCTGTCCATTAAAAGAACCATGCGCCCATCACAGTCGCCACTTATTTCTATTCACGGAGGTTCTTTTCACACCGCCCCAGCTGGGCGGTAGCGAGATTAGAGCTTCTCAATTCTGACATCTATGTGAGGGGTTGATCAGACCATCATTCTTCCAGGATCAATAGCATTGATACGGTTTTGTGGGAAGTGAACAATTGCCCTTTGCAGAAACTGCCTTCCCCCCTCCACCCCCCACCATGTTAATGTGGAATTTCCACCACTAGTCCAGGGCTGCCAATGGCGATGAGCACCACCCAAACTCGTCTTTGATGCTGACTTGACTTTGACCTTCACATAACCTGTCTTGGTATTACTATGCTGCCCACGCTGGGACACTTTCCCGACATCCTGAATCAATCGATTTGAAGATATGGGTACGTTACACTTGCAGACTGGCATACGGATGTCGAATTTTCACCACCGGCTCATGAGTTGCGAGTGGGTACGAGTACTGCCCCATATCCTATTTGACTTTTAACTGCATCTGACTTGCCCTGGTACTGCTTTACTCCCCACACCGTAACAACCGATTAAAGGAGTTGGGTAAGCTACACTGGCAGTTCTATGCCAGAAGAATACCAGCCCTAACTCGTTTGAGTATCGATACATTTTGAATTATTTAACACGGGAGATATTTTGCTGATTGAAAGAGCTCGGAGTGGTGTGTTGAAGAGCCCAGGCAATATTGCATGGGTTCTTAAACACACCACTTTCCGTTCATTGAAAATGCAACATGGCACGGCGTCTTCAATTCATCTGTATGCCCTCATTGATAACTGCGCATCTCGGCAGCAATGGAATCGCGTAAAACAATCGGCGTCTCTCTGCTCAAATAGTCATTTCGTGGTATTCGTTTCCATGGACTGTTCTGCGACGGTGGTGGAAACTCCCCATTTCTATGCCAGTGGCCAGTTCTTCCACAGGACAACCAATTTAGTTACATAGGGGCAGTTGGTAGTCTACGTAGATAAGCTTCAACCGTTGACATTTGGTGATTTGCCCTCAGCATAAATCGGCTTCTGTTAATGTAATTAATGACGCCCTGTAGACATTTACAAGTGGTTCAATGGTTACTCGAACGCGTCAATCCGAATACATCAATCCAAAGCAAAACATGTTTTTTTTTTTATAACATCCACCTCTCCGGAAGGGTTTCCTATCCACTATCATTTTAATGACCTATTAAAGAGACCCTTAAGATTGGTGCATGCCATTTGTACATGCACATTGCAGCCCACGCGTACCTCTACAGGGCAGCATTGCAATTACTGCATATCAGTGACACCGTGTGTCTTCTTGTTACGAGTGTGTGAATTGGAAATGCTTCTGAATTTAAATGCATCCGCAAATGCAGAATTGTCTGTGCATTGCTTGCTTGCCTTCAGTGTTCGCGCCGTACTGAAAACTACAATATGAGCTTTGCAGTGCATGGAGAAATATTAATATATACCGTATCTATACACAATGCATTACACTTGTATCACATCATCGATTAGTGATCAGCTGATGGCATTGACTTGGAAGGATACGCCGTGATGTATTTATGTCTCCTGTGCAATTTACCATCTATTTTCAACATACCGACGTCTATATTAAGATTCCATTTGGCTAATTGGTAAAGCCACGCATTAATGTTGGTCATCATCAGCAGCCAAGATCAATCCACTGCTGGATGGAAGAGAACCACAAAGCCATCGGTATCTCTCACGATCGAACAATGCAATAATTTGCCTAGCACCTGCACACGAGCTGAGATGGCTGCTTTTAAACAATGTATACTGTAGTGAAAAAATAATATAACCTAAAATACTAAGGGTATTCATAAGTGACACAACAACGTGATGCGTTTGTCCTCATTGTTGAAATCACGAAGGGTAACACGAATATAATCTATGCTCAAGTAAGCGAGAGCCATCCTACTGAAGCGTATAGTTACACACGTGTTGCGCACACGTTGGCTGGCAGCAGGGCACGATGTTGTACTCTGGCATCACTGTTTAAGCGAGCTGCCGCTGGTAGTCGGCAGTGTTTGCGAGCACCCATTAAGGTGGCCCAAAGGCCGGCACGTAGCAAACGCCACGGTCATGTCCCTTCGCCGCCGTGGGTCTACCCACGGGCCTGAGAGAAGGCAATTGCGCCAGTGGTGGAGGCGGGCGAGTGCCTCAGTGGGATTGGGACTCTCTGGAGGAGGGGGCCGGGCTTTGTATTGTGGTCGCGTGCGCTGCGAGCGCTCTGCCACTTCGTTAAAATTGCACACACGATGCATGTACCGCACGTGCGTCGTGCAACAGCGAGGCAGTTGTCCGTGTTCGTAGTGCAACAAGGACCATTGGCCCCGAAACGTTGCCTATTGCACATGTTTGTTTTCCTCTTAAGGCCGCGGTGCTATTGAAGAATGTGTTTGAGGGTTTTCTGTCGTTGGTATCAATCGTGCGTGTGCACCACGGCCGATGCAGCGTGGCCAGTGAACGATGTGTTTAGTGTGTACATGTTACGGACATTCGTAAATGGTGCGGCCATGTCGAGGCATAGCAACGCAATGCTCTCCGTGCAGCCCAAATGGCAATGCACATGCGTGGTGTATGAAGTAAAAACCATAAATGACATCATGTACACACATTTATAATGAGCTACTAGACGGCAAATCAACAAACAAATCATGACGTCCGTCAATAGCAGTGTCTAAGCGTGGAAACATGTAACACATTGACGAGATGAACGGATACACGGCATTCACTCAAATATGTGCGCCCAGACATTCGATGTCAATATATGGAATGCTATGTAGGCAGGTTGAGACACAACGATGCATCATCATACAGCACGTGCACGTGTCGTTACTTCTCTACACGGCTCTATGCGCAACATATGTACAGCACAGATGCACTTTCATTGGATTTACTTACGCGCCCTGACCCTTGTATAGAAGAGGAATCGCAAACCTGACATGAAATCTAAAGGCATTCCATCAGAAGCAGGGATTATCTCTGTAGATAATCACATGCCCTTTGAAATTAGATGCACGTGCATTCATTCATATGCGTCTCCGTGCGTCTGCCGCAACACTGAACAATGCAGGCAGCCGCTGGCCGACACAATCTGCAAACGCCACGCACAATGCACGGGCATTCGTGTCCCCGTCATAGTAATGTGGAATTAAAAAAATAATCAGGTGCAAGGGCACGATGTTCAACGTGGAGACGGGCTCATTTGATCTCCTTGACCCGTTTTAAAATTACACGATGCCAGGATGAGATACGGCGCACAGCGTGTGCGTGTGACCTGTTGACGATTTTTTCCCCAGACGAGTCACGTGTACGCGCTACATGCAATGCACCTGTACGAGTTGATATTCTACGACGAGCGTAGCGCAAGGCGGGTTGTACAGATATTGCAGCGCCTAACGGCGGATGCAGACATCCCCCACACATTATTATTATCATCGCCACGGTGATTTCCGCCACGAGAATGTGGCATTTACAGCACTAATAAAAAAAAATAAAAAAACAAGATTCCAACGCAGAAATGCAAAAGGAAATCCCATAGACGGTTGTGGCAAGTGCTAGTTGCGAGAACGTATTAAGAGTGATACAACGAACTAGAGGGTTACGAAGTGTAGGCAGTCCCACTCCCGGTCGCCTTTGTCTCTCTAGTGCTGATGTTCACACGCCACAATGGGAACTTTTTAAAGGCTGAGTCGACCTAGGGGAGACCCGGAATCATGTCAGACACCACTTGCTATTGATGGCAGCCCGTGAAAAGGAATCGTCCTTGGGTTACCACTAAAGATAAAGACAGATATCCCCCATATAGCCTTCAACAGGCTGTTAGGACAAGTGCTGTTTGCGAGCACCTATGAAGGCCGGCACGGCACACGAGAGAGTGGTTTGCCAACACCGCGCCCGACCGCCTTTGTCTCCCTAGTGGAGATGTTTACACACAACACCAGGTACTCATTTGAGGCTGAGTTGACTTAGGGGGAGGCCCAGGACCGGTTCAGTTAATCATCACCGGCGTTGGTGGCCGTGATCAGGGAATCGAACTCATATTCCCCGGGTTCGTAGCGCAGCGCGCTGACCGCTCACACCCCCCCATCCCATCCCCGCAACTCACGCTCAGACACCGAACACAAATGCAAGCACACACATCACCGTGAGCTCTCCACCCCCCTCCACACCCCCGCGCGTCTTACCCTGGCCGCTCTGGAAGAATACGGATCCTCAAAGAGCGCCCACATCCTGGGCTGCCACCGTCGCATGAAGCTGAGCTTCCCTCCGTCGGGACTGCGCTCGTCGAGCCCGAACCTCTTTGAGACGTCGCCGTCTTCGTTGCCCTCGTCGTTGCCGTTGATGTCCGGGTTCTCGAAGCTCACCAGAGCCTCCTCGGCGTCGCGGTGCTGCCGGTAGTTCATCCAGCAGCACGGCTCCACGTCCGTCTCGTCGATGCCCCAGAAGATGAGCTCCTCCTCGAACAGGGGGCCGCACACCTCGGACGGGCAGTGCAGCTTGCCCGTGCGGTAGTAGTTGAGGATGTGCGCGAACACCGTGGGGTGGCGGTCGAAGAAGAACTCGTTGGCCTTCGCGTCGTAGTCGAAGTTGGCGAACGCGTCCGGCTCCGTGAGCCACGAGAGGCGCGTTCCGGGCAGCGTGCGCAGCGTGCTGCGGTACGTCTCGTGGCGAGTGCCTCCCACGTTAATGACCACGCGCTCGTTCTCGTCGCTCCTGCCCAGGTCGCCATCCAGGCACGATTTGCAGGGAGACTTGTTCCCCGACTTGTGGCCGCAGTATGGAGAGATGCAAACCGAGGTGAACATTCGTGCTGGCCGATACGACCGTGGCCCAAGGAACCCCACCGGGGGCCAGGTGGCATGCACAGCATGCACGCGAGGGTGGTCCGTGCGACTTCGGCCGTGATGTCTGTGTCTGTCTTGTGTGTGTGTGTGTGCTGGTTTCGCTGGGTGGGTGGGTGTGTGGCGCTCTTGTACCCTTACACCCCCCCCCCCCCCGCAATGAATCGGCCGAGCTCTCCTCTATCAATATTCTCTATATATCTCAACGTTTCCGCCCGCCCGCCCCCTCCCTCTCCGGATCGCTTTGCTCTCCCCACCAGAGGAAGCTGTCACATGTCTAGAGATGGAGAAATGTGGATGTGACTCAAGGCGAGGTCAGATTAATTCTTCCCAAGTGAGATTATGATTATTATTATTACGACCTGGTTATCAAGCTATTGTTCATTCAACTTCATTTAAACGTTCCTCTTTTGTATTATTTCCGCTGCAGTTATTTCATCGTAATTTTTTTTACCGAAGCGTCCTTTGTAAAATATAATTCAAAACGTTATGAATTTCACTTCTTATACTTCACTGAATAATCCGAGATTGCTTAAACGCAATACGCCTACTATCAACAAGCTATTTATAACCAGGAACGAGCAAAGTAATTATATATATTAGAATATAGCAGAGTTAACGTACATTATGAAACATAATCGCAACACGTGTCTCCTTGCCCACCACCAGCGCCGGCCATCCAGTGTCCGCCGCGTCGTCTCGCTCCTGTCGGCTCCTCGACACGCGCGTCGCGCATTGGTGCACCCTCACGCGCGGGGGAGGAAGAGCACGCGACGGCGGGGGAGGATCTCAGGAATCGAGGAGAAGGAATTAGGTTGAGGGAGGGGTGGGGGGGATGGAGATGGAGCACATTCAAATATCCTAAACACGAGGAGGGTGTGTTTGGGAGGGGTGGCAGACGGAGTACAGGCGGTCAGCCCGGGTCAGAGACGGAGCGACTCGGTGAATCAGCAGCAGCAGCAGATGCTCCGGGTAGACGCGGTCCCGACAGCAGCGACTGCAAAGCGCAATGAGCCACCGCCTCCGTGAATCACTGGGGCAATGTGCCGAGGGAGGGTGGGGAGCCTAGATGGAGGGTGGGGGGGGTGCAGATGGAAGCAGGCAAGGAGGAGGGGGTTGGGCGCATGGGAGCGAGTGAACGCAGCGAGCGAGCGAGCGAGACAGAGGAGCGCCTGCTAATGGCAGTATTTATAATAGCGGCTGCCGCGGAAATGTTCCAGTCTGCACGTGTCGCACGCGCATCGTCTAACGGACGATTGGGCGCAGCCGAGGAGAGGGGAGGGTAGGTGAGAGGGAGATGGGAGAGTGGAGAAGGTAGATGGATTGAAGGTGGAAGAGAGAGAGAGACAGTGGAGATGAGCGATATCGGTATAGCGATAAGAGCGTGGAGGTTGCGAGCGGGGATGAGAGTGGGGATAGCGGAGATGGGAGGGTGAGAGTTAAAGTTGGAGACGGGAGAGAGTAAAATAGGAGATAGTGGAGGTGAGAGAAAGAATAGAGATGAGAAAGAGGGAGATGATAAAGAGAAAGATGGGAGATATGAGATAGAGTGGAGGTGGTGGTTAGGGAGAGAGAGGGGTGGGAGAAATAGGAGAGATGGAATTAGAGAGAGCGAGAGAGTGAGCGAGAGAGTGAGCGAGAGGTGGGGGTTTACATAAAGCAAAGTAAAAAAAAATGACGAAATGATGAACGAAGCAAAGTGCCGACTACACAGAGCATCTTCTTGTTTCCACTGATCGTAAAAAAAGAGAGCGAAAGAGGACAGTAAAGTTGGGAGAAATGTGAGATGTATATCGGAGAGAGGGGGAGGTGGAAGAGGGCGATGGGATAGACAATGTGAGAGGTGGGTCGGCTTTTGTTGACAGCGTGTCACCTGCTGCACGTGGAAGTTCACAGGAAGACAACGGTGAATGGCCGTGCAAGATTTGTATCCTTCATACATTTCGTCAGTCACTTGAAAAAAGTTTCCTCGTATACAATTGAGTATGATCTCATTTTCACCCGGCACGAACCACGCAGCCATATTATTTACCATTATCTAGATGCGACCTCTGACCTTAGTAAAAAAAAAATCGTGACTTGACCCAAACTAAATATTTTAATTAACGCCACCACGAGAGGGCGGCAGTGGCCGGCTGGTTGTAAGCCCAGCCTGAGGTCACATGGGGTCAACGGTCCCCAACCTTTTTGGCACCAGGGTCCGGTTTCGTGGAAGACATTTTTTTTCACAGACCGGGGGGTGCGGGGGGGTTCATCATTGGGCCTTTCCCCCTTTTTCAAAGAAGCTCTCCAGCGAAGTTTGTTTTTTACTCATGTTGGCTACTAGGGGTTAGAGCTTGTGGGCTCACCAAAACTGTGACAAGTGCGCAGTGCGGGAAAGAGGCGCGGACGGAAGTGGTCAATAATAAAATAATGGGGCGGGCCACGCGCGGACTCACCGCTCTCACCTCGTGCTGCTGTGCGGCCCGGTTCCTAACAGGCCACGGACCGGTATAGCGGTCCGCGGCCCGGGGGCTGGGGACCCCTGATAATGGCAACACGGTACACCAGGGGTCGGCAGCCGGCACCTCCGACGCCACTTGCGGCTCTTCATGGACTGCCTACTCACGTTACTCATGAAGGACCACCGTCTCGTCTTCATATGCATCGCGACTCTTGAAATGTTGAGTTTCTCAATTTAATTCGAACAGAAATTGTCTCTTCTTGTCTTTTCTTGTCTTTTTTTAGGCTGTGGTTTTCGCTACTTACTTGTCCTGACATTTACGAATGTCTTAACGTTCAGCCATTTAACACATGAATTGGTGATGCTGCTGCGTTGGCAATGCGGCACCGGCACGAATAACAGAAAACACACTCAACACATTCACCAATATCACTGTGGCTCCGATAAGAATACTATTTTTGTGAACGTCTACTCAACCTCATCAGAATCATCATCTTCATCAGTCCCACCTCTCTTGGTGGGATGTCACCAGTCATATCACATGGATGGGCTGGTCACCGCCAGGGAAATGTGGAATTTCTATCACTGTTTCGGACGCGAACAGGCAGGAGGGTGGGAATGAGCACCGCTTAAGACACATTTTTGATTGGGCACGAGACCTGACTGTATGCCTACAATCTGCACACACAAAGACAAATATCCCCTGTATAGTCTGAACAGACTGTTGGGACAAGCGCTGTTACTATCACGGCCGGCACAGTACATACACGACGGGTGGGTGGCCAGCACCACACCCGACCGCCTTTGTCTCCCCAGTGGGGCTGTTTACACACAGCACCACGTACTCATTTGAGGCCGAGTCGACCTAGAGGAGGCCCAGGACCGATTCAGATAATCGTCATTGGTGCTGGCTGTGAGCGTGAATCGAACTCGGGTCGCTGGATTGGTAACGCAGAGCGCCAAACGCTACACAACCTCTCCCCCCATACATCTGCACAAAGACAAAGATCCCCCGTATAGCCCTAACAGACTGTAGGGGCAAGTGCTGTTAGCGAGCACCTATGAAGGCCGAAGCGGCACCACGAGGGGGTTGGTGGCCAGCACCACGCCCGACCGCCTTTGTCTCCCAGTGGCGATGTTTACACACCGCACCAGGTACTCAGTTGAGGCTAAGTCGACGTAGGGGAGGCCCGGGACTGGTTCAGATAATCGTCACTGGTGTTGGCCGTGAGCGGGAATCGAACTCGGGTCACCGGGTTTATAGTCCAGCGCGCTAACCGTTATACTACCGCTCCCCACACACACAGACACAGACACACACACAAACACACACAGACACAGATACACAGATCAGGGGCGGTTTCTTCATTAGGGCGATTGGGCGACGCACCACCAATCTCAGCCGTTACTGTGCCTCTGGATATAGTCCAATCAGCGTCATGTCACGTTCTGTGGAGTATCGCCTCTTTTTGGGCGATTTCACTCTGGCTGAGAATCGCCCCGTGTAGTCCCATAGACTTACATTTAAAGATGTTTTTTTTCGAACGGCGGGCGCTGCAATGCATTCTCTATGGCTTCCGGGAGGGCTCGCACTAACGTGCTTACGTCATCATACGTAAGCACGTTTCAGTCAACAATATTATTTGTCGCCACCTAGTGGAATCTTTAATAAAAGAAACTAAGTGGATTGTAATAATAGTGAGATAGAAACAAACAAGATGTATTGTAAGAGTCACTTTATTTTTCATTAATATTAAAGAAGTAAAGTTGCCTTTACATGCTTAAGCTGTTAATTTATCCATTGCATGGGTGGACCTTATCCTTATCAATCATCCAGACATTTGCCCCCCCTGAGAGATTTTGCAGGAGCCGCCACTGACACAGATACACACACACAGGCACAGCCACACACACACAGACACACACACACAGATACACACACAGACACACACAGACACACACAGACACAGACACACACACACAGACACACAGACACACACAGACACACACAGACACACACACAGACACACACACAGACACACAGACACACAGACACACAGACACACACAACACAGACACACACAAACACACACACACACAAACACACACACACAAACACACACACAGACAGACACACAGACACACACACAGACACACACAAACACACACACAGACACTCACACAGACACACACAACGCGATGGGCACTCAAGGTGAACGCGCTCAAGAGCCCGTGCAAGGTGACCGCGTGGCACTCCGTCTGTGGCGCCACGTGGCCCCCTTGAGAATGTTGAACGATTCTTCAGATCGGGGGTGGGGGGGTGGGGAGATATATAAACCTATAGATTCCTCCGGGGTCGATAAACGTGGTACCAAAGTGTGGGAACTCTGTGTTTTTCTTCTTCATGAGAGAGACTGTCCCAAGACACAAGAATGTGGAATAATTTCCCTCCACTGGTTCGCGATCGCCATTGGAAATGGGCACCATCCCGCGCGTAAGCAACGTGCTTCAAAAACATGTTAACACTTACACGGGACTATTGTTTTTAACGGAAAAAAGAACGGACAATACACTGTAACATGATAACAAATGTATGTTAAGAGCTTCACAAAGTCAAAGAGTCTCCATTTGTTCGCCATCGTTGTCAACGCGTGCCTGGAATCTTTTCCAGGTGGTCTCCAGAGCCCAGTATCGGAAGTGTTCACATTTTTTCGAAGCACCTTGCATAACTCCACTGTGCGATTATGCAGTGCCACGTTTGGGTTGACGAAAAGCAACAGTCAACATGTTCATATCAACTACAGCATCAAAAGGCGAAACCTGTCGTGACATAAGCCTACCCGGTGAAGCTTATGAACGTTAAGAATTCTTAGCTTAGCATGTTTAAATTTACAGCACGACTTTTAGATCGATCACCATCTGTTATGTTTCACATTGGTATTCATGTATCAGGGTGTATATCGTCTTGTATGGAAAATGCATGTATGGTACAAAGTTATTGCTTTGTGCACTCAAACTCAACAAAATCTAATTCAGTAACAGGTTAATTAAATTCATAATACGTTTTTGTTATTACTGAAGGAAATATATCGACAATTCGGTCGATTGGCCTTCTCCAAAAATATTAAATATTCCTTGGAAAATGTGATTAGCCTCTCAGTAACGGTAAACAAACGCAATGCCTTTTAATTAACTTTTTAATATCAATAATATGCTGTATTGCACATACTGATGTATGATGTACAGTCTTGCCATCATCATAATCAACCGTGATATATCCATTTCTGGATAAAGGCTCCCCAATGTCCCCACCGAATTGATCTCGCAGTGCGCTAACCGCTGCGCCACTACTCCTCCCAGTGCGAGCGTTGACGCCGACTCGGGGTTGCGCTTTTCACGCCGCCTGCCACGAGACTCAATCCCCCCACCCAATTTGACTCTTCGCCTTCTTAAATGATGATACAGTATGTAAGCTTGGCGGTACATGTGAGATTTTACTTAACAATAGAACTCCATTCCTCCGAACATCCATGCCATGCTAACTCCTCGCCCTTCCGCAAGTCGAGGTTCCTCGGACTCGTTTTCCCTTCGTAAATAGTCCAACTGTGTCCGTGGAGCACATTTGAGATTGCGGATGCATTTGGACGATGTATACAGCCAACTCGATTCGACTTCATTCGAAACGTATCGCCCAATCGCGACAATTGCAACATCCAAAAGCACTTAACGAGTTTTACAATAAAATCCATGAGAAGGATGACCCCACGCCGAGTTGCATTGCAAACAGGATCCAGCGCAGCGGTTTCGCGAATCAGCTCCTTCTCACCGATCCGAGTTCGAGTCCAGGCCACGGCTAGCATCAGGCTCATGTTGTGTTTGAAACAACCCCCCGCTTCCCTCCGGCACGGTTGGCTACGTACGGCGCGAAAGAAGTTCAGCATACACGCATCGAACAACCCCCCGGTGACCTACACCGGCGTGGGCAGAGCCTCGTCTAGCAGGGGATTGGCAGGGGGGGCTGTGTGCGTGGTGGTGATGATGATGATGGTGGTTGTTGTCGTTGTATTACATTGAGCGCGAATGCCGTGGCTACGGGGATGAACGTCATCACTGCACGGGGTATCGGCTGAAGGGGTTTTGGTGATTCGTCTGCGGGTGAGCAACACGTGTGAGTCATGAGCATTCACGGCAACATCGCGGTGCGGAGAGCGCTTTGTACCCCCCCCAATCACATTCACCATCATCATCATCAGCCATGATCAATCCACTGCTGGATGAAGGGTTCCCCAAGCCGTCGCCATCTATCTCACGATCGTGTAATGTGATACTTGTGAAATCGATCCTGCAAGGTCATGATCCACACAGCACCTGCGCACGAGCGGGTTTCATCACTCCGTCTCTTCGGTGTACGTGTGTCCATCTCATTCCGTGGCTGCCACTCCGTCATTGTACTTGTTTTACGACAATTTGTTTTTAGGTAAGGCCCAGTGAGAGCCGTAGTTCTTGTTTCAGACGCGACCTGTGGCCACAAATGATAGCGGAAGGGGCTTGTCGTGTGGACATTGATAGCAGCCATCTAAACGCATGTTTCTAAATGTGGAGGGAAAAACCGGAGGACCCGGAGAAAAGACCACGTGACCACGGGGAGAGAGAGCGAGATAGAAAATGCAAACTCCAAATATACAGCAGGCGTCAAAGTCGAGTTTGAACCAACGACCTCCTGTATACCAGGCGAGGTCGTTAACATCTCCTAGCCACCGCGGCACAATCATCCCACAAACTCATGACGTGTCCTGCACAAGTCCACTTACTTTTCTTAATTCATATTGTTTGCCGTAGTTTAACTATTTACATGTTAAAAAAAACATATACTTGTTTATTTAATAATATAAATCATATGAATGTATTACTGTTGATGTATTATTCCCATAGTACGTTTGCTGATATTTTTCCTGTAATTTTAAGTGAAACCATTGTTGTTATCTCGTTAGGCCTCTCGAGGGAATGAGATGTGAAAGCCTCGGGTCTATTCCGGTTAAATAACAACGAATAAATAATTGTCCACAAAATTGAACACTGAAACATCAGACCCCAGTCCAACGTAATGTCTTCATTAAAGTGGAACGCTCCATCTATATCTTGGGTTTTAGGCGCGGGGGAATTGAAGGACAAAACGCCTGATTTTGTAGTTAAGAGAATGCGCATTGGGAAATAACACTTGCGACCCCAACCAATTCCCTCGAAAGCGCATGACAAACCACAGAGTCCATGTACAGTAATTTATACGTGTTGTGTCATTCATCTAAGAAGCTGAGAGCGCAGTTCGATTCATGTTCTGCCGTGAAAGAGTAAACGTGTTAGCTGCAGTGACTTTACATGAAAACTATTGATTTTTATAACATCTATATGTTACAATAAGCTCATACCTCTAGGAAATCACGTGACTTCTGTGTATGGTCACCCCCACTGTGAATCCATCCCTGCCTTCTATAAAAAAAAAAACACACTCTTAGTGCGGCATCTTCCTATTATCACCGTTCCTGACCATTTGCTGCTGTTTATCTGTTTCCTCTCCATCCTTTTCCTCTTTTTCATGTTTTTCCTCTCCTCCCTTCCCTAACCCATTCATGTTTCCCTTTCTATCCATGCTGTACATCCTTGGCTCGACTCCCCTTCTCATGGCATGCCACAGGTAAAACGTTGCTATACTCTTTGGTTCTTTCGGTAAAGTCACGTAGGTATAATATAAATAAATCTCGACATTTTGGGTGCAAGCACAAGCGTCCATCATCAGGTGGGAAAGCACGCTTTGCACCATGCTTTTGTTATTTATTTTATTTTATACCTACGTGACTTTACCGAAAGAACCAAAGAGTATGGATTCCTGCAGTCACGAAAACTTCAAATCAAAAAAGTTGCCTAGTTTATGCAAATATGCGTTTTCAGCCATGTTCGTAACTTTGTTTAACTGGTGGCCACATGTACGTCTGTTGCTTTTTTTGTCGCACCGTACGTAGCCAACTGTGGTAATCTAGGTGCGGCAGGTACACTAATCAATGAAGTCACCTGCTTATTATTGAGGTTTCATTTGGTGCTAGTGCACAGCAGTACTTTGAAGAATGTGTGCGAGAATCGGCCAGTTGATGTCATCTTTGATGTAAAGCATGCCGATATTTCTGCAATGTTTTTTTTTCTGTTTAAGACATCTCTTTGGGTGTATATTACCATTGCTCTCCGATGTATTTTCAGGTTCGTACGGCGTGTTTTTTTCCGCGCGATTTTCGTGCGCGAGTAGAATTTTCAATTCAGTTCCTGGAATATTCAATCTCAGAATTCAATTCCAAAGCAAGTCTGAGAGCTCTGTATCATAACCATGAATGCATACTCCCTGTTATGTGTGATCACTCTTCCATGGCCTGCACCAGTGGCGGCTCCTGCAAAATCTCTCAGAGGGGGCAAATGTCTGGATGATTGATAAGGATAAGGTCCACCCATGCAATGGATAAATTAACAGCTTAAGCATGTAAAGGCAACTTCACTTCTTTAATATTAATGAAAAATAAAGTGACTCTTACAATACATCTTGTTTGTTTCTATACTCACAATTATTACAATCCACTCATTTTCTTTTATTAAAGATTCCACTAGGTGGCGACAAATAATATTGTTGACTGAAACGTGCTTACGTATGATGACGTAAGCACGTTAGTGCGAGCCCTCCCGGAAGCCATAGAGAATGCATTGGAGCGCCCGCCGTTCGAAAAAAAAACATATTTGAATGTAAGTCTATGGGAACACTCTAGGCGATTCTCAGCCGGAGTGAAATCGCCCAAAAAGAGGCGGTACTCCACAGAACGTGACATGACGCTGATTGGACTATATCCAGAGGCACTGTAACGGCTCGCGTGACTCTGTGGTTGAATGACATTGGTGGTGCGTCGCCCAATCGCCCTAATGAAGAAACCGCCCCTGGCCTGCACACAATTGTAATGGTTGACGAATTGCTCATTCAGCTAGCAGAAATGTTTAATTAAATATATAATTCCTGTTTTGTTGTTAGTTAAAATAACAGGAAATAAATATGCAGTGAAGGTCCTCTCTGACTCTTTACTCACAGTCCACCAAGGTAATGTATCATTTGTATGTTACGGCACGGGCTATTCGCAGATCATATTAATATTTCAAGACTATGGCATTGACATTGGCACAACGTATTATACTTTTGGGAATAATGTTACAGGACCTTTGACGTTTTGCACATTATATTACTGACATATGAAGCGCGTATTATTAAGTATCATCTATTACACCTCCAATATTGCGATCTGTTGTTGGCTGTTTGGGGCCTTTGGGCCTGTGCTCAGAAATGGTAATATACAAAAAATCTGTCATTGTACAAATGTAACTATATTAGGCGCCACCCACTGATGGAAACCTCAGTTCCCACTCATGTATGTGCTATAATATTACACATTTGTAATATACAAAACGTGATTCGCAGCTCTTGCTGCTGTATGAAGGCTTCCCTATGCGATGTCAGTCATGGTGATTGTTTTATTTCACCGTGATTTGTCTGTGTATGTTGGTGAAGGGGGAGCCCAGGATGGGTTCAGATGCTACTCGCCACTGATGTTAGTCATGAGCGGTACTCAAACTCAGGTTCACAGGCTCATATTGTGGTGCCAAACAGTGCCGGGTTATCCGAGTAACAAAAGTACCATATGCTACGGGCCCCGCACTTTTAAGGGCCCCGTGCTAAATGCTTTCAAGCTATCAATTCCGGTTCAGTGATTTTGTACTTGCTCTATTACTATAGTGCTATACTGCCTTCAACTTTTACGAACGACTGAATGTTTAAGGTTAGCGATTTGTCGTATTTTTTGGCTGTATAGAAAATGAAAAATACAATTACTTTACTATGCAAGTTATAAATTTGTGTTTTAATATTTATGTTTTTATTCATATTTAGGGCCCCTTTATAACATATGCTACAGGCCCGCACTAGCTTAATCCGGTACATAATCCCAGTCTACTCATGTACGATAAATAAAATATGTGCGTATTCTGCAATACACACACACACAATACTTTAATTTAAATGGTCAAAAAGTCAAAGTGACTTCATGTTCAATCGAGTGTGGGGACAGTGCTCATATTACATTGGCGGTTCTGTGTCAATGGTGTAAATTCCACATCACCATGGCAGAGACCAGTCTCTCCACAGGACAAGTTCCCACAAGGCACAGTCCATGCACACTGTAATCACTCTCCACTATATGCGTGCCTCTTATAGAGATCAATCGCGACCGGAAAACAAAGTGACTTATTCGTGATCAATTTTTTGGGGAAAGTCTGGCCCTGCCACGGGGAATGTGGAATTCCAAGAGCTGGCTCATATTGAGATAACATGAGTTGACATGAGTTCTGCCCCGATGCGTGTGTCAGCGTCGAACCACTTAAATTTGGACTCAACGTTGACATGCACCTCGTCCCCACTACGCGTTACTAAGAGGCCACACAGAGACGTCGCACCGTGCGAGTGCGGGCTGCTGTACCACGACTGCGCGTGCGGTCTCGCGCGACCGATTGCCCCATCTCGCGTTCAACCTGGAGCACTACACAAGTATCTTGTTCATGTATTAGGTATAGCCCTGTGAGCCATTCGGCTCTTGAATCGGGTGCAACCGCAACAAACAAAAAACATGAACAAAAAACATCTTAAAGTGAATATGTGACTTAAGTGCAAACAGGAAATCCAAGAAAAGACAGCAAAATATTGCAGAAAAAACACCGTACACCAACGCTGTGTGCAAAAATCCCAATGGGATGCAAGTCATTCGTGCCACTCGGTGTCAGCGGGGATATTCAAAGAGAGAGAGAGAATTGGCTGCTGTGGGATGTGGCACAAGGGGGTGGCCCGCTTGTTTGTGGTTGTAAATGTGAATTGTATCGCTTTTAACTGTTTCACCTGCAGAGGGCGACATGCACAAAACAATGACCTTGTACACGTGGAACGTCGGTCCAAGGTTGGGCGAACGGCTCCAACAACTTTGCCGAAGTTGGCCCAATGTTGAATGTTTATTTGGGTAGGCTTACTTTAGTAATGGATGATGACGGCATGTCTAATGACCTATAGAGGGGTTTTTTAATCACTCGTGAGGTGGAATTAGAATGATGGGTGCAATGCTTTATGATGTCAGCATTGGTCTACTTTTGAATAATTATGTAGTTTCTCGCGTTGGTGGCAGAGCGTCGAACTGAATTGAAAACAGGAACCAGGGACCGGAGTGAAATATTATTTTAATGAAAATAAATTGACCCTTGATTAAAAATTTACTTTTGAACGAATATTTAAAAAAAAGATTCAGTTGCCAGTGTTAGTTAACTAGTTAAATAAATGTATTTTAATTAAAAATATATAAAACAACCAATTACGTGGCATTTGCTGCAATGGCAGAGATGCAGAATCACAATGAACAAAAATACCTATCAAAATTAAAAGACAACGTTACGGGCAATGGACCTTCTTCCTATCACATGAATAAGGACGATGTCCCAAACCATTGCCTATTCTATATTGTATCATTTTAAGGTGATGCAATTGGTGAATGTTTTGTTGTTGTTGTTCAATTTTAAACAGGGCATTGTAATTGGGGTTTTTGAAAATAAAATTGACCGAACCTTAATTTTTTACTGGCCACAATCCCTCCTGGGGTGCACATTTCCCGTGACCATTGGGTGGTTCAACGGAACAGTGGGGGGCTCCCACTGGGAAGGTTGTGAGTTCACGTCCAATTTCGGGAATTGACTCAACGCATTGCCCCATCAAGGCCAATACTTACAGTACGTCGAAAGTGGACTCATTGCGGACACATTTTGCGAATAGGGCACATTCAAATTTCGATTTAAAGCTTTCGTGACTGCAGGGATTCATATTCTTGGTTCTTTCGGTAAAGTCACGTAAAAGGGATTTTTATTTTTTTTAATGTTTTATTTTTTATTATTTCCTTTCTACGTGACTTTACCGAAAGAACCAAGAATAGGGCACATTCAGTTATTTTGAGCTGGTGGTTTAGATAAGGTTGATCACTTTTGTACATGGAATGCACACCTTTGTGTGTTGCTAAATAATATTCTCCTGGCTGGTAACGTTTCTGGTATCTAATTCATGCCATGTATTCTAACAGTATGACAGGTTTATTGATTTTCACAATGGAAGGCTATCGTGTAAATGTTTTATGAGCTGCCACTATTAACACTTTGGCCCGAAGTCAATTTGCATTACCATGTTTTGTTGCATAACTGGCATGACAATCATTTGGAGTGGTTTACTTACACTATATTGGTCAAGCAATTATGGTGGAAACACATGCTGGCCGACGGTAAAACAAAGCTATGATAGGGACTGTAGTTTATCATCATTCCAAGATTTTAATTAACTTTAAAGGATCACAATTTCACAATTTCACAGTCAAGAGTAAAATGGGTTTAATTAATGTTATTTTTACCATTCCTTCCAGTTATTGTTTTCTATATTGTATGTTAGCAATATTTAACACTCTGGTTGTTCCTGTATGACATTACAAGACTATTAAATGAATCACTAATTCATCATTTAACAACCTGTGTGATCTTCCAGTAAACATTCAACGTTGGGCCATCATTGGCATGTGATTAGAACCGTTAGACCAACGCTAGCCCAACGTTCCATGTCTACTGGGCCGAGACCAAATAATTCAACATGAACCTTGGATATTGCCAGATGTCAGTAGCTAAGGAGAGCTGAGCCTGGGTAGTGCTTGGATGGGCAAGCATCACGCATGCAACAGGTGTTATAGGCTGTTGGAGGACTACAATGTCAGCAGAGAATGGTGCAGCAGTATCCAGTGTTGTACTGTACTACATATAAACTCATACGGTCCCTGCCTCTACCAACCCATACCAACCGACGTGGTACAATGTCAACAAATATCACGTTAATCTGTGGAACGCTGAGTCATGGGGGTTATTTGACCATACTTTACCACGCTGAACCTTATCCCACAGTGGATGGACAATAAGTATAACCCGTAAAAACAAAGTTTTTCACTCTAAATCCTTTATATGCGTGGCGGCTAGAGTCCTCTCGTCCTCTGGCTTGAGATGGCTGCCACCTATGGGTCAGATGATTGCCTGCCACCATTAAGCAATTGGTAATTAAATATTTAATTTGTTTTCCCTAAACAGTGTAAAATTTTGGACATTTTTTTTCACGAACATTAATTGTCACGCACAACGAGTCTGTGTGCAAAATGTCAGCTCGATTGAATCACGGGAAGTGGATTAAAAAAACGACCGAAAGATTTGCACGGTCGTAAGCAAGCAAGCACGCAAGCAAGCAAGCGAACTTAACATAAAGGATTTAAAAAGGGCTGTACACGGACACATAATCAGCACACTTTATTGACAACGTGAAAGCGTTTGGCAATTTTAACAATGAATTTCGATTTAAAGCTTTCGTGACTGCAGGGATTCATCTTCTTGGTTCTTTCGGTAAAGTCACGTAGAAGGGAAATAATAAAATAATAAAAATAAAACATAATGAAATAATTCTCACGACGTTTCGGTCTGTCGGGGAGACAGCGTCTGACGATGTCTCCCCGACAGATCTGGTTTTCACCTGAGGACGGCTGCTTGCGTTGTGGCCGAAACGTCGTGAGAATTATTTTATTATGTTTTATTTTTATTATTTTATTATTTCCCTTCTACGTGACTTTACCGAAAGAACCAAGAAGATAAATTTAACAATGCTTTATCGAAACCCAACCGAGGTTCCAACTCACATCCTTCACGCTCTCACCACGCCACTATTCGGCTTGATGTTCAACACTAAACCATTTTTTTACTAGGTAAGGCCCACTGAGAGTCATAGCTCTTTTTCAGAAGCGACCTGGTCACAAATGATGACCCAAATGAAGTGGATTTTCAAGTGGAAATGTATAGCAGCCAAATACACTGAAGGCATATTGATTCTAAATGTGGAGGGAAAAACCAGAGGACTCGGAGAAAAATCCACACGACCAAGCGGAGAGAGACATGCAAACTCAAAAAATACAAGCATCAGGGTCGGGCTCGAACCCACCACCTCCTGTATACCAGGCGAGGTAGTTAACATCTCGCCACCGTGGCGTAAGCTCACGTTGGCACTGGTGAGTTCTAGAATTGCCTGGCATTAAACTGAATTCTACCAGAGCCTGTAGGCTCTAGCTGTAATATTGTATCTCCCTTATTATAATATAGTTTTTCCCAGCTTGTTCAGAGTGAATGTGTTAGCTCCGTATGACCGTATCCTTGCCGTTGGCTCCTCCTGCACTTGTAAGGAGCAAGTCAGGCTCGCTGCCAGATTCTAAAAGCGATCTCCTTTGTCCCCTGGGTCTAGCCATTAGATATGTTTCTGAGCCCTTGAAATGAACTTTTCAACACGAGCACTTTTAATGTTGCGAAGGTCTAACGAAGTATTTTTCTTACGTCTATCAGCTGAAAAAGGTACGATGAGGAAATGCTGTAATTAATGCGAATGAAAAAAAAATGTATGAAGGGACATTAATACATATAAAGTCAATGAACGCACGGCAGCAAACAGTAATTCTACAATATGTTATACACACTGTTGAGAAGGGTTATGTTGAGCTTTTCATAAATATAGTACATTAACTTGAAAAAACGCACTCATGAACAGACACGCAGGATATTATGACCGTGTCTCCTGTAGGCAAATGCAAAACCTTGGGCAAGGAATTGGAATTGATAATGCAGTATATGTGATTGTTCAACTCTGCCCATTACATATAACTTCACACATGTTATCCAGAAAATATTTAAGTAGATTTAAGAATATTAATGATACTTTATTTAAGCCGGAAAAGGTCAATTGAGTTTCAAGATTTACTTTCAGGAGGGTCCTGCGCTTACCTTTTTCGCCACCTCCTTATTAGATGGACAGATTGGCCCCCACCATGAAAACGTACAATGTCCATCATTGAATCAGGGCCACCAATGGAAATTACTACTGCCCAAAGAGGTAACTGCGCAATTTCTGCCACATTTTTATATCCATAAAACACTTCATGTAAAATTATTGTTGATTAATATACGAAGAGCATATAGCCACATTTATTTACAAAACCTACACTAGTCAATCTATCCCCCTGACTGGAATGGCGTGGGCAAGCCTTAACCCATCAGCGGATGTCCAAAGGGATGATAATACGATCATTATATTTAAAAAATAAAAGAAGTCACCCTCTGTTCTGTTATTAATGCCTCACTTAAAAAAGAGTTGTGCACGAATCTTCATGGATTTTTTTACACGGTGAGATAAAAGACAATGGAATGATTGCACTGCTATCCAAGTCATTAACCATTCTCATTACATCCATGTGGAAAATCATTCGCTTTACCCTTGAGCGTCAGGTTTCAAGTGCATGTTGCAACATTGGCTCCTAATGCAAGGCAAATAAGTTGGGAGAGGTCGTACTATGGATTGATGTTGAGAAGTTAATGACTTAATGTTTTTTATTTCTCTTTCCATACGACACCTCAAAGCTGAACTAACCTTTCCCAGTGGTGATAATGAGTTCATTTTTAATATCCGATAGGAGAATTAAAAAAAAAACGCAATCCCCCTGCCAACGCAATTTCGACAGCTGCACAATTGCACTCGAAGCCGCCTCGCGTTCCAATTCAATGACGCTGCAACATTTGTTGGAATAATAAGTGAGTTGAGAGGACTGTCGTCAGGTCCGAGCAGACGGCAATGCAGTTACAGGGCTTGGATCTCAATTCCCTCCCGTCGTCTCTTTTCCTGAGTTTTTATATAACCTTGCTCACATCAAGACGTCTCTTACCTATTAAACGTTCAACAGTGTTGTGTTTTTTTTGCTGGCTGCTTGAAAAACCAAGCAATGGCTTGTACTTTGTCACGAGGCCAACCTTCATGAGCCCAATTACTTTTTAAGTGAGGTATGACATCGGCATCGACTTCTTTGGCCTAGGTCTAATGTGATCATTTACTGAGATAAAACATCCCCGTTTTGACTAAAGATTAAGCACTTCATATTCACTCTCATGTATTACACCTCCAATGTTGCTGTTTGTTACTGGCCGTTTGGTGTTGTTGGGCCTCTGCTTTGGGCCCGTGCTCGGCAATAGTAATTTACAAAAAACCCAAACATGGAAGGTACATTATACAAGTTCAAATCCCAGTCATGGTTGGTGAAATAAGCACTGCATTGTGGAAAGTCACCAGTGGTAGTAACAAACTGGCCCTCGACCAGGATGTGGAATTTACACCTCTAGTTCAGAGCTACTAATGAACACCACCCACCTCAATACTAATTTAATGTAATTTTGACTTCAAATACAAGTAAATTTTCGCTTTGTAATTACGCGAAACTTTCTGAACGATAATATTAATTCACAACCTCTTCACAACGTGCTACGTGCATGTGTGCGTGCGTGCACACGGAGAACTATTTGAAGTTGGTAACTTACGTGCACCGGTTCACAGTGACATCTTGAACTTGTCAAACGTCGAGTCTGAGATCCCGTGCCCCCATTATCCTGTGCGTGCTGCCCTAGCATGCCCCTGACCTCCGTGCCTTTGCCGTGGAGTGATGGTTACGACGCGGGCACCTTCGTTACGAACACGTGACCGCGTACCCAGGCGCAGATATGGATCTACAAAATGTCATTCCAGAAAGAAAGAAAAACAGCCAACATGTGGAATGTTTCTGTTCGGTGTAATACACGCCGGTGTCGTGGATGAGGAGTTTCTGTTTTCAAGGAGACGACGTTGCCAAAGTTGAACTGTTCTTTGGTATGAGAATAAACAAACTACATTATACATATACAATGTTCTCTGTTTATATTGGACCAACGTAGCGCACGTGTAAAAAGAAAAAAAAATGCCCAACAAGTTGGAAACCTACAGATTCAGACACGTAAAAATATAGCAGGATAAATAAAAATAAAAATTACAGGGGATGCCAAGCAGCGGTGATTTGCACTTTGCCCTCTGAACCCAGAAAACAAGTTGGATTAACAGGAACAGCTAAAATCCCTTCAGCAGTGATAACTGAACTAGTTCTGGACCCCCACTTCACAAATCTGCACTGACCAGCTTGGTGAAGTATGGTCAAACAACCCCATAATTGACATCGTGTGGGGAATGCCTTCATCCAGCAGTGAATTGATTGGTACGAGAGTATTCATAATTACCTTTATCCTAACAAAGTTTTACGGAGACTTACGATTGTTTCAGTAGTGTCCTACATTGAAACGTTCGGCCAATTGGACCAAAGATCCTGCAGAAATACCATCCATACTGGGAAATAACATTAATAGCTACCCACAGGTGGATTCAATCCAGTGTTGTCCTGTCATATGGCCAAGCCCACAGCTGCCGGTATTCCATGACAAGCTTTGAAAGTCTCCTACTCAAGTACTGATTAGGCTTAAACAATCCTGCTTAGCTTCAGAGATCTGACAAGATCTGGCACATTCTGGCTTATTTGGTCATCATTCGCAGCCACTGTCCATCCACCGATGGATGAAGGCCTCCACGCACCGTCTCAATTCTTCAGAGTTCAACACTGATTTCGCCCATCTCACTCCTGTGCATGAACTGATTGAATTTCGATTTAAAGCTTTCGTGACTGCAGGGATTCATCTTCTTGGTTCTTTCGGTAAAGTCACGTAGAATGGAAATAATAAAATAATAAAAATAAAACATAATACAATAATTCTCACGACGTTTCGGCCACAACGCAAGCAACAGGTCTGTCTTTCTGACAGACCTATTCTTCACATGAGGACGGCTGCTTGCGTTGTGGCCGAAACGTCGTGAGAATTATTTTATTATGTTTTATTTGTATTATTTTATTATTTCCATTCTACGTGACTTTACCGAAAGAACCAAGAAGATGAACTGATTGCTCGCGCGTTTTTGATATGTGCAACATGGGCAAATCATGGGCGACACATTGGAGGTTAACTTGAACACTGCTTCTTACAGCTTGTACAAAGGCGATGCGTCACTTGTCTCCAAGCTCACGCAGAGCTTGGCACATTGCTTATTTATAATGGGGACTCTTCTTCTTGGTTCTTTCGGTAAAGTCACGTAGAAGGGAAATAATAAAATAATAAAAATAAAACATAATAAAATTATTCTCACGACGTTTCGGTCACAATGCAAGCAGCCGTCCTCAGGTGAAGACCAGGTCCGTCGAGGCGACAGAGTCTGGTTTTCACCTGAGGACGGCTGCTTGCGTTGTGGCCGAAACGTCGTGAGAATAATTTTATTATGTTTTATTTTTATTATTTTATTACTTCCCTTCTACGTGACTCTACCGAAAGAACCAAGAAGATGAATCCCTGCAGTCACGAAAAGCTTTAAATCGAAATTCATAGTGGGGACCCTCTTAAGCCAATAGGGGCATTTCCACATTCTTAAGGTGAGCACCAACTTCTGCAAAGGACAACGTCTCGTGACGTGGTACAGAGCGGTACTCATTTTATCCACTGCAGGAAGATGATGTGATGAGTTTACGTAAGAACTTCTTTTTCACAGTACGTAGCCAACGGTGCTAATCGGAGTTGACCCCAACATTTAGTAAAGTCATCATATTTAACATGAAAGAGATAATGCACTTCAATAAAATATAATCTATAAATAAAAATAAAAACATATGTTTTATTTGTATTATTTTATTACTTCCCTTCTACGTGACTTTACCGAAAGAACCAAGAAGATGAATCCCTGCAGTCACGAAAGCTTTAAATCGAAATATAATCTGGCTAGCTTGCACAAAATCAGAAAAATATATATTTATGGTTCAGTGGTCATCTGCTCTCTTTAGCCATGAGCCAGTGCTGGGAATTCCACATTCCTATGGGTGGAGTGAGTTTGTTCCTCGGACCACCATCTGTTGACTTGCCCACAAATTGGTATCTACTTTATCGACCCAAGAAGGATGAATGAATGAGTCAACTCCAACTGGTACAATATCTCACAACATTCTGATTGCAAGAAGATTGTAGTATACGCACAAATAATATTTAACTTGAGTACAAACACATGAACATTGGTGTCATGATGTGACAATGGTATTAAGTGCAGTGCGAGCACAGAAATAAATATTTTGACAAGAAATTCTAAAAGCACGTCACCCTGTTGATCTACCCTTTGTTGATGACTCAGGAACTGGCAACACTTTTACTAAAGATTCCGATGAAAAGGAACGTTTGCCCAACATATCCTCTGAACCCGAGCCAGCACAATATCGTTTCAACGTTTGTATTCATCGGCAGATTAGGGTCTCATTTCACTTGTTAGAGGCCCTTGTCAGCGAGTGAGCCGCATGTGTAAGAAGGGTGGTCCGTCTTTGTGTTAAGTGTTATGCAGTGAAGTGTTGTCCACGCTGCAACTCTGGCGAACTTCAAAACAACGGAGCACATCGATGAACAGTCGCCCCATTGTCATCAATTCATCGTTGTATGACAAAGTACACTCCGCATCCAACGATGTTTTTCACTGGATATCTACACTCGATATCTACCCATTGCAAACGGCGCAATATCCATACGACGTTGCTATTGCTATGGGGAGCAGGAGCTGCAATAGCAATTAGTGAAATTGAGATCGGCACTGACCTTTTAACTTGCAGCAAACGATATCAAAGTCAAAACAGAACCGTAAGACGTCACCGACGACAGAATACAGCGCGACGCCTTTCTACCAGATTCCACGTTAATAAAATTTCCGATGTTTGGTGCATCCTACATGATCCATGCACATTCCGATTATCACGGATAATGTGCTCTGTGCTTAAAGCCCCTGGACACGCAAAAAATGTGATGAAGGAAAATCCACCATGAACATCGGAGCGTGTAAGCATAGCGCAACCATCCATCACAAGTGACAAAACAGCGGTCGTTAATACGTGGCATCTTTCAGACATACTGGACATATATGTTAAGACGTTTTCAGCCAGTTAACGAGTGTTTATACATACTCTTTGGTTCATTGGGTGAAGTCACGTAGAGAGAAAATAAATAATAGAATACGACGTTTCGATTGCAACACAAGCAACCGTCATCAGATGTGAATGCAAGCTCGGAGAGAGACACATATACAGAGAGAGATACACACAGACACGGAGAGAGACACACACAGAGAGAGACATACAGAGAGAGAGAGACACACACAGAGAGAGACACACAGAGAGACACACACAGAGAGAGACAGAGAGAGAGAGACACACACACAGAGAGAGAGACACACACAGAGAGAGAGAGAGACACAGAGAGAGAGACACAGAGAGAGAGACACACAGAGAGAGACACACAGAGAGAGACACACACAGATACGCACAGAAAGCTTCAAATCAAGTTTGTTGATACATACTTATGGAATGTATGCATTGACATCTAGAAAACGTTTAGTTATTCCATTATTGTTTTCAGTTCAAAACTATAATGGGACGCTAGAGAAAGTCTGCAAACGCATCCCGGAGGCATTCGCCAATTAGCGATGTGAAGGTGTTTTCGTTGAGCCGATATTTAATCAGTAGCAAAATATTGATCCAAGTGAGTCAAGCCCTTCTTGTCGAGTGTGGCCCCCTTTTGCGCCGAAGAGCTCTCTGTAATTTTGGAAAATTGTTTTAATCAAAGACGGAAACGGGTGTATTTTGTTGCGCGGAGAGAGACCGTCGCTACAAACTGCGTTTGTAACTGACAGATGAACCGTGGCGACTCGGGGTCGGCTCAACCAGAGCGAGGATAAATAGCCCAAAGGTACAGAGGGATCTGCTAAGAAACCCTAAACGCACATGGAAAATATTTTTTACCTCCAAAAGAAAAAAAATCCCACAGTGCTTTTAACAAGGAATCAGCTTCTTGGCCACGATGAACCAAAGGGCGAATTCCCCCGCCCCCCACATCCCCCCACCCCACCACCCCACCCCCACCGCCCCCCACACCATCACCCCCCCACCACCACACCACCACCCCCGCCCCTCGCACTACCACCCCCCGCCCCCCACAACACCGCCCCCCGCCCCCCACACCACCACCCCCGCCCCTCGCACCACCACCCCCCCACCACCACACCACCACCCCCGCCCCCCACACCACCACCCCCCCACCACCACACCACCACCCCCCCCACCACCACACCACCACCCCCGCCCCCCATACCACCACCCCCGCCCCCCACACCGCCACCCCCCACACCACCACCCCCGCCCCCCACACCACCACCCTCCGCCCCCCACTACCCCCCACATCACCACCCCCCACACCTGCACCCCCGCCCCCCCCACCCCCCCGCCCCCCAAACCACCACCCCCCACCCTCGCCCCCCCACCGAGCCACGCGAGGGATGGTACTTTGAGCTGCGGCAGAGTGGACACTTCGGGGCTCGCGCCTGCAGCAGCAGCAGCAGCAGCAGCAGCAGCAGCAGCAGCAGCAGCAGCAGCAGCAGCAGCAGCAGCAGCAGCAGCAGCAGCAGCAGCAGCAGCAGCAGCAGCAGCAGCAGCAGCAGCAGCAGCAGCAGCAGCAGCAGCAGCAGCAGCAGCAGCAGCAGCAGCAGCTTCTGTGCGTGGCGACATGTCACGGGATACTGACTCATGCGCGAAGATCGATGTTTTTGGTTTTGTTGTTGTGTTTTTTATTATTATTGGTGAAACCTGTTGAATGGCACACGAAAAAAGAACAAAGTTATTGATTTCCGTGACGCCGCACGGTTTCATTTGCTCTTTTCGATCTTCAGAGGTTCAAACTTTATTTTTTTTCTGCGACTCTCAACCACTCGACCTTCCCCGTCCATTTCCTCTTCAGTTTCCATTTCCTCTGCCCCCCCCCCCCCCCAGTGTGTCGTGTCGTGTATTTTTTGATTTATGAATTTCCTTTTTGTGTCGCTCGGTAACCGAATCCAACTCGTCACGGATTCTGCTGCATCGGGTACAGTCTAACGCATGCGCAGGGACAGTTGTGTTTCATAACCATGAACAAACAATGCACATTTGGCCGAAATGTGAGAAATGCACATCTCATTTAAACCATTTCAGTGAGTATTGAGTGAAACACTGAGTTACTTTCATAAAACATTCACTGTTGTTAATATATCACAGCAGATTTAATTCAAGAAATGTGTGCTTTTGCCGGTTTAAAGGCAGGCACTTTATAATGCTTTCATGAATTCCTTGCAGAATACGGTAAACATATTTTCAAATTTTATTTTCGAAACATATGGCATTATTTTGCACTTCTTCGTGCACTCTGCTAAAAGCCCAACGATCTGGGTACTTATTCTGACTTGTGCAGAACACCGTGGCAATTTGTGTCTGAACTTGGAGTGGGGGTGTGGGCCTTCCCAAGGTCAGCTCAGCCTAAAATGAGCACTTAATGACCTCAGGGAGTGTGGTTAAAATCAGCACAAGGGAGACAAACGTGGCTGGACATGGTGGTGGACACAGCCCCATTGTCTGCCGTGTGAACCTTAATAGACGCTCACTAACATAACTTGGTATTTCTGTTCAACGTATTTCGTACATCGAATCAAAAGCCGAGCTTCGAGCCATTGGTGGAAATTACACATCCCCATGCCAGGGGCCATAGGAATGCGAAATTCTGCAGATGTCCTGGTTTGAAAGAGCAAACCTTTGTGTGCTGTCACAAGTGTGAATCCGGGGTAGCCTATCATGAAATACAATCGTAGAAAGTTCTGGAGATGACTTGGAGAAAATCGTCATGCAAGGATTAACTGGAGTGAAACAAGCTGAAGGTCGCCTTGAAACTAGGTGGATGGATGATGGAATAAAGGAGATCACTGAAAAAACGATGGAAACATTGAATGAGGAATGTGCAGAATCTGGCAAATTAAATAATGGAAAAATGCTTTAAAACTAAAAGTCGATAACAACATCCAGGGCCAATCTCTCTTGAGGGCAAACAGACTTGACTTCTCACAAAGCAGTGTTCATTTTTATTCTTGGTTCTTTCGGTAAAGTCACGTAGAAGGGAAATAATAAAAATAAATAAATATGAAACAATAAAAATTCTCACGACGTTTCGACCGCAACACAAGCAATCGTCATCAGGTGCGAAATCCACAGCAAGAAAATTTGAAAAAAAGTGTTGCAGTCGAAACGTCGTGAGAATTTTTATTGTTTAATATTTATATTATTGTATTATTTCCCTTCTACGTGACTTTACAGAAAGAACCAAGAATATGAATCCCTGCAGTCACGAAAGCTTTAAATCAAAATTTAGTGTTCATTTTATCAAACCTCCCGAGGCATGGTGGGTCATGCCGACTCTCCACTGGGGAAGTACAGCACTTGCAACCATAGCACCATCTGGGTTATTACTGAATCACACTTGTCACTTTTGGCTCTCATCTTCCACCGTTGCCTCGCTACGGTAGGTGTGAGCCGAGGCAGCGGGTCGACAGTGGACTCATTGCCAGTTGGAGATCACGGACTCTGAGAGAATTTGTGGCAAACAACACAAGGGAACCCATTGTTCAAACACACCACGGTCATTCAAGCAATATGGATTATTAATGCTGGTGTCTGGTACGGACTAGATATCGCAATTCTTCAAGCTACAGGAATAACGTCACGCTCTGCATACTTTTAAGTTCAGACGGCACATTGTAATTAGTCCATTGTAAACAAAAACCGCTGCAGGTTATTATTACAGCGATGACTGGAGGAAATAAATATTCCTCATTCCGTTTTACATCCATTCCAAAGTTACACCAAGTAATATGCTGGAACTTTCTTGCCAGTATCACGATATAATAGATGTTAACCCTTTTGTTTCTTCATCTGAGGACGGATGCTTGCCTTGTGGCCGAAACGTCGTGAGAATTATTTTATTATGTTTTATTTTTTATTATTTTATTATTTCCCTTCTATGTGACTTTACCGAAAGAACCAAGAAGAAGAAAACACAGTTGTGTTAAGATGTTAAAACACCAAACAAAAACCTTTTGCAAGGAATCATGTCTGCATTAACCACACGCACTTGTGGTGAACATGCAAAGTAAACACATGCTCTCATATTCTTAGGTTTTTCGGTAAAGTCACGTAGGTAAAAAACATTAAAAAGTAAATAAAATAAAATAAAAATCACGACGTTTCGGAGGCAACACAAGCTTCCGTCTTCAGGTGGTACCGTCACAGCCCGACAGCTGTATCAAGTAAATGAGAGATTGCAGAAGCTACCACTCCGTTTATATAATGGTTGGAGAAGGTGGTGGGGCAAGGACCGCATACTTTTAATAATATGGTAAGGTGAGGCTTGAGACTAAGAATAGACTGCATAACAAAGGCTGAGCCTTTGTTAAAGGCTGAGCCTTTGTTATGGAGAGGTGCGGTTTGCGACTCAACCTGTAACAGGGAGACCACCACTAGACATAATAAAACTGTGATGGTTGTCTGTCAAATAAGATTTTTATTTTATTTTACTTTTAAATGTTTTTTACCTACGTGACTTTACCGAAAAACCTAAGAATATGAATCATTGCAGTCACGAAAGCTTCAAATCTAGAAACATGCTCTGATAATCAATATATGCATTGTCCTTGAAACTGATTGGTCCACACCAGACGCGATCTTCTCGCTCTCCACGCTCGGACACAAACTGCGTTCACACGCGGTGGGCTTATTGAACCAGCCTCTCCAGCAACACGACTAAGTGGGACCATCTGAAACGACCACAATGTGCTGTCAACTTCGCGGCCTACGCCTCACCCACCAAATCCCGGCGCCACGCGGAGCCCATTCTCAAATCCACAACTACATGCGAATCTCTGCGTTTTGACTCAGAATCCGCCGAGTGGCCATTTTGAGTCCTCCGCTTTGGGGCCGTCCATAAATGACGTCACGCACCTGGGGGGGGGGGGGTCAAATATTTGTGACGATGTGTGACGAGATTGAGAAATGTGACGTATCATCAAAATGCGCAACTTTAAATAAATATAGACAACACGTTCTATATTTGAAGTTTTCGTGACTGCAAGGATCTATACTCTTTTGTTTTTTTCGGTAAAGTCACGTAGGTAAAAAAATAAGAAAAAAATCACGACGTTTCGGAGGCAACACAAGCTTCCGTCTTCAGGTGGAACAGTCACAGCAAAATTACTGTTTTATTTTTTAACCTACGTCACTTCACCGAAAAAAACAAAGAGTATAGACAACACGTTCTACTTAATTAAACAGACTTTTTAAATAAATGTTTTCTCCTACAACATCAGAGTGCAGCGCCACATTAATTACGCACTACAATGACAATAGTTTAAAGCGATTTGAAGCATGTTTTATTTTGGGGGGGGGGGCAGAGTTTTGTGACGTCATATTTGATGGGGGGGGGGTCTGACTTTTTGTGACGCCGTGTGACGAGGAGGGGGGGGGTCAAAAATCGTCCAAAATCGCGTGACGTCATTTATGGACGGCCCCTTTACCACTTACCAATATAATGAAACGATACGTACGTAAATCAACTCATCACAAAATAGCTATTTTACTTTGATCACCAGTATTCCAGTCATCCATTGATTGTTATAACGGATGACTTCCCTGTGCACTCAAACACGCTACAACTACGAGTAGAAATAATAATACAATATGCCCCACACGAATAACGTCATCACATTAAGTTTACAGCGCAAACCCTGCCCGTTTACGCAATATTCAAAATAAATTAATCCCATACCTGAAACGACCAAATGTGCTGTCAACTTTATGCCCCACGCCTCACTGATCAAATCCCTGCGCATATGGGATTAATTGCAGCTTTTGAATTATTTGTACGGGCACCAAAAACATTCACCTTGTTAAACTCTCACAACCAAATTTTATCTTCAAAACCTTCATTGTAAAGGTTTCTGGGTAGTACGCACTTTAGTACTAATTATGACTTTATCCTCATTAATAAATTTTGATTCGAGTGGCGATTTTACTTTTACAAGTGAGATGTTTGTGGAGCTCGCTCATTCCGCGTCTCACCTGTGCCACGTCGAGCCGAATCGATCACACCTAATCGATCACACCGAATCGATCAGTGATCGTGTTCACTCCATCACACTGCTCATCACCTCAGCACACAAATATATTTACATAATAAAATTAAAGAGGTTCTCCTTATAATACTGAAGCGCGAAAATATGCAGCATTTAACAAGTAGATAACCGCGCAGGTTACACTTACAAAAGGTTTATGTTTGGTGTTTTAACATCTTAACACCTGTTTTATTGCCAGAAAGGGTAAAAACTAATTCTTATAATATCCTGGTTATTTACATTTTTAAACTGCGCTGGGATTTGTCGGACACGTGGCCATGAACATTGAATCATATTTAATATTAAAAAAATCAGTTAATTACCAAGTTTATAATGGTAATTTACACATTTCTCAACATGTCCTGGGATTTTCCGTACGTTTCTTAGAACTAAAATTCGTTTCGTTCAAGGCTTCAAATCCCAGAGTTCATGAATAGCTTCGGGTTAAATGCTGCAAGATTATACGTGATAATTCAAAACAAATTCAAAGCTCTCCCCTGCTTAAACAGACACGAACTAGGGCAGTTATCAACTCTACGAACAACCCAGCGCCAGTAGTGGAAATGCCACATTACTATGGCAGGGGTCAGTTTATTCGTAGGATGACCATGGGTCGCTTACCTCAAAGTGGTGCCAATTTAAGGAATCTGGAGTGATGATGGGCTCACTTGACCCCTGGTCCAAGCTATTTAACCTAAAACTGGACCCCCTCCTCCACAGCCAACCTTGAACATTCCAGAGCCTTACATTTGGCATCAGCTCGACTGGTATCAACCACAAGGGTGTACCTGCTGAGATAGCGTGCCTGGGAATGGAAATCCCAAGCTACCTACACGGTGTGCAAGCAGCTGGTGTGCAACTCAGTTGACATCGTCAATTGAAACAACCTTTGTCTTGGTTCTTTCGGTAAAGTCACGTAGAAGGGAAATAATAAAATAATATAAATATTAAACAATAAAAATTCTCACGACGTTTCGACTGCAACACAAGGGTAATGCTAGTGATATGACATTCAAACTAATATTTTAATTCTCGGAGTTGGAATGCAGGAGCACATTTAATTACACGGTGGCATTGAGATTTTATCTCCATTACATGATAATTTTTATTATTTTATATAATTTTATTATTTTATTATTTCCCTTCTACGTGACTTTACCGAAAGAACCAAGAATATGAATCCCTGCAGTCACGAAAGCTTTAAATCAAAAAATTAAACAACCTTTTTTTCTCAATAAATTCGTTTGGGTCAATGCTTTCCAATGTTATCCCAATTGTGCTTTTGGCATCCCTCACGAAACGACGAATGCATTTGGATCCCTCGTAGAGCAGTGCCAACCTATTCCTGTCAGAGAATTACCAGCGAAGCGGATACTATAGAACTACCTTTGGGATCCCTCGAAGTGACTGCCGTTCTACACAATAGGGTGCAGCATGTCCCCACCCACTCTGCCGCTTAAAGTAATGTTTGTGGTATGACATTCAAACCAATATTTACATTCTCGGAGTTGGAATGCAGGAGCACATTTAATTCCACGGTGGCAAGGAGATTTTATCTCCATTACATCATAAGCAGGAAGGTCATCGGTTCGATCCGGACCCTGATGTACATTTGGAGTTCGCATGTCTCTCTCCCAGTGGTCGCGTTTACTTTAATTCCGGGTTCCTCCCGTTCTACCCTCCACATTTAGAATCATGCGATTAGATAATTTGGCTGCGACTATAAATTCCTACAAATGATGTAAGCCACTTGGATGATTTATCACGTGTGGCCAGGTTGCCTCTGAAAAAGAGCTAATAGCTCAGTGGGCCTTTCCCGCTAAAACAAAATAGTTTAGTTTTTTTTTGTGTGTGTGTGTGCAGTCATTGGCTACGGGTCTTGAGACCAAGTCTTAACGTGCAGCATGCATTGACACAACATAAATGTCCAGTAGGGGCGGATCATAATGTTATAACAACAAACAATGCATAAACACGATCCGAGTGCGATTTATAGGAAAGGTAAAGGCATCACTTAAAAAATATCTATATATATAAAATCGTTCATGTCTGTCTGTCTGTGTGTGTGTGTGTGTATTTCGGCCCATACGCACTTTCATTGGACGGCGGTTGCCCCTGGCAACGGCTAGCCACGCCTTCGCCGCTTTCATTGGACCTGGCAACGGCTAGCGACGCCTTCGCCAAGGGCTGCAGTTTCATTGGACGGCGGTTGCCCCTGCCAACGGCTAGCCACGCCTTCGCCACTTTCATAAGCTCCGTATTTAATTAAATAATAGCCATTACACAGTATTGTTGGAGCGCTGAGGGGGGGGGGAAGGAACGCCACCCGTACCCTGCCTCTTCCAAGCCGACAATTTTAGGCGAGGCCGCAGGCTTTGCACGCTACTAGGCCTCGACACCCACCACGCCACTCTGAGGTAAATTCATCAAAGTTTTTCCTACTCTTCACTACACCCCCACCACAATGTGTGCTATTAATATTACTTTTAAACCCAACGCGCCAACAATCGATTACTTTAATGTTCACTGTACAAATACTCATTAAGCTGGGTGAGCGTACTGCCAGTCTATCATGTACACTGTAGCCTGCTTATTAAGCTCGGTGAGCGTACTGCCACTCTATCATGTACACTATAGCCTGCTTATGAAGCTGAGTGCGTGTACTGGCAGTCTATAATGTGGACTCTTGCCTGGTTATTATAATCGATTCTTTATATGTTCTTTGTACAAACAGTCATTAAGCTGCTTGAGCGACCCCAGTTCGATTCCAACTCACGCCCACCACCGCTGACGATTATTTGAAACGGACCTGGCCCTCCCCTAGGTCCACTCAGCCTCAAACGCGTAACTGCTGTCGTGTGTGAACATCGTCACTGGGGAGACAAAGGCGGCGGGGCATCGTGGATCCAAGTCCCGGGCGAAGCCGGGTCATGTGTATGTGTGTTTGTGTTTATGTGTATGTCTGTGTGTCTCTATGTATGTGTGTATGTATGTGTATGTATGTGTTTGTGTGTATGTGTGTGTGTATGTATGTGGGTTTTTTTTATGTCTTTATGTGTATGTCTGCGTGTCTCTATGTATGTGTGTATGTACGTGTGTGCATGTGTTTGTGTGTATGTATGTGTGTGTCTATGTACGTGTGTGCATGTGTTTGTGTGTATGTATGTGTGTGTCTATGTATGTGTGTGTATGTGTTTTTGTGTATGTATGTGTATGTATGTATGTGTGTTATGTGTCTGTCTGTGTCTGCATGTATGTGTGTGTGTATTGTGTATGTGTTTGTGTGCATGTATGTGTGTGTTTGTGTGTATGTCTGTGTGTATGTATGTGTGTGTATGTGTGTGTCTGTGTGTGTGTGTCTGTGTGTGTGTCTGTGTGTGTGTGTGCGTGTGTGGTGTGTGGGGAGCGATAGTGTAGTGCTTAGCGTGCTGTCTGTGTGTCTGTGTGTGTGTGTGTCTGTCTGTGTCTGTCTGTGTGTGTCTGCGTGTGTCTGTGTGTGTGTCTGTGTGTGTGTCTGTGCGTGTGTGGTGTGTGAGGAGCGGTGGGTGTAGTGCTTAACGCTACGCTGCGCTACCAACCCGGCGAACCGAGTTCGATTCCCGCTCATGGCCACCACCGGTGACGATTATTTGAACCTCCCCTAGGTCGACTCAGCCTCAAACGAGTAACTGGTGTTGCGTATTAACATCGGCACTGGGGAGACAAAGGCGGCCGGGCGTGGTGGATCCAAGTCCCGGGCGAAGCCGGGTCATGTGTATGTGTGTATGTGTTTATGTGTATGTCTGTGTGTCTGTATGCATGTGTGTATGTATGTGTGTGCATGTGTTTGTGTGTATGTATGTGTGTGTATGTATGTGGGTTTTTTTCTATGTGTTTATGTGTATGTCTGAGTGCCTGTATGTATGTGTGTATGTACGTCTGTGGATGTGTTTGTGTGTATGTATGTGTGTGTCTATGTATGTGTGTGTATGTGTTTCTGTGTTTGTATGTGTGTGTATGTATGTGTGTTATGTGTCTGTCTGTGTGTCTGCATGTATGTGTGTGTGTATTGTGTATGTGTTTGTGTGTGTTTGTGTGTTTACGCTCGCATTACACAAATGTGTAATGCGGGTCTAAGGCGTTCCTTACACAGCATTGCCGCTTTATTATTTCAGTCGTTTACTGCCGTACGCACCCTGAAAGTCGTGTGTGTCTGCAGCAAGCGCGTGTATGTGTACCTATGGACGCGCGCGCATGTGTTGTGTAGGGGGAACGGTAGTGTAGTGCTTAGCGTGCTGCCTGTGTCTGTGTGTGTGTGTCTGTGTGTGTGTGTCTGTGTGTGTGTCTGTGTGTGTGTCTGTGTGTGTGTCTGTGTGTGTGCGTGTGTGGTGTGTGGGGAGCGGTAGTGTAGTGGTTAGCGTGCTGTCTGTGTGTGTGTGTGTCTCTGTCTGTGTGTGTCTGCGTGTGTCTGTGTGTGTGTCTGTGTGTGTGTCTGTGCGTGTGTGGTGTGTGAGGAGCAGTGGGTGTAGTGCTTAACGCTACGCTGCGCTACCAACCCGGCGAACCCAGTTCGATTCCCGCTCACGGCCACCACCGGTGACGATTATTTGAACCTCCCCTAGGTCGACTCTGCCTCAAACGAGTAACTGCTGTAGCGTATTAACATCGCCACTGGGGAGAGAAAGGCGGCCGGCCGTGGTAGATACAAGTCCCGGGCGAAGCCGGGTAGTACAGCTAGTATTCATATAAAACGAAACTCTTTTTATTTGACCACTTGAAGTCCACTGAGCTATTAGCTTTTTTTTATTGAAGCGACCTGGCCACACAAATGATAGCTCAACGAAGTGGCTTATCGTGTGCAAATTTATAGCAGCCAAATCATCAAAATAATCTTAATGCATGTTTCTAAATGTGGAGGGAAAAACCGGAGGACCCGGAGAAAAAAAAGATCCACTCGACCACGTGGAGAACATGCAAAGTCCAACCATGCAGGCGTCAGGGCCGGGATCGATCCCACGTCCTCCCTCAACACCAGGAATGTAACATTTGGTCACCGTGGCAGTCGCAACACTGAGATGTGATCGTAAAAAGGCCGATGACAGTGATCTTGGAGCCGCTGGCCAGGTAAGCGCTGTTTCAGGGTCACACTGCAATTGCCGTGCCTATTTCTGTTATTGAAACACAATATCCGTAGATTGTACCTCGTAGATAAGCACACACGTGTATGTTGTTGTTATGGGAACAACACACAGAGAGCTTTTTCAGATGAATGTCAACAACAGGCCCACATTGTTGCCACAACACAAAAGGAAGCTCATATTCAGAGTTGTGTATAGATTGATGCGGTTTAAATGTTTTAATTGATGCAGAATCAGGTGGGGCAATGGTATCGTAGTTGATCATCCTGTGCTCTCAACGCGTGTTCATCCGCCGGTGTCGGCTTAACATGAGTGGTTATATCAGTCCCAGATCTCCCCTCCCCCTGCTTCATCAACCCACACTCACGAGTGCGGTGAAGTTTGGTCAAAAATCCCATTTTATAGATATTGTGCGGGGAGGCATCTGTCCAATGGTTGATTGAGAATGGATAGAATTGTTATGTATTAAAATTTTGTACGCAGTATAAGTGTCTGCATTCAATTCTGCTTTTATATACGCATTTTGCATCATGTGTACATACAGAAGGTTGTAATTCCTCATACGCATGGACGTGTACATGTATATATTTGCATGTAAAGTGTTTGTGTGCGTATGGGGCGTGATGGGGAGTGAAAGTTGCCTTGGTTAGCGCACTGCGCTACAAGCCCGGCAACCCGAGGTCAATCCCTGCTCACGGCCAACACCAGTGACGTAAATCTGATCGGGTCCTGAGTCTAAGCCTCAAATTAGTACCTGGTGTGATACATTTTGACTTAAAACTTTCGTGACTGTAGGAATTCATATTATTTGGTTCTATCGGTAAAGTCACGTAGATAGAACACATTATAATGAAAATAAAGTCAACAAAAATATATGCGTTGCGATCGAAACGTCGTGATATTTTTATTCACTATCTACTTGACTTTACCGAAATAACCAAAGAATCTGCTGTAATGTGCAAAAGCATCAACACTGGGGAAACAAGCGTGGCGAGTTGTGGTGTTGGCCATCGATCCCCTCGCGTGCCTCGCAGCCTTCATCGGTGCTTGCACCGTACGTAGCCAACCGTCTTCATCGGAGGTGCGGTGGAAGGACAACAAACTAAACACAAACAGCAGTTCTAAAGAAACGAGTTTTCAACTTAGATTTAAAAGAGCATAGCTCCAGTGGCTTCTTAATATCGGAAAGAAGAGCGTTCCAGACGGCCGCAGAAGCGCATCTGAAAGCGCCACGTGGTGCACTGACCGTCGTCTTTGTTCGATGACTAGTCAAACGCCGTTGCTGCGAGGATGACCGGAGTGTCCGTGATGGTTCATGCTCCTTGGCGAGATCAGCGAGGTATTGAGGTGCATGTGTGGCGAGCACTTTGTTTGTCATGAGTGCGACCTCAAGGTGGATTTATTTCGGCAACCGGAAGCGAATGCATCTCAGCGAGCACCAGACGGATTTGGTCGGATCTTGTAGTAAGATATTGTGTGAATCTCAAACATGCCTTTGATTAAGTAACAAAATATTTCATGACTTCGAATTATAAAATACATTAACTCTTTGGTTCTTTCGGTAAAGTCACGTAGAAAGATATTGAATTAAGTAATATAATACGACGTTTCGATTGCAACACAAGCAGTCGTCATCAGGTAGAACTAAATTTGAAAGACAAAACACAGACACGGAGACACACAGACAGACACACAAGCAGAGATAGAGACAACAAAGAGACACACAGAGAGAGACACACAACATAGACACACAGAGACACACAGACAGACACACAAGCAGAGATAGAGACAACAAAGAGACACACAGAGAGAGACACACAACATAGACACACAGAGACCCAATGCCTCTGTGCGATTCTGCGGCCGTCTGGAACGCTCTTGCTTCCGATATTAGCAAGCCACAGGAGCTGTGCACTATGAAGCCTAGATTAAAAACTAATTTCTTTCAAACTGATTTTTGTCTTTAGTGTGTTGTCCTTCCCCCGCATCTCCGATTAGCGCGGTTGGCTACGTACAGTGCGAAAGAAGTTCAACATACATACAACACATGGCAGACAATTGTTAAAGAAACTCAGAATGAGGTAATTTATCGCTCAAACTACTCCTGCTGGAAGCATGTCAACTAAAGGGAGCTCTAGAAAGCTACTCTTGAAGGTAGTTTTGACCTCCTTTTCCACGCTAGCCAGACGTCTTGGATGAGCTGGGACTATCCACACTTTACCCCACGACACACAAGGCCTCCATATAGACGACCTGTGCTGTCGTTCCATGTAAACTTTCTGGGTGGACAAGAGACGGACACATTTAATAAACTTGCACCGTTGCTTCGACTACCCTGCCGGGAGATTAGCATCGTTGGCGACATACGGTGCAATAGAAGTTCAACGTATACGCATACATACTGGCGCATTGCAGGTCCAGTGTGTTGGGGGAAGTCACGTGGGGTAACCGTTACGCCACAGCAAGAAGATTTTTCAACTTATTTGGTGCTTTGCCACTGTTGCACAATGGCCTTTTCTTGTGAAATGACGTCAAACAGGGCCTTGAACATCGACTTCAGATCAATCAATTTCACCTTGATTCCAACTCTGCCCAGCGCTGCCAAGAAGCTTCGGGAACTGGGCCGTGCACTGTGTGCTGGTGTGGCTCAGAATAGAACACCCCCTTTACGAGCCACGTGAAACAACTCCGATCGCCCAAGCATGACAAACAAAATAAAGCCAAGAATTGAGTCATAATCGTTATTTCACGGAGCGTTGATGAATGGATAGTTCTAGGGATGTCGTGGAAATGAGAAATTACGGAAGATCATTTTGATAAATGCTTGCACTCTGCCAAAACAAGATCCACTCTCCTCCATCAAGCCTGCCCACATTGCCAAGGCGGAGATGTATGTGGAGAGAAAAGGAACAAAAGTTCAAAGTTCAACTCTTGTGTTTTTTCTTCGAATATACCTTTAGTCAGACAGCCCAGATAGGTCTGTAGTCGTGCCCATAAACGATACATTTTGTTTCTGCAGCTACCCCTTACTTACTTTGGGAATACAAGAAGTGGCCTGTGATCGGTAAAGTTAAAATCAAATACCTTATGTATGTATGTATGTTGAACTTCATTAGAACAATACGTAGCCAACCCTGCTAATCGGAGGAAGGACAACATACGAAACACAATAAGCAGTTCTACGAAAATGAGTTTTCAATCTAGATTTAAAAGTGCATAGCTCCAGTGGTTTTCTAATGTCGGAAAGTAGAGCGTTCCAGACGGCCGCAGAAGCGCATCCGGAAGCGCGCGATGCAGTGAGCGCCTTTGTTCGGTGTTTAGCCAAAATCCGGAGTTCGCGTGATGGTTTATGCTCCTTGACGAGATCTTCAAGGTATTGTGGTGCATTTGTGGCAAGCGCTTTGTGTGTAATGAGTGCGAGCTGACAACGTATTTGTTCGGCGACTGGAAGCAAATGCACAAGGCAATGTCTATGCCATTGTTACTACGAGTACGAGGGCTTTTGTTATGCAGGCCAGGCGTAGTCACAAACCGAACCTCTCCATAATAAAGGCTCAGTCTTTTGTTATGCAGTCTATTCATAGTCTCAAGCCGCACCTTTAATCATTGGAAAGATGTGATTAACCATGCAAAAAAGATTTAACTACACTTATTTGGACCATCTTATTTGACAGAAAACTATTGCAGGTTACTGATGGACAGCCAGTTGTTTCACCAGGTTTAGCTTTCTACGAGGTTTAGCTTTCTACCAGGTTTAGCTTTCTTTTTTCACACTTTTATTATGTAGGCTAGGCATAGTCACAAACCGAACCTCTCCATAATAAAAGCTCAGTCTTTTGTTATGCAGTCTATTCATAGTCTCAAACCGCACCTTACCATAATAATAAAAAGTGGGCCATTCCTGCCCCTTCCCCCCCCCCCTCAACCATTATATATACGGAGTGGTATCTCCTGTAATCTCTCATTTACTTGATACAGCTGTCGGGCTGTGACGGTTCCACCTGAAGACGGAAGCTTGTGTTGCCTTCGAAACGTCGTGATTTTTTTTATATTATTTTACTTTTATTAACGTAGATTTTTTTACCTACGTGACTTTACCGAAAAACCTAAGAATATAGTACGAGGGCTGTTTGAATATTTCTCAGCTCAGGTATGACCTCGTACGATTTACACGTGATATCCAGGATATCATGCGCAAAAACAGTTCGCAATGTTAGCATGCACGCTTGATAACGCCACGCTTCTAACTCGTTACCGCTTTGTTTGTTGCGTGAACTACATCGAAGACGATCGTTGTGCCGGCTCACGGCTCGCTAATCGCCGTCGCACTCGACGCCACCGATGACCTGTGGGTTGTCATCTGCTGCCACATCCACCCGACTCTCCAACGATTTGTTTTTACTTGTGGCAGGCCCATGTTGAGCAAATTGCAGTTAAATAACTTTAAAGTGCATTTTTATTTGCAATTACAACCGTAAGAGAAACTGATTTCGCGATAAGTGTTATATTCTGGAATTTGATATCGTATCGTTCCGTATGCTGAAAAACAATATTTCCCAGCAACCCTAGTGCACCTGATACACTGTGCCACGCTTAGCAGAAACCACAAGACTGGGAATTTGAGTTGCGCCTTGACTCACTCCAGCCCTGATAAATGGGTGGCCGTCCTGTTGAGAGACAGCTTCCTGCCAAATTCATGTGGAATTGACACCTCTGGCTTAAGGCCACCGATGGAGATAAGCACAACATTGGAGCCACTTAGAATTGACTCCGGCCGTCCACTGCTGCATGTATGCGTGTGTGGGGAGCAGTTGTGCAGCGGTTAGCACGCTGCGCTACGAACCCGGCGACACGAGTTTGATTTCCGCTCATGATTAACACCAGTGACGATTGTCTGAATCGGTCCTGGGTCTCCCCTAATTCGACTCAGCCTCAAATGAGCATCTGGGACGACGTGTATTCATCGCAACTGGGGAGACAAAAGCGGACGGGCGTGGTGCTGGCCACCCACCCTCTCGTAAAACCGTGCCGGCCTTCATAGTTGCTCGCTAACAGCACTTGCCCCAACAATCCGATACGGCTACACGGGGGATCGTTGTCTTTTTGTATGTATGTTGAAGAGGGCCTTCACAAGCCAGTTGTTTGAGCACACTTGCCCCAGCTGGTTCGTGCGTGCGACTTTGTACGCATGCATTTGGAGCGCGGCGTTTACGAAATACTGAGATGGCCCACCTCTCCGTGTTAATCTGCAAATCATTGTTGCGGTGAACGGTCGTGCCTCGAGTGGCTGACAGGGTGAACGTGAACCTATTACATAAGACATACAAATCAAACAACATTAGTTCTTACACGATTCGATGCATATATTGTGAACTTAAGAATCGATATGAATCTACGAAAAGATAAGTCGCCCCACCCCTATAAAGTAGACACACACGATACTCTGTAGAATAGAATCAATTAGTAATGCGCAGTGATGATATTTCATTTTAAATGGATTATACTACCGCATAGCTCTTCGCGGTTGTGCTCTATAACTCTAATGTGTATTCGGCTTGCAACCGTGTGTTGTTCGGCACGATGTCCGACGTTCCACTCCATGTGCTGGGAGCTTCTTCAGGAACTGAATTGAGCATAATTGGGCAGCGAATCCAGGCAATAAATGGCTTACTTCAAACAACTATCAGCAACGGACATATTTCTAAACAACGTGTGGTAGTCTACAACCCGATAAAAACGTCAGAGAGTTGAAAAGGCGCCTCGCTGGTGAGATGTTAACTACCTCTCCTGGTATACAAGAGGTCGTGGGTTAGGTTCCGACCTTGACGCCTGTATATTTGGAGTTTGTATTCCTCTTTCCCCGTGGTGGTGTGGATTTTTTATCCGGCTCCTCCGGTTTTTACCTCCACATTTAGAAACATGTGTTTATAGTATCTGGGTGCTATACATTTCCACGTGATAAGCCACTTCGTTGAGCTACCATTTGTGGCCAGGTCGCTTCTGAAAAAAGAGCTACATAGTTCAGTGGGCCATACCTGGTAAAATAAAATACAAATTGTTTATGGTTTAGTTTAAAATGGCTTTTGGATGCAAAGTAATTCAAACTGCAGGGCCAGTTTGTGTTGCCTCTAAAAATAAGATTTATATATATAAGTATGTGCACCTGGGGGAATTTCAATTTCCTACCCGATCTTATGGAGCCGTTTTGAAGTGCTGTATGGGTTTCATGTCAGATTTTTTAATGAGATTCCCAGGCATTTGTAAGTAAAATAATGCTCACGCAGGCTTGTGTTGTTACCCGCTTTGACACTTAAAAAGAAAACGAGGAAAGGAATAGGACAGAGCAATGAGCTTGCACATTGTGACAGGCTTTGAAGAAACGTTGATAATTTAGAATAGCAGGGTACAGCGTCAATGTTAAGGGCCCACGATTATTTCCATAGCAGCCAAAGGGGAGTTTGCAAAATGACTTTAACAGGCAATTTGTTCAAGGACTGCCCATAATTTCTAATGCGTTACATATGGCTGGAAAGTTTAAATGAGTGTGTTTGGACCAGAATTAAATGCTGCTTTGACTTCAATGTAAATACATCTGTACTGTACTAACATTATAAGCGGAGTGTTATTTCAAATCCGTGCGGTGAACGTCAACACAGCGCGGCACTGTATAGAATAGTGCCTTTCATTTTTATATTCAGTAAATCCTTGCTGCGTATCACAACACTTTTTTTTCGGAGAGTCCTTCATTGGGAAGTTTGCCCAATTGAGAAGCCAGAGAAAACCCCACGTGTGAGTGGATAACGCTCAATGCTCGACACCGATGGAATGATTAACCAACTTGCTGTACTGCCTTTCCTCGGCCACCCTGCAACAACCCGGGTTTGGGAATTTTGTGTTTTACTAATAAATAACATATTTTGTTAATGCGTATATTTTGAACAGTTAACTTTATGCACTGCCATCTTATGGCCAGTTCATGGTCTTACAGAGTCTCACGAAAACAATATCCTTGTTTTATCCATCAACCCCACCTCCAAAGCACTGGCTTTGAAGACACTTGTCACCGCATCTGGTAAAGGACCAGCATCAATTACTCCATAATTCAGTCATCATGATCATCAGCCTGTGGCCATGGTTTGGCAATCGACTCTCTCCGCCATTCGCGCTCGTTTTGCGATCTGGAAAACGTCGGTCGATGATCTCCCCGTCGCAGACGCTATGGTAATCATCGTCCAGCTGTTTCTTGGCCTACCTCTCTTCCTCTTCACTTCCACGGGGCCCGGCAAGATGGTGTTGGTATATACCCTCGGGCAGTGCCGGATTAAGATAGTACGGGGCCTGTAACATATGTTATAAAGGGGCCCTAAATAAAAAAACATAAATATTAAAACACACATTTTTAACTTGCATAGAAAAGTAATTGTATTTTTTCATTTGCTATACAGCCAGATAATACGACAAATCGCTAACCTTAAACACCCAGTCGTTCATAAAAGTTGAAGGCAGTATAGTACTATAGTAATAGAGCAAGTGGAGAAGCACTGAACCGGAATTGATAGCTTCAAAACATTTAGCGCAGGGCCCTTGGAAGTGCATATGTAGCTACTTTCGCTACTAGGATAATCCGGCACTGCCCTTGGGTCTGATTAACAAGGCCAAACCATCGCAGCTTCCTGCGCTTGTTCCATCACTATGGCAACACGTGACCTATTTCTAGGAGGGGCAGTGTGTGAAAATTCAAAGCAGTCTTTTGAAATCTCAAAAAGCCTGGATTCTCTTATTGGTGGGACTTGTTCGTGTCCTGAGATTCACAGCCATATGATGCTGTATGTATTTACATATATATCCATAATACAGGTTTTTACGGAATAGATCGCGTACATATATAAATGTGTCGTTAAACCCGCCACCACCCGACAGCCAATTAGTAAGGTTTGTCGTGTAAACAGAACATGCCAATTCGTTACTAGTGTAGTGGCATAGCGCTGGCTGCTGGCGAAAAAGGGGATCTGCAGTGTACGGCGGTACTAACGTCAGCAGGCCATGATAGACACGAGAGTGGGATCGAGGTGAAAGGTCACAGAAGGGGCCCATCGTGAAGCCTCGGGAACCCGCTAGTAGGTTCCAGAAAAAGGGCCGGGGTGGAGCGAGGCCACGCTGAGAGTATCAGAGGGGCCCCCCCTGTGGGGGACCTCGGGGCTGTTGCTGGAAGTGGGGTCCCTGTCGTGCTGCTCAAGCCCATCATCACCATGCTTCTCGTCGTCGTCGCCGTCTTCATCATCCCGGGGCACCGCTAGTCAGACATCCAACTAAAAAACATCCTACCAACTGTTCTAAGTAGTGTCGCCGACAATAGGCGGTCTTAATAATGGTGCTTGCTAAGTAAAAAAGTACCTTCAAGTCTTACTGTCTGCGAGTTAGTCACTACACGAGTACAGCACACTGGTGTGTTGGAGAGCCAAGCCACAACATTTAGAAACTGAGTACGACGTTTCGCCAGTAATTACAACCAGCTTCATCAGGCGACAGCCAGATTTGTGGAGAAATACTCTTGTTTTGTTAATTAAATAGAGGGGTAGGTGTGATGGGGGGGGGGGGGAATTAATGAATGAATGTAAATGACAATGGGCATCCATTGGCGGTTGGGTTATTTATATGCTAATCAATGTACATTATGCACGTACATTTTGCAATCACATTGTATTTGTACATCCTGTCGATTGTGTGTACTATAATAGCAGTACCAACGGTAATCCCTATTGAAGTATGGTGACCTGTATAGGCATGCATTTAAATAATTTATTATTTGATTATTCACTTCCAAGCACCAATACGTCTGTCGCCATCCGAATGACATATCAAATCGTGGGGTTTATTTTAGTTCACAGTTTCCTCACTTCAACAAGCTGCCTTCAAAATCTTTTCATCCAACCAAGCCACTGGCCCTCAGCAGGGATGGAATCGCTGCATTGTACATCTGTAATGTTGGGGGGAAGCAGAAGGTAGATCTCTTTTTTAATCTACTGAATGCAGTTCATATTCAAAACCCACGTATAAGTCGTTATTTTATGCACACACAAAGTAATAATGTTCTCTAAATCATTGCATGAACTACCACGCACATTCATGGGCTTCTTTGCCTTGGAAATATATCAAAGAAAAACAAATACACTCCAATAAAAACAACTTATTCAGCAGATGCATCTGTAAATAACAAACGATATGTAGTTCACTTTGAAGTTCATGTAAAAGACATGGACACATAAATATTGTGAATTAAAGTGTTAAAAAGAAGAATAAAAACGAGTATGGAAAATGAATTTTGAACAAAAATGTCACCGTATCTTAGCAACAAGTCCAACATTGCGATCAAAGTATATAGACAAAACAGATGTGAAAAAATAAACGTTTCAGAATCACTGAGGAATAGCTTTTTGACAGCAGGCTTAGAACCGCCATTTTGTAGTGAAGCCCTGATACCTTTGAGGTCTGTACTTGAGTAGTGTAATACTGAAAAGAACCTGGTAACATTTCTGCTACCATTCTATACAGATAAGCAGATTCTTGCAGTGAGCAACACGAATTGATCCATAGCTGCAATCGTATTACCAGTCATCTGTATTATCAGTATCACTCCGTTTTATATTTCTACATTTGCATTCCTTGGCATGTGGCAGTTGAATAATTTTGACAGTTGCTTTCATTAATTTTAATTAGAAAAAAAAGAAAAGCATTCCAAAAGCAACTAAACGGGAACAATTACCAGCTTTGATTAATGCGAGGAGGGGAGAAGCCAATGTATTTAGATCATGCTGCAAAGCCTGCAGTCATGTTATGGTGCCATTACTTAGTAGGATAATTAACTCTCATTCAAATGTCCCAAATTACTAACCTAATTAAATTTTTTTACCAATCATGGCCCATTGAGCTATATACAGTAGCTGTTTTTTTCAGAAGTAGGACCTGGCCACAAATGATAGCTCGAGGAAGTGGCGTATCACGTGGACGTGCATAGCATCTGAAAACTCTAAACGCGTGACGTTGATTCTCAATGTGGAGGGTAAAACCAGAGAGACCCGGAGAAAACTCCACGTGACCACAGGGGAGAACGTGCAAACTCCAAATATACAATAGGCGTCAGTGTTGGAATCGAACCAACGACCACCTGAATACCAGGCGATGTAGTCAATACCCAGGCATGAAACAGAACAGAGCATTACTGAGAGCATTCAATGAGGTGACCACGTAGCTTAGAGGTCAAAGTGCTGAGCCAGCACCGCTGACGTCCTGAATTCAAAGTCAGCCAGCCGCCGGTGATGACATTGGGTTCTCGAGTCGAAAGGGAGTTGATGGCCCTCTGCGCTGTCACTAATGGCTGCACGAAAAAAATATGAAATCTGGCTCTGCAAATAAATTGGCCAAAGTACATTTAATCGAATCAAATTGGAATACGACCGCGTTGGTTGTGTAGCTCTTTGATGCGCTTTCAGGCCGTACCGCGTATTGTTTGGCACGATGTCCGACGGTTCGCTTCACGTGCTGGGAGCTTATTCAGGAACTGAATTGAGCAACATTCCTTTATTCCTCTTATACAGCATTGCCGACCGCTACTGGTGGTTCTGGCTGTGCCGTAAAGTCGATGATTATCTTAGCACTGAGATGAAGACTTCATTGCATGGCCACATGCTACAAGAATTATATTATGCGTGCAGCTGACACATGGCGGGAAAGTTGTCCAATTCGTGAGGACATTGTGCTTAATTGGACTTGCTTAAAGTAAAAAAAATGAACATAACATATGAAGAGAAAAAACACACGGCACACCGAAGCTGGATCCTAAAAAATGACACTTTGTGTGGGGTGCGGTAAGTTCACATTGAAAGTCTTTAAAAGTTGCCAATGCTTCACGTGAACGTGGAGCAGGACCCAATCTGGGGATTGTACGTCAGCATTTAAAATCACCTTGCAGCCGAAGGGACTGAAAAGTCACGTTGGCATGACAAATGTACCAACGCCACCGTGTTCAGATTTAGTTGTTGTTGTTGTCCTTGTCAAGAAATCGCGAGCAGCGCGAGGCTTTGCAGCTTCGTCCACTGGGGGGACTGCACCACGTGACCATCCAGCAGCCCCTGGCTGCCAACTCAGTCGTGAATTCGCTCTTCTCCATCCAAACCTGCATATCCTGCCGAGCCCCCACTTTGCCGTGACCCCCCCCCCCCAAAACACACCTCAACGATCGCAAGAATGCCGCCAATTGCCGCGTGATCTAACACGCATCTCGTTGACCCTGCCAATGGAGACACTGTGCGCGCGTGTGTCGAAAACGGTCCACACTCTGCTTGCGTTCAGTCAATGCTGATGAAATGATGCACTCCCAGAAGGGTGGTTGGGTCGCATGGAGTTGCGTAAGAATTGCTTTTATTTGTTTTGTGTGGAGAGACGGATATTAGGTGGAGGCGCTGTCTGCTTGAACAAAAAAATATTCTCCACACCAACAGCAGTGATTATTTTGTGTTACGTAATGAGCAATGTTGGAAACTCGTATTGCTTAAATCGTCGTAGCCTTACACTCACATCTGCTACAGAGCTTAGAGCTTGACAGACATTAATTATAATTGTGATGATAAGTCACATTGCTGGCACAACATTTCGCGTGATCCCGCATTGTCAATAGTGCACTAACAACTCAACACATTCAGCACTTTACCATTCTTCTGCGAACCCCAAATATATGACTTCTATATTTGGGGTTCGCTTTGTCCCTCACATTAGGAATCGCGGGTACATATAATACATTTTTCATCTTAATTGTAATCTATTGAAAATAAATTAATAAAGGTGTCCAGTTTTGTAGAGGCGTTGCACCCCCTGTGCCTAAGCCGGCCGATAATGTACATTTATTTTCGGGCAGTGTTCTTATTTTTACGACGCTCGTTTGTCCAGGACAGCCTCACTGAGTCACTTGTCGACTTTTCAGGAGGGTCCTGCCAAGGTTTTGCAGTTGGGGGTAATGATTGCAAAGTAGATTAAAATTAGACATCATGGGATCTCCTTTGCCAGTACCAAAATATGATAATAGGTTTTTTCACCGTTGTTTCTGGCAACAAAACAGGTGTTCAGATGTTAACACACAAAACTGACACCTTTTACAAGGAATCGTGTCTACATTAACCACAATGCTTATGGTCAAAATGCAAACAAACACATTATCTGACAAGATATGCATAATATATATTACCAGAACACATACTTTTTTTTATATATGCACATATTATGCATGACATATGCATATATTATCAGAGCATGTTTTTGTTTGCATTCAAGCATTGTGGTTAATGCAGCCATGATTTCTTGTACAAGATTTCAGTTTGGTGTTTTAACATCTGAACACCTGTTTGTTGTCAGAAAACAGGGGAAAAACTATTATCATAGACTAAAATTTAATGATTTCTGAACATATTTCTGGAAAGTACTTTGAGTACATCATTTTGCATGACTTATTTCATATTTAACATTGAGATGGTATTTCGAAATATATTAAATGTTTGAATCTCATATTTTCCTAGGCTATGCTTTGAGTGTTCATTTAAATCTAAGGGTTGGCATATATACACACTTTGCTGTCCAATACCATACCCTGGCAGCAATGCATTTGCCTCGCTATGCAAAATATGCAGCAATTTCATTGGCAGTGGTCAAAGCATTCTTAATATGATTTACTCATTAACTCTCAACCTTTCAATTGCAATCCCTCACCATTTGAAAGCCAACACTTTCTGTAAGTTACAAGAACAGAATAAAATGCGCACAGCCTGGAATCACACCGATTGAAGAAATCGTCAAAGGTGCGCTCACAAAACGGCAGGAAGGCCGTGCCCTTCCATCATGCCTTGCGTGCGCGTCACGTGGCCCCATTGCACGCGTTGCGAGCTGTGGCCACGCCTGTGACCTCAACGACTGGGGGTTGGGTGCTTCAGAGGGGAGAGTCAGTTTACTTAGCAACGTTGCACGCACGTTCGTGATGATCACTTGGGGGCGATGTGGCGACTGCCCAGGGAGTGGGGCAATTGTGGAACGGTGAGGTTTAATAAATGTGTAGTGAGTTCAACCGAGTCGCAGATGCACTTCTTGGAGGCCACACATTTATTAACACCAACACACGGGGTAACTGCCCCTTAACAAGACAACAACCTATGGTGGTGGACCACCAGGCTAACTACACTAATCACACTGGGAGTAGCTACAACGGACCGGGCAAGAGCTTGGGTCCAGGTCCACGTGTTGGTGACTCTAGGACGTAGAACGTAGATTCTTCAGGATGAACAACAGCCGCCGGTCCTTCTAGGGGCCCCGGCTTCTATCCTCTGTGGCGTGGCTGGCTCCGCCCGCCCTTAGCCACGCCCACCTTCTAGAATCCTCGAGCAGGATCTCGACCCTGACACGTGACCACCCCTAGCCCTCACTTGGGGGCCCTGTGTAGACTTAACTGGTCACGTGTCCTCTGGGGTCAACCAGAGTGCCACGGCCTCTCGTAACCCCATTCCCTTGGCCGGCACTCTCACACCCTATCCTGTAGGGGTCGGCACTGCACACAGAGCGTGGTGCCATCCAGCACTGCCAGTCCAGTGCTCACCGAGCCCCTCTAGGGCCGTTACTGCATCCACATGTGAGTGGTGTCCGTGATGTCAATACATCGCACACCGTGTCTCTCTCGGGCCGGCATTACACAGTGACATCCGCGGTGTCACTACAAAGGAACAACTAATTTCGGGAGAGATATCCGCCTATATAAGGCGGGGGGAGGGGGGATGAAGACATTTCTTGGGGGATGGGCGAGCTGGTACTTTGGGAAGCTCGCTGCTATATTTTAAGATGTGTTTAAGAGGACGTTTGCATTATTTGAAATAAAGAACACCCGGTGGATACCGAACCTGCTGTGGCCGCTCAAATTAACTCTTGAGTCTCACCGCCTCATCACACGGGTACTGCTCTTTGCCTTGCAGATGCCACCAGCTCCAAAGCGGAACGTGGCTACATAACCGTTTAAATCACCATTCAAAGATTGTGAATTAAATTGGCCATCCTAACAGGCAGCAGTGAAACCATTGTAGGACAGTTGCATTCTCATTTGGACTCCTCATTGCAGTCGTCAATCTTCACTGCTGCCACGTTCCTCATTAACCCGTTTATGGAGAGGGCTTGCCTCTTCTACATTATAGGACCCCCCCCCCCCCCCATTTAACAACATTAATCAAAATCTTGACACTCTGTGCAAATGATGAGAGACGCACTCGGGCATATGCATGGAGGCTGGACAAAGCGAGAACTATGGGAGTCGATTTCACTCGACACCGTTAATTTAACAAGTGCGCGGTGTGGGGCATTGCCGTTATTTCCGTGGTTCTGTGTCACCTCGCTCGCCCCCATCTGAATTGCTGATGACCAATCCCCTGGCTGGCAGGGGACTGATAGCTCGCAGATCTCACGTGGCGTTTGATCCTCGGATTTTTGTCTCCACTTCAGTTGAACTTTGTCCTCATTTCACTTGCCCTGGGACCCGAGCCATTAGCAGAGCTTTCCATCATGAACGTTAATCGCTGAGGCCAGCTCAGGTAGCTGAAGCCCGGCTGTTTTGTAACGTTTTATCGTCGCGACAATGAATTAATTTTTATTCATATTTATACTGGAGAGGTCCACTGAGACACACATTTCTCTCTTCGAAGCTTGCTTCTTTCTACGAAAGAACGTTTGATTTTTTTTGCTTTTGATATTTAGCCAGGAAGTGAAAAAGTTGGCCAGTGAAGAGCTTTCTTTTCATTTTTTAAATTATAGAGGACCGTTTGCCAAGACACCTGGGGTAAAACTTACGGATAATATATGCTCTCACTATATCCAAATCATGGAATGATCATTTTGGAAAATATCGAGCCAATTATTGCACAGGGCAGCTATACATTTTGACGGTTGGGGCATTTGTAACTGAAAACGATTGTGCGGAGTTCAATTTTTAATGTCCGCAGTTGTGTAGCGATTTATATGGTTCAAGGATGTCCTTTAAATGAGAAACATTTCCCTGGTTGCATATACATCATTTATATACCCCAGGAAAACCATGCTGAAGCATGATACTTCTTTTCAGGAGTTCTTTGCTTGTGATGTTTGGCCAGTAGCTTTTTTGGGGATATTTTTCAACAGAGGAACCCAGTGTCCCAAGAAAACCTATGTATACTAAGTGGTGACAAACACATCTGCACAGATTGATCAAACACTTGTTCTACTACCTGCTACAGACAACAACGTTATCTCTGCATGTCATGTGGGTGTCTTACAGACTTGATCATCACAAGTGAGGGCTTCGTTCAGCAGTAGATTGGAAAAGGTCTGTAATTGTATATCTGTATCTAACCTTAGAGGATAATTGGACTAATGGACTGAGCCAAACGCCAAATGGGATTTGAACTTACAACATTTTGACTATGAGGTCCAGTGTTTTATCCGCTGTGCCAGCTGGCAGTTTGAAAATTAAATTCAGAACGTAAGATGGAAAAATAAAAAAATTGGCTTGAGATGAATACCGTACCATACCGGGTCAATCGTGGTGGTTGTCTGCCCATACTTCACCAAGCTGGTCAGTGTGGGTTGGTGAACGTATTGGTGCAGATGCTGCCAGGACTTGTTCAAATGTCGCTCGGCATGAGCTGTAACTCACACTCGGGACCCAGCGTAGTCCGCGAACCACCGCCGTGCCAAACCACCGCTTCACGTCAAATACAAATGTACGCAGTGCTCTCCTTTGCCGATGTTGCAGCGATGACCTACTGTCGATGAGACAATGAACTAACGACGCGCAATGCATCGGGTTAGCCATGGGTGCCTTTTGGGGCTCAAATGCAGGGTCTCGGTGCCTTGGCCCGGTCTCAACATTCGGGCCTTGAGTCATGTAGCCACTGCTTTCGCGCGCGTTGTAGCACGTTGCAACAAAACCGTGTCATGACCAACGATGTGGATAAAATGCCAGTGGACACAAGTCGACTTGATGTATGTAGAACTTCTTTCGCACCGTACGTAGCCAACCATGCTAATCGGAGGTGCAAGCATAGCCACAATTCATGTCAAGACTCCAATCTCTTAGGCATAATATTTTTGTTTCTATGGACGTGATGTATCTGAAACAATATTTATCCAGCCGCACACGTGTCCGTTAATGTTCGAAATGTCTGACACCACAAATCACAAGAGTTGTTTGGATGGGCTCTCTAACATCAGGTCCAAACATAAGCTTTACAAATAACCGTTATTACACAACATATATTTGTGGACCCTGCTGAAAGTTAAATTTTACCAGTCATTCAGGACAAAATGGAAAATATAGCACAGAGTAAAAAAATATAGCAAAGAAATGTTTTTCCCATTGGGCCCATTGAAATGTCTGCTTTATACTAAATTAAACATCATATGCCCAGTTCTGGTCTTTACTCACATATGTATCCTAACTATTGACTCTAAGATGGGACTTTTTCACGTCCTTTTTGTACGTGCTATTCTGGGCAGCAGAAGGCACATTGCCCATCTGTTTCCATCTGTACAGCGATAGCGCGTTGTCCCCTTGCAGGCGTGGGGTTTCTCCAGGTGCTCCGGTTTCCTCTCACTTGTGTAAACACTCATCATACATTGGCTGAAAGAACCTCAAAATAACACCTCCGCCAATGCATCAGCACCCTTCTGAAAAAGAGTCATGCATTTAACCTATTTTATCTGGCTAATGTCCAGACTGGCCGGCTATAGTGGACTATAAATTCGCAATTGTAAATACGTTCAAATCCTGGTTGGGTGTCACCTCAGCCCGTCGTCCTCCAGGATCAATCGTTAAGGACAGCATTGTGGGAAGTCAAAAGTTGACATACAATTTCGATTGAAAGCTTTCGTGACTGCAGGGATTCATCTTCTTGGTTCTTTCGGTAAAGTCACGTAGAAGGGAAGCAATAAAATAATAAAAATAAAACATAATAAAATAATTCTCACGACGTTTCGGCCACAACGCAAGCAGCCGTCCTCAGGTGAAGAAACAGGTCTATCGAGAAGACTATTGTATTTTTTTAAAACTATTTTTATTTACCAGGTAAAAACAAACGGAACTATTTAGCTATTTTGTGGAAGCATCAAAGTGGCTAACCACGTGGAATTTATAGCAGCAGCTAAAATACTCTGAACGCAAGTTGGTTCTACATGTGGAGGGAGGGAAAAAAACCAGAGGACCCGGAGTAAAATCCACGTGACCACGGGGAGAGATACATTGAAACTCCAAATATACAGGCGTCATGGTCGGGATCGAACCCACCACCTCCTGTATACCAAGTGAGGTATTAACATCTCGCCATCGTGGCGCCAAATCAGTCGAATGGTCCCTGTCAGAACATTTTGGAATGTCCACCCCAAGCTTATGGCCAGCAATGGAGATGACCAATGGACCTTTGCTCATTCGCAGCATGGAGATGCGTTGACTTTAGTTCGCGTGGAGCTTTATTATCTTAACACGTGTGTGTGTGTGTATTAATGCAGTGAACACATTTGGCCAGCATTCTGTTTCATTTCACATTTGAGTATTTCCACCTGAGTGGAGCGTGTCAAATTTCTGGGAATCTCATAAATGCTCTGGCTGGTGGAGTCTCAATGCACGCCTGTTCGTGTCACCTCGTGGTTTATGACAGCGCAGCAAAACGACGTGACAACAACGCTACGCGCTGTTCCCTCCGTGACGTCTTAATATAGAGCGCGTGCACGTGTTCGTAGTCGAGGACTCGGTCACGAGGCGTCCGTGCGCGAAAAAAAGACACTGAGCAACAGCTGAGGCGATGAGCCGCGGCGATTCGCAAAAACACCGAACAACGCATCGACGTCTCCGCTGCACAGCGAGAGATGGCGACGGCGTTGGGAGGAACTTCTTCATCCAGCAGTGGATAATGGCAAAACGTATTTTCATCTTTGAATGCTACAAAACAGCTGCAGTAGCGAGAACAGGGATCGGCAAACCTGCGGCTCCTTAAAAGACGACATTGCGGCTCTTCAAATATTACGTTTCTTTTTAAAATCAAATTGGCTCCTCTTGTTATATTGGTTGTGGACTCCTGACCATGGGAGTCCAGTTCACCATGGTAGGTACGCCTTTTGGCGTCATCTGGTTCAACATCAGTGCAGACTAGGCTCTAAGAAAAGCCGTCTCGGGTGTGGACCAATCAATTTCAAGGACAGCGTATATCATTATCAGAGTTGTCGCTTTTTGCTTGCATTTTGACTGCTTGTGTTGTGGTTATTGCAAACATGATCCCTTGTATAAAGGTGTCAGTTTTGGTGCCAGATAAAGGGTAAAAACCTATTACTACAACATGGTAGTCCAGTTCACAATGGGAGTCCAGTTCACCATGGTAGTCCGGTTCACCATGGGAGTCCAGTTCACCATGGGAGTCTAGTTCATCATGGGAGTCTAGTTCACCATGGGAGTCCAGTTCACCATGGGAGGCCAGTTCACCATGGGAGTCCAGTTTACCATGGGAGTTCAGTTCACCATGGGAGTTCAGTTCACCATGGGAGTTCAGTTCACCATGGGAGTCCAGTTCACCATAGAAGTCCAGTTCACCATGGGAGTTCAGTTCACCATGGGAGTTCAGTTCACCATGGGAGTCCAGTTCACCATGGGAGTTCAGTTCACCATGGGAGTCCAGTTCACCATAGAAGTCCAGTTCACCATGGGAGTTCAGTTCACCATGGGAGTCCAGTTTACCATGGGAGTCGAGTTCACAATGGGAGTCCAGTTCACCATGGGAGTCCAGTTCACAATGGGAATCCAATTCACCATGGTAGTCCGGTTCACCATGGGAGTCCAGTTCACAATGGGAGTCCAGTTCACCATGGGAGTCCAGTTCACCATGGGAATTCAGTTCACCATGGGAGTCCAGTTCACCATAGAAGTCCAGTTCACCATGGGAGTTCAGTTCACCATGGGAGTCCAGTTTACCATGGGAATCCAGTTCACCATGGGAATCCAGTTCACCATCGGAATCCAGTTTACGATCGGGAGGAGTCGTCTACCTGCGGATGTGGAGCAGCATTCGGCTCGTTCAGGACCGCTTCGTGACGACATCATTTGTTGAGGACCGTCTCAACATGCACGTGCATTGCGCCTCGTGAAATATCGAGAGTTTTACCAAACTTGAAAACAAAAATGTCTCTTCTTGTTATTTCGAGTTGCCAATCGCCGATCAGCAAGCGGCGTGGCATCAATGGCCACACGTGGCGACACGCGAGGCATTGTCCGTAATTCACGACTATTTCGATGGAACGATGTTCTAGCTTCGGGTTGTGTTGTCGGACGGGCAAGGGCGGACGCGGTTTGAGATCACGGCCGCGCTGCATTGTTCAAGCAGCTGTTCTCTTCTTCTTGGTTATTTCGGTAAAGTCACGTAGAAGGGAAGTAATAAAATAATAAAAATAAAACATAATAAAATAGCTTAAATAGACACTCCAAGCCTGGGGCGTGTCATTCAGACGCTGTCTTCTCGACAGACCTGTTTCTTCACCTGAGGACGGCTGCTTGCGTTGTGGCCGAAACGTCGTGAGAATTATTTTATTATGTTTTATTTTATTACTTCCCTTCTACGTGACTTTACCGAAAGAACCAAGAAGACGAATCCCTGCAGTCACGAAAGCTTTAAATCGAAATTCAGCTGCTTCTCTGTTTGGAGTGCGCACGGTGGCCGTGAAAAAGCAGGGAACCTCGTCTCCCTCGTCTCAGGGGCTGCTCGGCTTCCCGTCCTGACAGCGTTCTGTGTTTGCCTCGCCCCAGCAACCCGCTCGCTCCCATCCTCTCGAGGAGTTACCCTCCGTTTTGCTTTTGCAGCTGCTCACTGGCGCAGGGCCATAGAAACTCTCCCAAGTGAGGACCACCACCACCACCATCATCATCATCTCCAAGCACCATCACCTCCACCATGACCACCTGCTGCTATGTTAGCCCAGTCAGAGGCTCCGCAGTGGAGATTTATAACTTCTTTACAAAAACGTATTTTTTTTCTTCCACATTTGACACCCTGTTTTTATTTGCTTTGGAAGAGCCCGCAGTCCGGAATGAATGCTGTCTTTCGCATCAATGCGAACATCGCGGCGCAAGCTCGCCGGAGTAAAAAGGCTGTATTTGTGTGTTCGCCCATCGAGGCAGAGATCAGCTCGTTTCGACTGTTTCCTGTCTGCGCGCGATGGGCTGGACCCTCCGTGTGAAGGGGAGAGAACTCGAGCCTTGCTTCTGTTGTAATTCACGAGGCACGGACACACGTGCTCACGTTATTAAAGTGTGCGTGCATGTGGGCTGCAAAGAAAAAAGCAAAGACAAAGATACCCATATAGCCTTAACCGACTGTTGGGGCAAGTGCTGTAAGAGAGCACCTATGAAGGCCGGCACGTCACGCGAGGGGGTGGTTTGACAGCACCACGCCCGGCCGCCTTTGTCTCCCCAGTGGCGATGTTTTTACACACCGCACAAGGTACTGACTTGAGGCTGAGTCGACCTAGGGGAGGCCCAGGACCGGTTCAGATGATCGTAACTAGTGTTGGCCGTGAACTGGAAACGAACTCGGGTGACCGGGTTCGTAGCGCAGCGCGCTAACCGGTACACTACCGCTCCCCACATGTAGGCTGCACGAACACACGTGCATGTGTCCTCATATTGTTCTTTGCCTTGATGCTCAAATATTGATGGGGCAGGAGGGGTCGTCACGTCTGTCAGTGCTGGACATTCTATATGGAAGGGGCTGGTATTTATATAACAACATCACCGTTGACTTCTCTTTAACTGGTAGAGTTACGGTGACGACCATGGTGTTGGATGGAGCCAACAATGTCCAAGATTTAAACTCACCTGAACTACAACGTCAACATTTATTTACTATGCACAAGTGCCATTGCCTGAAACGTCACCTAATATATATTTTAAGGCCACAGTGTTATTGACAAAATTTAGTTGAGCTTGTGCACCTCTGCCAACAATTTGCTATTTCACACATGCGGTTGAAACACTACGTTTGTGATTGTATAATGTAGTATATATATATTACTAAATAACAGCCCATCATTTATCTACGGTCAGTAATTAAAGCTCTGCACGAAGTCAACAGTCGTCCTGTGGATAGACTGACACCTGCCAAAGCATCGTGGAATTTCCACCACTGACTTTATATTGCTATTAGAGATGAGCACTGTCCACCACTCATTTGAACAGGAAGACACTGTCTTTTAGGCGATACAATACGTATATGCTCACTGTTTTGCAGTGGGAAATATACATTGAAATTCCATTGTACACTTTAGAAATGTGCTAAAGTGTACATAAAAGTGAATGATTCTACAGTACTGTACTTTTCCATTTAAAACACATGATTTCACATCGGTGTGTGTGTATAACATACACGGTAATAATGTACATGCACCACACATATGAGGATTCACCTATATAATCCACACTATAAATATCTATTATATATTAGTATTATACTGTACATGTTGAAAAAATTAAGCCAAAATATTCCATCACGAGAAAAAGCAATACACATTACTTAACACTTCATAAAATATGCCACGCGGTTTTTCCATTTCATTTAGAAAGTCTGCCTTATAGAAAAACGTCTTTCTTGAAACACGTTTTCACACAAGCACTCTTCATCCATTTCAACGGGATCGCTTACCCACTTTGGAATTTTAAAAAAAGGCGGACGCGTTGAAGCGTCAACTCAGCGGCCAAGCCACAGTGAGTGCATGAAAGCTCCGAACTGTGGAGGAGAAAAAGCAGAAGCCAGTGAAATGGAGCGCAACACGCGTTCATGAGTGCGATCCAGGACTTTTAGCACAGAATCCATATCAATCATCAACAATGAATCCGGCCAAGTGCTGACTTTAAGCCCAGTAGAATATACACAAGTCATTGTCATTCACCGAATCCAGCTGGGTGGCACTGTGGCGAAGAAGCATTGCAAGTTCAATTCCTGGTTCTGTGCCCTTCTGGGGCCGTCTGGAATGCTCTTTCGATATTAGGACGCCATTGGAGCTATACACTTATAAATGTAGTTTACCATGGTAGTCCAGTTCACCATGGTAGTTCAGTTCACCATTAGAGTCCAGTTCACGATGGGAGTCCAGTTCACGATGGGAGTCCAGTTCACCATGGTAGTCCAGTTCACCATGGTAATTCAGTTTACCACGGTAATCCAGTTAGATTTAAAACAAATTTCTTCAGAACTGCTTTTTTGTGTTTAGTTTGATACCCTTTCCCTGCACCTCCTATTAGTGCGGTTGGCTACGTACGGTGCAAAAGAAGTTCAACATACATAGATACATCCGGGGTCGATTAAATGAAGCCTCATTTATCCAAGGAGCCTCCGACCTTCCGAGGGTGCTGACCGATGTTGCGGGGTGGACAGCTGAAGAGGCCTTACAAGATCGCTGAAATGTATCAGTTGTCGTCCAACAGACAGACTGGCTCCTGTCGTAGAGACGTAGAACTTCCACCACAGGCCCAGGATGGCCAATGACGACGAGCACCGTCCCATGCTCATTTGAGCAAGGGAAACAACTTCCTTTAGAGACATCATCACCATCATCATTATCCCAGCCAAGTTAAACGTTTTAACTGCTTCATTCACATACACAAGTCATTGACGGTTGCTTGTGTTGCGATCGAAACGTCGTGATCTATTAATGTTCTATCTACGTGACTTTACCGAAAGACCCAAGAGTAACAGAAGAGATGTTACGATTTTAAAACACCAAACTGAAACCTTTTACAAGGAATCATGTCTGCATTAACCACAATGTTTGTGGTCAGAATGCAAATAAAAAAAACATACTCTGATAATATATGCATTGTCTTTTTGGTGTTAGACCAGAGGACGCCTTTTGAGACGAGGCTCAAAAAGAAAGCTGTCTCTGGTGTGGACCAATCAGTTATATTACAAAAATGCAATATTTAAATTAAATTTAAGAATTAAAAGAACAATAACTCACGTAAACATAGGCTAGGTGGATTATTACATCACAGAACCGAGAGATATTGCGACGAACTGAGGAGGCCTTCATCCAGGAGTGGATTGAGACTATGCACAGTGGAACTGAGAACCCATAATAGTGAAACATAACATAAATGTCGGGCTAAAATTGGATAATACATTAAAACAATATATGTCATCTGCCCATATTGTTCAATCCTATCTACTACTGTCATGTCTAATATTTTAATTATTTTATTCATTAATTAATACGTATTTGTTGATACAGTATATTTATAAATATCATAATCATCAACATCATCAACAGCAGCAGCAGCATACATTTTCAGTTGGCTAATCCCACCGTTGGCTCGGGACAGGCAATGCGAGCGCGTCTCGCCTCATCGCTCATGTTCTCATCACGCAGACGCAGCTTTCTAACATCTGTGCCTGCATAGCCACCATCCATCATGCTCACACACGTGTGCCCTGTTCCATTTCTCCGCCGTCACCTCCAGAGATTCCCACAGACCGCGTTGCATCTCTTGGCCTCCTTTCCGTTACCAAAACTCGCGCGTCCGTAGCAATGTGCGCTGCCAGCATCAATTTGTTTCTACTTATACAGTCGGTACACGGGTTAAGAGTGAGGAGTGGTGGAACAATGGTTGAGAGCGGGGAGCAGTGGCGTAGTGGTTAGCGCACTGCAATTAGAACACGGCAACATAGTTTCGATTTAAAGCTTTCAGTGACTGCAGGGATTCATCTTCTTGGTTCTTTCGGTAAAGTCACGTAGAATGGAAATAATAAAATAAAAAAATTAACATAATAAAATAAAATAATATTAGTTTAATTTTTATTATTTCCATTCTACGTGACTTTACCGAAAGAACCTAGAAGACGGCAACATAGGTTCAATTCCCGGTCACATTAGCGGCGAGTCTTAACTGAACCGTGCGAAACACGTGGAGGCCTTCATTCTAGCAGGGTATTGACAAAGAGATATACTAATAATACGAGAATACGACGTTTCGATTGCAACACGAGCAATCGTCATCAGGTAAAAAGGAATGAGAAAACAAAGCTAGTAATCTTAGAAATATAATGCAAAACAACACAGAAAGTCGGCTAACGCAACAGTCAACACCCTTCCTGGTTAATTAACGTTCTTCCAAAGATTGATAAATTTGAGAGAGAAAGACAAAACACAGACACGGAGACACACAGACAGGCACACAAGCAGAGAGATACACACAGATACACACAGACAAACAACGCCTCTGTGTCGAGAGAGGCGTTGTTTCTCTGTGTGTCTCTGTGTGTGTCTCTCTCTGTGTGTCTCTGTGTGTGTCTCTCTGCTTGTGTGTATGTCTATGTGTTCCGTGTCTGTGTTTAATCTCTCTCTCAAATTTAGCAATTTTTGGAAGAACGTAATCAACCAGTTAGGGTGTTGACTGTTGCGTTAGCCGACTCTCTGTGTTGTATTGCATCATATTTCTAAGATTACTAGATTTGTTTTCTCATTTATTCGTACCTGATAACGATTTCTTGTGTTGCAATCGAAACGTCGGATTATGTTATATTATAATTTAATTTATTTTTTTCTACGCGACTTTACCGAAAGTACCAAAGAGTAATTAATGCAGTCACGAAAGCTTCAAATCTAGTTTGGATATAATAATATTGAGCTCAGTGCACTACACGTGATTTTATCTTCTCCTCATGTGTTTCCCCCTAAGCATTGCAGGAAGGGTGTGTTTTTTTATCAAATGGTTAAGATTTATATCTGTTTTTAAATGCTTAAACTATTTACTAAAAAAACCATACTACTATTTACAAAACAGTATGCCTTACGTGATTGTGGTATGAGTAATATCATCCATAGAGTGTTGTGATACATCAGTGTATCAGCCGGCTCAATTGCATTCAAGGTTATAGTGGCTGTCGCAAGTTGTGGATATTCCACATTCTTATCGCCAGACAATGTTGGACGTATAATTCCCAATCAGCTATTGGAAGTGTGTGTGGTAAAATCCTGGACAGGGGGTTAATTCAGCCTATCGCCTGTCCAAGGGTGGTAAAACGAGGAGCCACCTAGTGGGAAATAAATAGTAGCTGTGCTTTGCAAAGTCGTGTCAGCCATAAAAAAACACGTGGACATTCAACCGTCGCCTCAACACGGGTGCGAAAGAAGTTCAACAAACATGTAATTGAATCTTGAATGACCAGGACACATCACGTGAACAACTGCCGAGAGTTTGCGAGATCAAAATTCACCACAGAGCGGAGACCCGTGAGAGGGCAAGAGAAGCCGAGGAAGAGAGCGGAAAGAGACGGAGCAGCAGCAGCAGCAGCGGCATCACAGAGTTCGGAGGTCACGACCGGACAGGCACGGCTCAGGGAAGGAATGGAAAGAGGATGAATGGGGGAGGCCTTTGGCTAGCTGCGGGACGTTAAAAGTTGACAACACGTTTTAAATAAAGAAGTAAGCAAATAAATAAATAGCGCGATAAATAAACAAGCAAATAATTTGATAAATTCAGAAATAAATAGTCCCCTTATCAATTAGCAACACGAGCATACCCGGGGTATTGGCATTTATTTAAAATAGAGTGAAAGAAATTAAATATTTTTTTCACCAAAATACGCAATTGATATATTTAACAATCTCTTTGGTTGGTGTTAAAGGGTCACCAACAGCGCAACACAGTTTCCCCGTTGTGCTGTGGTCAATCTGTCATCGCAGCAGCTGCTCCCCGTCCTCGAAATAAAGGAACATTAAAAGCCGTCGATAGGCTTTTTGTGCGATTTTTGCATGCCCATAGAATTGCCTGCGGCACATGTAGACTGTATTGTATTCCTTAAAAAAAAACAACCAAGAGAACAGTTTGTCGAGAGGAGATTAACACCATATGTTGACTCACGATTACATAAACCTCTTTTGGCTGCAATGTAATGTTCTTCTGTTTAGCTGACGTGTCTCTGGGTCGTGCCGCGTGTCACTCGGCATGGTGTCCGAAGTTTCACGCCAGGTACTGAAGCTCCCAGTACGTGTGGGGAGGAACGAAGGGTTGCCATCTTTTAATTTGTCGACCAAACCAGGGCATATTTTTCAGTCAGTCTCAGTCTATTATCAACAGTGTGCAGTTACCTACGTACAAATCAATGCCTGCCACCTGGACGCAGACGCCAACTCCCCTAACTGGGTCAAATCCGTACAGGTGTATGTGTGCATGTTGAATTTCTTTCACACCGTATGTGGCCAACCGTGTTAATCGGTGGTCCGAAGGTGGCCACCATAGCAACACATTTGGCACCTTTCCGAACAACACGTGGTACAGTCCGAAAACACATGGGAGAGCTATAAAGTGCAACACCTACGCAGCAGTAAAAATCCTTGGTACGTCTACTCATTATCCGCTGAGAAACACCATAGTTGTCTCATTTAAATAGAAGTGGAGTATCCATATGGTTCATTCTAACCAGCAGCATATGAGCCATTGCATAGTTCAATTAAGCATTCCCCACAAAGCGACCACAGTGCCTGTCTGACGTTCAGAACGTTGTCAGGTTCAATTTCAGTTGGGTTCCAATCCCACGATGAACCGTACAACAGGGCCAATAAAATAAGCACAACTATGTAATAAATCAATGGCGATTGTCCTGAAAATTCCACTCACCCCCATTGTAGGAATTACGAATATCCGCCACTGCCTCTGAGGGCCAATATTGAATATGAATACTTCTCAATGCTCATATAATATATTGTAGTCTATTATTTATGATTGTAAAAAAGCTGCAGTGGATCTCAAGAAAAACATTTTCATTGGCAAATTATTTTGTTTGGCATGGCAAATTATTTTATTGGATTTTGTAGATGGACACTGCTTTTACCAGGAGCTCTTGCTATCCCTTTTCACAGCCATGAAATACTCAGCTCATTATTATTATTATCTGCGATTGAGCCAGGAGTTTAAAATGCATTCTCTTGAAATTAACTTTCAGGCTCTAAATGTAGCTTCATGACATGCCTACCTAAGGCAGAGCTCCCTTATTGTTTTTATTATTACCACAGTATTATTACTACAGTATTATTACTACAGTCTGTAATGTTTCCTCCTGCGTTATTTTACCACCTTCATTATCCAAGCGAGTAATAATACAATATAATTTTGATTTAGTGTACGGAAGCAATGGTAATATTTATTTTTTAGACAGTTAAAAAAGTCAGTCTTGAGACGGAGACGAAGGAAAAGGTCTTGAGCACGGACGATAACAGGGGCAGGGAGTCCACAGCACGGACCGCTGGGGGGGACAGGAGCTCGAGCAGAGTGAGAACGACCCACCTCGCACTGAATGGGCCTTGGCTGTGGGGGCTTTAACATCAGGCCCTGTGTGCTGGAGCAGAGACCATTGAAAGGGAGCAGAGTGAGCAATGGACTAGAGAGGTATTCGAGAGGAGAGACAGTTGACAGAGGAAGATAGGAGCCAGTTATTAACCAACCATGTCACTGTCATTTTTAAGTCCATTGACGTTTAAAAAAGTTTATATACAGAGAGGCTGGCTCCTAACATGGAAATGTTCAGTTTCCACGATCATAAATGAGTACAGCCCTACGTCCATTTGAGCAGGGAGACACGCTGTCTTCTTGACTTTGGAGTTTTCTAATAGATTAGGGTAACAGTTGCGGGATTTAACTGGGCAATTCTGCATTAAAATAGATTCATCAGCACGATCTATGATCATGACTTAAAGCTTTCGTGACTGCGGGAATTACACTTATTAGGGTCTTTCGGTAAAGTCACGTAGATAGGTTAGAAAAATAATAAATTAACCAAAACTACGACGTTTCAATCGCAACACAAGCGACCATCATCGGGTAGAAGGGGGGAAGCCACTGAAAGCAAGCTGTTTTGAAAGGTTTAAATGGGCGTAGTCCATGTGTCAGAACGATGTGGGCGGGGCACAAGAGCCCTGGGGCAGCATAAGCGGAGATGGTTATGTTCATGTGAGGGATTAATAAACACTTGTATGTGGACCACCCAACGAAGTGGGCGGGGCATAAGTATCATGGTGAGGTAGAAGCGGAGGTGGTTATGTTAATGTGAAATCGGATGTTTTTTGTTTGCATTATCGCTGCAGGTATTGTGGTCTATGTAAACATGACGCCTTGTAAAAAATGTGTCAGTTTTGTTGCCAGAGAGAAGGATAAAAACACAATTATCATATTTTTACTGGCAAATGAGGTTCCAATAGTGTAATGCTTACCCCGAGCTCTCATACTCTGATGGTGCATTGTCTTTGAGTTGTGCGCCTTTTGGCGTCATCTGGTCCAACCCATGTGAGACTAGGCTCTAAGGAAAGCTGTCTCGGGTGTGGACCAATCAACTTCAAGGACAGTGCACATTATCAGAGTTGTGTTTTTTGTTTGCATTATGACTGCAGGTATTGTGGTCTATGCAAACATGACTCCTTGTAAAAAAGGTGTCAGTTTTGTTGCCAGATAGAAGGGTAAAAAAACAATTATCATACATCAAAACTAACGAGCAAATCACCTGAAGATAGTGAGATGGCATTAATTAACGATACCAAGTGAGCTGAGTAAAGTACAGCTGAGGTGGTCTTACCAGTGAATGGTTTCAAAGTTTCAGACAGAAATCGGGCCAGTTTGTAGGTGGGTGAGTTAATGGTGGATACGATGGGGCGGAGTGGAGTACCTTCTTTATTGATTTTTGGAAGGCCATACAATCTGGGTAATGTAGCAGCCGAAGGTTTTAGAGAGAGCTGCTTGGTCGGTTCGATTAGGGAAGTCGAATTAGTGATGATATTGTTGGTTCTTGTGGCCAGGCGGTTGGTAAAGTTTCTCTGTTGATTTTGGTTTAACTGCCATCATTAAGAAGGTCCTGAATTTTGTTGTTGTATGTGGTTTTATCCATGATGACAGTGGCATTTCCCTTGTCGGCTGAGAGGATGACAACATCATCTCTCTTTTTTTAATTGGACGAGTTCAAAACGCTCGTCCTTGCTGATATTACTGATGTTTTTGTTGTTGTGTTTTTGAGGATAGCAGCGATTTCAGATCTTGCCACGTCTGCCGGGATGTGTCCCAAACCTTTGAGGGCTACGTCGACATGGCCAATGATATCATCCACTGGGATGTGTTTATGGGTGACAGCGAAATTCAACCCTTTAGCTAGTACCGATTTTAAGCTGTCGGAAATTGGGCTATTACTCTAATTGATAACAATCTTGTTAACATCTAACTTTTTAACGTGTGGATCTGGATTATTTTTAACAAGATGTTGAATTTAGCAATCAGGTTCACTTTACATTTAGTTGACATTGTAGCGGATGAAGAAGCAGTCATGTTATCTACAAGGTTCCAATCCGATGTGGACATTTTATCTGTTAATGCTAAGTGTGATTGTAAGAGAGTTTTGTCTAAATTATCAAGTTAAAATCGGAGCAGTCTTTTTTTTTATTTTGTATAGATTCATAATGATGTATATTAGTTATCCAAATGTGCTTTACATCAATTATAACATTGTAAATGCGATCACAGTGGTTGAGATAAAAAGTGGGGTTGTTAAAAGGGGTGGTGTAGTTATGGTGGCAGTAAGTAGCAGAGGTGTGGACTCGAGTCATGTGACTTGGACTCGAGTCAGACTCGAGTCATGAATTTGATGACTTCAGACTCGACTTGGACTTGCATAACAATGACTTTGTCCCACCTCTGAGGTGTGGACTCGAGTCATGTGACTTGGACTCGAGTCAGACTCGAGTCATGAATTTGATGACTTCAGACTCGACTTGGACTTGCATAACAATGACTTTGTCCCACCTCTGAGGTGTGGACTCGAGTCATGTGACTTGGACTCGAGTCAGACTCGAGTCATGAATTTGATGACTTCAGACTCGACTTGGACTTGCATAACAATGACTTTGTCCCACCTCTGAGGTGTGGACTCGAGTCATGTGACTTGGACTCGAGTCAGACTCGAGTCATGAATTTGATGACTTCAGACTCGACTTGGACTTGCATAACAATGACTTTGTCCCACCTCTGAGGTGTGGATTCGAGTCATGTGACTTGGACTCGAGTCAGACTCGAGTCATGAATTTGATGACTTCAGACTCGACTTGGACTTGCATAACAATGACTTTGTCCCACCTCTGGTAAGTAGAACATGTGGGAGTGGTCAAGGGAGGGAGGGTTGAGGTAGGTCTGGTCTTATCTCCGTGGCACAGAGTAGCGGTAGTTACAATCATAATTGTATGAGTAGACTTTCACAACCAATTGTATTATACTTGTCAACCCTTACGGTTTACCCGGTCGTTTTATACAGGGAAATTGAATGTTCTGATTCAATGCGTACAGCCTTTTCAATACGGGCAAAAACATTTTTTTTACTATTTATTTGTGTTTCCCCCTTGTGATGGGACTGTAGGATGAACGTTTGGATTCATAAAGGCACACGGTGACCACTAAGGCCTGAATTGGTCTGTAATAAGGGAGCCACCGATAAGGGGTTGATAGGTATGTATTATCATCAAACTGTTTTCTTGCTTTTCAACATCCCTCCTTGTTTTCCCATGATATGACAACTTGAGTTGATTGGTTCTTTTGGGTGGTGGTGGGTTAGAGTTATACCTTAGCATTGTGCCTACACGATCTCATCCAAAATAAACGAATTACGAGTATGTTCTCACAGATTGCCATTGCTCAAGTGAATTGTAGTCTCAATGGGCTCTCACTTACTATGCAACATCCAACACATTGGTCTCTGACCACATATGTTCTTCCCATTACATCTACTCATTTTTAAATCCTTTATATTAAGTTCACTTGCTTGCTTGCTTGCGCGCTTACGACCGTGCACATCTTTCGGTCGTTTTTTAACCCACTTCCCGTGATCCAATCGAGCTGACATTTTGCACACAGACTCGTTGTGCGTGACAATTTATTTTCGTGAATTTTTTTTATAAATTTTCCACTTTTAAGGAAAAAAAAAATTTCACTAACACAATCATATATCTTTCCTAAACACAGAAAACAACAAAAATGTACAATATGAACAATCATACAAAAACTGAAAACCTTATAATCCTTATATACGACTTTCCTTATATTTAATTTGAAATACCAATGTGATAAAAATGAAACTCTTACTCAAGAAAAACAGAAATGAATAATAAAATAAAACCGATGCCACGCATATAAAGGATTTATAGTGAAAAACTTTGTTTTTACGGGTTAATTTTTTACCAGTCACGTCTCGAGACCTTGCATCAAGGAAAGTTTTCATAACTTACACCACATCTCACGATTAAACTACTGTAGTTCTGTACACAGAATCTCACGACACAGCAAAATAAATCGAATCTTTTTTCTAATAAACGTAAGACGCATTTTTTAATGCACAGTACCTGGCGTATTGACAAATTGACAATATCATTTAGTCGATATTTCTTTTTCCTTTTTAAAATGGACGACAAAATATCCTTTGCCATAATAAAAGCGGAAAATTGCAATAACATATTCAAATGTAGATTTTTTAAACAATACATTAATGGCTTATGAATTATGAGACTCTCGTGTGGAGATATTGGCTGTGTCTGTGCGTGCGCGTCTTTTGTGTAGATTAGTCTCGGGTGGTGGCTGCACATTTTGGCAAACGACAACATTGATCAATGCCACGTGTCCAAGCCCCTATAAAAATACTACCATTACACATGCTCATTACGAAACGTCCCAACATCCTGGGCATCACACCAAACATTTGCGTTAACTTATATGAATGTGCCCTCCTCTGCACAACCCTTTCTATTGTTCGTGATGCAAAGCGAGCTGCTGCATTGTTGCATGAGCTCATTTCGAGTCTTAATACAGTTGGTTTAGTGATTGAGCTGTTGATATACTTACCCTGCCGATAGGAAGGTCGTATTTTCATCACTGGCTAAGAAGCACCAGCTGGAATGAGCTCTGACCAACGCTTGCTTCATCAAGAAGGCATCTTTAGCTTGATATTTGGTTATCTGACCATTTCTGAAATGTTGATTTGATTTTCAGTCCTAATAATTATGGTTTCACTGACAGCTTGAACGCGATTGAACAATGATTTAGAAACAAAAACATTTCCTACAAAATGATAATTGATTTACATCTCTATATTGTTTTATGTATGTTGAACTTCTTGTGCACCGTACGTAGATGACCGTGCTAATCGGAGGTGCACGGGATGGACAACAAACAAAACAGAAAAGCAGTTCTAAAGAAATGAGTTGCCAATCTAGATTCAAAAGTGGATAGCTCTAGTGGCTTCCTAATAGCGGAAGGAAGAACATTTCAGACGGTGGTAGAAGTGCATCTTAAAGCGGGTGATGCAGTGAGCAACTTCGTTCGATAGTTAGACGAAAGCCGCTGCGAGGATGACCGGAGTTTGCTTGTTGTGCATTTGTGGCAAGCACTTTGTGTGTAGGAGGCCGTCCATCCATAAATGACGTCACACGCGATTTTGGACGATTTTTGATCATCCCCCCCCTTCGTCACACGGCGTCACAAAAAGTCAGACCCCCCTCATATATGACGTCACAAAGCTCTGTCCCCCCCCCCCCCCTAAAAAAATTGCTTCAAATCGCTTTAAACTATTGTCATTGTAGTGCGTATTTAATGTGGCGCTGCACTCCGATGTTGTTGGAGAAACATTTATTTAAAACGTCTATTTAATTAAATAGAACGTGTTGTCTATATGTATTTAAAGTTGCGCATTTTGATGTGACGTCACATTTCTCACCCCCCCCCCCCTCGTCACACATCGTCACAAATGTTTGACCCACCCATCCTAGGTGCGTGACGTTATTTATGGACGGCCCCTAATGAAAGTGACCGTATAATGTATTTGTTCAGCAACCGGAAGCTGATGCAGCTCAGCGAGCACTCGATGGACATGGCCCGGACGTTGCAGAACCCGTCACGACACGTGCCAAATTATTGTGTGCACTCTGCCGCATGGTCATGTTTTTTTTTTTACCAGACGTCCCATAGAGTGGCGTGTTGTGATACTTCTTACAACACACTTGATTATAATCATGGCACGGTAATAATCAAGGCTTGTTGACACTATGCCACAAGCCACCGTGTTGGTTATGCCACGACTCAACGGTGGTTGAATGTATCATAGAGCCCTGATATGAAGATTGCATGACCTGTCTATATTTTGCACGTGGTGATCAAACAACATACTGTGGTTGACTCGGGTGCTGAGGCTACGTTAGCCCACGAAGGCCTCAGTAGCACGTTCAGAACTTTTTTAATCTGGGATATTTCTCCGTTTCCTTTATGAGTAGTTTTGCATTTTGGAATGAATCAGAGTACCCAGAGCAAATCCATGAACACATTGAGAAACCAATCAAAATTCCACAGAGATAAGTTCAAAATGTACTTATAGACATATAGACATCGTTACTCTGCAGGTGGACATATCACTAAAATAATGGCTCCATCGCCACTTCCAAGTCTCTATTAAATACACGGACCACTACACGAGGCATTGTGTGTACAACTGCACAAGTAAAATAACCACGCCTGTCTATAAATTCGAGGTTAGAAATGATAAAGAGAACCATATTACAGTGTTATTCCAAAAATATTCAACTTGGACTGAACATAGGAGCGGAATGTACGGCAGCTCAGGTTTTTTTCTAGCAGGCAATTCATCTTTTATTCCTGCCAACATTTTAATGAGAAGCCAGTGGGTTCCTGTAACTAGGGCCCTTACGTTAGTACCGATGACATTTTGAATAAACGTTTCATCTCTCTATTCCCAGCCACGGTTAATTGTAGCTGAGCTAAGGACAGCTGAACCATTTACACCGTACTATCACACGTCCATTGGAATGATGCCCTAATCATACGTAGGTTTTCACGGTCGTGCAGCATAACTCTTCGATGCGATTGGTTTTTTTACGTGCTGCATGTTGTTTGGCATGATGTCCGACGTTTCACTCTACATGCCTGGAACTATAGTTCCCGAAGAAGCTCCCAAGATGTGGATCGAAATGTCGAACATCATGCCAGGCAACACGGAGAGCTATCGGCAGCTTATTGAATGTGGCCTGGTGGTGTGGTGCTTGGAGTGCTGAGTCCACGGTTAGCAGGTTCCGAGCTCAAATCTCAGCCGGGGGCTAACTCTGTCCATGGTACACCCAGGGCTAAGCAAAAATGAATCTCACTTAGTGAGAGGCAGTGGCGGCTCCTGCAAAATCTCTCAGGGGGGGCAAATGTCTGGATGATCGATAAGGATAAGGTCCACCCATGCAATGGATAAATTAACAGCTTAAGCATGTAAAGGCAACTTCACTTCTTTAATATTAATGAAAAATAAAGTGACTCTTACAATACATCTTGTTTGTTTCTATACTCACTATTAATACAATCCACTCAAGTTTCTTTTATTAAAGATTCCACTAGGTGGCGACAAATTATATTGTTGGATGAAACGTGCTTACGTATGATGACGTAAGCACGTTAGGGCGAGCCCTCCCGGAAGCCATAGAGAAAGCATTGCAGCGCCCCCCGGTCTAAAAAAAACATCTTTGAATGTAAGTCTATGGGGCCACTCGGGGCGATTCTCAGCCGGAGTGAAATCGCCCAAAAAGAGGCGGTACTCCACAGAACGTGACATGACGCTGATTGGACTATATCCAGAGGCACAGTGACGGCTAGCGTGACTCTGTGGTTGAATGATATTGGTGGTGCGTCGTCCCAATCGCCCTAATGAAGAAACCGCCCCTGGTGAGAGGTAAACAGTGGTTGTCCTACAGAGACCGGATACCACCGTGAGATTGTAGATTTTCCATCAACTGACTCAGGCCCACCAATGGTGATTGGCAACACCCCGTGCTCGTTTGAGTAGAGAGACACTTTGATCTGACATGTTGAGCTATATCACATCTGGAGTGCTGTTGTTCATGCCAACATTTTTCACGGCAAAATGATCGGTGAAGGAACATTGACTTTACGCACTGGCTTATTAGAAGGAGTTGTTTGCGAGTATGAGGATGAAATGGAGACCTTGAAAGACTTAATGAAATAAATTGTGTTATGGGAATAATAATGACATTGTGGCTGGGTGGCGCTGTGGCAGAGCATTCGACTAGAACAGAGGTCAGCAACCTATGGATTCCGAGCTGCATGCTGCTGTAAAAAAAAGTAACTCTTAAACGTAATGTAACGCAAAAAATATTTAATTAAATATGGCAGGGAATGGGTCACGATAGCATGTATTGGTGACAGAAACATGTACAAACTGTAGTATTAAATAATAACTAAGGGGGGAAACAACTAAATAGACGCAGTTTATTCCATCGCCTATTTTGTTTATTTAAGTCAGAAGGTGTTTGTCACCTGCTGTATATCTGCTGCCGTGTTTGTCTACAAGTAGCTCTGCGTGTGATGCGGTCTCGAACTATTTGGGTCAAAGACACAAAAAAAGTCTCTTCTTCTTTGAAAGGTTTTCCGACCGCTGAACTAGATGTCAGATCAAATCCCAGTCGGAGGAAAGTTCAGCCCATCATCCACTGGAGGTTGAGCAACTTCAAGCCACTTTGTTGAAAAGTCAGCAGTGGGATTGGTCCCCTCCACAGGAATGTGTAATTTCCGCTAATGGTTAAAGGATGTCATATGAATGGTGCCCTAATGCTCATAAGATGATGGGGAAAGGTTTGACGCAGAATTGTGTCATTATTTTACGTGGATTATTAAAAGTAATTATATGTAGAAGCATTGGTGAATAGAATGTGCTTAGGTGCAGTATCCAGTATTGACGATACTGTCAATTTTAAGGTTTAAAACAAAAGACCAAAACACCGATCTTTGCTACTCTGCCGCAATAATTTAATAACCCTGTAGTGACATAATGGTGTCACTCCTGTGTAGCGACAGTACCGAGTGAAGAGTTGTACTGTATGCGCGGTGCCGCTCTATGGCACCAGAGTGAGCATGGCACGGAATGGCTCACGAGAGGGCAGGGTCCGGGTGTCACTGAGGTCGGATCAGGACATGATACCCTGGGTGAACCTGAGAGGGCACGTGATTGGACGAGGGGGCAACGGGAGCCCCAGATGGAGGTGTGAGGGTCACGTGATGTGGACTCAGGGTCCCTCCCGAAGGATCTGGAAGGGGACGTGGCAAAGGGCGGAGCCGGCCACCCCTGGAGGGAGCGTGGCTGTTCTGGTGGGTCAATATTCTTAGGTTTTTTCGGTAAAGTCACGTAGGTAAAACAATTTAATTAATAAAAGTAAAATAAAAATAAAATAAAAATCACGACGTTTCGGAGGCAACACAAGCTTCCGTCTTCAGGTGGAACTGTCACAGCACGATAGCTGTATCAAGTGATATAACAGGCAATGTTTTGGACATTAGTCTAAGTCTGACAATATTGGGCACAATGAAGGTAATTTAATCACAGGCGTTTGAGACCATATCGGTGACGTTCTCACGTCAAAAAAAGTTAAGGTTTTGTATTTCAATGGAGACCTGGTTTGAAATATAATAACACTTGATACAGCTATCGTGCTGTGACGGTTCCACCTGAAGACGGAAGCTTGTGTTGCCTCCGAAACGTCGTGATTTTTATTTTATTTTTTATTTTACTTTTATTAATTTAAATTTTTTACCTACGTGACTTTACCGAAAAAACCTAAGAATATGAATCCTTGCAGTCACGAAAGCCTCAAATCTAGAACTGGTGGGTCAACTTTGGGAATGAAACCGCCATCTACGATTCTCGGTCTCTGGTCTCCGCTAGTGGACCAGGCAGCGAGTTGAGCTGCCCTGGTCCGGTAATATAGTATCCCCCGTGTGTTAGCTAAGTTAGGAGCGGTGGTTACCACCCTATGTCGTTATCCTGTTAACGTTAAGAGTTACCTGTTGTGTTAGTTAATAAACGTGTTGCCTCCAGTTCTAGTGTGCGCCTAAATCGAACCCACTACAAAGGTATTCTCAAAGTGAAGAGGTCGTCAGCACCAGTGCCATTGGTGCCACCACATCTTGCCATTACTTCCTTTATTTTGCTTGATTCCATTGCTATTCAAAGGTCGCTATCAAACCTGGTACACTCTATCCCCCAGTGTTGCTTAATGAAAACAAAACGCAGACAACAATCTACTTAATATATCTGTCACCACACAACATAAATACATTTTTTACCACAACCCATCAGCCGCAAAGCCACCAGGCAGAGCATAATTTCAGCAGTCATTGTTTCAAGACAAGAAAACTCTGCACGCAGTGTCTCCTTAACAGAGCCAGGCTTGCTCGGATGAATACTGGAGAATTGCCAATTGTACAGGTGTAATAATGGATGTTGACGACACACAGCTTGGTCTCCATCTGTCTTTATTTCTGTTATGCCGCTCACACCCCGCCAATCCCGACAGTGGACCGGCTTTCCGCTTGCGCGCCCCGTGCGCTCTTCCCGTCAGTCGCACTCCCCTCTGCTCGCGCACACCGCTGGCTGACGGTGTGCTTGGAGTCGTCTCCAGCCACGTGGCTGATGGCGCAGGAGGTGTCCCACGACCCAACGTGGTCCCACTCCGACACTACGCCAACTGATCACGAGTCTCTTCCGGATCCCCCTTATATCCCCCTCACACGTCATCCTGTCTTCACCTTCTACCACGCCCTTTCCGAACCTTCCAGATCACGCCCTTCGCTTCGCGCCCCTCCGGCTCCGCCCTTAGGCTCCGCCCCTGATCTTCCGGGCATCCGATTGGACCAGAGGTGGGCGGCGGACCTTCCCATACGCCCACATTACTGGACCCCGCCCCCAATACTCCGGGCCGTCTGATTGGCCCAGAGCTGAGCGGCGAAACCTCGCTTACGCTCGCATTACACAGGCAAGGACCCTTTCTTTACACGATGGGGTGTTGGTTTGGTACAATCATATAAAACACAAATCTGATTTAAAATATATACTTTCCAAAATGACACGAATTATTCTGCTGAGATATTGTTGATTCAGGCCATCCCCTTGTTCAGCAGCTGCCGTTGTATTACTCGCTCGCGCCACTACTAGCCTAAGGGCTTCCCACTCGAGGGAGTTCTAGAGAAACCCTGCAGGGGGTAATCTTGATTTGAAGCTTTCGTGACTGCAGGAATCCATACTCTTTGGTTCTTTCGGTAAAGTCACGTAGGTAGAAAATGAAATAAAATGAATCACGACGTTTCGGGCACAACACAAGCACCTGATGACGGACGCTTGTGTTGCGCCCGAAACGTAGTGATTCATTTTATTTTATACCCACGTGACTTTACCAAAAGAACCAAAGAGTATGGATCGCTGTAGGGGGTGTCTGGCCTACTCTTCCACTCTGCGCAGATATTTTGTAGAAGGTAGGCGTACCCACACTTTACCCAGTGGCCGGTGCGATTCCCAAGCGTGGCAGTTAATGCGACGGTGCAAGTTTCTAAAATCCCCAGCAATATATACGGGTACGTGACAGTCTAATTGCAGGTTGTGCGCGGTGAGTTGAAACGTGGGTATCCCCACTTTATACAGTGTGTTAACCATTCTTTTGTGGAGTGACTCATGCAGCCAGCTATGGCTGCAGAGTTTGGTAGTACATGTTGTTTACGTCGTTTATTGTGAAAATTCGGTCACAGTTCCTATGACCACTGTTTCATTGCTTTTATGGCTTTATTTTGGTGATTTTTGAAAAGTTTTTCGGTTTGGCCATGTTTGTTTGTTGTAGTACATTTCTAGACTGATGGCCTTAATCTAAGTTGTCTTGTGGTTGTTGTTGTTGTTGTTTGACTTGCATCCCACTGGGATATTTGCACACATAGTTGGTGTACGGTGCTTTTTCTGCAATATTTTGCTGGCTTTTCTTGGCTTTTCTGTTTGCACATAGTCACTTTAAGATGTTTTCTTGTTCATGTTTTTGTTTTTTTGTTTGTTGCGGTTGCACCCGATTCAAGAGCCGAATGGCTCGCAGGGCTATACCTAATAAATGAAACTTTAAACTTCGATATGGCAGCAATCCAGTGGCATACTACGGTCTTATAAATTCATGCCTTTAAAAAAAATACGAGCTTTTAACATGTACAGCACTGTGGTGATTTCAAAAATAAATATTTCATAAATAGTGTTTCATTTTAAAACATAACGAGCCAGCAAGACTCATATGAGCGGTCTCCCTGCAAGGATATTTACAAACTGTCAACTTCTAATTAGCTGTGCACCGCGGTAGAAATCAGATGAGGAATTTCTGTGGAAGAAGTCTTTTATATTACCAGCAGCACCAAGCCAGCGCTTGCCTAACCAGTGCAATATATCCAGATGGGAATTGCGAAAGGAATGCAACACACGTACATACACGTGCAAGTGTGTGTGTGTTACGGCTAACACCAGTGACGATTTTCTGAACCGGTCCTGGGCCTCCCCTAGGTCGACTCAGCCTCAAATGAGTACCTGGTGTGTAAAATCATCGCCACTGGGGAGACAAAGGCGGTCGGGCGTGGTGCTGGCCACCCACCCCCTCGTGTACCACGCCAGCCGTCAAAGGTGCTCACTATAAGCAATTTCTCCAACAGTCAACATTTGAAATTTTCCTGACTGCAAAGATTCATACTCTTTGTTTTTTTTTGTAAAGTCACACTTAAGCGGTTGTGCTTTCGCTACGTTGTCCCCACCTGAAAAAGGACGCTTGTGTTGCGCCCGAAACGTCGTGATTTAATTTATTTTAATTTTTTACTTACGTGACTTTACCGAAAAAATCAAAGAGTACTTGCTCCAACAGTCTGTTAAGGCTATACGGGGGATCTTTGTCTTTTGCAGTAGTTAGTGCAATGAGTTTCGATTCATGGCAAGTGGCATATGAACCAGTCAGCCCGAGGCTTCTCCTTCGTTGAACTCAGCCCCGGCTTTAAACGAGCACCTCGTGATGCGTGTAAACATTAGTAACGGGGAGACAACGGCAGTTGGGCATGGCTCTGACCACACCATCTCTTCGTAAGACATTCCAGCTTCAACACATCCTCGATCACAGCAATTGCCCCGACAAACTACGAATCTTTATTTAACTCTTGTAAGTAACGTGCTATATACACATAATGACAGTGTACTACGTTTACTCAACATAAACCTGACGATTTAAAGCTTTCGTAACTGCAGGGATTAATCTTCTTGGTTCTTACGTGACTTTACCGAAAGAACCAAGAAGATAAACCTGACGTTGAAATTTTCATCAGCAAAGCATCCTGATCCATTCTCGAGCAAAAGCCACGGGATTGGTCCATAAAACATTCTCGTAAAGAGATGTTTTTATTGGCTGCGCCACGGCACTAAAGTCAAAGTGCCTCCCTGCTAAAACTAGCAAGGATGAAGTACTCATTTCCACCGTGGGCTCAGCGCCAGTGGAGGAAATACCACGGATCTATGGTAAGGGGCCACCAAGTCACAATACGGCCACAGATGCATTCGTGGGATATTTCACGAACATCCAGGGTCGGGATATGTTTCCACCCGTCACAATTTGCTCGTGGCGGACACGGTGTGGGGAGGTATTCATCCAGCAGCGGATTGGGAAGGGACGAAAATAATTATAAATGTAGTTGAATGAATTGGTCCAGTCGTTGGTACAGAGCTGGGAGGTAGCTTGTGGAAACATCAATTTCATCAGAACCACTTTACAGAATACATTTTTGCCACTACAGTAGTTTTGCAGTGAGCACAGCTGTGAGTCACATAGAGACCTGAGTAGCTCATGTTGAATGTAAGGTCATAAAATGTGAATGCATTGCACTTTATAAACATTTTTATTTAAAAGAAAACATGCCCAACAATTCTGAAACGTTGTGCTGATCAGCAAGATGTGCTTTCATGTGGAATTTCAAACGAACGACTTCGCTTGCTTCGTGAAGTCACCATTTGCAGAATGCACATTTTTACATGGCAGCAGCAGATCAAAGCCTAATTGGCAGTAAACCTAAACTGGGAGTTTCCAGCCAGTGGTTCTGTCAATAACTGCATCAAACCGGTCTCCAAAGAACTGGAGCCTCTGTGCAACAAGGAAGGGGGGGGACACCCATCTGAACAGGTGTAAATCAGTCTAATTTAGCCTTTGTTGTGTTAGTTTGTAGCTGGAGGTCGGTGTCTATAATTCTTGGATGGAAAGCACCATGCCTGGATCATTCTTAGCCGCCTGCAGTGTTCACGAACAAGCGTAGCGCCCGGGACGAATTAAGCGTGTGATTGGGACAGGTGCCGGTCTAGATTAAGGTACGTTTTACACGCGGGTCAATTTTAACGTATGAACTGTATATAGTACTTATCAATCGCTAAGTACATTGAGATGTGTGTTGTATAATACCAACAACTACAGTCATTTAAGCATTCAATATGGCTGGGTGGCAACATTCTGAGAGCTGTTGGCTCACAATCGCCAGTCTAAAGCCCAGTCAAGGGGTTCTCAGCCTATAATCATATCAGGGTCAATAAAATACATATCACTTTGTGGGATGCTGGGAGTAGTTGACTTATAGATAGATTAGTAGCTGCCATAGCATTTTGGCAATTCCGCTGCTAGCTTAAAGCCCACTGGTGCTTATTTGATGACACAACCACCCGAGATCTCGGAAGCTATGCAGAGTTGAACTTGTTTAGTAATTAAATGACCATCTGACTTGTGCTGCGATGTGACCAGAAATTGGCATATGGAAATTGATTCTTGAATCTGTGTGGGGCTTTGAGTGTTGCCCCCATCACCTCCTTGGGTTTCCTCTGGGTTATTTAGTGTTCTCCCACGCAAAGCCAAATACTACAACCATCGAAATTCAGGGCCCTCCTGAAAAAAAAAAAACTTTTGGAGAATCAGCGTGGCTTTTCTGGGTAAATTAATGGAATTTTTAATTGTTATTTTTTTAGCAGGGAGAGATTTTCCATATTTCATTTGATTTTACTTGCACGCACAAGCGCATAAGGTATAATGCCTTACGTTATCTTGAGGTTTTCTTTTAATTGAAGCTAAAAACCTGAAAATTGTGCCAACATGACCTTCCTGTAAACAATATAATTAATAACAAATAATAAATATATTTTTAACGTGCACTTTTAACAGAGTGCTGTGGTCTCCTTGGTAATTGTGGTCTTCTTGGTATTATAATCAATTGATGTCGTTTTCTTAACGAGATGACAACCAAATAAGTTTCATTACATAGAATTTTCTCACATGTGGGTAGATCAAGAGTGTGAAACCTAGGAATGGTTATTACTATTTTGAAATTTGAAATGTTGGCAGACGGCGCTAGCAAAGGTTTTTTTTAATTAAGTCGAGTATAGTAAAAAAGCCTTTAACATCCATATCGTGGGAGGCTTTGGTAATGTATCCACAGAGAGCTGAGGCAAGGAAACCATCCACTGTGTCGGCTCGTGAAGTATTATCCATTCAGCAAACGTGGTCACCGCATGCACCTCACAATTAAAAGTTTGTGAGATGAAATCCTATTTGGGTATCGACCCATCATCATCATCATCCCTATATGGGAAATAAATTGAGCACTACGTGGTCTGTCCAGATCAGCAGGGCAATATATGACACTGAACACTGCCCAACGCTCGGTTAAGTGCGTACATGCTTTGAATTGTTTATCTAATGAATCTGACTTTGGAACCATGTTGCAACATTGTAACTTTACTGCAGCGACTTGTATTTAACTGTGTTATCACTTGCAATTTATTTTCTTTCAGAGGTAGCCCAGTAGCATGCAAGAGCTTCAACCGTCATTTGAGCGATTTGAAACAGTGGAGCTCTCAGGTTTCTACTCTGCCATGCCGAGCAGCAAGACAATAATGGTTCTTTCACAGGGCTCTGTGAATGAGACCGCATGCGTAACAAGCTTCACCTATCGATCAACCCTACTTCCATTCTTCTACTCCATCTGTGTGCTGCTTGGACTTACTCTCAACACGTTCGTGTTCTGGAGCCTTTTCTTCAAGGATAAGAAATGGAACCCGAGCTCACTCTTCATGCTCAACCTGGCCACGACCGACTTCTTCTTTGCCGTGTCCCTAATTCTCATGATCTACAGCTTCATCGTCAACAACAGCTGGGTATTTGGAGACACGATGTGCCGCCTCGTGAGGTTCATGTTCTCCTTCAACATGTACGGCAGCATCTTGTTCCTGACCGCCATAAGCCTGTACCGCTACCTCGGCATCTGTCATCCCATCGCCTCGCGGCAGTGGCAGACGCTCAGAGTGGCCGCGGTCCTCTGCGTGCTCGTGTGGGCCATCACTCTGATGGAAACGCTGCCCTTTGTTCATTTCGCAGGGACGTACAGCGATGTCAACACCAACCTGACCAGGTGTTACAGTCTCGTCATGTTTGACTCAACTGTCACGGCGTACGGCATTACCGTCATCACCTTAGGCTTCATGGTTCCTTTCTTCACCATCATGGTCTTCAACTCCTGCATGATACACGCGCTGAGGAAATCTATGTCTGGCGCCATCGCCATGCAGGAGGAGACCAGGTTTCAACGGAGCAGGGCGGTCCGCACCATCTCGCTGGTATCCATCATCTTCACCATCTGCCACTTGCCATACCACATCAACAAGATCGTCTTCTGGGGGTTCACGATCTGCGGGAACGAGCGAATCCATGACATCATGATGTGCCTGGCGAGCTTCAACTGCTGCTTCAATCCGGCGCTCTACCTCGTGAACAGGGCTCACTCGCAGGCGCACAGTGACCCACGTGACCAACGAGGCACCAAACCTGAGACATCCGGGCCAGGTGAAAGGGTCCCCCCCTCGCTCGAAGCACCATCTGCAATGAGATAGAGCGCAGTGTTGACTCTAGCGATGAAGTACTTTACTGTGAGCTTTGTGTTGCACTTACGAGCGGTAGCGATTGTCTTCGTCTTCACACGTAAATATCTTTGTGGTGTTAGGCGGCCTTGCGAGTTGCGCAACATATCACAAACCGGGGTTATATATAATCGATTGTTTATCAGATATCATATCAAAGGGTTTCATTATTTGTACGTATGCTTCTCTATATGTTCTGTAAAGATAAGTACACTGGTGTTTATGAATAATTAATGTAGTAACTCTGTATTATCCATAACAAATGTGTTTTTGGTTAGATCGCGTAAATATAAATGTGTCGTTTAACCCGCCACCACCCGACAAAACCACCTAGTAAGGTTTGTCACGTAAACAAAATGGCTATATCGGCTCGTAGCGGGTTTAATGATACATTTATATTTACGCGATCTAACCCAAAAACCTTTCTTATGGGTAACATTGGTCACGAGAGCCTACATGTTAAAGTCACTTTAAATTGTGAATCAATACAAAACCCTGATTCAAAGTCAGAGTTTTCAAAGATGACAGGGTGAAGAATGCTTATTTAATATTCTTAGGTTTTTTGGGTAAAGTCACGTAGGTAAAACATCAAAATTAATGAAAATAAAATAAAATAAAACAAAAATCACGACGTTTCGGAGGCAACACAAGTCTCTGTCATCAGGTGGGACCGTCACAGCCAGATTAGCTGCATCAAGTGAGGCAATGATTCAAGATGTAATCCCTTATAAGCAAGTTGAAGGGGGGGAGGAGAGGGGGGGGCTCATCAGAATGTGGTAGCCAATGAATGGAAACGTATCGGGAGAGAGGGGGGCGGGGCTCAAAGACAGCACGGAGTGCTCAACACATTGGGCAGAGAGGGGGAGGGGAGGCCTGATACACATGAAAGACAAAATAACGAAAATGTCCATGTTTATACCAATGCTGGCTGAACAATGAAGAGAGTACTGTTAAAAATAACTTATTTAATGTTTATTAACAGATCTTAGTACAACATGACTTATGCAATTCTAGACGTTGTGTAAGCTAAAACTTGTCCTATAACTCCTTACGGGATTAATACAAAATAAATGGTACTGTATAAAACTAAAAACTACTTCTAAAACTATTTATTTTTATTTTACCAGGCAAGGCCCTACTGAGCTGTATAGCTCTTTTCCAGAAGCGACCTGGCCACAAATGATTGCTCAACGAAGTGACTCATCACGTGAAAATTCATAGCAGCCAAATACTCCGAGCACATTTTCACTTTAAACTTTTGTGACTGCATGAATTCATATTCTTTGGTTATTTCGGTAAAGTCACGTAGATAATAAAAAAAAACTCGCGACGTTTCGATCGCAACACAAGCGGTCGTCATCACTGATGACACGAGTACAGACAAAAGCCTTTAACAGACTTTTGGAGCAAATTATGTTAGCGAGCACCTATTAAGGCCAGAACGGTACACAATGGGGTCGGTGGCCAGCAGCACCACGCCCGTCCACTGTTGTCTCCCAAGTAGTGATCCTTACACACCACACCAGGTACTCATTTGAGTCTGAGTCGACCTAGGGGAGCCCGAGGACTGGTTCAAATATTCGCATACTCTTATTGGTCATGAACGGGAATCGAACTCGAACCGCCGGGTTCGTAGCACAGCGCGCTAACCGCTCCACACACGTACAAAAAAACTCTCACACCCACATAAAGACATCCCCATGCAAAGAACCACACTAGAACCATTACGCGCATGCATGATCATATACTCGCACAATCAAATGCACGCAAAATCACACTCATTACTTTTTTTCTTAAGGCAAAGGTCATTGAAAGCATGAATGCTGCAAAGCCACCCTTCTCCTTGGGGGCCGTCCATAAATGACGTCACGCACCTGGGGGGGGGGTCAGACATTTGTGACGAGGGGGGGGGGGGGGAGTTTGAGAAATGTGACGTCACATCAAAATACGCAAATTTAAATAAATATAGACAACACAGTTCTACTTAATTAATAGATTTTTTAATAAATGTTTTCGCATACACCATCAGAGATGCAGCGGCACATTAAATACGCACTACAATGACAATAATTTAAAGCGATTTGAAGCATGACGAAGAGGGGGGGGGGTGTCAAAAATCGTCCAAAATCGCGTGACGTCATTTATGGACGGCCCCTTGGTAGGAGAAGAGGAACCTTCGCAACATTTGACCAACAAAACTGAATCACCTTGCAGGTGATTAGCTGAACTGTTGCAGCTGATTGTCTGGTGCAGTGGGAGTGATGCCAACTTAGCATTGCGAACTCACTAGGAAACATATGGATACTTGGTTTTGACCTCCGCAATGTTGGATCCTATGGCAATCGAAGCCTCTTAGATTTAAAGGCAATTCCCTGTACTGACCTTATAAAAACCACAATAGGGATGTTTTGGTACTAGACCACGGGTCTGCAACCTTTAAGACATAAAGAGCCACTTGGACCCGTTTCCGAAGGAAAAAATAAACTGGGAGCCGCAAAACCATTGCGACATTTAAAACAAATATAACACTGCATATATTGTTTCTTACCTTATTGCTATATACAGGATCGTGCAGTCAGCTGTCAATCTGAATAAAAAAAGGACTTTTTCACTTAACAATGTAAAATATATTTTTGCAAATTAATAGCTAAATTACCTGGTTAATGGGATTTTTGCTCCTGAACCTCAGTGCACAGTGTCTGCACATCAGGGCTGTAAGACGTCACCTTCATTTTCACACAGGCTTGCAAGCTGTCATCTGTGAGGCGTGATCGATGTTTGTTTTTAATATAGTTCATGTTGGAGAAGACCTGCTCACATACATATGTGGAGCCGAAGATCGACAGGACTCCAAATGCATACTTTTTCATGTTTATATAAGTGTTGGGGATGGCATTCCATGTTTCGAATACAAGTTTGTCCTGTTTGGGAAGGTTTCTGAGCCAGAATGGCCTTCTGACGGGCAACATCCTCAAGAGTAGCGGTCAAGCATTTGAACTTGGACACCCATATATCTTTGTCGGCTATATCGGCCAGTTCCATCTCAAGATCAGGTTGACTTACACCTGCAAATGCAGTCATATTCAATAGGGATGGATCGATCGCCAGGGGAGTGACAGGGAAGGATAATGTCGTTTTTTCCTCTCTGAACTCACAGAATCGTTTCCCAAACGAACTTTGCATTGTGGTGATTGCAGACTTGAAATATTCCAAATTTATCGTATCATGACTTTGTTTGAACTCTCTCAAAGAGGGAAAGTGTAAATCTTTGACAAACACTGTCAACTTGCGCTCGAATGCCAAAACCTCCTCCAGCATGTGCAGGGCTGTGCCTCCTTTCCCCTGAAGGGTTGTATTTAGCGTGTTTAGATGTGCTGTCATGTCTACCATAAAATGTAATTTTTCCAGCCACTCTGGCTGTTCCAGCTCAGCAAAGGTGAGCTCTTTGCTGCCCAGGAAGGTTTTTACTTCTTCCAAACATGTGACAAAGCGTTTTAGCACCTCGCCTCTGGACAGCCACCGGACCTTGTTGTGGAGCAGGAGGTCAGAATATATGCTTTCCACCTCATCCAATAGCAAACGGAACTGGCGGTGGTTTAAACCCTTTGCCATTATCTTATTAACAATCTGAATGACCACATCCATCACTTTTGTGCATTCCGGGGGAAATGTTTGAGCACACAATGCCTCTTGGTGCAGGATGCAATGAAATGACAGCAGCGTTCTACCCAGCGCCTTCTGCAGTAGAGCCACAAAGCCCTTCTGTGCTCCTCTCATGCTCGGTGCCCCATCAGTAGCCACTGAGACCAGGTGGTTGGTGTTTATTTTTTTAGCACTTAAAAAGTCCAGGACAGCCTTACAGATATCCTCACCCCTTGTTTGGTTTTTTAGTGGTATCAGCTCAATCAGTTCTTCCTGTGGCCCAAAAGAGTTCACATATCGGCAGAGCAGCGCTATTTGTTTAATATCACCTTTATCTTTGGACTCATCACAGGCGATGGAGTACGCCACAGCTGAATTAATGTCTTGAATTTGCTGTTTGCTAATGTTTTCTGCCATTTTTAGGGTTCTGTCTTTGACAGTCTTCGCAGAGAGAGGCATGTCTTTGATTTTCTGCACAATTTCATTCTTGTTTTTGAAGTCCATGTATAGATGTTCCGAAATATTAATGAATGCTTCTTTTATATACTCTCCATCTGTGAAGGGCTTCCCGTGCTTGACTATTTCCTGAGCGGCCACAAAACTAGCATATGTTGTGGAATTTTCAGTCTTCACCCACTTCTTGAAATTATTTTTGCTCATATTAACCTTCCTCATAAGTTCTGCAATGGCTTTTCGTCTCTCATCTCCATCTGGATATTTTTCAGCAAAGGCTGTGTGTTTATTCTGGAAATGTCTTGCAATATTCGACTTTTTGTTGTTTGCAAATTTCTCACCACATATTAAGCATACTGCTAAACCAGTCTCGTCAGTAGAGAATGCGAATGATTCTGTCCATGAGGAGCGGAGCTGATGGAGGCAGCCATGTTTCGCGTTACCTAGCAACGGCAACGTTATTGCCTGTCACCGGGCGGGCAGTGTGGAGCGGAGCGGCGACCTGTCAGCAGCGGCAACGCCAGAGCAGGTGTCACAGTGCGCCTCCTCCCCTCGCTAGCATCCGCCCGGAGCCGCGGTCAAGGTTCAAAAGAGCCGCATGCGGCTCCGGAGCCGCAGGTTGCCGACCCCTGTACTAGACCTTAGCCTGGGTCAAAAGCGATTATCATCAACATAAAACCACAAATGATCCATGTGTGATTATTGCTTAAGTTCATCCTCAAGTAAATACATTGCAAATGTTACAAATTAAGCCTCAACTTTAAACCACGATGAATTTTATGTTTAAATCTTAGTCAATCTAAGGCTTTTCAAACCAGTAGGCCTCTATATACTGAGTAATAATCTTTGCCTGATATTTCTGGAATGTGTATTACTGCTTTACAAAAGTGAAAGCAAGAACATATTCTAAGAGGATTGTGTAAAGTAGAAAATATATAGAGTGGCCTGTAGACACATTACAATTTCTATTTGTTGTACAACTGGTGACATGTCCCCTTGCCATTGTTTGGTAGTTTGAACGAGAGCTAATATTGCAGCACTAGCATTTTTGCTGTAGACAAAGTCAAACCACTTGATAAGAGCATAAGCTACGGGCCAATATGTGGTATGTCTAGCAGCACTGGGTGTTGGTTCGTGCAATATATTTACGATGAATGTGGAACCCAACTAATAGGCCACTGTCGCATTTGGTTGGGGCATCAGGTTCCGTGTCGAATACTGAATGTGGTCCACCGGTGTGAGGAAATATTTTCAAAGATTACAACCCAGGATGGTAAAGGGGTGGCACTGGCGAGATGTTAACTACCTCGCCTGGTATACAGGAGGTCGTGGTTCAGATCCCGACCCTGACGCCTGTATATTTGGTATTTCCATGTTCTCCTTATTGTGGCGTGGATTTTTCTCCGGGTCCTCCGATTTTTCCCTGCACATTTAGAATCAACATGTGCTAAGAGTATTTGGCTGCTATAAATTTCCCCAGTGATAGGCCACTGCATTGAGCTATCATTTGTTACCAGGTCGCTTTTGAAAAAGAGTTAAATAGCTCAGTGGGCCTTACCTGATTTAAAAAAATGTGTATAGTTTATAGTATTTCTCACGTCAATGGTGGCATTAGAGCCTACACCAGGGGAGCTTCAGATCTCCCCTCTCTCGAGGGATCCTGCCCTGCTATTGAGTGCCGGTCTGACGTCTTGGAAGAGATGAGAGTGCAACACTTTACCCAACGACACGTGACCTGCCAATCGGCTAACCGTCGGCACCCAATTGCTGGGTGGATGGAGTCAGGGAGATTTAACAAACCTGGTCATTGCTTGTAATGTTCTTACCCACCCTTCTGGACATCTGTGAAAAAAAGAGCTTCATAGCTACTCGGATTCCTCCAGCGGCAATAAATATTCTGATTCCGAACTGCCTCGTTGATCGCCTTGACCAGCCACCTCAGTGAGTTAAACGTCGCACCATGGCGGCGATATCAGAATGGGTATTAGGAGTACATTGAGGGAACTAAACAAACAGTGGTTGTCCCATGGGCAGACTGGCTCTTGCCATTTCATAACTGGTTCAGGACCAACGATGCAAATGATTGCCTCCCCATTGAAGGGAAACTCCGGCTTTATACTTACGTTCTATAAATGCTGTGAATTCATTGTTGTTTATTTGAAACTAACCATCAGTTATGCAATGCACCACGAGTTGTGGTTGGATTAAGTGAAATATGTGTCAATGTAGCAGCAGTAAATAAAACACGTCGGTTGTCACATAACGTTTGTGTTCAACTATCATTACGAATGTAATCAATTATTATAAATAAAATATTTAATTAGTCACAACTCTTTGTAAATTGATTGCTGGATAAAGGCCTTCCCATACGTGTTAATCATGGGGGCTGTTTGACCATACTTCACCACACCGGTCCGTACAGAATGGTGATGTTTCAGTTTGAGTTTAATTTATTAGGTATAGCCCTGTGAGCCATGAGGCTCTTGACTCGGGTGCAACCGCAACAAACAAAATCATGAACAAAGAACATCTTAAAGTGACTTTTCGCAACAAAAATATCCAGGAAAAACCAGTAAAAATCTTCCAGAAAAAAAGCACCGTCGTGGGGGTGGGAGGGCAGAACTAGTTTTGATATCAATACAGATCTCAGCTATGGCCAGGAATTGAACTCGGGTCACCGTTTTCATAGTGCAGTGCTCAAATCAAATGCAGCGCCGTAGTGGTTGAGCGCACTGCACTCATGAAAACCAAAGCAAACATGTTACGTGTTTATATGTAATCCAAGGTTGACAATCCTCAACCACTGTCATCATCGCCACTGCCTGCAATAGATAACAATAGAATTGATGTTTCATGCAATGCCCTAAATCAGAGGAGAAATTCGGCGACCAAAATTTAAAAAGTGTTCCTTTATAAGCGTAATCAGGATGATCATCGTGCAGATGCAGCGCTGAGCTCAGTCTCATGTTGATGCACGAGATGGAGCGTGGTATCATGAAGCGTGTGGGATGGTCACGACATCTTGGAGACATTCACCCAGTTCCAGATAGACAACGGATGATGACTTTGAAAATAGTTATTTTCCATGTAATTTTATTCTTGGCATGTACTGAAGTTTGTTGGTCCTATCTATATATATAAAAGTGAAATTTGTGAATGTGTGTCTGTTCTAAATGTTTAGCATACTCCCGACATGCAACACACTTGAAATTTGGCATGTGGGTATCTGCCAGACTGTACACAATGCAAAAAGTGTAAAAATAGACTTTTGTATTTTGGGGGGCGAAGTAATGGATATATTTTGCACGGCAAGTGAGCGGTGACGTCACATCTATCACGTCTGTGATGTCACCCGCATGCGGCAGCGTCACGCAGTGTGCCTGCCGACGTCACCCCCCCCCCCAACCCTCCGCGTAGGCTGTGTATTAATCCAAGCCAAGAATCCAAGTCCCGGGCGAAGCCGGGTAGTAAAGCTAGTATGCTCGTATTTACAGCGAGGCTGATGGTCAGTAATTGTTAAAGTTACAACCAAGGAATATAACGCATGCCAGAATAGGTCCAGCAACGAATTGGAGTGGTGAAGTCAGCTCGCGCACGCGTGCCAGGGGAGGCATTCAACCATGTGGGCGAGATGTTAACTACCTCGCCTGATATACAGGAGGTCGTGGGTTCGATGGCGACCCTTCCACCTGGATATTTGGAGTTTGCATGTTCTCCGTGTGATCGCTTGGATTTTTCTCCGGGTCCTCCGATGTTTCCCTTCACATTTAGAAACGTGCGTTTAGAGTGTTTGGCTGATATACATTTCCACGTAAGAAGTCACTTGTCATTCGTGGCCAGTTCGCTTCTGAAAAAGAGCGATACAGCTCATTGGGCCTTACCTGGTGAAATAAAAATAGTTTCTAGTTTTATAATTAATCAGCAGTGGATTGATAAACGCTGATGGTTATGGTGAACCTGTTCATCGTACCAGATTTGCATGCAGCGCTCTATTGTGCAAATTGTATTGTTTACAGCACACAGTGAGCACGGTTCCAATTTACTTTGCTCAGTTGGTGTAAGCCGCTGAGGCCGTGACGGGTTTATTTGTCATTCTTGTTGCTCTGTGTCCCCCTGTAACGTTCCCGTTCCGTCGTAATGTGCACTGATGCCCACTTCATCGAGGGGGATATACTGGTAGGAACCTCCTGGTTACACCAGCCCACAGGGGATTATTGTGTCCGTCGTGCAGGGAGAGGCTGGGTGGGGAGGGAGGGAGGGAGGGGCTGGGTGGGGAGGGTGGGGAGGGGCTGGGTGGGGCTGGGTGGGGGGTGGGAGGGGAGGGGCTGGGTGGGGAGGGGCTGGTTACCCCGTGGTGCCCTTATTAAACTCAACGTTTAACCTACTCACGCCGGCTTGTGCCCGCCCTCACAGTCGGGCATATTTGCAGAATACACCACGTCGCCGTTGACCCTGGCAATTGACCGAGCAACCCAACGTTCCTACCAGCTCCCTCCGCAGGAATGTGTTTAGCACGTGCAATGCAAATTGATTGACAGTATAATACAAATCCTCCAGGGTGTCGCAGTTATTTTGAATTCTTCTCTCACGATACTAACGTGGCAAGTTCATATCCAAGTCGCGGGTCAAATCAGTCCATCATCCCTCCCTGTGCAACAAAATCGCAACGAAACGTTATGGAAAGTTCAAAGTGGCCTAATCTTCCACACCAGCTAGGCATCTCGGAAGAGGTGAAACTAACTATGCTTTACCCCACCATACACAGCCTGCCCATCAACTCGCTGTCGTTTACCCGTTTATGATGCTGGGTGGATCGACGGGGTGCTGGGGGAGGGGCGTGGGAGGAGTTTTGTTTTTATAATTGTTCTATATAAGTAAATACCAGCTGCTTTCTCTTTCACCATTAAGCCTCTGCCACAAGTGATCTCGTGCTCCAGAAAAGCAAGAACGTGGGAGACAAATAGGAAAAACACAGCACAGTCGGCACAGAGATCCCACTGTTCTCGATTTGAAAGCGTGGCTGTGGAGGGCAGTAGCCTGGTGGAGGTTTCAGCAATCTGCTTAATCCCATGAAATTGTCACGGAACGAGGTTGACAAGTTCACCACGTGAAACCTCACTCGTAGGCGCTTCGGGGTGGTCCTGAGATGCCGTGCCATTGCCTGCGCTCCACCGAGAATGTTCACCGACGTCTTGTCCCAGTTGAAACCGCGCCGCTATGCCGTTCCGAAAGAATGCCGTTGCCTGTGTAGCGTGTGCAAAGGGTCCCCCAGGCGCGTTTATGAAGTGGAGTGCGCATTTCTGGGCTGGCTGACAGAATGGCTGTATTAACAAACAGGTAGGTAATGTGGTATTCCCATTTGTCTCGAGTGGAAATACTATGCGCCGTTAGTGTTATGGGGCTGGATTTGCCTAGCGGTCAGCACACTCACCACTGAGCCTGTGTGCATGGAGCCGACCGTCTGATTCCTGTAGTCGCCCAATACGTTTCTTTGAGGGATGACGTGACAACGTCATAGTCCATGCCTTAAAGTGTACAATGTTATTAGTGTTGGCCAAAACATCGCAAAGCAGGACTCTCCCGAAAAAGGGTCTCGGGGCTTTTCTGGGTGAACATGTAAATATGATGTGCCATTGTCATTGTTTAGCCATCACCAAAACATCCAGACACCAAGAGGTCACCAGGGCCAATGCCGTTGAAGCCATCGCGGTACACCATTTCGATGGTGTCGGTGGATTATGATAATCGGTCAGAATGGTATCACATTTTATTATTTTAAAATGATGGTTGCAAAGAGGCCGCTGGATTCTTGTGCAATGCGAACTCTGAGAAGTGTTTTGAATGTGTAGCTGCAGAGAGAATGACGGAGCCGCAGAGAGAGACCAGTGAAATGCAGCGGATTGAAAATGCATCGCAGTCTGCAATAATAATTATCTTTTGTTTTGCATCAGCACAGTGTAGCTTTGATGACGTGATGTGTTTTGTAGAAAATTATTTTGTATTTTATAGACTTGGATATGACTACATCAACTAAAAAAACATTTTAAGTAGATCCTTTTGGCAGGTTTTCCTCATCTGGGTCTTACAACAACTTTGAACCTTATACACGGTTAATTTATGGAGGATTAATTTAACTCCTGGTTAAATGCCGGCACTTTCCCAGTAATTTGCGAATTTTGTGTGAATGAATCACGTGGCTCTTTCCTCCCATAATCCACTGCACACCGCGTCGCCGAGAAAACATTTTCACGCAACATGGGACTCATCTGCGCAGTCCAGCACGAATTGAAAAATCTCGCTGTACGATCCCCCATATCAGCGTGCATTGTGGATTACTGGAGTCCTGCTTTAGTTAGCTGTGGCCAACTGATAAACAATTTTACCGAAGTCTGGCCAAGAGCCTTTCAACTGACAGGTCTATGTTTCAATTACTCAGAAAGTTGAGGATAAAGAAGGAGGGTTGTTGTAAGTGGCCGTGACAGAGTCCACCGTAATTGACTTTGCTGAGCCTGAGTGTGGTTCAGTGATGACCCTGGTTGGTTTATTGTGAAAAGGAAATAGTGTAGGATATGAATTGGGTTGATGTTTATTTTTTAATAATGTACACACTTAGAGGTTTTTTTGGGTTAGATCGTATAAATATATAAATGTGTTGTTAAAACCCGCCACCACCCGACGCAGCCAATTAGTAAGGGTTGTCACGTAAACAGAACGTGGCCAATTCGTCACTAGTACAGCACACCGGTGTGTTGGAGAGCCAGGCCACAACATTTACAATCTGAGTACGACGTTTCGCCAGTTATTACAACTAGCTTCATCAGGCGACAGCCAGATTTGGGTTTACCGACACATTTATATATTTACGCAATATAACCCAAAAAAACCTGTATCATGGATGATATTGGTCGCGAAAGCCTACGTGTCAGAGTAACACTTTATCACTACACGAACCATTCCGATTTGGAAACACACACCCTTTGTATCAGTCTGCTCCACGTGCAGTGTCGTCACGCCTCTGTTCATTTCACGCGCGTTCCTCTAAACGTGCAACTTAACAAAAATCTCGATTTAAAGCTTTCGTGACTGCAGGGATTCATCTTCTTGGTTCTTTCGGTAAAGTCACGTAGAAGGGAAGTACCGAAAGAACCAAGAAGATTAACAAAAATCCTTTTCATAATTGACATTTGTAAGGCGCGTTTCGTGCGCAGATCGCAATACGCCACCGTGTATGGAAAGCGGGAAATAAACAGAACCGGGGAAAGTGGCCAGATCTAGGCGGTTAAAGGCCAGTCTAAAGAGGCGAGTTTTCAAGGCAAGACTTAAATATCTCTAACGACTCTGATTGCCTCATTGGCAAAGGCAAAGCGTTCCAAAGGCTGGCAGCTGCACGGGTACAAAGCCCGATGAGCCCAGGAAATGAGCCTTGACCTCGGAGCGCTTAGAAGGAGGCGATCCGAACATCTCAGGATCCCTGCTGCGAATGAGAACTTCCCCGTGGCTGTGCAGCTCACAGAGGCTGTTTGTCCACACTTCGCCACGCTGGTTACTGCCGGTTAGTGGAGGAGGCAAGCATAGACGCGGGAGCATAGAAGTACAATACAGCATTGGATGTTGTCGCACTGCCCTCTGCAAGCCCGCCACGTTGCCCCGCAGGTCCTATGACAACTTCTTAGGTTTTTTCGGTAAAGTGACGTAGGTAAAAAAATTAAATTAAGCTATCGTGCTGTGACGGTTCAACCTGAAGACGGAAGCTTGTGTTGCCTCCGAAACGTCGTGATTTTATTTTAATTTTTATTTTACTTTTATTAATTTAAATTTTTTACCTACGTGACTTCACCGAAAAAACCTAAGAATATGAATACTTGCAGTCACGAAAGCTTCAAATCTAGAACTATGACAACTTGTTGGTTATTTGGTGGTGGGGCCACCACCATGCTTACCTTCCGAGATCTCGCGGCGAGACTGGTTGCATTCTGGGTGATGTGGTCAAAGGCATCAATTGCATATATATGGAGATGCAATCATGGAAACACATACATGGCCTTTGTTATTGGTTGTCCTACGGACAGACTTACCCCCAACCTTGTGGAATTTCCACCACAGGCTCAAGGCTGTCAACACAAGATGAGCAATGCCTCCATGCTCATGTGAGCAATGAATCCCTTTTTTTATTTTAGTGGTTCACTAATCACAATCATCGTTCTCTAACCTCATAATGTTGCGCAATAGTTGTGCCTTTTCAAAACATATGGTTGGCACAGGAGTCTAAAGAAAATAATTCTGGCATCGCATATGAATTAATGAGGCTGACTGAGTGGACGGAGGCTTTGATGAGGGCTATGGATGGAGGCCAGGCAGACAAATTGTGGTGGCATTGTCAGACACATCAAATTCCTGGCCCCAGTAAATAATTCTGTCACAGATAACAATCCACGCATGTTTGCGTGGATGTTTATATTGCACGCACAAAGCGGTGCATGTGCTTTGGAAATACTCAGACTTCCGATGGCAGCTTTGTCAATAAAGGGCCGGCAAGCTCCGTTTTATGTCTTCTCGCCAACGAGCTGGTTTACTACATTCGTGATAGCTTGGAACTCTTGAATTTCATTGCCACTGAGCATTGCTGTGGCTTGAGATGCGGGCGCATGTTCATGAGTTGTGCAACTTCGAATGACGCCTCACCCGAACCACCAGGGGGCAGAGAGTTTCCTTCACTTTCAATTGGTAGTCAAAAAAGATAATGATATTTTTTTTACACAAATTAGCAATACGGAGAGGCTCATCTCCTCCTCACAGCCCTGAACCAGTGGGGAAACTCCACATTATTATGGCAGGGGTGGGTTTAACCATAGGACAGCCACTGTTGACTTCCGCCCAAAGTGGTACTAATGTTATCGATCCCTGAGGAATGATTCTCTGAGTCAACCCCAAACGAGGATTTCATCTCGCAACCTTCTGATTGCAAGCAATCCGCTCTACCGCTCAGACTCCGGGCCGATTGTGAGTTAAACTCTCAGTTGGGGGTTGAGTCAGCCTATTACCCTTCTGGAGTCAGCATGATATCGTCCACTTTGCATCAAGTCACCAGTGTAGTCCTGTGGACAGACAGGCTCTGGCCTTGGGAATATGGAATTTCCATCACTGGCTCAAGGCCACCAACAACTATGAGCAACTCCGTCATGCTCGTTAGAGCATGGAGTGACTTCACTCTGAGAGGGCACGAGTATTAACTCTGCTTGTCTGGCAAATCCACTGGCAATCGGTACAATCCACATTAAGGACAAATCTCATCACACCGTGATGAATGTTGTCTGAAGCTGCCTTTTCTTAAGTAAAAAATGTTACCCCAAAAAATACATCAAAGCAGCTGTTGTCAATAACAATAGTTTGAATTGTATGGCAAAGATCAATCTTTCAATTAATTCTGTCCAGCGCAGCTGTTGTCTATAAGTCAAAACAAAAACGTTTGCGCCTAATGACCGCCTGCATTCCTCCTGTGTCATGACAGCTGCCTGTGGTGTTGCTGTGTGGTCGTCAGGGCCTTTGGATGTTAAGTTGCGTACGTTGTGTGGGCAACCCCAGCACCAGGACTTGACGTGTCGTGCCTTACCGAGAGCGTAGAAACCGAACGGGAGATGACGAGAGGGAAAGCTCACCCACGATGAGATATGCAGTCTATCTCTTTTCGAGTAAAACAACCTATTTTGCACGTCGATGGGATGTTTAAAAAGTAAATTTGTTCATGGGGAGATACAACATGGGGTAAAGAGGCATTCGTTATTGTTATTAACATTTTTCACAGTGATCCTTTTTTTATACGTACTTTTTTAGTTCCACATCTTCCATCACATCATACATTGCAACATCCTGACGTTCTGGATTGCGTTACCAGGGGCATCGACGATATCAGGGAGGGGGGGGGGATTTTCTTTGGGGAAGGGGGGGGGCAGGTCATCGCCACTCTGGGCTCTGGTATTTAAAACTGTCCCAAGGTTTAGGAATGCTCGAGTGCTGGGATTGGGCCCTAATGAATACAGCCATTGAGTATTGGAGGGGGGTCCTTGATTCTTCCACGTACCCAACGCGGTTTTCCTGGCTACTATATTGGAAGTCCTTAACAAAATGTTCTGTTCTCGAGTGAGTTCCACTAATCTTGGGCCCCACAGGGTAGTTTCCACACTTATTTTTTTTACAGATGTATTGTTCATCTTTTTGAATACCCCCATGATATTTTCATATAACTCAGCAATAGTCGGACATGACCAGTAAGGATGTTCGTCATCGTGTATTACACCCGGGGGGTTCCGTGGGCAGTCCGGAGATGGTCCACAATGGTCCTTCATGATTACTTGTGCAACGTGTTTTATAGCTGTGCATCTAAAATGCTTAGCTGGTAACCAGTAATAGTTTATGCACGCCTCGATCAGCTGATGAGTCATTGGATTTAGAAACCACTCCAACATTTGCTTGTATTGAGCCAATGGTGCTGATAAGATGTACTCCCAGAGAGCTGTGCAGCTGATGTGATGTGTAAAAATTCACCTTTGTAATTTACGTGGAGAGACACATATGGGAAAGAGGAATTATTTATTTTCGTATTCACATTCTGCACAGTGGCGTGTTTTTTTTCATTGCAAGATGTATGGAAAATTAATCTTAGAGCAGATGTTGCCTTCACTGTGAGTGAATACTCGTACATTGAAGATGCGGAAATGTTCATGTATGACCGCATATATTTTCTGTAAGGCTGCAACATCGCACATTATGCTAAATATAAACACGGCGTTTACAAAAAGAACTTAGGGTAGATCCAGTGCAGGCAGGGCTTAACAAACTGTGTGGGTATTTTTGTTCGATCTGTCTCAAAGTCAATGATGTAATGGTGTGTGTGTGTGTGTCAGAGCGAGAATCTTTATTTAGATTGGAGGAATCCGATGAGCTATAAAGCTCTTCTTCACAGATGTCCAGTGTGTGTCAGTCACAGTGGTTAAAGCGTGTGTGTTTGGCACAGTTGGGAGCAGAGTTGGTGAGTCAACCCATGGCGTCTGTTCCGTGACCTCCTGCCAGTGAGCCTTCGACACTTCAGATGGCCTCAAAGTGCACTGAGCCTGACACAAGAACCATGGTGACGTCACCCCCACTTCGTTGCCCGAGTTAGTTGCAGTCGTTAGGCGAGGGCCAAACGTGTGTAAGATATTGGTCTGTGTGCAACCTTCCACTCCTAAAGAAATGATGAAACACTGACACGGTCCCATCATCAGCCGTGATCAATTGAGGTGCTGGATGAAGGCCTCCCCAATCTGCCACCACTTCGCACGATCCAGGTATGGAACAATCCGCGGCTTCCGAATCCCCGTTGGACCTGGCAATGAAGCTTCAGCAGGTTGACTTTCACTTCCTGTGGAGTCGGTCGAGATATCAAAGCGTCCAGACATAAAGATCCCGATGTAGATATCCCGCTGTAGCAAAACGTATCCCATTGTAGGCGTAGACATCCCGTCGTCGGCATAGACCAACTTTGGTAGAATTTGGACCCAACACTGCATGTTTACTGGGTGGCAGCGCTACGAACGCGACACCTGAGTTCGATTCCTGGCCACAGCGCTAGCATCAGTGGCGAGTGATACCTGAACCAGTCCTGTCTTGCCACCACACGTCTCACCATATTATACTCGCAAGCGTGGTGAAGTATGGGGCCGTCCATAAATGACGTCACGCGATTTTGGACGATTTTTGACCCCCCCCCCCCTCGTCACACGGCGTCACAAAAAGTCAGACCCCCCCCCCTCAAATATGACGTCACAAAGCTCTGCCCCCCCCCCCAAAACCATATTTCCATTTTGAAAAAAAAACATGCTTCAAATAGCTTTAAACTATTGTCATTGTAGTGCGTATTTAATGTGGCGCTGCACTCTGATGTTGTAGGAGTGTTGTTATAACAATTAGTGTTGTTATAACGATTCTATATTTATTTAAAGTTGCGCATTTTGATGTTACGTCACATTTCTCAACCCCCCCCCCCTCGTTACACATCATCACAAATGTCTGACCCCCCCCCCTAGGTGCATGACGTCATTTATGGACGGCCCCTACGTTCAAACGACCCCCATGACCGACACGGCACAGGAAACCATCATCCATCAGTAGATTGAGAAAGGGCTGCAAATGTTATACTAATAATGTCAAACTTACTTGTAAAGTCTATTTGGCGTTTGGACATCGTAACACCTGTTTCATTGTCAGAAAGGGTAAAACCTCTTCTTATTTCTTACCATTTTGAATTGTGGCAAAAAGGTCCCACAAACGGAGCTGCTCGACCCGAGCTCAAGTTCATGTATTAGGTGTAGCCCTGTGAGCCATTCGGCTCTTGAAGCGGGTGCAACCGCAACAAACAAAAAACAAAAACATGAACAAGAAAACATCTTCAAGTGACTACGCGACTATGTGCAAACAGAAAATCCAAGAGAAGACAGAAAAATATTGCCGAGCTCCAAGTGTCCTGCGACTTGCAATGTCCCTGTGCTGTTCGCCTTGTGGCCGTTCTCTGGTCTAACACTGGTGGTGAGACTAGGCCATGAAGAAAGCCGTCTCTACTAGGGCCCTATGCGGTTCAAATAACAATGCATATCGATAGCAGGTATCTGTTTGCAATGTTTGTCACAAGCATTTGTGGTTCATGCATACTTGATGCCTCGCAAAAGTGTATCTGTTTGGTAATTGAACTCTTCTTAAAGCCTGTTTTATTGCCAGAATGGGTAAAACCTATTCTTATTTTTCATCATACTTGTAAAGTCACGTTCAAGAGCATTGTCATGATGAACTAAGACACGGTAGATGCACCTCACTGATGAAACCCCAAGAGTCAAATTAAATCAACGTTTTTTTTTCTCTAGTTACCATGTTTCGGTTTGGCTGAATTAGATGAAAACTGTTTTTGTGTTTAAATGTTTCATTTTCAGTGGCTGAACATGTCTTTTTTCACTACTTGGGTGCTGACATCTTGACAGTATCGATCACGTTTTTTTCAAAACTGATTTTTTTTAACTGCCTCCAGAAAGCCAAGTTGCAACTGGCTTGAAATGATTTACGCATGTGCGAATCGGGTCAAGGATAAGATATTACGCGCAGAGGAAATGATATTCTCATGCCAAACCCATTTTTCCAACCACAGTAAAACATGCAACCACTTGGGTACATGCGTATTAGCGCAGTGGAAACGCAGCCAGGGTCAGAGCACTGGTAGCAGCTTGCTACTCTCCCATCGTCTAGACTGTAACACATGCCAACATAAAATATACGATTTTGGCTTGTTTATGTGACTTACGATATTAATATGAATTCCTTAATGAGCCACGTTGAAGTGTGAATGTAAGTGGATACGATGATAGCCCTCTGGGGAGATAATGTCATCAGTAGAGGTGCAGCCCCGCAAGTACACGCTCACACCACTGCTGGCGAAAGGACCTCCACGTGGGGCAGCTCTAGAGAGACCCTCCAGAGGATATTTGGCCTACTCTTCCACACCGGCCAGACGTCTTGGAAGAAGCGGGAGTTGCCCACACTTTACCCCACGACACACACGACCTGCCGATCCACTGACTGTGGTGTTTACCCCTTTATACCGAGATGGTGGGATTTAATACACTCGCCTCTCGTCTCACCTGTCACGCCAGGAGATGGAACCAGCAAACGTATGGATTGCAAGTCCAGTGTGCTAACCATTACGTTGCGGCACCACCCTCCCGATGCAATGTATTGCATGTGAATAAAAAGTCGGCGTGTCGTGTCTGTGCTCAAGCGAGTGTGGGATTGTGTTTATCTCCAGCGATGACCCTGAATGCAGCAATTGAAATTAGACATTGCCTTGCAGCTAATGAGTCTCGCTGTAGGGCAACCGCTGATGGCTTGCCGAAAAAACATTGATGGATTTAATTCTAGATTTGAAGTTTTCGTGACTGCAAGGATTCATACTCTTTGGTTTTTCGGTAAAGTCACGTAGGTAAAAAAAATGAAAACAAGTAAATTAAATCACGACGTTTCGGGCGCAACACAAGCGTCCGTCATCAGTTGGGAAAGCATGGCCTACTGCTGATGCAGACTGTCATTAATTTAATTGAATTTTTTACCTACGTGACTTTACCGAAAAAACCCCGAAAAGTATTGATGGATATAATCATAATCTGAACATTTATTTATACTGGAGAATTCCGATTAGCTATAAAGCTATTTTTAACAGATGTGAAAAAGGTTTGGGTCAACAACCACTGACCAGAATTCCAACTTGTAACGTTACGATTGTTTTTTGAGTGATCTAACCAGAGCACTTCCAGCAAACCGCACTTATTCTGTAATTTTAATTATACCTAATAGGCAACTGAATCAATTAATATACATTGCCATGTACATGCGCTGTGCACATTCTCGCTGGTGCACGGCAATATCGTCTTCATACCACAAGTTACAGTCCACGCATCGTCCAAGTTTCCATGGAACACTTTTATTTTTGTGCCTTAAGTGCACAAAACATGAAAATAATGAACCAATAGTTGTGACCCAGTAACCGAATACGCTGTCTAGAATTGCAACAGTGTTTAGCGCAACAACAACTACAACAACCAAACAACTTGAAACATTTAGGAGGAATGTTTCCAATGGAAATGCATCCACTGTGAGATGAACGTTTCATGCCCGATTGCTGTGGTGCTTATCGCTGGATGAGACGCTCTCCCCCATTGCTGTTAATCATGGGAGGTAAGGGGGGTCTCCCAGCCAATTAGTCTGTCTTACTCCTGTTGTGCCGTAGAACTTACTCTCTGACCTGTTTTCGGCATCATGTCTGATGTTTCGCTCTACATTCTTAAAACGTCTTCAAGTTCCCGGCACGTGGAGAGTAACGTCGGATTGCAGACACCTGCCCTTCATTTCCACTGCCATATCTGGATTAGCAAGTCTGCTGTGCGAGCCATCACACCAACATCCCCAGATATACAATGTGGTAGTATTCTGCAAACTCCCAGCACACGGAGCGAAACGTCGGACATCATGCTTTATAATACGTGGTACGACCCAAAGAGCAGATAAGAGAACGCATCACTTCATCATTTGTTAGCACCCACCAGGGCTGCCAACGCTGCTGGTACATTCTCATGAGGTTGTTTCGACAGCCTGGTGTTCAGCACACAATCTCCATCGAGCCAGCTTGCGTGTAGTCAGCAATTCAGCTGTGACAAAGTGAAACGGCGAATCTGAAGGGTTTCCCACGCTCAGATGAGCATGTTTAAGTGATAATCTGCGTGTATAGCTCTTTGACAGTGATGGAAATTCCACGTTCCTGTGTCAATGCTGACATGTGTAAGGATCCGGTGATTTTGGCCAATGGAATCATCAAAGTGGCTGCTGTAATGTCAACAGTACATGTACGGCTTTTGAGAAGAGTAGATCAGATCAGGTGGATTCGTGTTGATGAATTAAGCACCGCTTCGTGGGAAGTCAACAGTTGCCCTTTGAAACAACTCGGATCGTGTTTGGGCAGCTTGGGCTCATCGCCACTGGATAATGGCCACCAACGAAGAGGAACACGTGCCAGTGAATAGTACTGTTATTATTCGATTTAAAGCTTTCGTGAATGCAGGGATTCATCTTCTTTGTTCTTTCGGTAAAGTCACGTAGAATGGAAATAATAAAATAATAAATATGTTTTATTTTTATTATTAATGGAAATAATAAAATAATAAATATGTTTTATTTTTATTATTTCCATTATAAGTGACTTTACCGAAAGAACCAAGAAGAAGTACTGTTATTATTGATGGTGGCATTGGTGATCACGAGGGCAACAAACCTGAAGCTAGTGATACTTATGGACGAGAGTGGTAATGGAAAAGCAGCCCAAGGAGAGAACGCACCCAGGAGGATCACCACGGTGGAGATGGAGCGATGAGATGAGTCCATGTGCGGGAGTGGGATGGAGGCGGCGTTGGAGAGGGCTCCATCCAGCAGTGGATAGACAATGGTTGCTGATGTTTTTGGATGTTCTGAATAACAGTTGATTGGCTTTAAGTGGCTCGTGTTTTTTCTAAAGAGCGATGATTGGAATTTTGCAAAGAAGGAAATTTGGAGGAAATGCCAAGAAATAAAGTGTCGGAAAGGTGGGCTCACCACCAAGTTGGTGAAAAAAGCCCGATGTTCATGTAACATGTTCATCAGCAGCAACAACGAAGTGCATGGAAACTTATCAAGAAAGCCAAGCCAAGAAATGTAAATCTAAAAATTATGCCATGTTAATTAGGCATAAGATATTAAATTAGATACGTGCACCCCCGAATGACATTTTGCAGTGCGCCTAATTGAGTAACTAATTTGTTTAATCAGTGTATAATCAAAAGGTTGTTGTCATTGAAGTGATGTTAAAATGGGAGTGCGGATGTGAAATATGCTTAGGTAGCAGTGTGACTCATTATACTCGTGGTAGAACACCGAGCCCACCTTCTTAAGATAGTCCTGTCAAATGTTAAACCAGTTTTCCCCAGTGTTCTCGAGAAAATAACTTTAATACATGAGGGGTTTTCGCTGAATACAACTAAACCCAGGTGTTCTTTATTTCATTAAAATGTGGAAAACCACGGTGGTATTTACAGAGCAATAATGAGCCGTGGCCTAATGTTGAGAAAGGGGACGGGCCATGTGGCGTAGAGGTCAGAGCCATGAGCTTGCACTGGCTGAATACCTGGGTTCGAATCCACGGCAGCTAACCTGTGATGAAGCTGGATTCGCAAGTGTAACGAGTTGATGCTCTTAGCCCACTCGCCAATGACTGCAAAACAACAGTAAACAAAAAAACTCGTCATGTAAAAACTGTCGTCCTGCATTGAATTAGATGAATTATCGCCCTGAGAATTCATATATTGATATACATATGTCAGACTATCACTTGTGATTGGTAGAAGCCATGGCCAGGAATCGAATCCGAGACGGCTGGGTTCAGAGTAGTGCAGCTGCGCGACTTCTCCTACCGCGAACTTGCATCAGACATAAAATATTGAGTGTTGTTTATGATACTGACATGTTTATTTGTTTAGATCCTGAAACATTCACAAATGGACAGAATCCTGCACAGTTAATGAAAGCCTATCTTCAGATTGGTGGGACTTTTATGGTTCAGAAGACGTTTACATTTTTTTTGTATCACGTGTCATATAGGTTCTAGATTTGAAGCTTTCGTGACTGCAAGGATTCATATTCTTAGGTTCTTTCGGTAAAGTCACGTAGGTAAAACATCAAAATTAATAAAAATAAAATAAAATAAAGATCACGACGTTGTGTTGCCTCCGAAACGTCGTGATCTTTATTTTATTTTATTTTTTATTAATTTTGATGTTTTACCTACGTGACTTTACCGAAAAAACCTAAGAATATGTGTCATATAGGTTCGTGTGTTTTGCATGCAGACGTAACTGCGGTGCATATGCATCCCGTATCTATTACATAACCAAGGTTGTTTGACTCTTGTTTGAACTTAGATGTTATAATCTATTTTTATTTTACCAGGTAAGGCCCCCTGAGCTATTAGGCTCTTTTTCAGAAGCGACCTCGCAACAAATGAAGTGACTTCTCACGTGGAAATTTTAATCCACCAATACTCTAAACGCAGGTTTGTAATTGTGGAGGGGAAAACTGGAGCGCCTGCAGAAACATCCACGCGACCACGGTGAGAACACGCAAACTACAAATATACAGCAGGCGTCAAGGTGGAGATCGAACCCACGACCTCCTGTATACCAGGCGAGGTAGTTAACGGAAAGAGTAATACATTGCTCTGCTCTTGGGTATCGTGAATTGTGCCCCGGCTCTCACCCTCTGTGCAGACGTTGGAAGGATTCAACGCTCATCGTTTAATTGACGCCGGTGCTAAACATTGTACCGACATGTTCTATACTTGACTATGAGAATTTAGAAGGGGAGGCTGAACCTTCACATTAAAATTAATTATTTGGATGAAAACATCTTGACATATCGGGGGCCGCAGAGCTTGGGCAATTGTTGGCACCGGCTCATCGCGTGGCCGCCTTCCCGCTCGTCTGAGTCATTCAGGGCGAGAGAACACTCTGTGGTGAATTACAAGTTGAAATAACACATTCCTGCGTTGGGTTGCTCGGTCAATGGCCAGGGTCAACGGCGGCGTGGTGTATTCCGCAAATATGCCCGACTGTGAGGGCAGGCACAAGCCGGCGTGAGTAGGTTAAACGTTGAGTTTTATAAGGGCACCACGGGGTGACCAGCCCCTCCCCACCCAGCCCTCACCCCTCAAACTCCCCACCAGCCCCACCCTCCCCACCCAGCCCCTCCCCACCCAGCCCTTCCTCCCCACCCTCCCCTCCCCACCCAGCCCCTCCCTGCACGACGGACACAATAATCCCCTGTGGGCTGGTGTAACCAGGAGATTCCTACCAGTATTATTATAATCATTGGTGATGGGGGTCACATCACCCCCACCCATCACCCTCCGCCCCCAACACCACGGGGCTGTGAGACAATGCTAATGCAATGCACTCCGATTCGTTTGATGGCTTCAGGACAAAGTTGACGGCTTTCACAAATGCACGTGTGTTTGAAGGACACGTGAATGCAGTTGCGAGACATGTCATCCCGAGTCATTTCCTAATCTGATATGATGCTGTGCTGTGTATAATGGGGTCTGAGAATGACAAAATTGTACAGCAACATGGCATTTTAATCACTGGCTCAAAACTACCCGCATATCTAAACACCATCCCAAGAATGTGAAATCGATCACGTTAGATGAATGCACGCTGGGAAATTGTGCTATGAAAGTCATGTATTATCTTTAAAATTGCACGACTGACAATCGACAATCTCTATGTTGTAGCCAAGAAGAGCACTGCAATCAGTGGCGGCTCCTGCAAAATCTCTCAGGGGGGGGGGCAAATGTCTGGATGATTGATAAGGATAAGGTCCACCAATGCAATGGATAAATTAACAGCTTAAGCATGTAAAGGCAACTTCACTTCTTTAATATTAATGAAAAATAAAGTGACTCTTACAATACATCTTGTTTGTTTCTATACTCACTATTAATACAATCCACTCAAGTTTCTTTTATTAAAGATTCCACTAGGTGGCGACAAATAATATTGTTGGATGCAACGTGCTTACGTATGATGACGTAAGCACGTTAGTGCGAGCCCTCCCGGAAGCCATAGAGAATGCATTGCAGCGCCCCCCGTTCGAAAAAAAAAAACATCTTTGAATGTAAGTCTATGGGGCCACTCGGGGCGATTCTCAGCCGGAGGGAAATCGCCCAAAAAGAGGCGGTACTCCACAGAACGTGACATGACGCTGATTGGACTATATCCAGAGGCACAGTGACGGCTAGCGTGACTCTGTGGTTGAATGACATTGGTGGTGCGTCGCCCAATCGCCCTAATGAAGAAACCGCCCCTGACTGCAATTGTGATAAGACTGTTTGTGTCACCTCAAGGGATGATGTCAGATGGTCAAGCTTAATGATGGAGTGGTCTCCAAAGAATAGAGATGGAGGAAACAACCTTAGTTTGTGTGCAGGTGGATAATTACATCGCAGGATGAGTGAGAGATCCACAACAGCTTGGGGAGGCCTTTATCCAGCAGTGGAATAACCGTGGTTGACAATGATCAACGAAAGCTCTCTACAGTAAATGCAAATCATTGGATATTCATGAATGTGTCATTTTTTTTCAACGAACTAAAGGTGACCCTGATGACAAGATTTAGCGATCTGCTTCAGAACATGATAGTCACGCCACAACCGTGAGAACACCTTACTTACACACGGTCTGAGCTGTGTAGAAGTCATAGCCTGGTTCCGCCTCATTGCTGTCGTGAAAATCATTCCATGTGGCTCAGCAGAGCTATTTTGAAAGGCAACACTTGCTGATGAATGTGAATCCGGTGTCAAAATGGAGTCCCACCCAGCTTTGCCCAAGCTGGTCAGAGTGCTGATACTTTTTCTGTTTCTCCGCTACAAAGTCACTCCCAGGTTATTTGAAAGGTCAAATTTAACTCGAGCGGCATTCGCAGCGTTTCTTCCGTCAGCATTTCGCGACTCTGGCATGGAGGATGTCCGAGATAGAGAAAGAGGTCATCTTCCCGAATAAAACCAGTGAAACGGTTTGTCTTGCAAGACAATATTGGCTTTGCTCCAGAACAACTGTTGCTACCCCAAATGTGTCGAGAAAGCCTCGCAAATTTGAGAAAATTTTGAAATAGAGTTATGGTGACTTTGTAGTTTCAATGTGAGAATCAAATCCCTTTCCACGTTCTAAGTCCAGACGTTCTTTCTTCCTGCCTACGAGTGTACATCTGTTTCAGACTATTCAGGGAGGCTGCATGCAATTGTGGATCTATGTTAGCAAGCTTACTCGGTTTAGAATATCATAGTATACGTCAGACCCTATGGTGCGTGTTAATTTTAATATGTATGCAATTTTTGACCCTATTTTCATTTGGTTTAGCATTATATGCCGGGTCACTGTAGCTCGTCTCTATAATATGTGATGTGTCCTGTACATTGTATAGAAATCCAAATTATATATAAAAAAAAAAATTTGCAATGACCCTAAGTCGCACACGGATGGTTGTAGACTGGTCCAGAATTTCTCATGTGCACAGCAGACTGTGCGAAGGCCAGAAGGCTGCCCTGTGGATCAGGAATGTATACAAGAGGCCCAGAGACATGCAGCTGTTTACATTGTAGATTTGTGATGGAAAAGTGAATCGGTGGAACATTAAATTACAATCGCAAACCGTTCAACGGCTGTCTGCTGCAGTAAAACTCCTGTAATCTCCCCATGCTGGTAAATCAAACTGCTGTGGTAGCCTACAAAAATGCTTCGTTAAATGTTTGTGCCTTTTTCAAATTAATAATACGTAATAAATCACGTACTTTTGGGAATCCACTGCTGGATGAAGGCCTCCCCGTGCTCTGTTGATTATGGAGTTGTTTGACCATACTTCACCACACTGGAATCATTTTGGTGGAAGGGGAGGTGGGGTGCCCAGGATAGATTCAGAATTACTCGCCACTGATTTTAGCTGTGGCACGAAAATTACTGCATTACTGGCTGCACACTCAGTTTTCTTCACTTGTGATGTTACATTAGTGTCTGTGGTCACGTGAACGAGAGAGTTCTCACGCAGTAGTTGTGTGATGACACTTTTTCCTTGTTTGAAATTAAAGATCGTGTCACGCAGAATACACCTGCTTAGAAGGAACGCTGCAACGCTGTGATGTTATCTGAATGTCATGCTGTGGATAAACTCGCCCTTCTACAGAGACGTGGAAATGGCACCGTTGACTGAAAATTGCCAAGGGAAATTTAGCTCCTGCCCTACTCCCAGTTTGAATACAGACACCTCGACTCAGTCTATCAATGGAGAGTTTCCACCAAGCGGGAGTTGGAATATAAAGCTGATGTTGTTTGCGAAATGTGCTCCGTCGTCCACGAAATTACAGTGTTCAAAGATTTCCACAAAAATTGGGTCCTGAATTTGACCGAGGTAAAGCCTCAACTGGTGCTCTACATATATGAGGACTTGTTTCAGCAGCCTGTTTCTCACTCCCACCTGAAGACGGTTGCTTGTGTGGCGATCGAAACGTCGTGATACATTATTATTTTTTCTACCTACGCGACTTTACCGAAAGAACCAAAGAGTATGGTGCAGTGTGACAAGGTAACACTGTGATACGGCAACATCTGGTGAGGTGACTCAGCAGTGGAACGACTTTGATTTAAAGCTTTCGTGACTGCAGGGATTCATCTTCTTAGTTCTTTCGGTAAAGTCACGTAGAAGGGAAGTAATAAAATAATAAAAATAAAACATAATAAAATTATTCTCACGACGTTTCGGCCACAATGCAAGCAGCCGTCCTCAGACTCTGTCGCCTCGACGGACCTGGTTTTCACCTGAGGACGGCTGCTTGCGTTGTGGCCGAAACGTCGTGAGAATAATTTTATTATGTTTTATTTTTATTATTTTATTACTTCCCTTTCTACGTGACTTTACCGAAAGAACCAAGAAGATCAGTGGAACGACTGTAGGGCTCACATTTGGAAGGTTACGAGTTCAAATCCTGGTGCGGATATGACCCAGTCCGGAGTCCCTTTAGGGTTGATGAATGAGTATAAAACTGTGGGGATGTCACCCGTGGTTGTCATATGGAAATACCGCCCACCCCCCCACACACAATAGGAATGTGGAATTTCCACTACCTCATCATCATTAATCATTGATATCACACCAAAACGAAGACGTATTTGAGATATTTACTCGGTGAAGAGATTGCAGACCATGTGAAAAAATAATGCAGTACAGACAATATACAGAACAAATGAGAATAAAATACATTGAAGTAATAAACTCTGCTTGAAATTGCTATCTTTGTGTCAAGTTAATTCACGTACGATCTGAAAGTAATGTCTTTAAGTTACTCTTAAATCGATTAATTGCTATTGCATTAACAATATTTCCAGGTAAGCTAGTGTCAAAGCCCCAAATGCCCCTTCAGTAATCTGATTTTATTTCAGATAAAAGTGTAACAAAAGACTCGGACGCTTCTCTCTGACTCCGTGTCCTTTATTTGGGTTCTTCGTAATTACCCTCACGGCACTCTCTTAGAGATACTCTGCTTGCAGCCTCCGGCTGCTATCACTATTGTAGCCTCCTTCCTCTCCTTGCAGACTCGCTGCTAACTCCGTGTGCAGACTCCCGCTGCCAACTCCGTATGCAGACCCCCGCTGCCAACTCCGTGTGCAGACTCCTGCTGCCAACTCCGTGTGCAGACCCCCGCTGCCACCTGCAGCCTCCTCGCTGCTCCGGGTCGGTCACCGTTGGCCGACGGTGCCGAACCTCGTTCCCCGCATACGTGGCGATCTCGCCACTCTCCCGCTCTCGCCCTACGTGGCCTACCTCGGTCTTAGTCTCCCGTCACTCCCCCTCCTCTTCCGGTTTCTCTCCCTATAGACCTGACCCCTCTCCCCCACGTGACCTAACTCCTCCACTCATGACGTCACCTCCGGGAGGTCGTTCACGCCCGCATTACATCACCCTCCCCCGTAGAGAAAATCCAGCCGACCTCGGCTGAACAACAACCTAACAAGTAATGCGAGCGTAAAAGACCAATACATTAAAGGACACGAAGCATACAACAAAAATATAACAAGAACACAACACAAGTTAACGAAATGTGAGGGATTTCGAGCGAGTACGGGTAGCCGGACCGTCCCGGACGGTCGGCGGCCCTCCCGCCGAGCGGGAGCGTGGCAGGGTTTTAAGGGCGACAGGAGCAAGTTCGTCCGTCGCCATTGGAGGCCTGCCACCGTCCCGGTCCCGTTCAGAGGCGTCCCGTAATCTCGTCCGTGGCGGGGCAGGAAGGGCTGCAGGTCCCGGAGATTCCGCGGCCCCGGTCGGCACCCCGCGAGCGGAACGTCCTCCCTCCTGCGGCGTCACGGCCGGCTTGTCTGTAAGGGGTACGACAGGCGCTCTTGCAAGGTCAGCAGGCACAGGCAGGGGCGAGTTGGCAGCAACAGACCCCGGCAAGGCAACCTCAGGAGATGACGCATCAGGTCGCGGGGCAATGTACGGCTTCAACCGAGATGTATGTACGAACCAGCGCCGCGAACCAACCCGAACACGCGCCGACTGTGGGTTGGGAACCGCGATGAGGCGGACCGGTCCTTGCCATGGTTTATGTAATTTAGGAGAGGTACCTGGCCGCACCTGTGGGCAATGAAGCCAGGCCAGGTCCCCCGTTTTCCAGGGGCACTCCCCCTTTGAACGTCGAGCACACCGCTCGTTCCGGGCCTGGGCTTTGGCCGTAACCACGCGGGCTCCTTCCCTCGCCTCAGTGACACGGCGAACGTTGTCCTGAATATAATCAGGAAGAGGTTAAACAGGTCCCCTCGCTCCGGTTCCCAACTGCTCATTGATTGGCGGCACGTTTTCACGGCCGTACATAAGAAAGAACGGCGAATATCCAGTAGCCGCGTGCGGCGTCATGCGATACGCCGAAAGCACCCCAGGGATATGCAAATCCCAATCTGATTGTTTTTCACTGACCGTATGACAGCATGGCGGACAGGGTCCGATTTAACCGTTCCACCATACCATCCGTTTGTGGGTGATAGGGGGATGTCCGTATCTTTTTAGTTCCAAGAGCCGCACACACCTCCCCCAACAATTTAGACGAAAAATTCCGGCCTTGGTCTGTAAGGAGCCTCTCCGGCGCCCCCTTGTCCATAACATACCCAAATAGAAATGCGTCTGTGATAGACGCCGCTGATTGGTCCGGCAAAGGCTAGGCCATCGGCCAGCGGGAGAGGTACTCCACCCCCACTAGCAAATACTTATTTCCCCTAGCGGATGGCGGAAAGGGTCCCAAAATATCTAATGCCACCAATTCATTAACCCGAGATACCTGAATAGATTGTATCGGCGGCACATATGGATGTTTAGGTGGCTTCCGGCGGGCACAATCGGGACACGCGCGAACGTGACCGACGACATCTGTCGACATGCCGTGCCAATAATAGTCTCGCTGCAGCGTCAATAGGGTCTTCTGCACCCCCAGATGTAAAAGTGTGTCACAATGCAGAGTCCTAATCAATTCGTACCGCAATGATGCCGGTACAACCAGACGCCAGCGTTCCTGTATCCCTTCCCTCCACATCAGCAACCCATCTCGGAGAGCGGATTCCGGCGCACCACCCGCACCGAGTCCCCTACTCGCCTTTTCCGATCGCTTTCGTAACGTTACCAATGAATCATCCAACATTTGCTCCCGAATCCACACAGACCTCGGGAGACGCAAAATCCCATCTGCCGGTCCCCCATCAACCGGTCCCGGCTTAAGCGGAGCTTCAGGCACATCAACCGCCAGCGCGACAGGCTGAGGGGGGTGCTGAATCGGTCCACACCTATGCGTCCCCGACGCACACGCGCAAGGGGATCGCTGCGGCAACCTGGAAAGCGCGTCCGCATTAGCGTGACGCACACCCTTCCGATGTTGAATTTGGAAGGAAAATTCTTGCAGCGTGTCCAGCCACCTTGCCAATTGGCCGGACGGCTGGTCCATCTTAAGAGCATACTGCAAGGCCGCATGGTCCGTGCGGACAATAAACGACCGACCGTACAGATATGGTCGAAATTGGCGGAGAAAAAAAACAATAGCCAAAAGTTCCCTGCGAGTGACGCAGTAGCGGGTTTCCGCGGGAGACAAAACCCGACTATCATACGCCACTACGCGTTCAACTCCACCTTTTGACTGAGACAACACCGCCCCAATGCCAGTGTCACTCGCATCCGTATCCAGAATGAAGGGATGTTCAAAATCCGGATAATCCAACGTCGGTGCCGTAGCCAATAGATCACGCAGGCTTCATAACGCCGCCTCCTCCGGCGGTCCCCAAACAAATTTGTGTCCTTTCCCCGTAAGGAGATGCAAAGGCCTCGCAATCGTAGCAAAATTTGGAACAAACCTCTGATAATAAGAGGCGAACCCCAAAAACCGGCGCACATCACCCACCGTGGCCGGGGTTGGCCAATCACGGACACACGCAGTTTTCTCCGGATCTGTGGCCACCCCGTCCGCACTAACAATATGCCCCAAGTATCGAACGGAGTGTTGCAGTAGGTGACATTTTTTTGGCTTGAATTTCAAATTAGCAGAACGCATCCTGGTGAATACAGCCTCCAACTGCAGTAAATGCTCATCAAATGTGCGGCTGAAGACGATAATATCGTCTAAATATATCAAACATGTCTCCCACTGCAACCCCGTTAATACCAACTCCATCAACCTCTGAAAAGTGGCAGGGGCCGCATTCAACCCCATCGGAAGACAGTTAAATTGGAATAACCCCTGCGGTGTACGGAAAGCAGTCTTTTCTCTCGAGGGCTCGTCAAGGGAGAGCTGCCAGAAGCCCGAAGAGAGATCTAGCGTTGAAAAGAACTTGGCCCCCGACAAGGCGTCGAGAGAATCGTCCATACGCGGCAGGGGGTACGCATCTGCTACCGACACTTTATTCAACTTATGAAAATCGACACAAAATCGCAATTTGCCATCCTTCTTTTTAACCAACACAACAGGCGCGCCCCATGGGCTGTTAGACGGAGATATTATGTCCGCGTTCAACATGTCATCCACTGCCCCTCGAACATGCTCTCGCTCAGCCGGACTCATCTGACGCGAGTTTAAGCGAATAGGGGCAGCGTCCCCTGTGTCGATATGATGATAAAGCAGCGAGGTGTGTCCCAAGTCCAAATCATCGGAGCTAAACACATCCGAATAACTCGATAATAATTTATGAATCGCATAACGTTGTTCGCCGGAAAGGGCTGAATTCTCCCCACACAATTCAGCAATCCAACGATCATCCACCGCTCCATCGTGTGAAACACCCCCAACCAGCCCCCCGCTGGACAGATCACTGTGAGCCGTAAACGCCGTAGTGGCATGTGCCACAACGGTACCAGCCGGAACACACACGCTTTCGGTACTCGCGTTAAGCACCTGCAAAAACGGCCGCTGATCTGGCCGGAGAATAGTTTGCGCCCCCACCAGCGCCGATCCGCCCGTAATAGCGGCGGACGGCGACAGCAAAACCCCAAAAGCTCCCTGCCGACCAGGCACCGGCTTCCGATATCGTAAGGGAATGAGCATCTGTGAGCCAGGTGGAATATCAACAGAAACTTCCGATAACGCCTGCATCTGGGCGACAGGAGCAGGTCGCCCCCAGGCGGACGGTAAAAATGCCATTTTACGGCCCCCCGGCAATTCAATGCAGTTTTCATTGATTCGAATTAGAATGGGCATTTTAGCGAGAAAATCAGTACCCAACAGGCAAGGAACCGCAAGGGACCTCGAAATTAACACAATTCCCGAGGCCGACACACCCCCGATAGATATGTTAGCGTCCACCTGCCCCACGATGCCCATGCTACCCCCGTTCGCAGCGACGCAAGAAGCGTAAGCTGGACTCACGGCCCCTGGTGGGATGTTCAAAAGGTGGAATATCACAGTCCGAAATGATGGTCGCGGACGCACCGGAATCCACCAAAATACGTACGTCCACCCCTTGGATCGACCCGGGTACAGTGGACGAACCGGTAGCGGCCGCGACAACCTGCCGAGCCAACTTGCGCCACTGCGTTACCGAGCGACAAGGCACAGATAATGGCCTCCCGTATTTAACAACATCCGCCTCGCACGACAACGGCGATGAGTGAGGTGTCAAGCCTTGCCGGGTGTCTGGTGCGCACTGACTTGCCTGTGCTGTAGAATCTTTCTTGGGAGCGTCCGCTGTCGAGGCCTCCTGCTGGGGCGGACCCGGAACGCGGGCCCAGCAGTCCCTGGCATAATGGCCCCGACGGCCGCAGCGGAAGCACTCGATGTCGCTGCGGCGCGCAGCGGGCACCCCGTCCCGACGCGGCCGTATCGGCGGCGCAGCCCGCGGCCCCGGCCCACCCCGGGCCGGCCACGGAGCGGAGGCGGCTGACAGCTCCTGCTGGCTGCTCCCATCCGGCACGTATACGGCCTTTTAGGGTCCCACCCTAAGGCACCCCCCTCGACGACAGGACCACCTGTCCACGCCGTAACTTGTTTCCAGCGGCGGAGGTTAAACTGGGCGTCCAGACACTTCGCCGCAGCCCGGGACGTGAGTTTTTCATGACCGCACACCGGCATAGGAATGCCGAGATCCCAGGACAACTCCAACATCTTCCCCAGGATGAGAGGTTCCAGCAGGTCAGGCTCCGTCTCCGGGTAAGCGGCCATAGCTAGCTCCAACACCGCGCCCCTATACGCAACCGGTGACTCCTCGGGTGCGCGTTGTCGTTGCACAAAACGGCGATGGACATCATCCGGCGGCTCGTACGCGTCCGCCATTTCGTCGAACACCCCTCGCAGAGTCTTCTTCTTCGCGGCTTTAATAGAGCGAAAAAAACGAACGGACTCATCATCGAGAAGGGTCGGAAGAACCTCCAGTGCCTCGGCGTCCGTCCACCTCGCTGAGCGTACTGCTGCCAGAAATCTACAGGCGAACGCACTCCAATCGCCCCCGATGGAGAATTCCTTGACAGTTGTTAAGTTACGACTGCGACTCCTTGGCTTGCTCCCTCCGGCCGCTGGCTCCTCCGGTGGCAAATTTAACATGGCGTCGCAACGCGGTGTCGACAAGATGGCGGCTGGCAATCGTGGAGGTCCCAAAATGGCGGCTTCCCGCTTTTCGTCGTGCGCCACGCCCAAGATGGCGTCGTCGTGCCGCGTGGCCGATGGCGGCGACATCGAAGACAACCCGGACTCCTGCGGACCACCAACATCTCCATCCGACGCCGCCCTCGGCGTGACAAGCTCACACAACTGAGTAATGACATTCTTGAGAGTTACAAGTTGCTCCGCCATCTGGCTCCATCTTGAATCCGCGTCCTTTGGAGCAGACGGGTCCGCCGACACGACGACATCTTGGACCCCCGGACCCGCACTCATCCCAGCACGGATCTCTTCTTCTGCCAGAGTCAGGCCGACTTCAGGAGGAAGATCTTCGTCGTCGGAAGATGAAGCCGATGCCGGAGACGGAATATTCTTTTTTCTGAGTTGTTTCGCCATGCCGTTTCACTTCTGACTCCAGTGTAATAAAAAACTCGGACACTTCTCTCTGACTCCGTGCCCTTTATTTGGGTTCTTCGTAATTACCCTCATGGCACTCTCTTAGAGATACTCTGCTTGCAGCCCCCGGCTGCTATCACTATTGTAGCCTCCTTACTCTCCTTGCAGACTCGCTGCTAACTCCGTGTGCAGACTCCCGCTGCCAACTCCGTATGCAGACCCCCGCTGCCAACTCCGTATGCAGACCCCCGCTGCCAACTCCGTGTGCAGACTCCCGCTGCCAACTCCGTGTGCAGACCCCCGCTGCCACCTGCAGCCTCCTCGCTGCTCCGGGTCGGTCACCGTTGGCCGACGGTGCCGAACCTCGTTCCCCGCATACGTGGCGATTTCGCCACTCTCCCACTCTCGCCCTACGTGGCCTACCTCGTTCTTAGTCTCCCGTCACTCCCCCTCCTCTTCCGGTTTCTCTCCCTATAGACCTGACCCCTCTCCCCCACGTGATCTAACTCCTCCCCTCATGACGTCACCTCCGGGAGGTCGTTCACGCCCACATTACAAAAGCAAGCTCCATTGCTTGAGCGTCATTTACAATTTCGACCAAAGTGTCCGCCAAATAGAATGGCCTGAGTGGTTGTAGCCGCTCAAGAGTGATCATCAACATTTAAAATTCACATCCTCGCCGCTGTACCAAGATGAGCCCCATTCCACGCGCTACTCAATGGGAAATTACTCTTAAACGTTTTGGTCAAATAGTGGTTGTTATTTGTTATTCGAACAAGCTTTTTGTGCTAAGGGGGGGAGGGGGGGGGCTGGGTGGCGCGGTTTCCACTCGTCATGTTTTTTTGGCATTTGTGCCCAAATAAATGTTTATTCTCTTGAAGAGATCATTTTACTTCCCCCGGCAGGGTGCGCATGGCGAGACCCTGCATCCCTTGCCTGGTACGCGGGATGGCTCGGGGTTTCGATTCCGACCCTGAATGATGCCCTGTTGCATATTTCGAGTCCGCGTGATCTTTTTCTCTCTCCGTGTGGTGGTCGGTTTTTTTTTTCTCCGGGTTCCTCCGGTTATACCCTCCAGATTTATACACGTGTGTTTCGATTATTTGGCTGCTACTGCAAATTCTAACACGTGGTGATGATGAAAGCTACTTTCGATGAGCTATTATGTGTGGCCAGGTCGCTTCTGTAAACAGAGAAAATAGCTCAGTGGGATTTACCTGTTTAAAATACAATAGTTTCGTTGAAATGAGTGATATCGCCCGGATTTTCCAAGTTTCCCATGTTTGGGTGTATGTGCACATTACTCGAGTGATGAATAGGTCTGAACTTGCGTTCAAAGGCCCTTCAGTCTGCTCAAACACCTGACATGGGAATTTGAAAAAGAAAAGCTGGATGTGTTTTTCACATTTCCTTTGTCCGTGCTCTCTCTCCCACACAAGTGGAGTTGCTCTCAACACAGTCTCGCCTACTAAACAGACATAGCGAGAAAACGCATTTTGTTTGTTGTCCTTCAACCTCACACCTCCGATTAGCGTGGTTGGCTACGTACGGTGGGAAAAAAGTGCAACATGCCTGCATGCATAACTCTGAGGCCAATATGTATATGTGAGTATCTGTACAGGTCACTGTTCTGCAGGAGTTGTTTTGCCATTCACAGCATCTCTATCCGTTGCATGTAGAGTTCAAGCATCTCTCCAAGAGGCATTGACATTTAAACACCATATATCAGTGGTTCCCAACGTTTTACTCGTTCTGTACACCCTACCAGCCCTATCAACCAGGTGAATTCTTGCAAATGAGACTATCCTTATCTCGCCAGGTAATCACAATCTACGTAAACTGATTTTTCTGTGTATCCACGATCAGAGGAAATGTTGAACGTTTAAACAAGCCCTCACGGTTCCATGAAATGTCTCACGTACCGTATCCCGCCCAGTGGCACGCGTACCAAGGGTTGAGAGCCGCCGCATTGCAGAGTTAAATCAGCCACTTTTGCCTACATCCCATTGAAATGAGCATGGATCGATGCGTTTCATTATCTGGACTGTTTATTTCACCTGTGGGTGTTTATAACAGTCTGCCAGACACCAATTGGGGCACACCAAGGTCAACCTTGCCTTAAACATTTTGTCAAACAGATGCAGCTGAGGAGAGTGACCACAGAATTTGGGGGCATTTATCTGCATGTTCGTGGCACACACACACACAGAGTAAAATAAGCAAAGTTAACCGTGGAAGGCTGGATTAATCCGATGCTGTACTTGTAGGTAGCTGGTAAACTCGTGCTAATTGTGGCGTAACATCTCACCTTGCTTCGGAATCAATTGTCCGATTCCAGCTTCTGCCCCTGTAATTTGTGGGAAATTTCCAAAGCGTGCCCTTTGCTGTTATGTGAACGTAAAAAAAAACGTGTTGATATCCACAAGAGTCGCAGCTGCGCGTGGTGGAGTGGGCGTGAAATCTGGGCGGGCTTGGTCGATCAAACAGAGATGCAGATTTAGCGTGTGTGAGATGCTTATAAACACGTTGTCTCGCATTAACTCTCTTCAGACGCCATTGGAACCTCATTTTCCAGTAAAAAATATGATAATTGGTTTATTACCCTTCTATCTGGCAACAAAACTGACACCCATGTGAGACTAGGCTCTAAGGAAAGCTGTCTCTGGTGTGGACCAATCAACTTCAAGGACAGTGCATACATTATCAGAGTTATGTTTTTGTTTCCATTATGACTGCAGGTGTTGTGGTCTATGCAAACATGACTCCTTGTAAAAAAGGTGTCAGTTTTGTTGCCAGATAGAAGGGTAAAAAAACAATTATCTCTTCAGACGCTTCAGTAATTTTGCTGGAGCAGTCAACACATGATGACGGTTGCTTGTGTTGCTTCCAAAACGTCGTGATTTAATTTATTTGTTTTCTTTTTTTAACCTACGTGACTTTACCGAAAGAACCAAAGAGTGTGGATTCCTGCAGTCACGAAAGCTTCAAATCTAGATTGAGTAGGTGCTTGTTATAATAACATTTAATTGGAGTGATCTCCGTGCAATGTGTGGGATTTCTCCAGGCTGCTGTCTACTTGGCCGCAGATTTAAAAGTGCCTGGTGAGGCTAATAAACACCCCCATGAACATGGAACGTTGTGGCCAACGTTGGCCCAACGGTTCCCAGCCACGTGTCAACGTTGGCCCAACGTTGCATGTTTATTGTGACGAGCACTGTCAAGACAGAGATGGCCAGGTGTGTTTCTGACCTCACCACCTCTCATAAACCATACCATCCTTAATAGGCGCTCACTAACATAACTTGCGCCTGTGATCTCTAAGTGTGTGTGTCAACTGGCCCGTTGAATATCTGCCATCATTTTCATTACCATGTGGGCCTTGATAGACGCTCGCTAACAAGGACTTGCTCCTGTGGTCTTTAAGGTACAAGGAGGCGATCGTTATGTTTGTACATATTAGCCTTTTGGCTAAGATCAAGTCCAGTATTTGTTCGTATCAGTTGAATATCTGATATCTACCACATTGCTGTACCTGTGGGGAGCGGCAGTGTAGTGGTTAGCGTTACGTGCTACGAGCCCAGCGACCCGAGTTTGATTTCCACTCAGTCAACACCAGTCATAATTATCTGAACCGCTCCTGGGTTTCCCCTAGGTCGACTCAGCCTCAAATGAGTCCCTGGTGCCGTATGTAACATCGCCACTCGAAAGACAAAGGCGGCCGGGCGTTGTGCTGGCCACCCACCCCCTCGTGTGCCGTGCGGACCTTCATATGTGCTACTCGCTAACATCACTTGCCCCTACAGCCTGTTCAGGCTAGACGGGGGATCTTTGTGCGTCCGTGCACGTGTTGAATTCTTACCATATTTTTTCACAACACTGTCTTGCATCAATACGTTCACATTCCATTACCAAACAGAAGGGAGCTCTAACAGATTCTTGGCTCTTCCAACTAATGCTACTCAAGTGACACCGGCAAGTGCTGTGGTTTCCATAGCTCTGGGAAGCCACCAGAGGCATGTTTTGTTTGAGTTGATAAATTACCACTGCACAGCTGCGCAACACATCTCAGTGTTGTGGATTAGCAGCGCATTAGGTGTTTCCTGTGAACTGCGGAGTGGTTTGGGAGAATGGCTGAAAGCAACTTTCATTAGACACTCCCTAGCTCCTGAAAAGACCCAAAAGGTCTCCACATCAACGAAATCTAAATGGCCATCGCTTTGCAAATGCTTTGCAGGCAGCGCACAAATGACTTACCCTTGTTACTCGGCGACGTTCAATATCAGGCGTTCTAAGTGCGCATAAGCACACGCCGACTATTTGAAACGGCCGTTACGCACTGACCATTGATCATATTTTTTATTTAAGCGTAATTTTTCTTTAGCTGTTATTGTGAACTTGTAGGAAGCCTGGCAGCTGTAGTTGGTGAAGGGGAAATTAGGAATCTATTTATTTGCTTGAGATTGTGACACTCGAATTATAGCCAGCGTCTCGCTGATAAAACGACCACTGAGGCTGCTCTCTTCTTAACTAGCGACCACTCGTGGCATAGGTAGACCAGACTGTCGATACTCGATTTTATCGACCTCTGAAAGGATGATGGGTAGAGTCGACTCCCCGACTTTGCTTTGAACAGGAAATGCTTCTATTTGGCTTGTGTCCCCGCCATGGGAATACGGAATTTCCACCACTGCCCTAGGGCTGTGATGAAGGCCTATCAAAGCCGTGTCGATCATCTGATTTTTTTTTTCACCAAGCTGGCCGGGGCCAAGGGGTTGTTTTGGCTCTGCACCAGCGCTCCACTCAAGGGCCATCAACATGCCACGTGCAAAACGTTGATTATTATACGCGATTCTGTACAGGGCTCACTGTGAATGCTACGGCTTGTGTGTAACTATTGTTGTTCTTTGATTAATGGACACGATAAAGCTGTTGCACTTGGGTTAACTGCACAAACTAGGAAAGAGAGAAATTTAGCACACGAAAACAGAGATTATACATTATTGAGTCAAATCACGGCACTGGATCTCGACAGTTCATCTCAACGCTGCAGGAGGAGGGCATCTCACTGCCCTGTTCAATAGCATCTTGTTTTAAGGGCATTGCTAACACTGTGAGCGGTGTGTATGTGTCACATTAATATGGACCATGCATTTGCATGCACCCTAAAAACTTTAACATAGTTCACTGCATACGTCCCTCTAGTACTGTTCCATGTATGCCACCCTTCCTGTTTAATTGCGTTTATAATCAATCATGTTTGCCAACTTTGCAAGTAACGATCCCAAGAGGCAGGCTCCCACACAGCAGGCTGACGGAGAAAGGGTCGTATTTCTCAAATGGACATGGGTTATATGGAAACGTACACGCCACCTGATTTATAAGATGAAGAGATTGAACTGAGGCAGTGATTTTTTGTGTATGCATATACAGCCTAAACCAATTGCACACGCGTACGTGAAGCAAACAGTGCATTGCATTTCACCGTTTGCATTCGAGAGGGTGCCGGTAGCTGTAGCTCGGTGGTTTTCACGCGTTCACACCACGAACCCGGCGAACTGCATTTGATTCCTGGCCACGGCTAACATCGCGGCTGAATGATATCTGAAGTAGTCCTAGATGCTCTACCTTGTTTTGTTTTGTTGATGAAACCCGATTCAAGAGCTTCTTAGCTCACAGGGCAATTCTAAATAAACTGTTCGTAAACTGTTCACCAGCCCTTCGTGGTGAAGTTCGGATGCCTTCATCTTGAAGTCGAATGGCAAAAGGGCTGTCATTGTATTTTTGTTTACACGGGTTCCACGCTGGTTGTTACAGACCGTTGCTTCAGTTCCTGTGAGTGAGCACTCAGTAGGCACGCAATGATAGGCAGGCGGTTGGAACCACTGGCCCAACTTTGTCCCAACATTCCATGTTTACTGGGCAGCTATTAAGCGTTGGTTAGCACAAGAGGTAGGTATTGTGGCCATCTTCATGCATTGCATCATTGACTGCCTTCGTCTCCCCACTTGTGATGTTCACATTTTTTAAGGCTGAGTCTACCTATAAGAGGCCAAGGCAAAGTTAACTTAGCATTGCAAACTGGCGTTGGCGTCATGACCAGGAATAAACCCCAGGTTGGCAATGCGCAGTGCACTAACCACTGTGTCACCACGCCCTCCTTACATCATACACACACCAATGCATCATTACGTCCGATTAGGACGGTTGGCTGCGTACGGTGCGAAAGAAGTTCAACGTATAAACGCACATCAGCTGTGATCTCTCCACTGTTGGTCTCGTGATGCAACAATTCAGCACGCTCCTGCACACGAGGTTTATCTAAAAGGGAACACTTCTGAATCAGGCGGGATATTATCAGAGGAAGGGGACTGGTCGTTGGAACACACTTATAAAAAAAATACAATATTCAAAACGTTCCACATTTGAAGTAAGCAATAAAATGTAATTATGTGTATGCCCACAGTTATTCCCTGATGCTGAGCAGGACCAAGATCGTTTCCTTCAACCAAATTGAGTTAAAATTTTGGAAAGCCATAATGCAATAATAGGGCCAAGGAAACATTACGCAGTAACACTGTAGAAACAAAAAAATTGTGATCGACTGCAATGGAATATTTTAAACTTGCAATGAGCCCGAGCTCAGGGTTGTTTTGGAAGTCAAACACGTGGATCATCCAGAGTGAGAGTAACATAGGCACGAACAACAATGAGCAATCTCTGAATCAATTTACAAATTCTTAATATGCGTTCCCATCACTCCACCAATTCTTGGATGAGTGCCTCCCCGTGCTTCCAGAGCTGTGAAGGAAATTTGACTCTGCTTCACCACACTGTTCAGTGCACGTTGGTGATGGCACGGGAGAGTGCAGAACCACAATGGATATTCAGTTTAACACGGAGGCTTTCGCTACCGATATCATCCAAAATAGAGGTTTTTGGGTGAGATCGACATCATATTTACCCCTCTAATTAAGCCCGAAACAGGTGGATTTCTCTTCAACTCTGGCTGTCGCCTGATGATGTTAGTTGTAATTACTGGCGAAACGTTGTACTCGAATTGTAAATGTTGTTGGGTTACTCTCTAACACACTGGTGTGCTAAAGTAGTAACGAATTGGCACATTGTGTTTACATGCAAACCTTACTAATTGGCTGTGTCAGGTGGGGGCGTGTTTAACTCCACATTTATATTTATGCGATCTAATCCAAAAACCTCTATTACAACAATGGATATTTTTCGATTTAAAGCTTTCGTGACTGCAGGGATTCATCTTCTTGGTTCTTTCGGTAAAGTCACGTAGAAGGGAAGTAATAAAATAATAAAAATAAAACATAATAAAATAATTCTCACGACGTTTCGGCCACAACGCAAGCAGCCGTCCTCAGGTGAGGACGGCTGCTATTTTTATTATTTTATTACTTCCCTTCTACGTGACTTTACCGAAAGAACCAAGAAGAACAATGTATATTGCTGTACTCCCTCTATTGCCCACAATGCCCACTGCCCCTCTCTTTTGCACGTGGCAGTCACTCATGCAAGTGCTATATCGAGGTTTAGACCTGATTTTCTGTCCGAGATTTGACAAGATTGGACATTATTTTTAATGCATTTTCATCTCACCCTCCTTGGAATGCACAATGCGGAGGTTAAGGGTTCAATCTCATCTGTGGCCCAATTTTTTGAGAAGTCAACAGTAGTCGCCCTGGATTTAGACTGGGCCCTGCCATGGGAATGTGGAACTTCCACAAAAAATAGTTTGTTCACGCCTGTAGTTATGGCTCTGCATTGACAACATTGCCACACCCACATGTTTAATGAAGTGCAAAGTCAAGGATATGATGCACGAATGATTTTAAAGTATTTTTCTTCTCAATAAGCAAGCTTAAAACTCGAGTCAGACAGCTCGGGAGACAGCCTCTATTTGTTCCTGCAAGGTGAGAGTTGTTAATCTCCAACCTCATGTCATCCTGTAAAGTCCTCATCAATTAAAACGTAACATGTGCGGGCTTGGGAACGTAGAGAGCAGAATGGAGGTGGAGGCACATCTCCCCATCGTTTGGAAAGGAGAAATTGAGCCATGTGGAGTACCGCACGATACTCTGTCCGGGCCCGAGCATCCACGTGGGGCACCTTGTCTCCACGACATGGGCACCGTGGCTAATTGCTGCCCCGATTTTTTTAAATCGTTCCAGTAGCCCAATTGTGTTGTAGAGAAAACCAATGTCTACGTCTAAAGGTAAACAAGCCTCCAATATGCCACCGAGGAAGACTGATGCTGCGTTTCCACCACTACTGCAGGGAGAAAGCCAGCAGGGTTCATCCACCGAGCGATTGGGCTCGGCCTGGCTTTTCCACGGCAATGCTACTGAGCCAAACCGGTGCCACGTTGGCCTGGGTGTCAACACTCTGCGTGGGGTTGAGCGTGCTTTTCACATCGTTCCACATGCTATCACGTGGCCGATTTGGAAGTTGAGTTGAGTTTCTTTGATTTTGCAACATGGATAGGTCCTGTTTAGTCAATTTCCTGGTGCAAGAGTACAGCAGCAACAAAAAACAAAAGACCCAATTATCAACATTGCAGAGAACGAAGACAGGGTCCTGAAGGAATATTGAATATTTGGAAGATTTAGTGACATCACATGGTTAACGCGGAAGAGAGATCCATTGTGAATATCATCCCACACTAAATTCAACTTCAGGGCTGTGTTTTTGTTACGAAAAAACACACACTCGAGAATCACAAATAGTACACGGGTTATCATGACATAGCGTAAACTTATGGCAATTCGATCCTAAACGCTATTAATGAGAAACGTGTTGTGTCAGTGGTTAGAGAAGGGGAGGGGGTCAACGGGGACGACAGAGTGCGAGGCTCTGAGGACGACCCAGAACTCAACTTTGGCTGCCGAACCCGAGGCGGTTGATTCTGGGCCTAGCTCCCAGTGGTGGCGTGAATGCAGCTCTCTCCTCGTCACACGAGCCCAGAATCTTGGCATCGCTGACCCCCCCCCCACCCCCTTAGGCCTTAGCCACCTGACCGCCTCCACCACGAAAGCATTGAATGTCGGCTACAACCTCCACCAGATCCACCACGAACCATGATTCTGTGACATTCTTCTTCCTTCGTACGCCTGATGTCGATGCAGAGCAACGGCTGCAATTTCCCGTTCAGGTGGTCAAGCCGGACAACCGCGTCAGGAGCGGCGGAGTGGTATCGCCGCGATGTCTCCTTCACATTTGTTGATCGGGCATTGCGTCGTTTTGTGTTCTGCATGGCCACAGTCGCACACTACAGGAGAGTTCATTTTATTTTATTTGATCTCCGTGCAGCTCTCCGAGGTTCATTCTGTACCATCATCCCTAATTTAGATTTAAAGCTTTCGTGACTGCAGAGATTCATATTCTTGGTTTTTTCGGTAAAGTCACGTAGAAGGGAAACAATAAAAAAGTAAAACAATATTGTTTTATATTTGTACTAGCAGAAGTACCCGGCGTTGCCCGGGTGAAAAATATATTTCTTAATAACCTTACATATATACACAGATGGGCTGCTACCCCTGCCCCCCCCCCCCCCCAGCCACGATCTCCTCGGCCGCTGTGCAGTAATATGTACGGCCTATAGTGTGGTGGGGTGTCGAGGCCTAGTACCGTGCAGAGCCTCCGGCCTCGCCTAAATTGCCCACCCGGCTGAGGCTGGGTACTAGGGCCGTTAACCCCCCCCCCCCCCCCGTGCTACAATAATACTGTCTAATCGCTATAATTGTATTATCTACCGACCCTATAATAGTAATTGCACACAATGGGGTGGGGGGGGAGTGAAGAGGACGTGAAACTTTGATGAATTTACCTCAGAGTCGCGTGTTAATGCGTGCGCATATTTTTAACGGGAATTAAAAATGGCGTCCACCCCGCAGCGAATGCGTCGCTACCCGTTGCCAGGGGCAACCGCCGTGGAAAACCAAACGGACCAATCGCGTCTCGCAAATCCCTCACATTTCGTCCAATGAAACTGCGTATGGTCCGGCGACACATAGACAAACAGACACACACACAGACACACACACAGACAGACAGACAAACAGACAGACAGATTTGCGATTTTATATATATAGATTATTTTATTGCTTCTTGTTTCCCTTCTACGTGACTTTACCGAAAGAACCAAGAATATCATTCCCAATATTTCGTTTGTTGCGGTTGCACCCGACTTAAGAGCCGCATGGCTCACAGGGTTATACCTAATAAATGAAACTTGAAAACTACATCAGTTATCAAATCTTAATCAACGCAGCAATCGCCACTGTCACAACCACCACTACCAGGACAACGAAACCACAACTACGACTGCCACCACAAGGTCACAGCTACTACCGCCTAACAACTATCACCACGACCAATAACAACTGCCAATCGCTACTAATTGGACATTGACAGCTTCAAGTTATCGTGTCATGAATGCCAGCTGACAGGAAGTTGAAATAAGTTTTTTTTGCTATAAGTGTGCAGTCATTGTGTCAAATAGAATGCCAGACTCAGTGCAGTGTGTAGACGTCGCAGCAACTCATGCGAGCAGAATATTTTTCCGTGTCCTATATTTTGCTTTTTTTAGAGTTGAGTTAGTCAGCTCTGCCAAATAGTTCCGTGAAATTGTGCCAAAACGCACAACTTTGGCACTTCGTAAGGTTTACATCAATTGTTTTTGAAAAGTGCACAACAACAATGTCATCTTGAGAGAATACCTGATGCTATGATTGGCCAAGGAATAAAACATCTTGCATCATGCAGTGAGTCTTGTCATTTGTTATGAACTGCAAGAGAGCATTGGGTTCAATTGTACAATAGAGTGATGGAAGAACGGTTGGCGCAGTGTGCTACAGTGGCCAGGAATCAAACTCAGTGGCAGGAATCAGCCTGAGTTTGAGTCCTGGCCAGGGATAGCTAACATCACCGGTGAGTGATATCTAAACTGACCATAGGTCCATGCTTCATCAATCTGCACTGACAGTGTAAAGTATGGCCAAACAACCCCTACGACCTGAACGCATGGGGAGGACTTCATACAGCTGTGAATTGTCAAAAGCCGGTAAATTGCGATTGATATTAGTATGTATTTTTGTGTGGGTCAGTAATAACCAATTGACATATATAAATGTACATAAACATTACGAGGGGGTCTTACATGAGTTAAAAGTAGACAGGTTAATAAAGGCGATCTGGCTGGGTTGCTGCCATTATTATTATCAAACTCGACGTCCAGTTCTAAGGGTGCGAGTTCTGGTCCAGGGTAGATGACTCCCATCATCTCCCTGGAGGGTCGATGATGTGAGTGCCACGACTTGGGAGGCCAAAGCGCGGTTGTCACGCAGAGATTGTGGAGTTTCCACCGCCGCTCTGAGCCGACAGCTTTGACGAGTGGCTCCCCTCTGCTCGCTGGGAGCACGGGAGACACAGAGGCAACCTCCATTGCCTCAGGCAGCAAACATTAAAAAGTATAAAGATAGGTTAAGATGTTGAAACACCAAACTGAAAGCTTTTGCAAGGAATCATGTCTGCCTTAACCACATATACTTGTGAACATGCAAACAAAAAAAACACATGCTCTGAACAGTTTGTGCATTATATTCTTGGTTCTTTCGGTAAAGTCACGTAGAAGGGAAATAAGAAAATAATAAAAATATGAAACAATACAAAATTATCACGACGTTTCGACTGCAACACAAGCAATCATCCATCACGTGTGAAATCCACAGCATTGTCTTTGAAACTGATTGGTCCACACCAGAGACAGCTTTCTTTAGCGCCTCGTCTCAAGCAGTGTTAGACTAGAGGACTTCAAAAAGCGAACAGCACAAAGACAATGCCACTCTCAGCACTATTCTTATACTTTGATACTGGCAAGGGAGGTCCCATGATAAACCCCCTCTCCCCCACGAGGTCTCATTGGCAGATGCATTGTTGCATCTGCGGGTGAAACATGGAACGTTGGGCCAACGTTCGTCCAAACGGTGCTGACCGCGTGCGAGAGTTGGCGCCCCCATGTTGGCTTCTTGACTGCACGCAGGTGCAGAGCGCTGAATGAGAAGGGGGTGGGTGGATTGTTGTGGTTTTTGCTATTTAATGTGTCTACTAGACGGGGGGGGGGGGGGGGTGAGAGTCACGAGTACAAGGAGGCAAGTGGAAAACAACAAAACCGCAGTAGCTACGGGCAAGCCACTTGACACCCCCAAGCAGCAACAACAACAACTAAAACAAATAAACACGTGAGCGAGCCCACGTGGCCTTCAGCGGCGAGCCAAGGGGGAGCGTCTGTAAGTGAGCGCATCCTCAGGGGGGAGGGCTTTTCCGCGAGGCGGCCATTGTTTCCACTCTTCATCAGGGATCAGGGATGATGAAGAGCGGTCCCCTCTTCATCGTCCCTGTGGGGCAGCGCTGGGCCAGCCGTTTGGCATTCTGCGTTCCCATCGGATGGCCGCCGTTGACCTCTCCGCAAAAGTGGTTCTGATTTGTTATATCGAGGTCCGGTTGAGATGAACTTGCACTCGTCCGACTGGGAGTTGAAAACTTTGCCAATACAGTAGTGCCACGTGGCTGAATGATGACTTTGTTTGATTTAAGCGATAGTTAATCTTGGGGCCTCAATTCAGCTCAATTACGTGGCTTCTACCTCAGCCAATATTTCATCGTTTACTTTGATTTGCCAATAGACTGCAAACCAATTAACTTTGTAGAAATATTAACTCTGATTTTATTTCATTGGGAAGAAACAACAAAAGACTGACAATTGTCCTCGCTGGCCTTCTATTATAATCATTGCATCTGTCTAAAATGATAAATATAGATATAGCTATTGATTAAACACTGGGAGAAATTTAAATCCATACACATGAAATATGAAAGCTAAATCTTTACGACAAATTCTATTTTGAAATACAAGCCTATTTATTACACACTGCAGCGAATTCCAAAGTACGGTAGTGGATTTACGATAAAGGATTGACCTCAGAATAAAAAAAATTAAGTTAAAAAAATCTCTAAGACAGTAATGTCAGACGTTTCGTACGAGGACCCAGTTCACGATGCAAGTGGGTCTGCTGTTAATTTATACAAATGTGTAATTCTTGACATGTTTGGTAACCTAACCTTGAGGCAGACCGTCTGTGTCCCTGACTAAGTTGAACTCCACAGCAACTTCTAGACATTGCTTAAAGCCTTGTGTTTCTTGTCAAATGCGTGGAAGGTCAGTTCCTCCCTCGTCCAATTCTTAATTACCTCGGAGATTTCAGTGGCCTGCCAGAAGCTTTTCCACGACTCTGCACTCATTTGTCTTCTTTGGTGCAAATCTCTGTGTTGCAAATCCCCGTGTTGTTGTTGTGCAGAAGTTAATGATGTTTTGGCTTTTGAAGTCGGAGCAGTGCTTGGGCCCTGTGTCCAAAAAAACCTTCCCACTGCAAGATGTTAACAATCAGCCTTTGAGCGAAATGCGCAAGTATTTAATGCGACAAGAAATAACTCTGCTTTCACGTAAATCGGCTTCTCTTACCCCACATTAGTCGGTGGTCCTTATTGCGTGCCAATCAGCTAATGTATTTATTCAATTAGGCCAACAATATAATTATACAATTATCATAATCAACCACGGTCAACCCGCAGCTGGATCAAAACCTCCACAAGCCCCTGCCACCACTTACGATCATCTTATATAATAATCCACCAGCACACGAACTGATTTCGTGACTCCGTCTCCTTGGTGGATGTATTAATTCCTTGGCTGCAGCTGCATCATTATTATTATTATTATTGACCAATGGCTATTGGGGCATCTTGCGATTTCCCTTGACATGATAGTTTGAATGATGTCACTGGCCTTCGTATGTTCCCTAATCCAGGCATTCCTCTTTCTGCCTCTTGATGTAATGCCAATTGTGCATCACGCCGTGCTTCTTTGTGCACTTTTTGGTGATTGTTCAGTATTTTTTTTGGTGATAACCATTAAAAAAAAAACCTCAACACATTCGTAAAAAACACTGCCGTGACGTAACATCTAATAAGCGATATTACGGCCAATGGCCTTTCTTTCTAGCAGATGAAGGGCCAGTGCCTGAAACGTCACCTATTACTTATTTTGTAATTTAAGGCCGCAGTATTTTTGACGATTGTGAGGTTTTGTTGTGTTAATTGTGCTCATGCACCACTGCCAACTCAGCAGCATCACCAAATAACTTCTCTCATATTCTGCATCGTTTCACAGGAGATGGTATATGCCAAGTAAAGCCGTTCTTATAAAGGAACATTGATTTATTATTATTTTCATGATCAAGGAAAGCACTTCGAAAAAACCGCAACCTACTCTCATATGCGTATTTACCTCATAATTTTATCCGGGCCTATCCTTTAGCAACTAGTCTAGGTGAACTTACTTCCGCCCCCCCCCCACCCCCCCGTTCTGTCCACCTAAAGATGTAAATTGTTTGGTGAATCTGTCCTCAATTGCTGGTAAATGGGCATGAAGTGATATGAGTTACCCAGCCATCAGCAAATGCTTCATAAAAGAATGTGGCTTTCATGACAGATTTGGTGGTTAATAACCATTTGGTGTATTTATATACTGCAATTAAAATGTAATGAAATAATATGTGAACAGCTAAAGATTGTTGTTCATAATATGAAATTTTTTATTTAAACATTCGGTATGTATTAAACGGAGAATGCCATATATGTGATTTCAATGCGAATGCCGTATTGGACATTAAGGGCATCAGAGACGACTGGGTACCATCCCTCCTCCCTCGCCTGGCTCTTTCATGCAGAAACGACACGTGTTCTTGTAGGAATGTACTCCAATGCACTCTGGCTGTCTCCAAGTTTCATTAGCTCGTTACTTCGTCTCATATAAATCATAGGCCGTGTAACTGGTTCTGGATGTGTATATGGTATTCAGATTAAATGAACAGCTCCTTCACAGACAAATGCTAGGTTGTTTCCTTCTCAGCACGTGAAAACAATTTCCCCCCAAAAAATTGGCACTCCTAATATATCTGTTTTGTTCACGTTCATACCAACATATTTATCAAGTGCAATTATACAACCCGAAGCATGAAATTGTGGCAAGGGAGATACACACGCAATTAGAATCTTGTGAGTTAAAATCCCAGGCTGGAGTTTGACACAGCGCTTTATCCTTCTGGGGCTGATACACATCAATACTACTTCGTAGCATTCTGGGGCTGATATAGTCTATTTTAGGGTCCTCTTTATAGATCGGAGGGCTGACATCTGTGACAGATGCTTTCCATCTTTCGGAATCTTCAGCGATCTTCAGCGATCTTCCACGAAGCTCATGGTCCACCCTAAACAGCATCCACATAAACCATGGCAGATGCAGATACCTGATGCACAACAGACTATTCAACGTAGAACGACGCAATGACCGATCTACACATAGGATGGAGACATCACAGCGACACACACTACTCCGCTGCTCCTGATGCAGTTATTTGGCTCGACCACCTAAATGTGTGAATTGTAGTTGATGCTCTGCATCGACATCAGCCGTACGACAGAAGAACAAGAACAGGAAGCAGCGTTTCTCATGCAGAGTCTCTTCTAGCTGCTCACAGTGTCTTCACGACTGACTCGTTACCCTTCCTCTTTTCCTCTTCGCTGCCATTGGTGCCTTGCAAACGCACCGTCGTCACGGCTGCAGCTGACCCCTCCAGAGGATATGCCTCGCATACACCACCTTCCTTGTAGCAGGTCCACAGTGTTCTTGGTTCTTTCGGTAAAGTCACGTAGAATGGAAATAATAAAATAATTAAAATAAAACATAATAAAATAATATGTTTTAATTATGTTTTATTTTTATTATTTTATTATTTCCATTCTACGTAACTTTACCGAAAGAACCAAGATAAATAATATTTTTAATTATGTTTTATTTTTATTATTTTATTATTTCCATTCTACGTAACTTTACCGAAAGAACCAAGAATATGAATTCCTGCAGTCACGAAAGCTTTAAATCGAAATTTAGGTCCACAGTGGTTAAACTATTGCAGGACTGACCCTGCGGTAAAAACGTGGAATTTTAAACTCCTGTCCCGGGACCACCAATGGAGATGAGTGCCACCCTGGTTGCGTCGTTTGAGCATGGAGACACTTCTACCTGATTTACCTAATCGGGACTCTCTTACAGGACACTCTATACTCTTTGGTTCTTTCGGTAGGACCAATACCTCTGCCGTTGCCGATAATTGTTTTAACGCTGTGGGCTCACGCGAAATTGAATTTTCCAAGACGGAGGTACTCTGCAAACCCACCGGCTACCTTCAGAGATTTGTTCATAAAGCCATCCAGATATCTAAACACAGACACAACTTCAACCGAGAAGATGGGTACAAGCTGAGCAATCATTGGAAGGACGTCATTAACCAGGTAAAGTCTTAACTGACGGTGATGTTTCCATCCTACCTGCCTATGTCAGCTGTTATTTCCGACTCTCTGTGTCTCTCTCTCTCTATGCCTCTCTCTTAGATCTCTCATACTCGCATGTCCTTTGCATTGCACTCTCATGCCTTTGGATTGCACCCGTTGGGTTGCACTCCCTCGTCGAGGAGGCCGCTCTCCTATCTTACAGTTACATGCTAATTTCTCACATTAACATCACTAGCCCCAGCCACTTCGTTATGACCCTTGGGCTACACCCATTTCAAACCTTTTAAAACAGTCTGCCTCGGCAGCAGACCATGCTTTCCCAACTGATGATGGACGCTTGTGTTGCGCCCGAAACGTCGTGATTTATTTTATTGTATGCCTACGTGACTTTACCGAAATAACCAAAGAGTATGGATCTCTGCAGTTACAAAAGCTTCAAATCAGGATACTCTATACATATATACACACATATAAAATGACGACTTACCATTGCAGTACAAATCCAAGTGACCATGTCTGCTAAAGTGCTATAATGTGCCTAAATCAAGAAACGTCGAGTTGTATTCACAAATATTTTCATCGTGCAAAGCTGTAAAACCACCAAAAAAGGGAAATTGTTTTTTTCAACTTCAGTGGCTAAAGTCCAAACTTTGACAACTGAAAATTGAGATGCTGAAAAAGCACGCGTACCAGCCTTGAGAGAACGTGTATTTGCTTTGGCAAATTGAAAGTATCAACATCTACTCCGAAACCATGGTAATTTTTGTGATATTTTCTTATGTTTGTGTCGACCTGGGTGCTGAGAGAGCGGCCAAACTCCTAACCAGGAGAGAGAAACGTGACTTGACGGCCCTCATTACACTCATAACAGTAGCGTTTAGCATTTGCAAACGTGGACATGTTTGGCTCAAAGCTTTCACATCATTGGCCAACCTCACAAAACGAGGAACAACTATACGTTATAATCGTGGTTTGACACTAATAATATTAACTTGAATTTAGAAAGCATCTGCATATAAGTGCATTCCAAGGCTCTATACAGAGCAAGGCTAAACGCATTAACAGCGGCCACGAAAACAAAGGCACCCTGCAGAATGGCTTTTCCGCTACGGTTATTGTAGGATCTGGTGCGACTTGGTTGACTTGCAGTGACCAGGATACATTGAACAAGTTATTTGGGTGATGCTGCTTCATCACTGGCAGTGGTGCACGAGCGCAGCCAACATACAAACTCACCACGGTCGACAACAACACCGCCCTCATAGCACACGATGAAGGGCAATTGCCTGACACATCGCCTATTTTATTTTCCTTTGACGGTCGTGTTTTTTTTTATTTTTTGGTCATAAACAAAGGACTGCTACTTGCATAGTACAATGACCATAATACCGCACGTAGCATTCGGCCAGGCGGCACTGCGACAGAGTGCTTGATTCACAACGGAAAAGTTTACCCGTTGAAATCATGGGTAGAGGTTTAAACAACCCGTTGTCCCAAGCGGGGGTTGCAAAAAATACGTCCCAAAATATAATAGGGCGAATTTTTTGGGCAATGGTCCTTCTTCATGACACATAGAGAGGCCGGAGTGGTGTTCAACCAGAGAAGTAGGAGCGATCTCTTTCAGGTTTGCTTAAATGAGAACCATTACAGGGGATTGCACTGGTTCCCTCCATGGTAATGTGGAATTTCCACCACAGGCTCAGGGATGCCAATGGGTACGAGTATCACCCAGTGCTCACTTGAGCAGAGAGGCTCTTGAATTCGTAACACGCCACAAGGAGGCGTACCATAGGGTATATTAGATATATCTTCTTTGTTCTTTCGGTAAAGTCATGTAGAAGGGAAATACAAAAATAATACAAATAAAACATAATAAAATACAATTCTCACGACGTTTCGGCCACAACGCAAGCAGCCGTCCTCAGGTGAAGAACAGGTCTGTTGGGAAGACAGCGACCTGTTCTTCACCTGAGGATGGCTGCTTGCGTTGTGGCCGAAACGTCGTGAGAATTATTTTATTATGTTTTATCTTTATAATTTTATTATTTCCCTTCTACGTGACTTTACCGAAAGAACCAAGAAGATGAATCCCTGCAGTCACGAAAGCTTTAAATCGAAATATATTAGATATAATTAAATAATTTCTAGATAGCAGAATATATTCTGGAAAATGTCTTGCAATTGCACCTTTTGTTCCCTTGATATATTGTGTGGGTATCTTCGTCATTGGTGGGGTTTGTCATTGAGCCAGCCTCCATAGACTTGATGCTTTGATTCCAACGTCCATCTTGTCATTTCTGCATTGCATTGTGGGGACGAGGCCATTGTGCATTGCGGTCCCAGTTTAAATTCTAAAGTAAAAAAATTGATATTTCAATAGAGTCGTTACAAATTGAACAAATTTCAACACTTTTCCCTGTACCTCGACTCTGTTATCATCTTGCAAAAAGAACCAATACATGGTAATGGTCGCCCGCTTGTTTAAATAAAGCACATTCAGTTATTTACATCCGTAAACATGTGCGTGTCTATGTGTGGATAAGTCGTAGGTGTATGTGTGTCAATGTAATTGCATTCAAAACAGTCCTATATCCAGCTTCTTTCCTGTTCCAATAACAATAATGAGAAGCACTTCGCTGAAAATAAACGCTGCTCCTTTTTGGAATCGCTTTTGGAAAATAAAAAGCTACCCATCAATCAGAATGAAACACTGCAGGGAGCATTGCTTTTTCACTGTTCAAATTCACAAACCGAGAAGTGGTTGCTAAGGCTCAATATGCTTCCCAAGGAGCAATTAGGTGCCTGTGTGCCTGTGTGTGGTAGTACAGCGGTTAGTGTGCTGCGCCTCGGACCCTGTGACTCGAGTTGGACTTCACGGCCAACATCAGTGATGAACATCTCAGCCAGTGCTGGGCTTCCCCCGAAGTCGATTCTTCCTTAAATGAGTACCTGGCGTGATGTATTAACATCAGCGCTAGGGAGACAAATGCAGCTCGATGTGGTACTGACCACAACACCCCCCCATAGTTGAGTCCTGCTTGGCTTTCGTAAGTGCTCACGAACAGCACTTGCCCCAACGATTGTTGAAGGCTACACAGAGAATCTTTGTCTGTTTTGGGCTTTTCTGCTAAAGTGCAACGGTCATATGGGTAGCACGCTCCACTATTATCCCATGGGAGTTGGTCCAAAAATTATTATCGTTAAATTATTTTTTGTAAAGATATTCTGTGTATTTTCTGTGGTCAATGTCAATATAATTATCATTTTCAGAGGGGCCAGTTGCCCCCATTTGATAGCTGACCGCACACACATCAGTGGGTATAGGTATCTGACTATACAAAGAAAGAAATGCAATGAGCTTTGTCAAAAAACTATGAAGCCAAGGGCCCAATTAAAGTAGATGTTTTGTCTGCAAATCAATTTTGGCCGATTACACACAAAAACGCACTCATTCCACTGCTCTGCTCATGCCGCAATTGCATAATGACCCAAAGTGCGCACCTAAGGGTGAGCGTTCGGCCTGTAGCCAACAATTCCACAAAATTGTGTGGGAGAGAGAGAGAGAAAAACACAGGTGGCTAATCTGTACGAGTGAGACAACCACTCGTGGCAAAGTGGCGCTCATTCTACAATGCGGTGAGCTGAGTCGAGCCTCCGGCAAGGATTCCAACTCGCAACGATCGTGATTTCAGTGCTCCTCCGCTGTGACGCACACGCAGTGTTGGATGAGTTAATTTTTAAACAAGAATGCGAGAATGCGGTTTGGGTAAATAACCGAAGTCAGTACTTTTATGGTTTCTCTAAGTTTGGCCCAGAGTGTGAAACAGGAATAATTATCGAGTTACGTTTGCATTCGTTTCTTTATTCCGCTGGGACGTGCAATTGACCACATTTTCTATGGAATTTTCAATGGGCTCATGCATCGGTCTCAAAGCACCTGCCCCGGTATTTTCCAGTGTTGTGGAAAAAGCAGACTTAGTGGGGGCGCCACGGTGGCTATGAGATGTTAACTACCTCGCCTAGTATGCAGGAGGTCGTGAGTTCGATCCCGACCCTGATGCCTGCTGTATATTTGGAGTTTGCACGTCTCTTTCCACGGGTCGCGTGGATTTCTCTCCGCGTCCTCCGTTTTTCCTCTCCACATTTAGAAACATGCGTTTACAGTATTTGGCTGCGATAAATGTCCACGTGATAAGCCAATTCTTTGAGCTATAATTTGTGTCCAGGTCGCTTCTCAAAGAAAGCCTTACAGCTCATTGGGCCTTCCTTAGTAAAACAAATCAGTCGTGTGTGTATGCATTTACGTAAATATGGCGATTGCATCGTGCATAGCGCACGTATTGACCCAGCCACCTGGTTTCAATTGCCTCGCATGGATCGCAGCAGTGACAAGTGGCAGTTTCACTTCTAGTGGGCCTTCCCCAGGTCACTTCATCCTGGTGATGGTTGTAAATATCAGCATCAAATGTGCAGACCAACGCTTAGCTGGGCATAGTGCTGGCGGCGCCACCAGATTGGGTTGTACTATGTTGGCTTCAATCGGTTCTCATGAACAGTACTTGCCCCAACAGTCGATAAGGCTATATGGGGGATCTGTGTATTTGTGTAAGGGTGTTCTGGTGGGGTACCTGCCTTGTTTTGTTCAAGTGCATCTTTAGCCCCCCTTGAAGTCCTCTCTGGTAACTTATTAAATCATTTCCTGTAGTCCATTACCACTGATTGTTATCATGACTGTGTCGTCAGTGCAGCGTGAATGGTGCACAGACTTTTTAAACCATTTATCTGTGTGTGCTTATATTTCTGCAATACAATTGTTGGAAGAAAAAAAACCCTTCCAGTGTTGGTTTGAATATCATCTTCTGAGTTGTATTTTGTTATTGTATGTAATCTCAGCGTAGCAGTTCCAGCCTTTGTAAATTGTTTTAATTATTAACTTATTCTGCTTGCGTTCTTGCTTTGTTTCCGTTTCCAAGGAATAAACAGCCGTTTCATTGTCTACAAAAGGTGAATCATAATGGTATTTATTCATCATTTCTCTAAGAGAAAATATGATGGCAATGGTTGGAAAAAAACGTTTCTAACACCAGGTTTTTTTTATTATAGTTGGTTAGCCTCTAAATTGCCGGTTGTTCAATTGTACGTGCAACACGTGCACTCTGGCCTAGCGAAATAAACCTCGCTGAACTGACGACCAGCAAGAGGTAAATAAATAGATAGTTAAAAAAACAAATACCAAACTCCTATTTAGATAGAGTTGGCTTCAGTGAGCGTTTGAGTTAGCATCATCATTCGTACATTTGACATTCGCCCCATTCTCATAGCGAAGGGCAATCACATTGGCGCTGTTTCGCAGGCGAGTATAGCGCAGTAGATTCAGTCGGACGTGACGTCGCTATTTGTTTTGCCAATTAACCAAGAACCATGGGAAGTCTGTAGCTTTAAATCCTGGATGATGGCCAACTCGGTCTATCGTCCTTTCAGGGCCGATAAGAAGAGGCACAAAACGTGTGGCAATTTGAAAGTGGCTGTGATGTGAGCGGGGGGGGGGGGGAGACTGCCTCCGTTCGTGCCATGTTCGTAGAATTTTCACCGCTGACTCGTGGCCACCAGCAGATGGTGAGCGCCATCCCACGCCGAACTTTGACCCACGGGGACACTTCGTCTTTGCCTATCGGAGCACGAACGCAGGCATTCGCCAACTGCGCACGGGTGGCTAATGACGCAAAAGTCTGCGGCCGACAGCAACTGTAACCCATTAAATGGCAAATTTGAGCGAAAGGAGAGGAGCGCTCTTCACCAGACACCAAAACAAACAGCGACCTTCCTGTGCGAATCAACGGTGGAATGCACATAATTGTGCGCAGTTGCGCGGGCTATCGTATCAGCGGTGACGCAAATAGCACACAAAGTGCGGGGTTGGCAGCCTAAACAGTATACAAGCAAATACCAAATATCCCGTGCATCAAATCAACAAACGTCAAAGCGTCTAAATTTTTTATGAGAGTGGGGTGGTGCTAAGTCCTGATCCGGTAGTGGAGATTCCACTTGGCAATAGCCCAGGTCAGTGTTCCCATTGGACGATCACCGTTGATCTGGCAAAGAGGTACCTGTTTATGTAACCCCAATAGGGATGATGGGTTGATTAAAACTTCTACCCAGGTTATCAACTGGTAACCTTCCCATTGTGGGTCAAGCAAACTGCCACAGTTCCATCTGGTCGAATGCATTCTGTGTGCAGTGTTATGATTGTCATACCGTATAAGTAATTTTTATCTGCATTGGTATGAGTCGTTTGTTTATAACCTAAAAACTCAACACATTCATCAATACCACTGTGACCTTCAAAGGGAAAATATATGATCGACGACGGTTTAAGCAATGGCCCTGCTTTATGTGCTATGAAGGGCGAGTGAAGAAAGACCATTCACCGAAAAGTCACCGATTTCATTTTTTACTTTTTACGGCCACACTTTTGATGACGAATGTGTCGAGTTTGTTTTTTATCCATTTGTGCTTGTACACCACTGCCGGCGCAGCATCACCGAATTAATTTGATTTATTTTGTTTACATCCAGGTAAGTGTCCATTGCTACCCAAAGGTGTCTCTCTTTCAAGGGAGATTTGCGTTGAAAACAAATACATCGAGAAGGGGGAAAACAGCTAAAGAGTATAAAAACAGGAGCAAGAGAGCAATACAAACAGTGAGGCCCAACGTGAGTTATGGTTGGTATTGACGGATGAAAAAAAACACATTTCGTTTAATATTCTCCTGCTCACACACACCGTACCACCCATCCTTTCTCACTCTCTCTCTCTCACAGCGTTGGTGTACGCAGTTTTTTCTGCAATATTTTGCTGTCTTTTCTTGGATTTTCTGTTTGCACTTAGTCACATAGTCACTACAAGATGTTTTCTTGTTCATGTTTTTGTTTTTTGTTTGTTGCGGTTGCACCCGATTCAAGAGCCGAATGGCTCACAGGGCTATACCTAATAAATGAAACTTGAACTTGAACTCTCTGCTCCTGCCCATTGCACAAAACCCTCTCAAAGGTCTGCCGAGGAATACTTTTTGGTGAAAGCAAGTGTTCGCGTGGTATTTTTTTCTTCTTTACAAATAATATAGCCACAACACATTCAAATCCATATTTATATAAAACATACGGATCATTTCGTCCAGGTAATGTATTAATTTTATTCTATTTCAAAACCACATTCATAAAATATACATAGATATACGTATCACCCTCATGGTAGCGAATGCTCCAGCCCAGGGGTCAGCAACCGAAATAACAAGAAGAGCGATTTTTTTCGAATTCGGTAAAACAAAAAAACTCAATATTTCAATTCGCCGCGATGCGTGTGATTACGAGACGGTCCTTAATAAATAACGTCACGAAGCAATTACTTAGAGAGCCGCATGCGGTACCACTGCCCCCAGCCCTTGCGGTGACAGAAGAGATTGGGAACGATCAAATCAGAAAGTGCGGCCAGATTGAAAACATTCTCTTTCCGTGCCCGAATTAGTACGGCAAAGATGCCTCCAGTGATACATATGAATAGATATCGTTTGTGGGCCGTTTCAAAGTGGTAGGTCTCGTGTGGCCACTGACCGCGTGAACAGGAGTCGTGGCCGTGTTCGGTCTGCGGCCTGCTGTGTGAGATTGGATGTCACCTGTCCATATGTTGTGGGATCTGACACATACGGTAAGGAAAGGTGGCATCATTGATTTGGGTTGCGCTAAACCCTGTTGATCTTGAGCAGAGCTGCAGGGATAAGGATTTGCGTTTCTTGGCATCATAAATAGTTCAGCATCTCAAAGCGCCTGACGTCACATCTCATCTCAGTCATTCCGATGTACAGATAGAGTTTTTGTTTTATTAATCTTAGGGGCTGTCGGGGGCGGGTTGCTCTTGGTTAATTCAAATTAATCAATTTGCAAGTACATTTTCAAATGTGTCAAAGTTTGACTGTGACATCGGCCAACGCATGGGCCACTCTTATTCAAATAACGTCACGGGGATCTCTAATATCCTCCGCGAACCGGACGGCGCGTCGTATTTGTGTGGTTAACACGTCCGCCCTCTGCAACAACAAGGATACGTGGAACCGCTCGGCCGCGTCGCCTCCCGGCACGCAACCGGAGAGAGTTGGAGTCACGGCGTATACCAGCCTTGCCTCGCCTCTGCCAACTGGTGAACGAGCAGCGTGCCCCCCGAGAGGGAGAGGAGATCGCAGCGAGCAGCGTGTGGGGTTCTCACTCTCACGCGACGCGATCGCGCTTCACGCTTTCGAGAGCCCCGCGGCGAACGCGTTAACAATCACGGTCGTGGCCAAAGGAAAACGTCTCGAAAAGAAGTCGTCGTCGGTTTTTTTGTTCCTGTTCGCGCAGCAAAGTCGCCGGCCCCGTGGTTAGAACACGAGCCGCAGTTGTTGGCCACTTTTGAAAGTTTGCCACTTTTGAAAGTTGGACACTTTTTGTTTTTGGCCACTTTTGAAAGTTGGCCACTTTAGAAAAATGGCCCACGCCTCCTCCCAGTTGACTCCGTTTAAGATGCATGCCGAGTGCGGTTTGGTCAACACCAATGCAGGGGTAGGAGTCAGATGCGGCCAGGCGTGATGCTGCTCATCCCCATCTGTTTGTGTTTCAGTGTCTCTTTAATATGTGCCAACTGATGGGCCCTCACCTTGGCAGTGGAAGGCGTAGCAGGATACAATGTGACAGCCAGTACCGCACCTCCGATTAATCATCACGGTTGGCTGCGTACTGTGAAAAAGAAGTTTAACATACCTGTGCAAATGTGCGTGTGTATCTAGATATGTAGCTACATATGCATTACATATGTGGGAGAGGATGGGGGGGGGTGGTAGTGTAGCGGTTAGCGCGCTGCACTACGAACCTGGCCACCCGAGTTCAATTCCTGCTCACGGCAAACACCAGTGACAATTATCTGAACCGGTGCTGGCTCTTCTCTAGGTCGACTCAGCCTTAATTGAGTATCTGGTGCGGTGTGTAAACATCGCCACAGGGAGACAAAGGACGGCCGGGCGTGGTGTTGGCCTCCCACTCACGCGTGTGCCTTACTGGCCTTCATAGGTGCTCGCTAACAGCACTTGCTCCTACAATCTGTTTAGGCTTTGCGGGGATATTTTTTCATACAAATGCGTAATAACCTGCACATTCTATATACACATACTCGAGCCGTATTCCCAAATGGGGGAAAAAAATTATGCTCTAATAAAATGTCTGCATTCCTTATTCGAAGTCTGTGTAGCCTGCAACGCGGTATCGAGTTTCAACTCATGGTTTTGTGTGGAAAACACCGTGAGTCGATGCCTGGTTCCTTGATACCATTTTACATCAAGCTTCGGGTGGCAATAGGACTGTGATTAAACTCAAATAAAAGTGGTGAATTCATCGACTTTGCTAGGAATGTCTCCTGTGTTTGTTACTATGATTCCTGCAGTGTCGGTTCGGTAATCCACGGTGCCTATCAGAGGCAAGTTGTATTCGAACCTGTCCTGGAGTCCCCCCTGGGTAGACGTCGCCTTGTGTGAGTACCGAACGCGATGTGTAAACATCAGCGCTGGTGAGGTGGCAATGCTGTAATGCGAGCCACGTGTTCCACCCACGTGGTGTTGGGTAGAACGATTCAACCCGTGCCCCCCCCCCCTCGATTGGTGAAGTGTCGAAATTCAATGATTCTCTTGAGTCTCTTGACTTTGGTGAATGGGAATGCCTCTAGTGGCTGCAAGGCTGGCGTTAGCTTATGGTTGGCTACGTACAGTGCGAAAGAAGTTCAACATACATGCATACATGAGCACAGAACGAATCGGGAAAATATTATTTCTTACTTATGCGAGTCGATGCTTGTATCACGAGCTTAATAATCGGCGCTAATCGATTATTCGAGGCATCGTTTTCCAGTGTTAAATCGGGAATCTGTCTCTTCTGTGTGAATGCGCACACAGTTATTGCAGTTTGCATGCATGCACCATTCGACAGAGCATTATACATTACTGAAATGTGGTCTGAAAAGAAGAATGTTGAACCGCTGCCTGAATTTCTGCGCAGGAGAGCAGTGTTCTTCTCGAATCGCATGTTACAAGAAACGTAACCTTGCCTGACCATTGGGGGAGAAAAGTACACATGTACTTTCATTATTCAAGTTATGAAATCTACCTTTGCCAGCGTGCTTATAACAGTTTTCATGCAACATTTTCCACTCCTAGCGTGGCAGTTTCTTCTACAATGCGTCGAACCTGCTAAACTTCAAACATTCAGCAGACTGCTCCATAACACATAGTCCGTAAGCTGAGTCCTGAACCGGACATATAAATATGGAGCAAGAGGTCTTTCCCAGTTGTACCACCACATCCTCCCGAAGCAATCCACACGATCGTCTCCATCGCTGCATTCAAGTCACAACTCAACAACACATCTTTGGACTTATTCTTGGTTCTTTCGGTAAAGTCACGTAGAACGGAAATAATAAAATAATAAAAATAGAAAACCAAAAACCTTGGCACTTGCATACAAGAGCCAATTCAGCACTACAACTTGATATTATTATTATTTATATTTTAACAAGTGTCGATAGTTTATAAATATATTTTTCTGATGGTACAGAAGCTTTCCAATGTTATGTTGCGTTTCTGTTTGGTAGATTTTGTCGCAGAAAAGCAAAACTAAAATCTACTTTACTTGACTTAATCTTCAGGTCAAAACGCAGCCAATAATGTTGTTGGATTAGTCAATTTCAGGAGATGATAAAGGATATTTTGAAAAGATGTCAAATTCTGAAGAAAATCTACATTAATGTAACATCAAATTAGGATTCTTAATGAAGGAAAAATGTGTTTAGAAGTGGATGCAGTTCGATTAACAATAACGGCAGATGCTGTCAACTTTAAAGTGTCTTCAGGTTCAAACAACAGTTTCCAAGTGCGCACCACTCTTTTGCTTCTCTGAGTTCATGGAAGATATTCCACGTTTGCATGGTGGGGACCAGTTTATGCATCAGCCAACCATCATCCTCCCACAAAGTGGTACGAGTTTTATAGACCTGCGCAGGATGATAGTTTCAGACAAATTCGGGCCATGGTTTTAATTAAAAACCTTCCAAGTATGTATCATGTATGTACGTTGAACTTATTTCGCACCACACGTAGCAAACAGTGCTAATCGGAGGTGCGAAGTCTGTAGATGGCAAAGAGTAGCGGTGCTAACATTTAGCAGTGTAGTCGCGTGATGTACTTGCGTGTGAAAATAAGAGATGCCGTATGCGAGTGCTTCAGCCATAAAAAAACAAATCACAAATTGTATGACGACATATTCAAGACTCCCTTGACAAAGGGTCCGGGTAATTGAGAGTGTAGAGGTTAGTAACCCATGGGTGTCTAGCTACCAGATGTTCAAATCCTCCGCGCAGTGACAGAGCCGTACCACACGTGTGTGCTCTTACTGCACGTGCGTTCAATATAAAATGGGAATTTAAAAACGAGCCACAGTGCGACGGTGGCCATGCAACTAGGCCTCGGTAGGGTAAGGTAATTTACCCTTTTTACCGACATGCCAAGGGGTAAGGGTAAAGGGTAGGGTAAAGGTAGGCTCGTTGCTTTTATCCTTTTACCTTACCTGCTAAAGGGTAAAAGGTAGGGTAGAGTGATTGTATTGTGGTAAGGCAAAAGGTAGGGTAAAGGTAGGCTCGTTGTTTTGACACTTTCACCTTACCTTGCCGAGGCCTACATGCAACCCAAACTATCGATCGCATCGTAAGCAACTGTGGTCTGAGCTCTTTCAATGGAGGAGTAAAGCAATACAAACTCTCTCCTGAAGCCTGCTTGTGGCGAGCAGACCTCGACAATAGAATTGAGCTCCTGAACATATTGACATAAGCAAGAATGTAATTAAGCATGTACAGCGATATTCCTAATATCTGCCTTCTAATTATGTAGTACAGTATTTATATGATCCGTATCCATTTCAATCCATATACTCTTCCAATTATCATAAGCATGGATAAATCACTGGTCAACACACTTTTTCTGGCATAAGGTATTTCAACGGTTTTAAGGTAACTTTGGGGTGCTGATTCCAAATCTGGCATCAATTTTTGTCTATCACATCAGGTTTTTGAGATATCAAATATTGCATTTTCAATAAAAATTGCAGAAGAAAAATATGAAATAAATGTGGATATCTACATAAAATTATATTATAAACACACTATCTTAAAAATACAGCACCATATTTTAACACTAAAGCAGTCACTGACTCGCAACAACTTGCAATCATAAGTGACAGAATTAATTTCGGGTAAAATCAATGAAAATGGGGTATGCCGAAAGCATAAAAATGAGATGTGATAGAGCAAATCTGAGATGAGATTTGGAATCAGCACCCTGACATTAGTCTAAAACAGCTGCAAAAGTCCAGGCCAGAATTTTTTTTTTTTGTTGATCAGTGTAATCTACTTTATCAACCCCCGCATTAGCACATATATGACGATTTATATTGAGATTTCAAAATGAATGTTCTTTATTTAGCTAAGTAAATTCCCAAGAATTTACCATTTCAGTTGTCATAAATATGTACATATTCGAAGAGGGTACATGCTGTGGAAATTCCACATTCCTGGTCAAACTCGCCATATGTTGACCACTTTCATGAGCCCACAATGATGGGATGAATTGACCTCTGACCAGAAATTGAACCAGTAGCGCTCCGATTGTGAGTCAGCAGCTCAGCGAGTGCCACATGTAGGCATTTACGTGTTTTTACAGAATGATCCGCGCCAGGTGAGTCGCAGCGTTTATGTCCGCGGTGGGACGAAGTCGCCAAAAATAAATGATTAAATTGCGATTTTGACTTCCGTTTATTCGGGACCCCGGGTTCCTGCCATGAGGTTCAAATGCTGCATTAACCACAGCTGGTCGTCACCCCCACCCTCCCCCCCCATGGTCCTGCTATCTAACAATCCACCCAGCACTTGAACATGAACCAATCTCCTCGCTCCATACCATGGTGGATAAATTTGGCTATAGATAGCAATACAAATATATATCACGCGTAATAAAATAAACAAGACAATTCTAACCACTTTTATACATTTGTTTATTCATATTGATGCAGCGTAAAAAAAGTTCAATGCATGAAACAAACGAAAGCTTTCATTTAAGACATCGTACTTGGAGACCAACTTCAATCGGTCGTACGAATTCAACAGATCAACTGTTCACAAAATACAAAACACCGTGTAATATATATATTTTTTTCCAAACAACTCTCTGTAAGTGAAATAATACGGAGCCATATTGGTTGTTATACTTGCACAATAAAGCAATGCCACAGGTCACCAAGATATCCACGTGCGTTTTTTGTTATCGATGCAAGAAGAATTCCTCTGTGGTCAGCGCATTTCGCTGTGAAGCCAGCAACCCGAATTCGATTCCCGGCCACGGCTAACACCAGCAGCGAGTAATATTTGAATCGGCGCTTAACCACCCCTTCACCCAATCTGCACTGAGCAGCGATGTATGGACAAAAAAACCCACATTAATGAACACGCCAAAGCAGGGGGTGGGGGGGGGGGGGTCTTAATCCATGATAAATTCATTTTGTTTAACAATTGAAGAATTTCATATTTTTTATACGGTTATAATACGTGCATGAACCATTACTTATAACACGCGATATTGTATATGTTCTCTTCATAAATAGATAATTAATTGCATGTATGGTGGAAGTAAGCATGTATTTTCATCGATGTAATGGTTTTATCACTGTGATTAATTCCACTATTGGGTGGGTGAATTGTTATACCTCCTATGCATTAGTTTGTTTCCAAAAAATTGTACGAAGTATTTTCATTGCACTCCATCACACATTATTTCGTGCAAAAGCTATTATTTGTAAAGGTATGTTTTTATATACTTGACAACAAAATTCAACATTGCTAAATGTAGTTAACATTAATGCAATGTCCTCAAGACATAACTATGTTTAAGAAGAAAAAAAAGTTCAAACAGAGTTATAGGTGGGCCACTGTGCCACCGTATTCCATGACCTTGCTGTGAAATTATAGATTTTTTCCTGCACCTCGGCCATGAATTTTACAAACAATGACCGTGACAAAATCATAGCCTTCCCCATCGGTGATCCATGGCCTTCAACTGACAACACAGTGAACATGAACCATGTCATGTGCCATCGTGTTGAAGTTGCTGTGGATAAGCGTTGGCCTTCTTACCGCTGCAGCCAAACTCACAGATGTCAGCGTGACTCTACCATGTGCGAAGTTCGTCCTTGTCAACCTTTAAAATCTACTCGAGCACGATTGAATTGGACGTTTTAAGCAATACAGGGCAACACGGGACCAAAAACCCCATACTACGTTGTGTGATGATACCATCACACAATATGGGATGATACCATCATGCCTTTTTTGTGGGGGATATTACAGTCTTGACATTCAGAGCATTCGCTGCATAGACCAGATCGGCAATCTCGTATATCATCTGCAATGACAACACATGCCACGTGTTTACCTCTGCAACGGACCATGGTTGATGGAAGCACGGCTTTTGTAAAATAAAATAATAAATGCAATGCAAATCTTGATTTGTAATTGAATCCGTACCAGTGACACACACACACATGCAGCTTAACATCGGTTTTGAATGTTACCCATTCATTATATGTATAGGTTTTATAAAATCAGTAGGGAATGATATCTAAACCGGTGTCACCCCCCCAACTTCCATCAATCCACTACAAAATGACTTTCAAACGGGTAAACATCAGCGTGGTGAAGTATGGTGAAACGATTGCTGTATCCCATCATGGCACAACGAGACCATCATCCAGCAGTGGATCTGACAAAGCTGAAGTAAATGTAGCTTTTAATGTTTCCGAAATTGACAACAAAATGCAACATTGCTAAATGCAGTTAACATTAATGCAATGTCCTACCTTAAAATAGAAATAAAAACAAATAATATACGAGTCAAAAAGGTCATATTAGTTACGGTCCAGTATAGGAATAACACGAAACGATTCATGAAAACGTTTCCAATGTATTTTGACTTCAAAGAGTATTTTTTTACATTGCAGAACAGAATGTGTATTGTGAAGAATGCGTTTTGTAGAGGATGGATGTAAACATGAATGTGAAAATGTGATCTATGCGGGGAGCTACCCACCCCCTCAACGTATGTACAGGAGGGCAACCAATATGCATGCCGTCATCCATGGGTCCATGTGACTCTTCTAAACGGGACCACATCGCTACTTTCCTGTATTAAATATATATATATATAAAGCGTATAACGACAGCTCCCCCGAAAAACACCATAAATGTAATCGATTATCATGATTGGTGGACAAGATCCGATTCAATGATTATTGATTTGTATTTCCATTGTGGTGAATGCAGCACCACCATTGGCTGCATGGGTCGCATAACGGCCAGTGTGCTAACCGGTACACCAATGCAGCCCTGTAATTTTATAAGGGTGTGCTCATTTCATTGTTAAACGATACTTAAAATTAATTTGTAGATTTGATTCAGATTTGGTTTGGGGGTTTTATTTCCTTCTGTATGTAATGAAGTTGAATAATTTCAACGGAAAATATAAACAAAACACGTGTCAAAAACTAACACTGACAAAGCATTGCAACGTATATTAAAATGTACATATAATAATACAAAGTGTTATTGCAAACAGATAACATGTTGATGAAGAGATTAATTCAGCAACAGTATTGCCAAGATTTTTGAGCGATTACATATTGCATTGAAATTAATACTCATTGTATTCGTGTACAATCATTAAATATTTGCTTTAGAAATACCCCAATATATTGAAGCACTTAAAATAATATATTTATTGCAACTCTCTATGTACAAGAATTTACCGCCATTTAAAAATGACACTGCATTGAGTTAACATGTTTCACAACCCTCAGAGCATTGCAGCTGAGAGAGCAAATTGTTATGACATCTGTGATGGCAGCCTAAGCCTCGCTCTACGACTTAGCTAATAATTGTGTCCAAAGAAAATGAATGTCTCTGAGCTTGAAAAACAAACAACTTATAGAACTGGCCACTGGCCCCTTCAAATTTTTTGAAAGATTTAAAACTGTCAATTTGAGCGAAAGCCTGTAAGTGAAAACTATTGCAAATGGAACTACGCAATAATTGTAACTATTGTTCCACACTTAAACAAACATTAAATACATTTAAATATATACTTTTAAACAGCTGATTGCGTTGGGTAAATAATGCCAGGACAGCGTAGCTCTCAGTCAAGTAAACTTAACTGCACATACGATTCATTCTTATATATATATCAAAAACAAATCCCCGTTTTTTTTCTTCAAATAAGCTTAAGTAAATTAGTGTAGCGGTTGGTGCTGTGTGCTTCACAGACTGCCCAAAGCTCTGCTTCTCGTTAAGAATACATTGACACTGGGGAGCATGCAGCCTCCGTTTAAGCATTGATGTCATCAGCGTCGTAACAATTCAGCCAAATATAACAAACAAAGGCAGTGGGCTGGGGGCAGCATGGGCGGTGGCCAGCACTCGGAGTTTCACACACACACACAGGTCTACTTTTGAGAATGATTATCATACGGGAGAACTCGTCTCATTCACGGTGATGTGGAGGGCCAATATCGGCGGATCCTATAATTCACGGGATTATCTGCAATATAGAAAACTAATTTATGGAAACCCCTTGCGGATAATCGGTGAATTATTAGCCGCTAGACCCTTATCTGTGAAAAATCGCGAGTAATAGGAAGTCGCTTTGCTATGCATGGCAGGCAAAATTGTGGATAACCACGGATAGTAGGAAGAAATAGGGGCATTGATAATAGGATTATTGCGGAGCCTGCAACCACCGCAAGATAATGAGTTGCAACTAATAGGGTCGAGGATAAGAGGATTTCTTCTGTACTATATCCATCAATCTGCTTATAACCCGAGAAATAAAATTAGTACAAAAATGACCAATAGACCAAAAATCTCGCCCAAAAAAATCCACTTTCCATAAACATTATATTTGATCCCAAACGCCTGCTGGCTTAGCAAAAGGTACATTTTACACACTTTTAAAAGTGCAATGTGAATGATGACCAAACGTTTGAAATTCTATAGCAGACGTGAACTAGTAACCAAAAAATAACACTTTTTATTTTACACATTAATACCCTGTGTTATTATAATAATAATTACGTAATCACTAACTGCAGCCACATGGTCACAAGTTGCCCTGGAAGTGGCTTCGTCACTGATGTTCGTCTGGTGAGCACGCGTTGTTATTTCAGTGACGGCCGTCAGCAAAAGTACCACTTAAACATAACTTGGCCGCAAATTGTATCGCCGGTCTACGCAAACAATCCGTGAGTTGTCTTTTTCGAAAATTACTGAGGGCATTTTTTCGTGTGAATATTTTTCCGTAAGATGTTATCTTTTGGCGTTTTTTGGAGTAGTTGCCAGGGTTCGCTCATGGTAGACACTCGAGATTAGTTTCAGATTTCATTTTTTTTAGACATTTTCAGATTTCTTTGGCCCATATTCGGATTCTACTTAGATTCACTGTAATTAGCTTAATATGTTTCATAATTACCACTAAATTTTACCCTTTTTAATCGTTGTAAACATTAATAATTGAATGCACAATTTTAACGTAGTCCCGTCAATGAAGAAATAATTTATATGTAAACACTACTTTAATAATTTAAACAAAAAGCGACGTCACGCATCGTCAAAATGACATCGCATGAGGGCACTTTTGTGGGGCTAAGCGCGGAATCGACGCCACTCCCTGCTGCATCATCATCTCACCTTCGGATCAATCCGCAACAAAAAACATCTGAACCATCCCAAAAAATGTTCACACCCAAGGCCCGATTTTTCGTTCGTAACTTTTTCCCCCCTCTCCAGATTCATCCTAAAACTCGGCAACGCATCCCTCTCGGAGACGGATACCGCACGCACGACCCATCGCCACGACGCGCCACGGCCGCCCCGTCAGACGGCGTAGTAGACCTGCCACGCCTCAATGTACTTGTGGAAGATGGTGGTGAGCCGCGCGTCGTTGAGATTCACCAAGGACTCGACGTATCTGCTCGATTCGTGCGAGCTCGCCGACGCGCCCAGCACCTCGCTGAGCAGATCCGTAGAGTCGGCGCCCAGGTGCAGGAGCTCCTCCACCACCACGGCGTTCAGTGCCTCCTTCTGGGCCTGCAGCTTGGACTCGAGCTCCTGCAGGGACGTGGCCGCGTCGCCGAACGCCTGGCCCAGTGTGCCCAGCTCGCTGCGCAGGTACTTGCTGTAGCTCTCCGCGCCGTCCGTGTCGTGCTGGATGACCTGCGACCCCCCGGGGAGACGGGCGGAGGGGGGAGAGAGACGGGGCAACAGCAGCAGCACCTCTGATGAGCACGGTTGGCCACGTACGGTGCGAAAGAAGTTCAAGGAACATACCTTTTTGGTCGGGGGCATCCCCCCCCCCCAAACAAGACCCCCCCCCCTCATCCTAGAGAGAGCGGACCCCCCCCCCGTCCTTACCCCCCACGGCGTCTCGACAACGCGCTGTTCGTGAGGTATTCGTTTCATTTCATGCGTCAGTGTTTTTGTGAACAAGGCATTGCTTTAATGCAGCGTATTCGTTTGTTTTGTTCCCGAAACATGGCCCTTTAATTTTCCCACGCAAATTAGAATGTTTTTTTCCTGCACTGTATCCACGCAGAAGCCTGTGCCCACCTGCCACCTGCTCATACCACTGCCAGTGAAAGGCCCTCCACTAAGAAGGATCTTTAGAGAGAGACTCCATTCAGAGGGCACTTGGCCTACTTTTCCATGCTGGCCAGACGTCTCGGGAGAGATGGGATTACCCACACTTTACTCCACCACACGCGACCTTCGAATCTGCTAAGGCATGTGTGCTGCCGGGTGGACAGAGTTGTGGATATTTAAGAAACGTGCACCGTTGTTTCGACTGCCGCGCCGGGAGATCTAACCGACAACCTTCGGATTAGGAATCCGACGTGACAACCATTACACGACAGCAGCATCTCAAGATAGAATGTAGGGTACGAACAACCCACCCAAGCCCTGCTCGAATGAGCAGTGTGGCTGTGCACATCTTTATTGGCAATCGTGACCAAGAGTTTCCACGGCAAAGACCATGAGGCAACCAATGAACCAATGTTAACTACTCACAAAGTGGTACTGATTTTGTGGACCCCAGAAGGATGATTAGCCGAGTACAGTCAGTACACCCCACGAGTCATCAGTGGCCAAGACTGCCGTGCGTATTGAGCCAGAGGGCCGCCGTCCACGCGGACGTCCGAAGAAGCGATGGATGGACCGAATAAAGGAAGACATGAAGACGGTCAACGCATCCCCTGAAGATGCCCTGGACCGAGCCAAATGGAGAAGACAATGCCGAAAAGCGGACCCTGCGCCACAGCGGGAACAACGCTAGGAAGAAGAAGTCAGTACACCCCACCCCCTCGCCACTGGGAGTTAATCTCGGAACCTGCCGGTGGGAAGATGAGTACTCTCAAACCACCCAGCCAGATAGCTTTCTTAAAATTATTATTTATTTCCCATCAATGCCGCGTCGCGTCAAGAAGCCCATATTGTCATAACTTCTTTACAAATGTCATCATGAACGCTACGTAAATCAGTCTAAAGTGTGGGACATAATACTTCTCCTGAACAAGAGAGTTGATTGTTTAAAAAGATATTGGCCAAACATCTTAAATAAGGTCTCTATTTGAAAAAGTATTTGAACTCAACACCGCAGTGTGACTGTTGGTAGAGCGATTAACTCACAATCGGAAGGAGTTAAAATCCTGCTCAGAGTTTGGCTCAGAACATCATCCAACTGGGATCAGTAACATGAGCACGATGTTGTAGGAACTCAGAAGTGTATGTCCAATTGAGACTGGCTTGGGATCCTAATGAGGAGAAGCACCACCCCACTTTCACTTTTTGCCAATATAAATTATTCCAAATGTCAATATTCATTATTTTCTCTCTATGCTCTTAAAACCCCGATTGCCTGAAAATGTGTTCGCTTTTTTTTTTCATTAAGGCATTATTGGGCAGCGAGGTGGCATCGTGGTAGCACTTGAGTCTCACAGGAAGAAAGGCCTGGATTCGATTGCTGACTTTCTGTGCAGAGTTTTATGTTCTCCCCCTGTTCTGCATGGATTTACTCCAGGGTTTCCGGTTTCCTCCCATCGCTAAAACAACACGTACTACGCCAGTGCTATTGGCCAAACATCCCAATGCTGAAAAATTACCTGCAAATTTCTCATTCGGGATTACACACACAGCAGTAAATATCGCCCGCTACGGTGAAAACGTGACAGGACCCTCCTGAAAAAGAGCCTTGAGACTCAGTGAGGATTAATGCATAATAATACGTAATATATATACACATCTTTCAATTACAAACGTGGAAAACAATATTCATCCCGAATATATGGGCATCAGGCAAGTCCTTTACAATAGCCCAATTGTCTGCCGTCCCAATAAAATATTAGCAAGAAGTAATTTACACATTTTAAACACATCCTTTGTCAGATACCGTATATCTAAAACAACGTTTAAACAGCTTAGAGCGTCGTCATACACTTTATGCACACCAGAAGGACATTTAAGAGTTTCGATATGGAAGCACAGTATTGCATCATTTTTGAAAGTCAAGGATTTTGTGTAAAGCTCGGAATGATTTTTTTTTGCGTGAATTACGTCTGTTGAAATTTCCATAACTCAAACGTTTTCTCTTGGAAAAAGCTCCACATGTGGTCACACAGCCAGAAGACGTGAAGCAAAGGGTGATTGGGTTAAAGGGCCCTCTGTCTGCATGTGCCGTAATACACCATTAAATCAAGGGCATAATTCTACTTTTCACACCAAGCATTTGGTCATGTGCCTAAATGCCAGGTACTGTGTGTGTATATAACTCTAGAAAGTTATTTTGCATATTCCCACGTCGAGGAGCTGTTAGAAAAAAAAAAACCTTTTCAAACAAATTATACAGTGTAGTGCATGCTTTATATGTCGTACCTATTAGTTTTGTATGACATATATCAGAATTGTACGATCAACATCCAAAAGGAATGTTACGATGCATCAATGTATCGATTCATGCAAATCTGTTTGCTCGCAATATGTGCATCGTATCGAGTGTGTAAGAATGTGGGTTTTTTGTATTTGCTTGGAATGGTTTCACAAGACCTCTCAAGCCGCTCGAGGCCACATATTAAATAAAAAAATATTAATAATCACAACCCTGATTTACAACGAGTCGTTGAATCACCCAGGGGGGCGGGGGGGGGGGCAAAATGTCTGAGCACATCGTTTTCTCTTTGTTCCATGAAGAAGGGCCGTTGCCTGTTGTACAGGGCAGCCAAAGAGTCAGGACAAACGTGGTTATCTATATATATAAAATCGTGCATGTCTGTCTGTGTGTGTGTGTGTGGATTTCGGACCATACGCACTTTCATTGGACGGCGGTTGCCCCTGGCAACGGCTAGCGACGCCTTCGCCGCTTTCATTGGACCTGGCAACGGCTAGCGACGCCTTCGCCAAGGGCTGCAGTTTCATTGGACGGCGGTTGCCCCTGCCAACGGCTAGCCACGCCTTCGCCACTTTCATAGGCTCCGTAAATAATTAAATAATAGCCATTACACAGTATTGTTCGAGCGCTGAGGTGGGGGGGAAGGCACGCCACCCGTACCCTGCCTCTGCCGGCTGGACAATTTTGGCGAGGCCGCAGGCTCTGCACGCTACTAGGCCTCGACACCCACCACGCCACTCTGAGGTAAATTCATCAAAGTTTTTCCAACTCTTCACTCCACCCCCACCACAATGTGTGCAATTTATATTACTTTTAAACCCAACGCGCCAACAATCGATTACTTAAATGTTCACTGTACAAATAGTCATTAAGCTGGGTCAGCGTACTGCCAGTCTATCATGTAGACTGTAGCCTGCTTATTAAACTCGGTGAGCGTACTGCCACTCTATCATGTACACTCTAGCCTGCTTATGAAGCTGAGTGCGTGTACTGCCAGTATATAATGTGGACTGTAGCCTGGTTATTATAATCGATTCTTTATATGTTCTTTGTACAAATAGTCATTAAGCTGGTTGAGCGACCCCAGTTCCATTCCAACTCACGCCCACCACCGCTGACGATTATTTGAAACGGACCTGGGCCTCCCCTAGGTCGACTCAGCCTCAAACGCGTAACTGCTGTCGTGTGTGAACATCGTCACTGGGGAGACAAAGGCGGCCGGCCATCGTGGATCCAAGTCCCGGGCGAAGCCGGGTCATGTGTATGTGTGTATGTGTTTATGTGTATGTCTGTGTGTCTCTATGTATGTGTGTATGTATGTGTGTGTATGTGTTTGTGTGTATGTGTGTGTGTATGTATGTCGGTTTTTTTGTATGTCTTTATGTGTATGTCTGCGTGTCTGTATGTATGTGTGTATGTACGTGTGTGCATGTGTTTGTGTGCATGTATGTGTGTGTGTATGTATGTGTGTATGTGTTTCTGTGTATGTATGCGTGTGTATGTATGTGTGTTATGTGTGTGTCTGTGTGTCTGCATGTATGTGTGTGTGTATTGTGTATGTGTTTGTGTGTATGTATGTGTGTGTTTGTGTGTATGTGTTTGTTTCTGTGTATGTATGTGTGTATGTATGTGTGTGTATGTGGTTTAGTGGTAATGAATTGAAGGTGGAGGGGTTACCAGCCCCTCACACCCGTCCAGAGCCCCCGTTTAGCCACTGTGGTGGTCACAGACGCCATGAGGGGAGAGGCCAATGGGCATTGGCCCTCCCCCCACAGCACTGCCCACGACAGTGTTGCCCGTCCGGCACCGCGAGGAGGTAGGAGGTTGTTTTGCCGGACGGCATCGGCGCATCCACACAACATCATGGATACATGCCGGGTCCAAGCAAGAACATCTGCTGGACTACATAGTGACGGACCAGCGGATGCGAACCCATGTCCTTGACACCAGGACCTACCGTGGAGCTGATCTGTCCTCTGACCATCGACTAGTCATCTGTAAGATGCGCCTGCCTTTCTTCCACTCCGGTGGTGGGTGTACACCCAGGATCCCATTCCAACCAAAAGTGGCCTGGTCTCAGTTAGCTGATGAAAGTTGCAAGCGAGAATTTCATCATCGCTTGCAGCTGGGGTTGGCATCGTCCCCCACTCCACCTGATGTCGAGGGTAAATGGGCGAGGTTTAGGACTGTGACTCATGCAGCTGCAATGGCTGCTTTGGGTACGCGGTCCAGACCTCCCCAGAAACCCTGGCTGACAGAGGAGGTGTTCAGGTTAATTGAGAAAAAGCGACAGGCCCACTCTCATCGCCTACAGCATCCCACGTCAGAGAATGGGGAGGTTTACCGCAGCCTTCGCTCGGAAGTTCGGAGAGCCGTAAGGCGTTGTAAGGATGGGTGGTGGTCGCGGGTTGCTGAGGAGATGGAGTCTGCCTCAGTGGCCCGTGATCACAAATCACTATTTAACTCCATCAAAAAAGTAACCTGCAGCGCCACACCTATTACCATCATTAGAGGAAAAAACGGTGATCCAATCTCCGACCCCCAGGAACAGGTTTGCAGATTTGCTGAGCATTTCTGTGAGGTCCTGGGGGAGGGAAATTCTCTCAGCCAGGAAAACATCATGGCACAAAGTGGGGATAACCCTGCTGAGGCTGCGGTGCCTCAAATATTGGAAGAGGTCACCCCCTGTGAGTGGCTGGCTGAGGTTCCAGCTGTTGAGGAAGTACTGAGGGCGATCCGGAGTCTGAGACCAGGGAAGGCACCGGGCAGAGATGATCTCCCAAGCGAAATGCTGAGGGAGGGTGGCGTTTGTGCACAGACTGCCCTATATGACATCATAACAACAGTCTGGACCACTGGACGGGTTCCGCAGGACTGGAAGGATGCCCTGGTGGTCCCCCTCTTTAAGAAGGGGGACCGCACAGACTGTAACAACTACAGGGGCATCTCACTCCTCAGTGTGCCGGGTAAGGTCCTGGCAAGGATTATTCAACATCGCCTTGCTAGGCACGCTGAGGAGGGGCTTGCGGAGCCCCAATGCGGTTTCAGGAAAGGGCGGTCCTGCACAGATGCCATATTTTCTGTCCGTCTGCTACAGCAGAGGTGTAGGGAATTCCAAAAAGACCTACATCTCTGCTTTATTGACCTGGTCAAGGCCTATGATACCATCAGTAGGACTGGACTCTGGGTTGTTCTTCGTGCTTTCGGAGTCCCTGACCCTCTGCTCACGATCATTAAGGACCTTCATGATGGTGAGCGGGCCCGGGTAAAACTACGTGGCCGGGAGTCGGAGCCTTTCCCTGTACACCTTGGGGTGCGACAGGGATGTCCTCTGGCTCCCACATTATTTAACATCTATTTTGACCGCGTAGTTCGTGAAGCCTTCAATAGCTGTACCGGGGGAATTTCCGTTTGGTACAGATATAATGGGAGGCTGATCGACGCCCGGGTGCGATCAAGGGATGGCTCCCTATTGGTCAACCACGTTATGTATGCCGATGATTTGGTAATAGCTGCTCATTCAGAAGAGGAGTTGGAGGCGCTGCTGCTGAGACTGGAGCGTGCCACTAAGAGGTGGGGCCTTACCATCAGCCCCACCAAAACCAAGCACCTGCCTGGGTATTTTGTACCATCGGACACTCCACCCCCACAACTCCCAATTGGTGATGGGGCAGTTGTGGAGAGAGTGGAGAGTTTCCCATACCTGGGCAGTGTGCTTATGACCGGCTCCAGTCTATCAGCAGAGGTCTCACTCCGAATCAGTCGAGCGGCAATATCTTTTCATCGGTTGCGTAACGCTGTGTGGAAGCTACCTGGTCTGTCGCTCCGCACGAAGCTTCAGGTCTTCTCGGCCACGGTCATTCCCTCCCTTCTCTACGCTTGCGAGACGTGGACCCCCCTGGTGGAGCATCTTCGCCGGTTGGAAACATTTAGGCTGGCCTGCCTACGATCCATCCTGGGTTTAACCAGGCTGGATTGTGTGAGGAGCTCACAAATCCTTGAAAGATCTGGGCAAAGTCCCATCAGTGAGCCCCTCCGGCAGGCAAGGCTGCGTTGGCTGGGTCATGTAGCCCGCATGCCCAGCCACCGCATGCCTAAACAGCTTTTGTTCGGCCGGATCGAGGGGGCTAGACGGGCGCGGCACGGGCTGGAGAAGAGATGGAGTGATGTGGTACAGGAGGACGTGGAGCTGAGTGGACTTGCCGATGACTGGTACCAGCGGTGTCAAGATCGGCCTCAGTGGAGGAGGCTCGTGAAGGACGCTACTGGGCAGTTGGAGGCAGTCGCCCTCCAACAACAACGGAGGGCGGAGGAGCGACGCTCACAACAACGAGCGGAGCGCCGGGTGGCTAAAGCACAGCAAGTTGGCACAGTAGGGGGCACAGGTGGTGCATCAGCCAGTCATCTCGGTCATCTCGGTCAGTCGACCCGTGGCACCTGGGTCTGCCCCGTGACCTCCTGCCAGCGGGCTTTCGACACTTCACGTGGCCTCAAGGTGCACTTGGCCTGGCACAAGCATCGTGGTGACGTCACCGCCACTTAGTGGCGAATGGCGGTTGTTGTTGTTGTTGTGTGTATGTGTTTGTGTGTATGTCTGTGTGTGTATGTATGTGGGTTTTTTTGTATGTGTTTATGTCTATGTCTGTGTGTCTGTATGTATGTGTGTATGTACGTGTGTGTATGTGTTTGTGTGTATGTATGTGTGTGTATGTATGTGTGTGTATGTGTTTCTGTGTATGTATGTGTGTGTATGTATGTGTGTTATGTGTGTCTCTGTGTGTCTGCATGTATGTCTGTGTGTATTGTGTATGTGTTTGTGTGTATGTATGTGTGTGTTTGTGTGTATGTGTATGTCTGTGTGTATGTGTTTGTGTGTATGTGTGTGTATGTGTGTGTATGTGTTTGTGTGTTTACGCTCGCATTACACAAATGTGTTGCAGGTCTAAGGCGTTCCTCGCGCAGCATTGCCGCTTTATTATTTCAGTCGTTTACTGCCGTACGCACCCTGAAAGTCGTGTGTGTCTGCAGCAAGCGCGTGTATGTGTACCTATGGACGCGCGCGCGTGTGTTGTGTAGGGGGAACGGTAGTGTAGTGCTTAACGTGCTGTCTGTGTCTGTGTGTGTGTCTGTGTGTGTGTGTCTGTGTGTGTGTCTGTGTGTGGTGTGTGGGGAGCGGTAGTGTAGTGCTTAGCGTGCTGTCTGTGTGTGTGTGTCTGTCTGTGTCTGTCTGTGTGTGTCTGCGTGTGTCTGTGTTTGTGTCTGTGTGTGTGTCTGTGCGTGTGTGGTGTGTGAGGAGCGGTGGGTGTAGTGCTTAACGCTACGCTGCGCTACCAACCCGGCGAACCGAGTTCGATTCCCGCTCACGGCCACCACCGGTGACGATTATTTGAACCTCCCCTAGGTCGACTCAGCCTCAAACGAGTAACTGGTGTGGCGTATTAACATCGGCACTGGGGAGACAAAGGCGGCCGGGCGTGGTGGATCCAAGTCCCGGGCGAAGCCGGGTCATGTGTATGTGTGTATATGTTTGTGTATGTCTGTGTGTCTGTATGCATCTGTGTATGTATGTGTGTGTATGTGTTTGTGTGTATGTATGTGTGTGTGTATGTATGTGGGTTTTTTTGTATGTGTTTATGTGTATGTCTGCGTATCTGTATGTATGTGTGTATGTACGTCTGTGGATGTGTTTGTGTGTATGTATGTGTGTGTCTATGTATTGTGTGTATGTGTTTCTGTGTATGTATCTGTGTGTATGTATGTGTGTTATGTGTCTGTCTGTGTGTCTGCATGTATGTGTGTGTGTATTGTCTATGTTTTTGTGTGTATGTATGTGTGTGTTTGTGTGTATGTGTATGTATGTGTGTGTATGTGTGTGTATGTGTTTGTGTGTATGTGTGTATGTGTGTGTGTGTATGTGTGTGTATGTGTTTGTATGTGTTTGTGTGTTTACGCTCGCATTACACAAATGTGTTGCAGGTCTAAGGCGTTCCTCGCGCAGCATTGCCGCTTTATTATTTCAGTCGTTTACTGCCGTACGCACCCTGACAGTCGTGTGTGTCTGCAGCAAGCGCGTGTATGTGTACCTATGGACGCGCGCGCGTGTGTTGTGTAGGGGGAACGGTAGTGTTTAGCGTGCTGTCTGTGTGTGTGTGTCTGTGTGTGTGTGTCTGTGTGTGTGCGTGTGTGTGTGCGTGTGTGGTGTGTGGGGAGCAGTAGTGTAGTGGTTAGCGTGCTGTCTGTGTGTCTGTGTGTGTGTCTGTTTGTGTGTGTCTGCGTGTGTCTGTGTGGGTGTCTGTGTGTGTGTCTGTGCGTGTGTGGTGTGTGAGGAGCGGTGGGTGTAGTGGTTAACGCTACGCTGCGCTACAAACCCGGCGAACCGAGTTCCATTTCCGCTCACGGCCACCACCGGTGACGATTATTTGAACCTCCCCTAGGTCGACTCAGCCTCAAACGAGTAACTGGTGTGGCGTATTAACATCGCCACTGGGGAGACAAAGGCGGCCGTGCGTGAGTGGTGAGGGAGGGAGAGTGGTGAGGGAGGGAGAGTGGTGAGGGAGGGATAGTGGTGAGGGAGGGAGAGTGGTGAGGGAGGGAGAGTGGTGAGGGAGGGAGAGTGGTGAGGGAGGGAGAGTGGTGAGGGAGGGAGAGTGGTGAGGGAGGGAGAGTGGTGAAGGAGGGAGAGTGGTGAGGGAGGGACAGTGGTGAGGGAGGTAGAGTGGTGAGGGAGGGACTCAGCCGCAAAACGAGTAACTGGTGTGGCGTATTAACATCGCCACTGGGGAGACAAAGGCGGCCGGCCGTCGTGGATACAAGTCCCGGGCGAAGCCGGGTAGTACAGCTAGTTATATTATATTTATTCAAAACAAATCACAATGGGGTTATTTAATTTGTTTTAAACAAATGTTCAAACTGACTTCCATATTTATCCATGCGTGCATGAATTCTCTTTTGCGATTAATTTAGGACTGTGTGTTTAAGATGACAGGTATTTTGTCTCAATTCATTCAGGGGTCTTGTTCGAGTTTTGTAAACAACGGATTTGAGGTGACCCCACAGGAATAAGCAAACTTAAATATTAATAATGATAGTCGATACCATAGTAACTCAATTAAACAATTAAAAATGTTTTTATCTCAATGTTAAAATAAATGAAAAAACCCCATGTGCCCTGACTTTGGACCACTATATATTCTCTTCCTTTTACAGCAATGTAATTACTGACGAATGTGCTTTTTTATTATTTGTGCTCCTGCACCAATGCCAAATTAGTAAGCACCACATCATTTGTTTTCTTCTAAGACTGTATCCCTGTAACTACCTGGGGAATCACCCCGTGAGAGTTGCTACAGAGCTCACATTGCTCCAATAACATGGCCTGCACAACGTTTGCGATTGGAGGAGTATCAGCATTGCAGTGCCTTGGATAGCCTGCTCCACAAGGCATCGCTAATGGGATTCACGTATTTGTATTCCTTTGAAAGGAATGACCAATTACGGACAAGGAATACTTTAAATATCACCGCATTATAGTCAAATTGTTTAGATGTGAATCCACGTTCGTGGCTCCGAGCCATGGGAGGAAATTCCATACAGGGCTCCCCTACTTACGGACGAGCTAGGTTCCAGAGGTCTGTTTGTAAGTCGATTTGTTCGTACGTCCAACTTTACTCCTGTCGATTACAAACATGTCGTATGGCTTGTACACTAAACACGGGTGAATGCCTTTAAACATTGTATCATCTCCTGTAGATTAAAATGCCACTGGTTCTTCATGTTCTGCAGATGTAGGTGCCACCACCTATTGTGCAGCAGTTGAACATGCCACTTTTGGTCTGAAAAGTCAACTGAACATACGGACAGGTGTGTTCGTATCTATGAAAGTTTGCATGTCGAATGTTCGTAAGTAGAGGAGTCCCTGTATTCCCATGCTAGGGTCCAGCCTCTATCTCGGATGACAAATGTCAACCTCCCACAAGGTGGTATACATGCTACTGATTCCAGAGGGATGGTTGATTAATTTGCTATAATTGAACAAATTATCTGAGCCCAGACAATACATCACCAAGTGCAATATGCTTGTTATAATTCTATTAAAATGAGAACATAACCTAGGAATGCATCGCTAAGTGGATTGTGTAAAACTCTGTTAACCAGGAAACAGTTTTTTTAATACTAGATTTGAAGCTTTCGTGACTGCAATGATTCATATTCTTATGTTTTTTCGGTAAAGTCACGTAGGTAAACGTCGTGATTTTTATTTTTATTTTATTTTACTTTTTAATGTTTTTACCTACGTGACTTTACCGAAAAAACCTAAGAATATGAATACGTTTTTTTAATAGTTTAACTCTCACCAGGCCCCATTGTGTATCAAGTGCCGTCTCCACCAACTCTTATCCACTCAAACACACTGGCATCTCTGTGTGCGGTGAAGAAAGGACCAGTGCACAAAACGCCACCTATTATACACAGTTTATGTTTAAGATGGCAGCGTTGTTGATGCATGTGTTACGTACTTTTTTGCTACAATTAACACATTTTGATGTGCCAGTATGTAAACAAAGTATTTTCTACCTGTACAAATCAGCATCATCACCGCTGCTATTGATATACTAAATTATGTTTAGCATTCTGCCTCTAACTCGTGCATAATTAGAAAATGCAACTCTGTGTTTTGAGGTGTTAACTGACCAGGAGAGCAGGTATAACACATTGACCACTGCCTAACTTCCATTGGAAAATTGCAAAGCAAAGAGGCATAGACAATGGGGTGAATGACTGAGAGTACACGACAGTGCATGTCTGCAGAAGGCCTTGATAGTACTTCGAATATACTTTTTGGATTTTGTAATTGTGAATCTCAAAGCAATTGTGAATCTCAAAGCAATTTACGAAAATTACCACATTCCAGGAGTATAATACAACACTTAGGTTACAATGACGATGTTTTTTTAACGTATGTCTTGCTATGGTATGAACAGTTTCATTCATACCACTGCTCTGCACGATAATAGGTGGTTTAAATTAAGCTCTTGCCACGTAGATTCGTCGGGGACCGGTAACGCATCGGCTGACGCACAAAGTTACGAACTCTGGCAACCTGAGTTTGACTCCTGGCCATGGCCAACATCACTCAACCGAATCCTGGGCTCATCTTCACCAGCCCACTAACGAGAGTGGTGAAGCATGGTCAAACACCTCCTGTGGCCTACATGGCACGGGGGAGGCCTTCACCTAGCACTGCAATGAGAAAGGGTTGTAAATCATTGTCTGTTGTAAATGAGAACATTCCTGCCGGGTGGCATAAACATTTCACTCGAGCCAGCTCAGCGTCCCCCTTTCCTTCCGAGCCCGACTCATTAATATTTACTCTCGAGTCGTGCCTTTGAAGTAACGTTTTAAAATAAGTTCTCAAGCTCATTTACCTTTAATCTTGTTTTAAATGGGGTCTGTGGCAGGTTAAATGGATAGCGAGGTTAATCTCACTGGTGACTCATTGTATAAATATAGATATTGTACATGTATACACAGTCGAACTACAATCGTTCTCGAAAGATCAGTGGATCCTAAAAATTGCAGCACTTTTATGGTTTCCGGCAATTCAAAAAACTGCAGTGGAGTGGGGGTTGGAATCTCTTAAATCCGCGAATATCCGTGATTTTTTCACGCGGAATTTTGGAGTAAAATTACGGCTGCTTGCGGATTACACTACGTCACACAATTTTTGTTCCTGGGTAGTAAGTGTTATTCGTAATTGCTTATGCCTTCAAAGTATAGAAAATGGCTATTATTCTCCATAAACTTTGCTTTTGTGACCAGGACAGTGATATTTTAAAATGTACCTATTTTCAATGAGAAAACGGGAGAATGTGTGTCTTTTCGTTCACATAAAGCCAGAAAAAAACAACATATGAATCAAAATGTACATGTATTTATGCTGAAGTAATACAAAAATGACTACAAAAGATTTAGAATTTAGTAGTTATTCGAGATGTAAGATTATACTGTAAATCACTTTCACGAATCAGCCCCCAAATGCAGTCTCCCATCATGTTCTCATTATACTGTCCTTGATAGCGGCGTTCAAAGTCCACTATATCCTGGTGGAAGCGCTCGCCTTGCTCCTCCGAGTACGCTCCCATGTTCTCCTTGAATTTATCAAGATGAGCGTCAAGGATATGGACTTTGAGGGACATCCTACAGCCCATTGTGCCGTAGTTTTTCACCAGAGTTTCAACCAGCTCCACATAGTTTTCGACCTTGTGATTGCCCAGGAAGCCACGAACCACTGCGACAAAGCTGTTCCAAGCCGCTTTCTCCTTACTAGTGAGCTTCTTGGGGAATTCATTGCACTCCAGGATCTTCTTCATCTGTGGTCTGACGAAGACACCGGCTTTGACCTTTGCCTCAGACAGCTTAGGGAAGAAGTCTTGAAGGTACTTGAAGGCTGCCGACTCCTTATCTACAGCTCTGACAAATTGTTTCATCATGCCCAATTTGATGTGCAGTGGTGGCTTCAGCACCTTCAGGGGGTCCACCAGTGGCTCCCACTTGACATTGTTCCTCCCCACAGAGAACTCGGTCCGCTGTGGCCAGTCCCGCCTGTGGTAGTGCACCTTGGTGTCGAAATCTTTTGTAGTAAATTTGTATTACTTTAGTATAAAAACATGTTAATTTTGATTCATATGTAGTTGTTTTCGGACTTTATGTGAGCGAAAAGACACGAATTCGCCCGTTTTCTCATAGAAAATAGATACATTTCAAAATATCAATGTTCTGGTTACAAAAGCAAAGTTTGTGTAGAATAATAGCTATTTTCTGTACTTTTGAGGCATAAGCAATTAGGAAATAACAATTACTACCTAGGAACCAAAGAAATTGTTACACAGTATTATAGGATCCATGGAAACCCATCCCCACATTACTGCTGATGTTTGGCCGCATCCAACAATATACAGCACTGGACATATATATCACACGATAACGCCATGATTTGAGTTGGACTACGTAGACAGAGTTGACCTGATCAGCCTCAATGATGGTCTCGTTGCCTTCACATATAACGTTCGAACTATATACCATACGAACTATATACTGTATTTACACACATAGAGGCAGAGATTAATGTTCCTGCTTTCTCCCTGATTTTAGAGGCAGAGAGACAAATATTGCGTCTGGTGGTCTATACTGATGTAGTATACTATAGTACATTTATAAAAATGTATAAATGTATTAATCTCAATTGGAGCCACCTTACATTGAGATGTAACTCTGTACTGCAACGATACAGAGGTGAATTTCGCCAAGACGCCCAAGCTTCTAGAGATAGTGTTACTGGACTATGCTACAGAGATGATGACGTCGACGATGTTGATGGAGATCACAATCACAACTGTATATAAGGTAACCACGATGTCAACCGTCCACTGCTGGATGAACGGCTCCGCACGCTGTGTTGGTGCACGAGGTGTTTGACCATGCTTCACCATGCACAGCGATGGAAGTGGAGCCGTCACACTCATCACACTGGTCAACACACTTTTTCTGGCATAAGGTATTCCAACGGTTGTAAGGTAATTTTTGGGGTGCTGATTCCAAATCTGGCATCAGTTTTTGTCTATCACATCAGGTTTTTGAGATATCAAATATTGCATTTTCAATAAAAACTGCAGAAGAAAAATATTAAATAAATGTGGATATCTACATAAAAAGACATTATAAACAGACTATCCTTAAAATACAGCACCATATTTTAACACTAAAGCAGTCACTGACTTGCAACAACTTGCAATCATAAGTGACAGAGTTAATTTCGGGTAAAATCAATGAAAATGGGGTAAGCAGATAGCATAAAAATGAGATGTGATAGAGCAAATCTGAGATCAGATTTGGAGTCAGCACCCTGAAATTAGTCTACAACAGCTGCAAAAGTCCAGGCCAGAAAAAAAATGTTTTTTTTGTTGACCAGTGTTATACACAAAGTTCGTGCCACAAATGCAGCACAATACTTTGCTGATCTCGTCCAAGAGCATGAACCATCACGCGAACTCCGGTCACCCTCGCAGCGGCTTTTGGCTGGCCATGGAACAAAAACGGTCACCGTACCGCGCGCTTTCAGATGCGCTTTTGCGGCCGTCTGGAACGCTCTTCCAATATTAGGAAGCCGCTGGGGCTGTTCGCTTTTAAATATAAATGTAAAACATATTTCATTAGAACTGCTTTTTGTGTTTAGTTTGTTGTCCTTCCCCGCACCTCCGATAAGCACGGTCGGCTACGTACGGTGCGAAAGAAGTTCAACATACATACATAACAACAGTGAGTGCGCTGGGCTATGAATAAGTACGAGCCCGGCCACCTGATGTGGATTCCCGGCCACGGCTCACATCAGTGGCACAGGTGATATGTGAACCAATTCTGGCAAGAAACCCGTCCCCAAGAAATAGCACGGCATGGAAAGCAGGCTTCATCCAGCAGTGGAATGACAAAGTTCCCGTGACATTTATATTTCAGAATTCATTGGTGCCATCAATCACACTTTAGACAACACAGCTAAGATGCCCACCTCGTCGATAGCCCCTTGCCTTATACCGAACCACAAGGACAAACCCAATACGCATGCAACGTGGGGCCAACATTGGCACGTGGTTAGAACTGGACCGACGCCAACGTTGACCCCAACGTTCCATGTTCAATGGGACGCTGTAGGAACCGCATGCACCTCTGCAACACGGAGGTCCATGTGGTGTTGGTGAGACCACGGGCTTGAGATTGGTGTTTATTTAGTCAGGATTCAAATATGTTTAGTCTTCGTCTAGTCTTTCGTCTTCTTTCATATGGATGGAATGTGTGTCGCAATCATTAATCGATATCTCGACAGAGTCTAGTTGACAAAAAAACCGTGGACGTTTTCGTCAAGTCGCATCGTCATTAGAAGCCGACTAAACACCGTTTCAGATGTACAAAGTGTCACCCAAGGCGTCCATCCCACTGGCGTGGCCCCTAGCCTTGCGATACACATCTCTATATCACGTGTAGGTATGTTGAACTTCTGTTGCACTGTACGAAGCCAGCCGTGCTAATCGGAGGATGTTGGGAAGGACAGCAAACTCAACACAAAAAAGGAGTTGTACGTTGTCAATCGAGATGATTTAAAGTGCATAGCTCCAGTGGTTTTCTAATATCGGAAGGAAGTGCGTTCCAGAGGGCCGCAGAAGCACATCTGAAAGCACACGATGCACTGACCGTCTTTGTTCGATGCTTAGCCAAAAGCCGCTGCGAGGATGACCGGAGTTTGCGTGATGGTTTATGCGTGTTGGTGTCTTCTGTATAGAAATGTGAACAAGGGGCAGCCCTGCAATTCCCTGCTCGCGCCACTGCTGGCGGAAGGGACCTCCAGTAGGGGGAGCTCTAGAGAGCTTGTCTAGAGGGTATTTGGCCTACTCTTCCACCTTTGCCAGACGTCCCAGAAGAAGTGATGTAAGGACATGCGTGTGATCACGATCTTCTGAGATCTGGGAAGCTAAGCAGGGTTTTGAGCCACCCTGAAAAACAGTCTACACACAAGAAGATTGTTCAATCTTACTGCTCATTCGCTTGCCTCGAGATATACTGTACTCTAAATAGACTGAAGATACGCAGTGCTGTATAGACATTAGGGTTCGGCTATCAAAAGAAGAGATTTTATTTCGAAATCTGTAAAACCAGTAGTTCATGATCCACAATGCATGTGAATATGAGACAGTCCTTATTTAAAGAGCCGCACTTGTAGGCTGGGGCCGCAGATTTCCGACCCCTGAATGATTTACTACTCATGCTGGCCTCTAGCCTTGCTAAATGCTGTGCTCTAAATCAAACTCAACTAAATCAGGTAGGAGCCACTGAGCTGTATAGTTCTTTTTCAGAAGCGACCTGGCCACAAATGATTGCTCAGCGAGGTCGCTTAGCATGTGGAGATGTATATCAGCCAAGCACTCTAAACGCGTGATGTTGATTCTAAACCGGAGGACTCGGAGAAAGATCCACCAGACCACGGGGAGAGAGAGAGAGAAACGCGAATTAAAAGAAATACATAATAATCCATAATAAGGTTTTTTGTTTGTCACATCGCGTAAATATAAATGTGTTGTTAAACCTGCATGCCACGAACCGACACAGCCAATTAGTAAGCTTTGTCACGTAAGCAAAACGTGCCGATTAGTTACTACTTCAGCACACCGGTGTGTTGGAGAGTAAACACACAACACTTACAATTCGAGTACGACGTTTCGCCGGTGACTACAGCCAGCTTCATCGGGTCGATTATCGAAACAAGCGAAGAAGTGTCAACTGCATGAACAAATACACGACAGGCGTCAGGGCTCAGGTAATCGAACCCCGGACCTCCCGTACACCGGGCGAGGTAGTTAACATCTCCACCCACCACCAGGTTGTGCCCCCCTGCCCTCCCCTTGCCTTGAGCAGACTCTCAAGGACGCGTGAGTCGTCCTTCGTCTCACGCCTGAAGCCATCGAAGTCGGAGCCGCTCCACGAACTCCTCCGCCGATCGTCGAGGTCCAGCCTGCGTCCGCTGAGGTCGAACTCGACGAGGCACTTGTCGATGCCCTCCTCGTCGTCGTAGACGCCGTCCGGCACGAAGTAGTAGTGCAGCGTGTTGTTGATCACCTCCGGGTAGATGTTGTCGAAGACGCCAGCCTCCACCGCGGTCAGAGACGACTCGAGGGCGCACAGGAGCAGAAGCGCACCGGTCACCGTGTACCTGCTCATTGTCGGCGTCTGACGCCGACACCGCCTTGCCGACGATGTCAGCTCCTGTCGCAGAGACGAGCGTTCGCGGATTTGCTCTCGGCTCTGACGGGTTTCCCACCGGCGTCAGAGTTGTTTCTGACCTTTCCTGACTTTCACCGCTGAGGATTTCACAAACGTCGCTGCGTAGACGCGACCGCGCGCACGCCTGATGTTTTTGTCACCTTGGTTCCAAGTGTGTCGGACTCCCTTGCTGCCCTTGCACCTCGTGATGGTGTGTATGGTAATGTAGGGAGGGCATCGGCTGTCGGTTTACGTGCGCTGCGCTATTTGCTTTGCAATCTGAAGCCTTTAGGAGACGCGTCGTTTGCGAAGTGTTTTTGTCTGCGTGTTGTCGAGCGCGCTACTGGGGTGGTCAATGTTCTGGTCCTTTTTTATCGTGGGGCCATTGGGATGTGTAAACGCCCACTCCCCACACACTCGCATCCGTAAATCATCCATCTGTTGCTGTAATTTCTACATTTATTATTATTTATTATTGCACTCTTCGCGCGTGAGCTCCACGCTTTTGCAAACGTTCATTTAGCAGCTGAGTGTGCCGCCACGTGGTCATTGCGCGCTACAACATGTTAGCTTCTTTGTTTAATTGGTGAATTACATTTATTAAAACAAACTCAACATGAACGTCAATATCACTGTGGCCTTAAAAGGAAAACAAATTAAAGGAAGGCGACGTTTCAGTCAATGGCCCTTCTTTATAGTGGACCTTCATGCCCAGTAAGAGCAGTTGTGTCAGCGATTTGCGGCCCACCCCAGAGCTCTGCTCACGGCGGCCCTGCCTGGCAGAGCGCTCTCTGGGCTGAGTGTTCCTTGTGACCTTGTCGCCGTAGCGGCTTGGACAAGTGCACCCAGCCTCGGCAACAAGCCTGGAAACAGGCTGGACCAGGGATCGGCAACCTTTCAAAGAAGAAGATAAAACATGTATTTTGACAAAAATAATTCGAGGGCAGCATCACACGCAAAGCTACTTCTACACAAACACAGCAGAAGATGGCAAAAACATTCTGACAAACAAAATCGGTGATGGGGTAAACTGCGTCTATTTAGTCCCCCCCCCCCACCTTAGATATTCTATAACACTACAGTTTGTACATTTTGTTGTCACCAAGACATCCCATACTGGTGACACATTCTCTGCGATATTTAATAAATTATCTTGACGTAAAACTACATTGAAGATTTACAAGAGGGAAGCCACAGAGCCGCAGGATTGCGGAGCCCTGGGCGAGATACACTTTGTGTTGAGGCCATGTGAAGTGACCATCGATTTAGAAAAAATAAGAAAACAGCACACCACTACCACCAGTATCGCTAGAACCATCGCTAGCAAGGGGCATGCTGTTCCAGGATCAATTATTAAGTACCCACGACGGCCTTCAAAGTCACCATTAATGAATCAATTAATTTATCTCCACTCAAATCATTGCCTTGCTCCAAAATGTGTCTTGTTCTTCAAAGGCACCATGACTCGCTCATTACTAGATTTATTCATAATCATAAAATATCTCCAGCCATATATATAAAACAAGAATTCGAGACGTACATTAAAACGTTCAAATGCAGGGGTGTGAAGATTGAGCCCCCTTCATATTACGAGTACAAATGGCGTGTCATTGCGTTCACATTTTGTTACATTTAAAATTAAGGAAGATATGAAACTCTTTGGTTCTTTCGGTAAAGTCACGTAGAAAGAAAATAAATTAAGTAATATAATACGACGTTTCAATTGCGACACAAGCAGTCGTCATCAGGTAGAACTAAATTTGAGAGAGAGACAAAACACAAACACGGAGACACACAGACAGACACACAAGCAGAGAGAGACAACACAGAAACACACAGAGAGAGACACACTTTCTGCTTGTGTGTCTGTCTGTGTGTCTCCGTGTCTGTGTTTTGTCTCTCTCTGTCAAATTTAGAAGTTCACTAGGTCTACCTTATGACGATTGCTTGTGTTGCAATCGAAACGTCCTATTATATTATTTCATTTATTTTCTTTCTACGTGACTTTACCGAAAGAACCAAGGAGTAATTCCTGCAGTCACGAAAGCTTCAAATCAAGATATGAAACGTTTACCCACAAGGCACACCACGTGAAGTGAAGAATTTATAAATTATGGCAAAGAATGAATGGGTGGACCGGGCAAGAGTAGTGGAAAACGCAAGGGACTCAAGGACGAAAGTCCAAGACAGATTCCGAGGGCACGTCTCACAAGACGGGCTGCGGGAATACGTGAGGAGCGCCGTGCAGGAAGGGGCGGAGGTGGTGAAGGAATGACTCGGCCAAGAAGTCGGTGATGAGAGGGTGATGAGAGGGAGGGAGGGAGGAGCAAGCAGATGTGAGCTGCAAGGAGCTTGTTTTCATTGGGGAAGGAGAGGGGAGGGATCGCTACATTGGCACTTGAATTACGGGAGGCTTGATCTGTTAGATACGATTAGAATGCAGAAAATTCGTCCGTTATGACAATAAAAGCAGCTCCATTTTGAGAGACGTCAGCAGTGGTTGTTTACCTTGCAAACACCAAAATCAATATGCGCTGATTGAAACGCACACACACATGGCAAGTGTGAATGCAATCCTCAGGTCGTGGTGGGCAACACGCGTGTAGAATGAAGATATTACCGAAATAAGCATCCAATTTCCAAAACTACATGCGATTATTATTATGCTATGGAGGGAACATGTGATGGATGCAGGATCGATATTCCCTTCATATCGGTGCAGATACGAATTTGAACGATTGACGAATACATCCCGCAGATAATAATAATTGTTTTTTATTCTGAATAGATGCATCATTAGATGTCTACCGTGTACTGTATATATGGAGCAGGATAGCATGCTCGGACATAAATGGATTAAATCTATTTCTGCAAAACTTTCAGTGTTATCCTGTAACGTGAACTGGTTTTCTCTGGTACTAAACTAAATTATTAAAACTAAGCGCAAGTTTCTAAATGTGGAGGGAACAAACGGAGAACGGAAGGAAAATCCACGCGCCCTTGGGGAGAACATGCAAACTTCAAATATACAGGCGTCAGGGTTGGGATTGATTTCCTGTATACCCACGACTACCTGTACACCAGGCAAGGCAGTTAACATATCGGCACTGCAGCACCCCACAAGCCAAACACTCAAATGGAATTGGTGCAACCTTACATTCCAGGGAACTGCAAAAAAAAGTAAAAAAAAATTATACCACTATCCTACTTATGTAATGGGAGGACAACATTTTTCATGATTGTGGCAACCGTTCCCTGCTCATGCAGCTTTGATTATCCTTTGAATTCCCTCCAGAATTTGTCGACTCTTCTTTTTACCATTCGTGAGTCTTTCTTTGCCACGCAAACCTTTTGTTTTATGAACCTATAAATAAGCTGGCAAACGCAGTCTCTTAAGTAAGGATCCATTTCGTCCGGGTATTTCGACTTGGCAAAGACAAACGCGTGCACGCAAACACTTAGACGTACATGCCTTGTGAAGCACGCGTGCTACTTGGGATGATGACGTGCATGTTTGACACTTGAACGGGAGTGAATTTAGCAGTTTGTATATAGTTTCGTCTTAAAACTTTCGTGACTGCAGGAATTTATGTTCTTGGTTCTTTCGGTAAAGTCACGTAGATAGAAAATAAATAAAACAAATGAAAATAATAAATTAAAATACATTTTATTTTTTAAATAAAAAGAATACATTTTAAATAATAAAAGCTTTTATTATTTTTACTTTAAAATGTTTATTATTATAATTTTTTATCTACGTGACTTTACCGAAAGAACCAAGAATATATATTTTAAATGACGAGAAGACAGACTGAGTGAATACATCGTGGGATGCGTTCCTGAAAGGCGCGACGGATATCGAAACGACTTGAATCAAAGCAGCTTACGCGGTAGGGGTGGAGGCCGCGGCCGAGGCGATGGATACGAGAAAGGACGGACGATGCTGGATTTTGAGACGATGGACTTCCAGTCGTGCAGTCTTGGAGGTTATGTCCAGTGCTCGTTGTGTGCTGTCGTCATCTGGAGATGATGCTCTTCGGGCAGATGTCTAGTTTTGGCATGAGTTGGTAATTTTTGATTGGTGCGGGCCAAAGGTCGAGTTTGAGGTTTACGTAAGCCATTGGTCATTTCGTGGGGAAAAAAATATTCCGAGTAATATATTAATTATTTGGTAAACGTGTAAAAATGATACTTAATTTGACGTGAATTATATAGAAAATATTATTTGAACTGCGATTTTTGGAAAACTTCACACCACCCAAGAGCTTCATTCAAATGTTTGGCTAATTCCAGGATATTCACGGGATGGAATACGGATTCCACCGTTTGCATTTCGCGAAGCTGCGGCGTCCACTCTCGGCACACCACATCGTGCCACACCGCGGCCTGCGTGATGGAGCGTCTTTGGCGTTGATCTCCCAGCTGCGGCAGCAGAGAGCGCGTGGCGGTGCAGGCTGCGTATGCACTCCGTACAACATAGGGCCTTTCTTGCCGATATCAGTACGTACACTCTGCCACCCTGTGGCGAAATATATCCACGCGTATTTACACCTTCTATGAGTCTCGTTTTAGTTCGTGGGGAGCGATGGTGCAGTGGGTAGCGTGCAGCGTTTTGAACCCGACGACCCTGGTTTCGATCCCCAATCACGGCAACACCAGTGACGCTTATCAAAACAGGTCATGGGCCTTCCCTATGTCGACTCATCCTCAAATGAGTATCTTGTGCGAAGTTTAAACATCGCGTGGTGCTGGCCACCCACCTCCTCGTGTGCCGTTCCGGCTAACAGGACTTACCCCGATAGTCTATTAAATGCTATACGGGGGATCTTTTTACTTCTTATATATGTACTGAAATGAGCCAACAGCCGTGGGTACATGTGCGTAATATCTACTTAACGTATATACACAAACACCCAAAGATACATTCAACACACATGCATCAATATTGCCTTAATTTTCATCATAATCATCATCGCCTTTTTATCATAACCAGAAACGCCATCATGTTATTTCATCTCTTTAATCCCTTAAATATCATTCACTGCACCCTGAAACGCATTGCAAAGGAATTTTGTGCATTATAATCACATCTGCATATTTAATATTCAATGCTGGGAAATGGACGATTAACTGAAACCCAAATTGTCGTTGATTTTATTTCTACTGGGCCGAAACGATCAATTCTCGCAGTAGTGTCTGCCCATTGTTCTGATGTGAAAATTATTTCTCATGAGCTGTTCCGCCATCAGTGTCGGACATTATACTGGTAGGAACCTCCTGGTTACACCAGCCCACAGGGGATTATTGTTTCCGTCCGTCGTGCAGGGAGTGGCTGGGTGGGGAGAGAGGGGCTGGGTGGGGAGGGGAGGGTGGGGAGGGGCTGGGTGGGGAGGGTGGGCCTGGGTGGGGAGGGGCTGGGTGGGGAAAGTGGGGAGGGGCTGAGTGGGGAGGATGGGGCTGGGTGGGGGGTGGGAGGGGTGGGGCTGGGTGGGGAGGGGCTGGTCACCCCGTGGTGCCCTTATAAAACTCAACGTTTAACCTACTCACGCCGGCTTGTGCCCGCCCTCACAGTCGGGCATATTTGCGGAATACACCACGCCGCCGTTGATCCTGGCCATTGACCGAGCAACCCAACGTTCCTACCAGCTCCCTCCGCAGGACAATGTGTTTCTTATGCAAGTCCTTCTGCTGTGATAGCTACGAGTGCCGCCAAGTGTCATTGGCAGGAATGGCAATTTTAATTGCGACAAAAACAAAACCTTTCATGGGAAATCTGACTCCACATCGTTCGCCTCACAATGACAAAGTAAATATTGCTTGGATGTTGACTCATCACATCATCCCTCCTCGGGTTCAATAAAACTGCTACTGCTACCACTGCTACCACGTCATTGTATATAGAAGAGATAGGGGCCCCAACTATGGCAACTATGGCAAAGTGAATTCGTATATGAAAATAGGATTCCCCTTTTTATTTGTCAACAAAACAGGTGTTAAGATGTTAAAACGCCAAACAGAAGCATTTTACAAGGAATCATGTCTGCATTAACCACAATACCTGTGGTCAGAATGCAAACCAAAAACATCCTCTGATAATAGATGCATTGTCTTTGAAACGGATTGGTCCACACCAGAGACAGCTTTCTTTCGAGCCTGGTCTCCTTTTGGCGTCCTCTGGTCTAACACCGTTTGAGACTAGATCGGGGTAGAGTTAGGTAGAGGGTAGGGTTAGTGGTAGCTATAGGGGTAGGCCCGGTCGTAGCTGGGAGAGGGGACAGTCGGATGGTCTAGGTAGAAGAGATGAGTTTTAAGGGGTGAAACAAGTTTAATTCCAACCCGGGAATGAACTTGCATGCTTCCAGGCGTGAGCCAAATGCCACAACCGCAGGGCCACCCAACCATAAATTATTTTATGAGGCCACGACGAAGTTGGCAAGTAGATAAATAACCGTCAGCAGACACGACATTGTGAATGGGCTCCATGCAGTTGATCGTGTTGGTCTTGGAAAACGAACAGTGGAAAGTCAGTTCGGTTTCCACATTTACAATAAACGGAGCGGTACCAGGCCACGTCGTCTTTGGGCACGAATGTCACCGATTGTTGGGTTCCTCTTCTTGGTTCTTTCGGTAAAGCCACGTGGAAGGGAAATAATAAAATAATAAAAATAAAACATAATAAAATACAATTCTCACGACGTTTCGGCCACAACGCAAGCAGCCGTCCTCGAGTGAAGAACAGGTCTGTCGGAAAGACAGCGTCTGAATGAACACCACCAGGCTTGGCAGCGTATATTTAACCTGGGTTGGAGGGGGAAGAGCGCCTTGACAAAGGAATTTGCATATCAAGAGGAATTTAGCATATTTATGGGAAATGTTGGGTTCCTATCAACAAACGACAATTGGTCCTGCTGCAATGCACACACACACACGCGCTTTGTAAAGGCCATGGTCAGTGTACGCACCCAATACAATTTTGCACTGCTGGCTTTGGTGAACTTCCGCTTTTGTTTCGCAGTTTTTTTTGTCCACCATTGTGCATAAGTGGAGATTATATATTCATCACTACCTGAGTTTGATTCCCGCCCACGGCTAACATCACCCCTCAGTGGTATCTCAATCAGTCCTGGACGCCCACCCCATTCACCAACACCCATTGGTCAGCGTGGTGAAGTATGCACAAACAACGTGCACGACTGATACTACGCGGGCAGGCTTTGCGCCAAGAGAGATTGACGAAGCAGTGTGTGTGTGTATATTTCACAAATTGACACAAAACAACGGGATGATGGTTAGTGGCAGCCAAAGTATTTGAAGGCTCCCGAGAGGACGTGCACCGAGGAGATGCCACGCCACCATCCGGTTGTGTGCAGGTGTTTTACCACGTGGCACAATCGTGAGATGTGGCATTGTCTTTGGGAGGGCGGGAGGAGGGGTGTTGACCATGGCTGATGATTAGAATTTCGAACAATAGATTTCCTCAATTTTGACTGAAAACTTTCGTGACTGCAGGAATTCATATTCTTTGGTTCTTTCGGTTAAGTCATGTAGATGGAAAATAATAATAAAGTGAATAAAAATAAAATAAAAATAAAAACCACGACGTTTCGATCACAACACAAGCGATCGCTTCAGGAAGACGATCGCTTATGCATTGAATCGATGCATAATTAATTGCCAATTCGTCAGATCCTTCCCTCTTCCCGTCATTGCTAACTTTTAAGATGACTTTAATTGCATGAAATAGTAAACATGTAACAATGTACCGATTCATGAATTAAACATAATTCTTAAGCTCACTATAAATGTGTACAGTTATGCGAAATTGTATTAAAGTGCGGCTGTTCAATTAATTTTTCACACGCAAAAAATGCAGCGCTGAGAATAAAAAAAAACAATTTAACTACAAACATCTGTACACGTTTCAAACAACTCAAAAGCGCGTACGTAAACAGGCGGAATTCGTGCATTGTGCAAACGCCATCAACACAGGCAGCAGTGAGACAGATAAATACAACTGGTCCGGTTTCATCCTCATTAAGACCCATCAGTGCAGCGCAGTCATCAATGTGTGTGTGTGTGTGAATGTAGTCACCAAGAGATATCCACAGCAAGGCGTGGGTAAGTACATCACCCCGAGTGTGCACTTGAGGTCACTGGAAGAGGTTTCGAAAGAAATTCTGTAATCTCTCGTCCTGCGGGTCGTTCACCAAATCGAGTCCCAGATCGATATTCGATCTCATGACGTAATGCCAATCGCGGAATTAAAATAAGAATCTAAAGATTTAAAATAAGGTGTAAGGGAAAATTGGAAAAGTATATTTTTTAATGTTGCTAAAACTTTAAAAGTCTGAATACTCAAGTCGTACATTTATCATGAAATTCACATGGACCGAAACTGTGAGAGCCACACATGCTTACAATTCATCACCACGGGGGATGGTCTGGATATTGTATGAAAAAAATGCGATATTAAAGAATACTTGAAAACAGGTGGGATGTTACAGGGGGCGGTGCATTTTTGACCACAGTGCTGCCTGCCGCTGAGTGAGGTGGCATTATTCATCAGCGTTGTCCATCACGGCACATGTGCGCTTTGTTAACATGAAAGGAAGAGGTGCACTTAAAACATTACGATTACCCGTGTCTCCATTTTCTTCTTACTCTTCATAGTCTTTGAATGCGTTGAATTGCGACGCGTTTGTGGGGTAGCTATTGACGAACGTACGCTGGCGGTGGTGTTGAGGTTTGCTTTCATTACTTTAACTGTGGACACGTAATCAGACATACTGTACGTTCACTGGATTATGTGAGAATCAATGGTCCAAAGGTGTTTGACTTGCGTGGACATTGGCTCGTGTGATCGCTGCAGTCACTGGAGGCGCTATTTTCACCGCAATATACACAGGCATTTGATTTTATATGCCGTGAACAAGGGCTAGTGCCTGAAACGTCACCAAGTAAATATATACCTATATTTATTTGTTGGTCACATCGTTGTTGACGAATGTGACTTTCTGTTAACAAGTATGATTTTTTTCATATTATTGGTTCTATCGGTAAAGTCACGTAGAAGGGAAAAAAGAAAGAAATTAAAATAAAACGTAATAAAAATTCTCACGACGTTTCGGCCACAACGCAAGCAGGTGAAGAAACAGAGCTGTCGGAAAGACAGCGTACTATTATTATGTTGTATTTTTTTTTATTTCCCTGCTACGTGACTGTACCGAAAGCTTTCGATCTCAAAATGATTTTTTCAATCGAATTGGGACCCAGATTCGTGACAGATTAATCGAATCGCAGTGGGGCAGAATCATGAAATGTCAAATAAAAATCCAGAATCGTGGGCCCACACTGATTGCCATGGACTGACGCAACCTGCGGCATCGGGTGTCTGCATTCGGCTCTTTAAGGACCGCTTCGTTCCGTTATTTATGAAGGAACACCGTTGCGTATTCACGCGGATTGGTGCCTTTTGAAACATAAACAGGGTGCTTAAAAAAAGAATGTTAACACTTATATGGGACTATTGTTTTTAATGCAAAAAGAACGGCTAATACACTGTAACATGATAAATGTATGCTAATAGCTTTTCAAAGTCAAAGAGTCTCCACTTGATTCTAGATTTGAAGCTTTCGTGACTGCAAGGATTCATACTCTCAGGTTTTTTCGGTAAAGTCACGTAGGGAAAAATAATAATAAAAATTATAATAGAAATAAAATAATAAATCACGACGTTTCGGAGGCAACACAAGTCTCCGTCTTCAGGTGGGACCGTCACAGCAAAATTTACTGTATTCTTTACCTACGTGACTTTACCGACAAAACCTAAGAGTATGAGTCTCCACTTGTTCGCCGTCGTTGTCAACGCGTGCCAGGAATCTTCTCCAGGTGGTCTCCAGAGCCCAAAGGCAGCACATTTCCCGTGGGCATCGTTGTAAATTTTCGGAAGCGTTAACACTTTTTTGAAGCACCTTGATTTTTTTTTGTTCGTACCGAATTCGAAAAAATAAATGTCTCTACTTGTTAGTTTGATTGCCCACCCCTGGTCATGGCCTCATAGGTCCCAACCGTCTGCAAGGTTCATGCACGCACAGCGGCTTCTCCACGCGCCGTTCGGTGGAACAGAATTGTGGCCAATGGGGGGCACTCTGTCTCCACTCACGCCGTGGCATTTCGGTAACAAATATTGCGGACTTTGTTCTGCAGGGTGCTATTAAGTATGCAGCCCGCATTGCCTTCTGTTGCAATGGGGGTTTCTCTTTCATTGGACTAGCACGGGTATTAAAATTGGTCGACAGTCAGCATTATCCATCAAACGCATTGATAAGCGAATGACACTAAACATTATTTGTCACCAATGTAGCCGGGAAAACGCTGCTAAGTATTCGCGACTCGTTCATGTTTGAGTGAGCCTATGTTTAGTATGTTGGGCTTTTTGAAAATATCTCAACGTGCTTATTTGGCTATATTTCCCCACTGATTTCTGATTCCCCTCTCCACAACGGACAATTGAATGCAGTTATAAATAAATCGATGGCTCCATACGTTTGCAGAGGGAGGAGAGAATTTGAATATTTAGGCGTGGCTTTCGGAGCCAGATGATAGGCGCTTCATCAGCAGTGTGGAGGAAGGAACCCCTGAGTCGTCCATCTGAGAAGTCCACCTGAGGAGTCCACCATCATGCCCAATCAGGGGCCACTCGTCGACAATGTGTGACACGGCCTGTCGCTGACCACATCCAGTGGACGGACTGGGACTAAAAATCGGCTCAGGCATTCGTCAACAAACCGGCCCAAATTGTCTTGCGATCTCATTGGCCAATTTGGTCCAAAAAAACAAATGGGACGTTCAGGTGCAATATTTGAGGTTGCCAAATATGGGACTTAATGCCAACTGAGAGCGTAAATAAGCAATGAAGCGTGCACATTAGAGGTAGTCAAATATTTGAATACTAAAAAATAACTTTTTTTTTTACTTACACAGACCGGCCCACCAGTCTTCTGAATATACCGGCCCACCGATGCATTTGCCCGGTCTGCCCTTTGGCCGGTCCAGGCGTGACCACATCCACAGTGGGCTGTGGTCACGTGTGCCCCTGGGCATGGAGGTTTCCTGCACACAGTCCCTGCAGGCCGGTGTGGAACCTCTAGAGCAGGCCCCGTGGCTGGTGCGGCAGGACCTCGCCCGGTAGATGAACAGTGGGGTCGGCGATTAGCAAGTGGTTCCTGTTGTATGGAGTGGACCGTTCCTCACGCAATCTCGATACCACCGACTGGTCCTCGTGTGGCATGCGTGTAGCGCGACATGTAGATCGACTTAGAGGATTTTAAATACGTGAGAGATTTCTCTCATTTATTCCTCTAATTTGAGTGTGGTTGCTTAAAGTGGACCTTCCTTTTATTTGTCAGATGACCCATCCTCTCTCCCCCCTTGCCTCCCCCGTTTCTTGCCTATATAACCTCTTGCCACGGCAGCTTTTTCGCCTACTTCAGCAGTTTTCTTGCTGTTGGTTGTTCCACCTGATAAAGATTGCCTGTGTTGCGATCGAAACGTCGTGATTTGTTTAATTTAATTTTATTTCTACCTACGTGACTTTACCGAAAGAACAAAAGAGTATGGACCCATCCACGGTTAAACGTGGACAATGGGAAGAATTGAGGCACCGATATTAAGGTTTTGTGTTGCAAAAACCAAATGTGAGGAGTACGTCGTTCTGTTTACACATTTTATCACGGTTGGCTACACGCCTACGATTATCAAGGTTGGCTATGCACGAAAGAAGTTCAACATACGTACATATAAACACGAGCGTGTTCGGCCCAGTGTCCTCTTGGCTTTCTGGACTAATATTAACAAGCAGCGTTGGTTTAACGCAAGTAAATCCTGCACCAGTTTCGTGCATCTTGGTACCCGTCAGTAAAAAATGCTGCTGGCTTATCAGATGTTATTGGCAAGAGCACTCCAAAAAGTTGCGTATGAATTTATGCTTGGACCTATTTGGGGGTATAGGTACTGTGATAGGAGGCGCATGACAAACAGCTGTTCAGATAAGAGGCATGGCACTTCAATGTCAATCCAGCCATGTGGTGTGCGAATCGGAATGTTGTGCGTTTATACTTTTCCCATCATCCCACCAGAGTTGAGAAAATGCACACCACACTGTGGGAAGTCAATTTTTTTATTAAAAAAAAAATTCTGATGCAAAGACTGTCTCCCTACATGGGAATGGCCAAAAGTCCGTGCCAGAAAATGAGATGATCACCACCCCCAAGGTCAAGAGGCTCAAGCAAAGGAGACGCGCTGACATTTTATTACACGCGTGAGATGGACCACGGACCATGCGTGCGAGGGCAAGATATTGCAACTTGTGCACTTGCAAAAGTTGCACTCGGTGTCGATGCATCGGCTGTGTCACGCCAGCGGATGGTGGTGCGTCTGCTATATGTATGTTGACTTTATTTCACACCGTACGCAGCCAACCATGCTAATTGGAGGTGCGGGAGAAGGACAACACACTAAACACAAAATACAGTTCTACATAAATGAGTATTCGATCTAGATTTAAAAGTGCATAGCTCCAGTGGCTTCCTAATATCGGAAGGAAGAGCATTCCAGACGGCCGCAAAAGCGCATCTGAAAGCGCACGATGCGGTGACCGTCTTTGTTCGATGGTAAGGGTAAGTTTGCAGCGAGGATATTTACGCACAACCCCAGATTGCAAAGGTACTGAACCAAGATGACATCGGGTTTTGAAGTTTGACTAACAATTCCCGATTGTTTGGCCCCTAAACATTGAATGCACATTTTCGTGACCGAGCCCGACAGAAGGTTGCATCTGGAGGTTTGTAAGGCTATTGAATCAACACACAAAACATGATTTAAAAAAAAGCCTGATTTTCAAATTTGCCGCACCGTCCACACCTCCCTCCCTCACACCGCACAAACGTTGAAGACTCAATTTTTGTTTGTTATTTACTACTTTGGTTTTTAAGGTTGACCTTCAGACGTTTTTTTTAAGAGCTGAGAGCAACTGTGATATCATACTTCCCAATAGCTACATTTTTATTTTGCGGGTACCTTTTTGTAAGAATGTGCCACTAAAACCGACGTTAAAGTAGGCAAAGCCCGTCCACCTTCAATAATCATCGACTGACAGCGATATGCCGTTTACTGGTACGGAATATCGTGGGGCGTTCTTCCGCCTTCAGGGGCGAGAAGCAAAACCATCTTTGCTCTGCCGCCTGTCTCACACGCAGACTTCACGTGCACGAATCCCCACTCAGCTGTTAATGGCATGTCAGGACAAAAACGACGTCTCGTGTTTCCCCGTTGAAGCCCCGGAGAGATCTACGCGCGTTATAATGAGCGCAGTGGTTTGTTCCAAGCACCTAAATGACAGAGTGAAAATGTGTCGACTCTGACCCGACACCCAATGTTCTCGCAATATCGACAAAAGCGATACGCCATCCCGAGTGAGTCGTGCGCACACTTGTTACATGTCTAAACGTTGGCTTTATTTAAACAATGATCCCTCACAATGCCTTATTTATAGCGCACTCAGAGAAACGCTTTCAAATGCCAGTCCGATGGTACATGTTGTAGTCATTGTTCTTAAAATGTTGACCGACATGTACACAACTAGAGAATGGGACATTCGAAACAGAACGCCATTGCGGTTCCAATGATCTTGCCATTCACATGCTGCGTTATGTATCATTTTACATTTACGAGCTGTATTTAGTGTTTTACTGCTCTCCTAACATTTTACTATACTTAAGTACCATTCGGACTCCACCATCTGCGCTATAAAGAAGATGTGTTGAAGTGGCCCATATAATTCAAATACCATGAGGACTGAGGTCATCAGCGCATGGAAAGTGGATCAGAAAAACACAACGTTGGGAAATCAATATAATAATACCCCGATCCATGTCACCTTGAGAATGAAAAGACTTCTACAAGAACGCATTCTAAAGTCCGTAGGCATGGGTGTGAGTGTGGGGGCAAAATCAACACCCGTGTACACTCAAGGTGAAGGTGCAGCCTGCAATGTCTTGCTGTCACCACTGCTGGCACAAGGGCCTCCATTAGAGTGGGCTCCTGAGTCCCCCGTTAGAGGGCATTTGGCCTACTCTTCCAAGCTGGCCAGATAACTTTTATATGTACACGATCTAACCCCAAATACACCTTTATTATGGACACAATTAGTTGCGAAAGCCTACGTGTTCAACTGATCTTTGGAAAAGACGAGAGTACCCACACTTTACTCCACCAACAAGGCACTTGCCGATTTAACGACTGTCGCACCCATTTATACTGCTAGGCAGAATGAGGTGTGGTCATTTTATAAACTTACTCTTTGGTTTTTTCGGTAAAGTCACGTAGGTAAAAAATACAATCAAATAAATGAAAACAACTAAATTAATTTTAATGTAGTTGTTTTCATTTATTTTATTTATTTTACCTACGTGACTTTACCGAAAAAACCAAAGAGTATCAATCCTTGCAGTCACGAAAGCTTCAAATCTAGAATGTTATAAACGTGTCCACTGATTCAACTGCCAGGGCTGGGAGATCAAGCCAGCTACTTTCTCATCACATGTCATGCAGATTTACGTCGCGAATTGGGCCAGTGTGCTGACCATTATACAGCGGCAGCACCCCCACGCACGTTGGAGTGTGTTTTTAAAACACTGGGCATTACGTTAGCCAGCAGAAGTAGGGATTCATTGGGTCTGCTTTGGGCTTGATTGGCTCGTGCAACCTGAGGGCTTGGAGCTTCAAACAGGGACTGTGAAAGTGAATACCTCTATGTTCATGCATCTCTAACCTGCCTGGGTTTTATTTTGTTTCGTGCAAATAAATACATTGATGTATTAGTCGTTTTATAGCCACATTTTTTTGCCGAAATAAAACTAATGGAAATTCACTGGCAGTGTCAAGGGCTTGTTTGACACTCAGGACAGCATTTTGTCATGGGAAACTACTCAGGCTGAACAGTGGCGCAGTTGTTCGCATGCTGCGTTTGTGAATCTAACAACCTGAGTCACAATTACCCACGAGGACTAACATATCCGAACCGGTCCTGGGTCCTCCTTTCGACAACCCACCACCCCCCATTGATCAGTGTGGTGAAGTATGGTAGAATCCCCATGACCTAGACTGCAGAGTAAACCATTTTTGTTAACGATTTTTTTTTACCAGGTAAGGCCCACTTGAGCTTTCTAGCTTTTTTTCAGAAGCGCCCTGGCCACGAATGATATCAGAAGATTATTACGTGGATATTTAAAGCAGCCACCTCCGATTAGTATGGTTGGCTACGTAGTCCAATTAGCTTGTACGGTGCGAAAGTTCTACATACATACTCCAAACGCATTTTCCTTAATGTGGAAGTAAAAACAGGAGGACTCGGAGAAAAATCACTGTGGCCATGGGGAGAACAAGCAAACTCTAAATATGCAGGTGTCAGGGTCGGAATCGAACCCACGTCCTCTTGTAGACCAGGCGAGGTCGGTGACATCTCGCCACCCTGGCATAGCGAAGCCCTCATCCAGGAGTGGAATCACAAGTGGGCCTTACATGTGCATGTGAACGCAGACCACGACACATTCCCATCCTCGTCCACTTTCCTCTGCTTTACCTGCCCAGTTGATGGTGCTGTTTCCCTGCGTAGGCAGCTGTGTTTTTCTGTATGTGGCCAATGCCACGTTTTGTACTCTCACCACTTGGCTATGGAAAAATAAAAACGCGTGCCGGCACCAATATTGAAGGTTTTGTCTCCTACGGAACTATGCAGCCACTAATTAGGTAACTATTTATACGCCATCAGAGAGCATTGGCTTTATTTATTCTCACGAAGCTCCATGGTGTAAAGGCAGTCTCCAATTCGTGTAATCCACTTAGCCACTCTACTTAAGTGCTATGAAGAAGGGCCAATGTCCAAAACGTCAGCGAGTACATATATCTATTTAAACAGTTACGGACACATGTTTTTGAGTTTTTTGTTGTTTGTCATTGTGCATCACAACCAACGCAGCTGCTGCAGCAATAGCACCAAATCATGTATTTACGTATGTTTGTATGTTGAACTTCTTTCGCACCGTACGTAGCCAACTGTGCCGATCGGAGTTGCCTCTAGTAGAGACCCTTTCTTCAGCAGTGGTGTGAGCAAGCAACTACAGGGCTGCCCCTTTACCTTATTTCACCGTGTTGCATGTAAACAATATCATAGCTGCAGTTGAGTCGATGGTTTCTGCGCAAATGTGGGAATCGTAGATCCCGTAATAAATGTATAACGAAAAAATGTAAATGTTTTCAAAAAGTTTGATTTATTATTGAACACCTGCACGCGGGAGGAGAGTAAATAAAAGAGCTGTCTCCCACATTATTAATCTGCACCCAGCGCCGCCGTTCGTAGCTGAAAATCCCGGCATCTGTGAGAAGTCATTTATCCTCTGCGGTGTCACCAAACTCCATTAGGGCATTCTTCGCACGGCGCACGCTCGCTATGCACACCGCTCGCTGCTCGTGCGATATTGGGAAGCCACTGGAGCTATGCACTTTTACATCTGGATTGAAAACTAGTTTCGTTAGAATAGCGTTTAGTTTGGTTGGTTGTATACCCCCCCGCACCTCCGATCAGCACGGTTGGCTACGTACGGTGTGAAAGAAGTTCAACATACATACACATATATTGCTACTCGCCATGGTGGCGAGATGTTAACTACCTCGCCTGGTATACAGGAGGTCATGGTGCTCGATCCCAACCCTGACGCGTGTATATTTTCAGTTTGCGTGTCTCTCTCCCCGTGGTCGAGTTTATATTTCTCTGGGTCCTCTGGTTTTTTCCCTCCACATTTAGAATCAACGGGTTTTGAGCATTTACCTTAAATTTCCACTTTATAAGCCAGTTCGTTGAGCTGTCATTTGTGGCCAGGTTTCTTCTGACAAAAATATAGCTCAGTGGTCTTACCTGGTAAAATAGAAGAACAATTGTTTAGTTGAATAATGGAGTAGTGATTTGTGAGGAGTGACCGGTGATTGCCTGTAGAGTGGCTCTCCAGAGCTGCCTCCAAGTGGAGGTCCTTCCACCAGCAGTGGACTGAGTAAACCATTGCAGGTCTGCACCTTTACCTAAACATTGGTGTGTTGGAGGGCAATCCACAACATTTTTCGAATTGTTAAACGCGCGTTCACCTGACAACTGTATCAATCGGCTGTGACAGGTGGTGGAGGGTTTACAACACACATTGCACTCACGCGCTCTGACCCAACGAATCAATTATGAGTCATTGGACAAAAGTGTAGTGATAAAACGGCGGCCACATGAGAGGGAGTTCCCGACAGAACGACCACCGTGGAGATGGAGCGATGAGGTCACTTCCTGTGCAGGAGTGAGATGGAGTGTGGTACCACAGGTCGGTGAGGGGTGCGCGACACGTGGGGAGGCTTTCATCCATCAGCAGATGGACAATGAACTATGGCATGAAACGCGGCCTCCCCGTCTGATTTCCACACAACCCCTTTGTAGCCCCGGCACCTGGGCCCTTCCAGCCCACGTGCCTCAAGTGCTGTTGCACTGCCCATCACAACATGCGATAGCAGTGGCACTGCGAGATTGCAAACTATAAAAAAAACTATAAACTATTTTTATTTCACCAGGTAAGGCCAACCCAGCTGTATAGCTGTTCTTCAGAAGCGACCTGGCCACAAATGATAGCTCAACGTAGCGGGCTCATCACGTGGAAATGTACAGCAAGCCAAATAATCTAAGCGCATGTTTGTAAATGTGTAGGGGAAAATCGGAGGAACTGGAAAAAAGTCCACGCGACCACAGGGAGGACATGCATACTCTAAATATACAGCAGGCGTCAGGGTCGGGATTGAACCCACGATCTTCTGTAGACCAGGCGTGGTAGTTAACATCTCGCCACGGTGGCGCCCACCAGATTAGACGTAGGTTGTATTCCTCACACCGCTTGTTCGCTGGCAAAAATCGCTTCATTATCACTCGAAAAAAAGTGTTCCCCACAAATTATTATTTTTAAGTGTAAAAAATGCGCAGTCACTGGAAAAATCATGTTTAATAAGTACTGTATTGACTTTGTCCACATTTCTATGGATGAAATTTTGGATTATTCAGTTCTCTGAATATTTCAGTAAACAAACAAGATGATTTCAAACAACATAGAACAATTTTGTGGTTATTCTATGGCAAATCAAATTTGATACCTATTTAAAACCATGGTTCGTGATCACAACTTCCGGTATTTATAGTAGAACCACTCCTGTGTCAGAGCCCAGCCTTTTCAATGGCTCATCGTACGTTGTCAATCCGATGGATTAACAAACAAATTCACTCCCATGAGTGAGAGGACATTCATTCTACTCTGCTGTCCCCACAGTCCAGAACGTCCTTACCCCAGCCTCCTGTGCTGTTGACTCCCTGCCCCTGTTCAAGTGTGGCATCAAGACCCTCCTATTTGAGCTCTGCCTATAATTGCGGCTGCCGTTTTTTTCTCTCTAGAAAATAAAAATCCCCCACGGATCCTGTACGGCTTTCTTTAGAAATGGTCGCATGAGACGCAATATGAATCCCAAGGTGTGCTGCGACTTTTTAACGCCATTCCACAACTCTCTCAAACTCGGACACAATCGACAGCACGCGTGCCAGCCTGACACGCCCTCGCACCCTCACGTGGGCATGAGCAATTGGAAGCGGTCGCTTAAGCGAGGGGCGCTAAGTACACACGGTTATCTGCTCTGTAACTGGAAAACACGTGCAGGACTCCGCCCGAAATTATTGAGGAGGTCGGAACCGAGGGCGCCTCGACATCATTCCAAATTTAGACCGCATCTCCCTCCGCGGGGCTCTCGCTGTCCAGCTGCGCTGCTCGGCCACTGGTAGCGAAAACCGAAGCCAAGCGAAAACAACAAAAAGGACGGATGGAACGGAGGAGGGGTTGGAATCGCAGAAGCGGTGCAGCAGGGGGTGTTGTGAAATCATCGTGAGTGGCCGATCGGCAGTGACGCCTTAAGCGAGGAGGGGGGGGGGGCTTTTCGGGAATGTAAACCTCGAAGGTTTATCTGTCTCAAGCTCTCCCCTCCTGGGGTGGAGAGCGATGAATGGGGCCCTGGCTGGATTGACCGAGTCAGCATTAGCAGTTCCATCTCCCATCTGAGTTGGGTTAGGGAGCCTAAGCCAGCTTAGAGTGTTAGTGGGAATTAGCACCCTGGGTTAGGTTTAGCCGGCTAATTGGAGCCACAAGCAGCATTGGCTGAGTTTTGTTTTGTAATTATCTTCCTTCTCTCTGGGAACCCATGGCCAACAGAGAGAGATAAGACCAAACACATTTGTGAGTGAGATTAAACTTGTTGGTCTTGGTGCGTCCCTGCTTTATATTACAATTGTGACATCTCACGTGTAATAATTTCTCTTGTCATCATCATCATTTATTACATGGCGTGGCCAATGCACCCCATCTGGAGGCGTCATAGCAAAGGGGTATTTGAGATAATTACTCAGCAAAGAAGGCATTGCCGACCAAATGCAGTGCACAATTACAATAGAGTACAGTTTAGACAATATGTATAACAAATGAAAATGGACAAATGTGAAACTCTAAACTGTGCCTGAGACTGCTCTTTCCTCGTGCGCACTTCATTTGAGCGAATCAAATGAAAAACAGAACCATTTTCTATCATACTAGTGAGTGATTTGGAGACAATTAACTAGTTTAAGACCAATCAAGAAATAAAACGTGCTGCAGCTTGGGTTTGGCTGTCCTCATTTCAATTGGTGACCCAGAGTCAGAAGTAAAACAATTCTATTGGTGTTGCAGTGGCCAGGCTTTCCAGAGGATAACATTTACTTTCTACAAAATGGTACATCATTTATCAGCACCGGAGGATTACAGGATGAATCCACCCCGAACCGGGATTAGAACTCACTGCTCTGATTGTTCGTCGAGTGTTGTTACTGACTATACAATATACAAATCAAGTCGTGATTTTTTCTTGTCTTATGGGAAGACTGGCCTCTGCCATAAAAATGTGGAATTTACACCACTGGTTCATAACTCACGTCCGATGTGAGCATAACCCCTACTGCTCCTTTGAGCAGACTTTTGTTGGAATAATAGAAAAGAGATTTACCACCAAATTTCCATCCGGGTGAAAGCTTTGTTGGTAGTAATTGTCCATATAAATAAATTAATCGGTGTTCAACATAACATGCTCCCTTATCCGTTACAGGAGGGAGGTGCTGTTCACTTACAAGATGTTAAAGGCAATCCAGAGTATCGCTAAACACATGCTGATGGAAACCACTTGTCCAGAAAGATCATAGGCTGATGGAGTTAAATATACATTTCTTTCATGTTGGAAAAAAATACTCTTGTCTTCTTCTGTTCATATAGTGCAACGAGTCACCCTCCCAGCAATCCCAGGAATTGCCATGAGACAGTGTCACGATTCAATTCCAGCATCGATTATGCTTGAATTGAATGAAAACAAGACCAAGAATGCGAATAATTATTCTTGGTTTTGTTTTCATTCCTCGTTTCCTGCATAGTTTCCTGTTCGTCCGCATGGTTTGCAGCCGTGGTGTTGGTGTAATCCTCGGTGCAGCGGACTTGCAAGCCGGTTCGATTTGATCCCTGAGCGCGGCGGTTAAAATATTGAAACGCGAGTTGTGCGATTTTTTTAAAATCCCCCTCCTCGCTCGCCTCTGTCCACCCAGCAGTGTGTTTTGGATACGAAGCTGTCAGTCAATCTGCCCGTCCTCTCGCGGGTTGGTGGGGTAACGTGGGGCTTCTCCCGCGTTCCAATACACCTTGGCCAACATAACGGACTGGCTCTAATACCTTCCACAGAAGTGTTCGTCATTGCAAGGCCACTGGCCACCCCTGGTGGCCTTTAGCGCGGCCCCTGACGATACACAACGAGTAACCACACCCCCATCGTGCTGTCACACCCGCAATGGTTTCAAATGTGTGGCAGCCCTCACACCAGAGATGTCTTGTCGGCGAAAGTGCCCCCTCTGAAAATTCGCGAAATGACGCTGCTCTATCGGGGCTCTCTTGAACTCTCTCTAAGTGGAGGTCCATCCGAGAGCAGTGGCGTGAGCAAGCAATTTCAGGGCTGCACCTCTACCCCTTTCTTGTTCACTCACAGCCAAAATGAGAACACGAGTGCATCATCGACACGAATCGTAAAAGCCTGCAGCCGACACTGGCACTGCAGCCGACACTGGCACTGCAGCCGACACTGGCACTGCAGGCGACACTGGCACTGCAGCTGACACTGGCACTGCAGCCGACACTGGCACTGCAGCCGACACTGGCACTGCAGGCGACACTGGCACTGCAGCTGACACTGGCACTGCAGCCGACACTGGCACTGCAGCTGACACTGGCACTGCAGCCGACACTGGCACTGCAGCCGACACTGGCACTGCAGCCGACACTGGCACTGCAGGCGACACTGGCACTGCAGCCGACACTGGCACTGCAGCCGACACTGGCACTGCAGCCGACACTGGCACTGCAGGCGACACTGGCACTGCAGCTGACACTGGCACTGCAGCCGACACTGGCACTGCAGCCGACACTGGCACTGCAGCCGACACTGGCACTGCAGGCGACACTGGCACTGCAGCCGACACTGGCACTGCAGCCGACACTGGCACTGCAGGCGACACTGGCACTGCAGCCGACACTGGCACTGCAGCCGACACTGGCACTGCAGGCGACACTTGCACTGCAGCCGATACTGGCACTGCAGCCGACACTGGCACTGCAGCCGACACTGGCACTGCAGCCGACACTGGCACTGCAGCCGACACTGGCACTGCAGGCGACACTGGCACTGCAGCCGACACTGGCACTGCAGCCGACACTGGCACTGCAGCCGACACTGGCACTGCAGCCGACACTGGCACTGCAGCTGGGACTCGATGCGTGTAGCACGAGCGAAAGAGTCGATGTCCATCCGTGAATCATTGCAGGGCGTGCTCGTTGCTTATTCCTTTTCCACGAGCCGAACGGATGTGCCGTAACCCCCGGGCTGTACCGTAACCCGACGTAGCCAATCTTGACGCTGACACCGGCGGCCGCGTTGCGTGCAGGAGAGGGGAGAGAGAGACGGGGGGTGGGGGGGAGGGTTACGTTCGGAATCACCGCGCTGACAGCAACCGCCGCACCGCGGTTTTGCGGGGTCACAGCGAGCGCCGTTGCCGTCACTCCGCGCGCAACTCCCGCGAGGGCGCCGATGTCCGCGTCTTCTCCCAAAACCTCGCCCGATAGCTCCTTCACTCTGCCGCTCCCCCCGCGCTGCAGCCAGTGCGTACGTGCGTTGAACTCCTTTTCACACCGCACGTAGCCAAACCGTGCTCGTCGGAGGCGCGGGATGAAGGACAATAAGCTAGAGACACACAAGAAACGCAGTTGTAAAGAAATTAGTTCTCAATCTAGATTTAAAAGTGCGTAGCTCCGGCGGTTTCCTAATAACGTGAGGGAGAGCGTTCCAGACGGCCACGGCAGCTCATCTGAAAGCGCGCGATACGGTGGGCGTCTTTGTTCCAGTTGCTCGGGTTAGAATCCTCGTGCAGGGTCCACTGGCTCAGTTCCATGTGGGCCCTGCAGGCGTGCAGCCTCGTTTGTCTGGCCAAGGTGGTTCGGGCGGCTGGAGCAAGCAGCACCCTTTGAGCGTTCACAACCCCTGATTATGTTATGGAGAGAGCGGACCAGTGGCGGCTCCTGCAAAATCTCTCAGGGGGGGCAAATGTCTGGATGATTGATAAGGATAAGGTCCACCCATGCAATGGATAAATTAACAGCTTAAGCATGTAAAGGCAACTTCACTTCTTTAATATTAATGAAAAATAAAGTGACTCTTACAATAAATCTTGTTTGTTTATATACTCACTATTAAAACAAACCACTCAAGTTTATTTTATTAAAGATTCCACTAGGTAGCGATAAATTATATTGTTGGATGAAACGTGCTTACGTTTGATGACGTAAGCACGTATGATGACGTAAGCACGTTAGGGCAAGCCCTCCCGGAAGCCATAGAGAATGCATTGGAGCGCCCCCGTTCGAAAAAAAACATCTTTCAATGTAAGTCTATGGGACCACTCGGGGCGATTCTCAGCCGTAGTGAAATCGCCCCAAAAGAGGCGGTACTCCACAGAACGTGACATGACGCTGATTGGACTATATCCAGAGGCTGCAGTGACGGCTAGCGTGACTCTGTGGTTGAATGACATTGGTGGTGCGTCGCCCAATCGCCCTAATGAAGAAACCGCCCCTGGAGCGGACCCAAATCGATGTGATGTGTAGAATGTTCGCCATTCGAACCATATGGCGGGACCCCGGGGTCCCATAAGCCCACCCCCCGGCCCTCGCATAAACTGCGTTGCGACGTCATTGTATGTCTGTTGAAGACGAACGATACGGCGATCTATTCCTCTCGACGAGCTCTGCACGATGCGCTAATCAAAGTTTCAAAGTTTTGTTTCTTCTGCGCATGCGTCCTCGCTGCTGCGCTTGGACGACACGACAACAGACCGATCCGCGCCAGGCGGGTCGCGGCGCTGATGTGCGCGGTGGGACGGAGTCGCCAAAAATAAAAAAAATATATAAAATTACGATTTTGACTTCCGTTTATTCGGGACCCCGGGGTCCCGCCATAAGGTTCATCTGCTCACGACCAGTAATGTTTTGTATACACGGCAACCCACAGGTCAGGACACATCGGGTTATTATATTGATTTTAACAAATCACACGGTTGTTTAAATTATATTAACACATTCACGTTGGCTTCCAATAATATGAATGTATGTATAAATTATCTTTTGAAACGAATTTATATATTTTTTTACGATTACAGGTTTACTTACTGAACCACGATGCTTTGTCTTAAGTAATTCGGGGCTCTTTATCGACTTTGGATTTGAGGTGATCCCGCAGAAAATAGACAAATATACATTAATACAAATAATAACTTGAAGAATAAACTATTAAAATGTGTTAATGTCCGTGGAAAAATAAATGAAATAACCATATGTCCTGGTTTTTGGGCCACCTTGTATATGTATGAACACATCAATTCCTCGTTTGAATGGGGAGTCAAATACTTCAATTACTGCCAATGTCCTCTTATACATTTCAGAGCGCATGATGTACTCAAACACACTGATCAGTGTGTGTTGGTGAAGTGTGGAGAGGGGGGGGGGGGAATATTCGGGCGGCAGCAGTGGAGAGATGTCATGTCCCTCGCCTGGTATGCAGGAGGTCGTGGGTATGATCCCAACGCCTCTTGTATATTTGGAGTTGGCATGATCTCTCTCTTCCCGTGGTCGCATGGATTTTTATCTGGTTCCTCCGTTTTTTTCCCTCCACGTTTATAAACGTGCATTTAGAGTGCTGTATTTGGCTGCGAAAAACTTCCACGTGATGAGCCACTTCCTTGAGCTATCATTTGTGATAGCCAAGTCACTTCTAAAAATGAGCTAAATGGCTCAGTGGGCCTTACCTGGTAAAATAAAAAAATAGTAATTAGTGTTAGTTATTTATAATGTGGGGCTGGAGGGTGAATGGGGCGTGTCAAGACCAGTTCGTGAATCATTTACCACTCGATGTTCGCCATGGCTGGGAATCAAACTGAGTTCACCAGCTGCATTCCTCAGTCCACTCAGCACTGCATTCACTGCGCCACCCCCATGTGCATTGAGCTGGTTTCCAAATAAACGCGTTCGTACATTGATATTTTCTCGTATTAACTGCAAGTGATTTTTTTTCTTAGTTTCACTCTTCACAATAACACTCCGAACTGCAAATGAATGAATAAAAACACCGCAACTCACGCGCAACCTGTTTAAGGACGAGCAGTGGCAAACATCAAAAAGAGAATTTAGGATTCTGGGTGCATTTATCTTTATTTTCGAGAGCAGATTTACGCTTTTGCCGTCTTCTCCCCCAGGTCCATGTGCCCCAAGTTTCGACGGACGACGCACACATTGGTAATGAATGTCTGTGCCCGTGCTGTGAGTTAGAAGACTCCGTTGCGAAAGGGCTCATTTCGGTTGCCACATCCCAGCCGAAGCCCACAGCGCTCACAGTCGTGGCACGTGGCGCTGAGAGTGACAGTGTGTCTTTGAAAATGGAACGGTGGTCAAAATGCCCTCCGATGCACTTCCGGGCATTTATCACTTTTCCATCGACTCGCGGACACTTCACATTTACGTTCTGGTTGTTAAATGAAGTCAAGTGAAAGTGCCTCCCAAGCTCGATATATCACTCGGAACAATTGTATCTGAAAAAGAAATTGCAACGATTGTTTTCTGTTTCATCTTCTTGGTTCTTTCGGTAAAGTCACGTAGAAGGGAAGTAATAAAATAATACAAATAAAACATAATAAAATAATTCCCACGGCGTTTTGGCCACAACGCGAGCAGCCGTCCTCAGGTGACGGCTGCTCGCGTTGTGGCCGAAACGTCGTGATAATTATTTTATTATGTTTTATTTTTATTATTTTATTACTTCCCTTCTACGTGACTTTACCGAAAGAACCAAGAAGATGAATCCCTGCAGTCACGAAAGCTTTAAATCGAAATTTGTTTTCTGTTTGCTTAGATTTAAATAAAAAACGACAGTGTCAGTGCTCGTCTGCATTGGTGGCCACTAAACACAACAATAGTGGGGGAAATTCCACATTCCTATGGAAGTGCCCTTTCTCTCCAAAGGATGACTCCCAATGCAGTCGTGTGGAGAGGTACTCACTTTAATTCTAGATTTGAAGCTTTCGTGACTGCAAGGATTCATACTCTTAGGTTTTTTCGGTAAAGTCACGTAGGTAATAAATAAAATAGAAATTAATAAAAGTAAAATAAAAAAAATCACGACGTTTCGGAGGCAACACAAGCTTCCGTCTTCAGGTGGAACCGTCACAGTACGATTGCTGTATCAAGTACTAGATACAGCAAAAAAACCTAAGAGTAGGTACTCACTTTATCAACCCCAGAAGTGTGGGATATGCTGAATTTAATTGAACCATCCATCAATTGTGAGTTGAGTGCTCAAACCACGGTGCTGCTGATGCTGCTTCCTCGCCGGGTTTCCTGCTGGTGGCCATGCCCATTGTTGGTTACACTCAGTGTCAGGGTTCACACTGGTCATCGTTAGAGCGAATTTTAGATGTAGCGGTTCACCACCCACCCCCCCACCCCCAGCGAATGTGATGCATTGTCATGATTCAGGGTGACGATTCTATTCAAGAATCCATTGCATGCGAATCCAGTGCCTTCAACATTCATGGATAAAAAAATAATTAATTATTAAAATTATATTCGATACTCACATCGTAAGCTTAATCATAGATATCCATCGATTCCTCCCCTACCGGCTAGGGTTATGGCCATGTCTATATTTCTGACTGGTGTAACAGCTAGCACTGGGGTTACGGTTATGGCTAAAGTTTCAGTTACTTGGTCTGATGCCAATGTGGCATTAATGCTCAACTTCCACTTCGAAGACTTGGAATTAAAATCCTGGTCAGGGGTCGACACTCATCCATCCAGAGAGTTTAAAACAACTTCCACTCTGTGGGAAGTCAACATTGTAACTCTCTACTCTTTGGTTCCTTCGGTAAAGCCACGTAAAAAAATAATAATTGATCACGACGTGTCGATCGCCACACAAGCGCGAGGACGATCGCTTGTGTGGCGATTGAAACGTCGTGATCTATTAAAAATTTTCTACCTACGTGACTTTACCGAAAGAACCGAAGAGTATGGATTCCTGCAGTCACGAAAGCTTCAAATCAAGATTGGAACTCCTATAGAGAATCGGCCTTCTGCCATGCTAATGCGGAATTACTACACCACGAGCTAATAAGAGATGAGCACCACCCCACACTTTTGCACGAGCAGGATGATACTTTGAATTTAGACTCTTTTGAGAGAGGCGCTAAGGCCGGAGTTGGCCTTGGGCGTCTGTTGACGTTGATGGGCAGGGTGAGTGCTGGAGCTGGGGCTATGGCGTAGGGTGAAGGCCACTGATCCTCCATCCCCAAAGCTCAGAGACCTCCACTCCAATGTGGGCATCGCTGAGCCACATCACTTATGTTAACGCTACATCGCTCTTACATTATTATTATATTTCCCAGCAGTCTCCTCGCAAAACCAAAAAAAAAAACCTCTCTCGTCCTGAGATACCACAGGCGCACATACCAACGCGGCGCGTACTGACACATCATAAAAGCGCGTCGTTTTTCAGCCCGCTGTGGGGCTTTTTTTAGTTTTTTGACACTTTCTGCCGGCCCTCCGGCCCTCGCTTCAAGCCCGACGTGACGGCGCAGTCCGGCGCAACGAGCGGCGCGGTGTGAGCCGCTCGCTCGAGTTCCCCATGCGTTGGGCCCCTCCTGTTGAACCTCTCTCTCTCCTCCTCCTCTCTCTAGCTCGCTCTTGGCTCGTGCGTCGCTGGGCCCGTTCCGGCAGCAGCGGAGAGAAAATCCTGTGGAGAAGAGGGAGCAAAAAGAAAACCGTCCGCTGACTTTTGTAGACAGCGAATTGCTGCGCACTCCGAGTCAGAGTTTTGTTTTTTTCAAAAGTGAAAAAACGGACAGAAAGGGGGGGGGGGGTGGGTTTGGAATTGGGGACTTTGGATAAAACATTCAAAATCACCCGCAGACACACACACGCTATGCATGTGCGTACATATGTATATATCCATGGCCGGCTAGGAATTGCTTTTGATGTCAAACTTTAATTAAGAATGTCATTATATTTGACAATGGAGTGAAAATAAGTGGACTATTTATGATGGCAAAAAAAAGTCAGTTTTCTGAGTGGTGCGCTCTGCAGCACAGGCGCGGAAACCCCCGTGCAGTAGGAAACACAACACTGTGTTTGCTACTGCACGGGGCAGCGGCAATCTGTGCCTGCAGCCCCGAAGATATGTACTGGAAATTCCACATTCCTGAGGCGGGGCCCAGTCCATCCGAATGACAACCAACCACGGACTCCCCGCAGCATCGTGCTAATTTACTGCGGTTAAATGTATCTATCCTTGTTATTGTTTCATCGGGATGCTTTGTTTTTTGTCTGTTGTCCCGTAACTGTGGAATGCCGTTGCGTATATATCTTGAGAAATCTGTGGCTGATTTTGCATCCATTCATACTGAAGAATCATGTTCGTGTTTAAGAGGTGAGCATATGGTCAGGTTTAAGGATTTGGCAAGTGGTACCTCTTAGGCTAGTATTCAGTGATGGTTGTGTTGGCCCGTTTGGGTCTCGAAGCAGAACCCCCCCCCTACCCCCTTTAAATTGTATCAACTCCAAGTGAGATGGTAAAGAAGATATGGGCACGAGATGGAGGTGTAGCGAGATGGGAGACACGTGGACGAAAGATAGAAGTGTAATGCATCGAAGAGAAGACAAGTCCTATATAGTTGAGATAAAATGTATTAAAGATGGAAAACGTCGACAAGAAACAGATGGGGTGAGATGAGAGAAGAGATACAGACTTTTTTTTACGTTGATTGATTTATGTTTTTAAAGATTTTAAAATTATCTGATGTTTGGGGCACCCGTATTTGAATCGTGGGTCCGCTTAAGCTGCTTAGAGCCCTACACTTTTTTTCCGAGTGCTGCCATTGCTCATCTGTGAGTCATATTTGAGATATTTGAGATATTTGAGATATTTGAGAATTTGCATGACCTTGTCCTTGTCATATTTACGTCGGGATGTGAATGTGCTGTTGTCTGACCGTCGCTGCATTCATAGATCGTTTTGTGCACAGATATAACGGCTATGTTACATAAACTATGGTCAACGATTAAGCGTTTACGGCTAGGCTTAGTTTAGTTCTTCCGGCACGGAAAGTGAGACAATGGGCGGCACGTGTATTAAATACCTGGGGTGCCTCTGTTCACCCAACAGTGTAAATGCGCTCACCACAGTTAGTCTATCGGCGTGTGGTGGGGTCAAGCGCGCGTGTGTGTGCGTGTGTAGGGGTGGTGGTACTCCAGGCTCTTCAGAGGCTCACTCTGGTAGAGGCCGTGCCTGTCGGTAGGGGTTGTGAGCAAGCAAGTGCAAGGCTCTTCCTCTTCCTTCAGTCAGTTTAGTTCGCACGGCATCTTGCGCCATGGGAACCAATTTGCAGGGCTATTTAAAGTGCGGATCTTCAACACTTTGGTACTTTTGCAGTTGTGATCAACAACAGTTTTTTCTTTTTTTAAGAAAAAGACATAAAAGGCACGGTAAAGAATTCTCGCAAAATATTCTGCATTTGGCATTTTATGGTACTGTTAATAGGCGAGCAAAGTTTTACACTGCGCAAGCCACGTAAATAATTATTGCAGCGTTTTGATGTGCTCTTAGAAAATGTTCTTACTCAGCCCTTGGGAGAAAGAGGGGGGGGGGGGAAGAAAAAAAATCTCCTCTCTTTTACGGTGCTATTGCCAGAGGAATTGGAAAGCAGGAACACATGCCCCTCTTTGGAGAAAATACAGCTCCAGCCGCCCAGCCATCTCTTGTTCCTGTCAAAAAATCAGGGCCCCATACCTACCAACACCTCCGCTGAGACCTGCCCATATTTCTCATCTAAGAGTCAAGAAGCGGCACTGTACAATGAGAGTGGAAGGGCGAGCGAGCGAGAGAGAGAGAAACACATGCTACATTGCGATTGATGTGATGTCGAGTTGCTCTTATGAAAAGCTACGGGTGTCAAAGTGCTCTGCTTAGCTCCACCATTCAATCGCATGCGCTTATTATTGCATTCAATATAGGTTGAAAGTGCATTGGTTGTGCATGCATGCGCGTGTGTGTGTGGGGAGCGGTAGTGTAGCGGTTAGCGCGATGCACTACGAACCCGGCGACCCGAGTTCAATTCCCACTCATGGCCAACACCAGTGATGGTTATCTGAATCGGTCCTGTGCCTCTCCCAGGTCGACTCAGCCTCAAATGAGTACCTGGTGCGATGTGTAAACATCGCCGCTAGGGAGACAAAGGCGGCCGCGCGTGGTGTTGGCCACCCACCCCCTCGTGTCCCCTGCCGGCATTCAGAGGTGCTCGCTAACAGCCCTTGCCCCCAACGGTCTGTCAAGGCTACACGGGGGAGCCGTGTCTTTGTATTTATGTGGAGCGGTGGCATGGTGCTTCGCGCACTGGACCACCGTTTTGGTGACCCAAGTTTGATTCTTGGCCACGAGGAATACCAATGGCAAGTTTTCGCTGAATCTGGCGAACCTAAGTTGACTCCGCATTAATTACTGTAGATAGTATGCAATGATGCCACAACTGTACACGAACAAGCTCTCCACACCATGGAGATGAGGATGCTCAGATGGAGCCTCGGGCTCACTCGATGGGATTGTGTCAGGAACGAAGACGTTCGGAAGCGACTTGGTGTGGCCCCCATTGCGGACAAGATGCTTGAGGCAAGGCTTCGGTGGTACGGCCATGTGATGCGAAGTGAAGAGTCATCAGTGGCCAAGACTGCCGTGCGTATTGAGCCAGAGGGCCGCCGTCCACGCGGACGTCCGAAGAAGCGATGGATGGACCGAATAAAGGAAGACATGAAGACGGTCAACGCATCCCCTGAAGATGCCCTGGACCGAGCCAAATGGAGAAGACAATGCCGAAAAGCGGACCCTGCGCCACAGCGGGAACAACGCTAGGAAGAAGAAGTATGCAATGATGCGTGGTCTGCAACAACATCAACAACAATAACAGCAAGCAACAGCGGCCAGTGATGTGACGATGCCACTTGTGCCAGGATAGGTGCATGTCCACGCAGAAGCATTTCAAAATGTGCCGTGTAACCTGACCGCGTGGGGAGCTGTGGCGTTGGGGCCTGACTCGTGAAATCGGTGTTTGCGAGTTCAAATCGAAGTTAAAATCGAAGCCCCGGTTTGACTCGGCCCAATAAATTGAGAGGATCAATGACATGATTAGATTGCTTCGTAAGAAGTGGGCACTGAGCAGTGGTACGTAGAGAATATTCCATGGGACTATGACAATTGCGACCGCTGTGTTTTACGACCGCAACTGAAGAGTCACGATGCCTCACGCTTGAAGACCAGGGGGCACGCTGGGGTTTTTTTTTTGCACCGCGTGAGCAACAACGCAAAGCTCTACAGAATGGCAATTCGTTTTCAAACTTCATTCGGGTAAAACTGCGTCTGTGGCTTCGTCGGAAATTGTCACGTGAGCTGCACCACCCCTTGTTTCATTAGTTCGGTGCTGTTTGCGAGCACCTATGGACGCCAGCACGGCTCGCTGGAACTCGTGGTGCAACAGGCTCCCTTTGCCGGCCCAGTGCTGGTGTTTACAGGGATGAGGTGACCTCGCTGAGGCCCAAAGAGATTGTTAGCCACGGGCCGGGCATCGAACTCGGCTTACCAGGCTCGTAGCGCGGCGCGCTAACCGCTGCACTACCGCTCCCCACTACACAATTGCACACGCAAAACAATACAGAGATCCCCCGTGTAGCCTTAACAGGGGGCGAACACCACACCCGACCCGCCTTTGTCTCCCGAGTGGCGATGTTTACACATCGCACCAGGTACTCATTTTAGGCTGAGTCGACCTAGGAGAGGCCCAGGAAAGGTTCAAATAATCGCCACCGGTGTTGGCCGTGAGCGGGAATCGAACTCGGGTCACCGGGTTCGTAGCGCGGCGCGCTAACCGCTACACTACCGCTCCCCACTACACAATTGCACACACAAATACACACAAATACACACACATCCTAAGGAATCACTGCGTATCTCGGATGAATACACTTGTAATCAAACGCAGCAAGGCGATTCCTACCGATGTGAGACTGCTCGGGCGCGATGCGTGGTCTGGTGGCAAGAAGGTCTATCGGTGCCGGGGATTCTTTGGGCTCGGATGCCAGGAAGCTGTCGGCAGAAGTATTTTTTTCTCTCTCTCTCTCCCTCTCCGATGAAAGATACAGCCAAAAGCCCCCAGAGAGATGCACAAATGGAAACATTTTTACACCGCGAAATGGCCACGCTCCAAGGCACCTAAAAAGCTCCCCTCTTGCAGGGTCTCCCACCCTCCCCGCTGAAGGAGCAGAGAAGAGTTGGTAATAAACAGTGCTCTTAACCTCTGCGCCTTTCTCTCTCTCTGTGTTGCCTCTCCATGGTGACTGTTGTTTTCGTTTTTGCCGGGACTTGGAGAGAACTAATACGAGTTTCAAATCGGCGTCGGGGCTCATTTTCTGAGGGTTTTTTTTGTGTTTAATGCTCGTGGAGGATTCCCTCCACCCACCCACCCACCACCACCTCCTGGCCGAATTCGTTTGATCGCTCCCAGCAAGAGCACATGTGTTACTGCTGCGAGCGTGAACAGTTGTTGCACGTGTGTGTGTGTGCATGCGTGTGCTGCGTGTGTCGCTGTGGTGTTGTGATTCTCGTTCTGTGCCGTCATCCGAAGAGAACCTCTCCAGGTTCGATCCCTGGCTGTGATGTCCCATCTTTAGCGACGAAGCTTTGAAATGCGTTGCACATTGCGTTGGATTTCAGCCCAAGAACAAATGTTCGTCCCCTATCCATTCGTGGTATTTGAACGTGCTCTGCGCCTCCCATAGGTTCATCATCATCATCAGATACTGTCTGTCCACTGGTGGATGAAAGTTTCCCCATGCCGTTGCCGTCAATCAATGTCCTTTAGGTTAACTCAGCCGTAAATGATCGGGCGGCGCACGTCTGTAATCTCGCACGGTGGAGGAAACGATGGTTTGTTGATCACACAAATGTTGCACAACTCCCTTACGTTGGGTGTAGAGGTGCCGTACCCTGGCTTGCCAGGAGAAGGCGGTACAGAAAAGTCCTGGCTATTATGAATGTTGAACTTCATTCTCACGATACGTAGCCAACCAATCTAGACGATTTAAAAGCGCATAGCTCAAGTGGCTTCCTAATATCAGCAGGAAGAGCGTTCCAGACGGCCGCAGAAGCAATTCTGAAAGCGCGCGATGCGGTGACGGTAATCTGCCCCTCGCACGCACGCACGTGCTCCCGGTTTTCTCCCACACGTATCCACACTCAATCAGCTGCAAACATCGACATATATAGAGGACCGCAGAGCTTGGCCAATTGTTGGAGCCGGATGACCGCCTGGCTGCTACACTCCCACGATTCATTCACTCTCGCCGAGAGCAAGGGAATCCCGTGCGCGTTACAAGTCCTAATTAAAATGAAAAACAGTACCCGGCAGTGTTTGTTTATGAGCATCAACACTGCGGTGACAAAGATGGCCATGCCATCGCAGTACTGTCCACACCGATGTAGTGCTGTAACATGGCAACCTCACGAGGTCAGTCGTTTGAGAGCACTTACCCCCCTGGTCTATAGGGCTACAGGGAGGATGTGCGACGCGTGTGTGTGATTGCGTCTGTCTGTGTCACTAAAACACTGGTCACGCTGTGCTGGTCTGTGCCCTTCCTTTGAGCTAAGTCGCAGGGGGGCCGCATATTGCAGATAACTCACAGAAATGTGCTCTGTTCGGTGACGTCACCTGTAATCAAACCCGCCACTATTTTTTAAATCCTTTATATTAAGTTCGCTTGCTTGCTTGCTTGCGTGCTTGCTTGCTTGCTTACGACCGTGCAAATCTTTCGGTCGTTTTTTAACCCACTTCCCGTGATCCAATCGAGTTGATATTTTGCACACAGACTCGTTGTGCGAGACAATTAATGTTCGTGAAAATTTGTTTCCAAAATTTTACACTGTTTAGGGAAAACAAATTAAATATTTAATTACCAATTGCTTAATACTGGCAGACAATCATCTGACCCATAGGTGGCAGCCATCTCAAGCCAGAGGACGAGAGGACTCTAGCCGCCACGCATGTAAAGGATTTAGAGTGAAAAACTTTGTTTTTACGGGTTATACTTATTTTAAGTTTGCGTACAAACTCCCAAGTCTCCCGTGGATCAACCCGTTTACATTCCTTCTTGATCTTTGGTACAATTTATGAGACATCCCTTCACTTTTGGCCGTGAACTTATCTCTCTCGATATATATCTAGATCAGCTCCCATTTCTCCCGTGCATCACGTGGCTTCGGTGTGGCCACGCCCACTCTCAATCCCTCCCCTTTCCCCGCCCTCCCCTTGTGAGAACAGACGCTGTCGCGTCGAGGCCCTGATGCGGCCTCTTCCTCCCTAGCCTCATCTTTTCTGACCCTTTTGCTCCCTTTTCTCCATCACATTCCTCTCATTTCCCGATCTATCTCTCCTCTGTTACCTCGACCGTTCCTTTTTAGTTCCCCATGCAGTATATCCTTGACTCGACTCCCATTCCCCGTGGTGTGTGCCACAGGTCAAACGTCGCTTGCTCATACCGAGTCACATCAAAGTATCTCCCATATAAAATTAACACGAGGGAGGTTAAATTTCGATTTAAAGCTTTCATGACTGCAGGGATTCATCTTCTTGGTTCTTTCGGTAAAGTCACGTAGAAGGGAAGTAATAAAATAATAAAAATAAAACATAACAAAACAATTCTCACGACGTTTCGGCCACAACGCAAGCAGCCGTCCTCAGGATAACAAAACAATTCTCAAAACAATTCTCACGACGTTTCGGCCACAACGCATCCTGAGGACGGCTGCTTGCGTTGTGGCCGAAACGTCGTGAGAATTGTTTTGTTATGTTTTATTTTTATTATTTTATTACTTCCCTTCTACGTGACTTTACCGAAAGAACCAAGAAGACGAGGGAGGTTGTTCATCTCTGTTGGCGACTCTAATCCAACAGTGGGAATTTCACATTCCTATGATAGAAACCAGTCACGTGACTTTGTGGAACATTTTACGATTGTTGACTTCTCACTAAGTGGTACCCATTTTGCAACACATGTGGGGGGTTATGAGCAAAGTTGCCCCGAATAGAAATTGTATCTTGGAATTCTGACTCATTCTAACCATATTGATGCATACATTGATTATATATTTAAATTAAAACCTCAACGAATGCATCAATACCACTGTAACCATAAACATAAATGATCTAACAGGTCATATTGCAGGACATAGCCCTTCTTCATAGCACATAGATTGGAAGTTGAGAGAGATTTAAGATCATTATTAAGGTGTATTATTAAATCATATTATCATTAAATAAAACACCTTTTAATCGCATGCCTATTCAAGGCATCGTATATTGATAAACATCTGGAAGTATGTACTACATATTTTTAGATGAATGCAATCCGTAACAATTTGTATGATTACAATAAACCCCCCCGGATCTGTGCACCTGATAGGCTCACATTGATCATGTCATCTTGTTTTATTTCAGTCCGGAAGCAGGAAGACTTCTTCACAATTCTGGCAAATCGCATGATGAAGGTGGTTGTAATCACCAGTAAAACGTCGTATTCAATTGTAAATGTTGTGGGCTTACTCGTTGTCACATCAAAGTGCTGAAGTAATAGCTAATAGACGCGCTTTGTTCACGTGACAAACCTTACCAATTGGCTGTCGGGTCGTGGTAGGTTAACGACGCATTTAAATTTCTGCAATCTAACCCAAAAGCCTTTGTCATGAATAATATTGGTCGCGGAAGCCTACGTGTTAAATTGAGACAATGAGAGTTGGACAGAGCGATTAACATCATGGGGCCTGACGAGAATGACATGTTTTTAAATAACTTTTCATATAAATGAGTTTATCAAGCAGTGTTATTTTGTTTATTCTTGTGTTTGTCCGTTACTCGACGCTTACCACTGTAATATATAACTATTCATATGCCAATTAAAAAAACTTGTCATCATAATTTTTTTTACCTAATTGTCATCAAGCCCTATGGTGGCAATGTTGCAGTCTTCAACCTTATTATCTCACTCCATCTCTTTGGCCTCTCTATGAACGTGTCATTAAGACTGGCCATTTCGATTTAAAGCTTTCGTGACTGCAGGGATTCATCTTCTTGGTTCTTTCGGTAAAGTCACGTAGAAGAGAAATAATAAAATAATAAAAATGAAACATAATAAAATAATTCTCACGACGTTTCGGCTACAATGCAAGCAGCCGTCCTCAGGTGAAGAGCAGGTCTGTCGGAAAGACAGACCTGTTCTTCACCTGTTCTTCACCTGAGGACGGCTGCTTGCGTTGTGGCCGAAACGTCGTGAGAATTATTTTATTATGTTTGATTTTTATTATTTTATTATTTCCCTTCTACGTGACTTTACCGAAAGAACCAAGAATAAGACTGGCCATTGTCGCCGTTCTCATCGCTCGAGGGCCAACGAGTTGTTGGCCGTACCGTGGTGTCCCTTGTAATCCGCCTGCTACTTGTTAAAGCAAACTGCATCCTTTTGCCTTGTTGTTGCATTTCTCTTGCGCTGACGTGTCCTGCAGTTAACTGGCCACATCGCAGCTACGGCTGGAGCGTACGGCAGCACAGTAGCAGCGCTGGCAGCGAGCACCGAAGGCCTTCATTCTAGCTGCCTTCACACTGACGTCTTGGCAAGGACTTTGGATCGTCGCAAGATTTCATTTGGCACAATTTGAACCCTGTCGTCTCATTCCTGTCTGCTGTCCGTCTCTCTCGGATGTTGGTCGCCAAGTTTTGCACGCAACGGAGAGCAACACGGAACGCACTCTGCTGATCGAATTGACAGACACTGGACCCGGCAACGACCTCAGCAAAGTGTTTCCCTTGCTCGATCGAGCACAGGACAGTGCTAACCTCCTTTGGTTGCCCATAGCTGAAGATGGAAATGTCACATTCCCATGGCAAAACTGATTTGATTGGTTCCTGCCTTCCCTCCAGTTGGATTGCAATTGTGTTAGTGGTGTCATTTCACGACGCGAAGAAGAAGAAAACGCATTCTCAGCTAGCAGTGCACCTCCTTGTGGCCCAGGAAAATTATGCCACAATTTCTTCTAAAGTCACCTTAATAGAGCCACTGCTGCCCGAGTGGTTCAGCGGTAGAGTGAGTGAGCGGCTTGCCGGAGGAAAGTTACGAGTTGAAATCCTGGTTGGTGGTTAACTTGACCAATCATCCATATTGGGTCGATAAACCCACTACCGATATGTGGGGAGGTAAACAGTAGTTTTGTACCGAGATACTCGATCTGCCAAATAAATGTGGAATTTCCAACACTGACTCAGGGCTGTAAACAATCGATAAGTACTGCCTCAATGCTCATTTAAGCATAACATCACTTTCGACGTTTGTGTTATCCACACTCCGAGCATGCCTGCTATATTCCCTGCAAAGAGTGTTTGTCACATGTCAATCAAACCAAAATGTCAAATACGCAGAGCTGAAATACGCCGCATTGAGTGAAACATCCGGATTTAATGCGATGGAAGTTTATTGTGGAAGCCATTTTCGGCCAGGTTGAGGCCATCAATTCAATGCACTGGAGCACCAGGTGTCATCACGTGTGGCTGAATCCCGATTTCCAACCCATGATTTCGGCGGTGCCAGCTCAGCGTCTCTGACCTCTGAGCCACTTGGCCACCGCTGGGCCCTCCTCGTTGCCACAGGAGGGATCGTGGGCCGAGTCGACCGCTGAGCGTGGATTTTATTTTTTCTTCTAAAAATAAAGTGGCGAGTTCCTGTCCCAGCCGTTCGTTGCCTCGGTCCCTTTCACGTGGGAATGGTTTGGACTGTGGGGGCGGTGGTGAGGAGCTGTGTGGTGGATCCATGTTGAGTAGCCAAGGGGCTCATGAAAGATATGAATCGAGGAGACACCGCATATGGCTTGCTGCTTCCCCTGTTGAAAAGGTTGGGAGGCAGCTGCCTGCCCTGCCATGTGTGTTTCCACACCCATTACTCAGCTCTATCATCATCATCATCAAATGTGCGATCATCGTCAATGTTATTAGAAACGAAAGTACGTTGTTTCCTCGGTCACACTTCTCTTTCCTCCTCCATCATCATCGTAGATCTTCATTTTCTTATCCATCATCATGAACAGCACTCTCTTCATGCCATCTTAACTCTCATTCGTCATCGTTATCACAACATCATCATCAGCAGCAACTTCATAGGTTATAAATGTTTTTATCCCTCTTCATTGTGATCTCCATAGCCATCAGTAGCAACAGCATCCTCCTAGGCCATATTTTTTTTCATTCATCATCATCATCATAGATCATCATCAGCAGCAACAACAACAGCAGCAGAATCTGCATAAGTTATCAATGTTTGTAATGCACCATCAAAACATATAATAATATTATCATCATCAGCAGCAATAATTCTATAGATCATCATTCTTTTTAATTCATCATTGACATCAAAATCACCATCATATTCATCACCGTTAGTTTAACACTTTGGCTTTCGCGACCAATATCATCCATAATAGAGAGTTTTTTTTGGGTTAGATCGTGTAAATTTATAAATGTGTTGTTAAAACCCGCCACCACCCGACGCAGCCAACCAGTAAGGGTTGTCACGTAAACAGAACGTTGCCAATTCGTCACTAGTACAGCACTAGTGTATAGTGTAGTGTAGTATACTAGTACAGCACTAGTGTATAGTGTAGTGTATAGTCGTGTACAGTGTAGTGTATAGTGCAGTGTATAGTAGTGTATAGTGTAGTGTACTAGTACAGCACTAACCGGTGTGTTGGAGAGCCAATCCACAACATTTACAAACTGAGTACGACGTTTCGTCAGTAATTACGACTAGCTTCATCAGGCGACAGCCAGATTTGTGGAGAAGTCTTACTGTTTCGTTCTTTACATAGAGGCGTAGATGTGTTGGCCTCCCTTCTGCGCTCTTGAACAATGATGGGGGGGGGGGGCGGATTACTGAGGCAACGTACATGATGCATGTGCCTTATGCGAGCTCTTTGAACTTGTCCTTCCTGTATATTGTGTCTATTAAAATAGCCCTACCAACGGTAATCCCTATTGAAGTACGCTGCCCTTTGTAGGCATGCATTTAAATAATGTATTGTTTTTTTCTTCTTGTTTTTTTTCGGTAAAGTCACGTAGAATGGAAATAGAATGGAAATAAACCCAAAAAACCTCTATTATGGTTTAGATACGTGACTTTACCGAAAAAACCAAGAAGATGAATCCCTGCAGTCACGAAAGCTTTAAATCAAAATTTAATGTATTGTTTGATGATTCGCTTCCACGCAGCACTAAGACGGTAACTATGCGAGCGGTTAAAGTTATTTTGATTTCTTTCAATTTCGATAGATTCTCTAATTAGTCATGGCCGGCAGTAGCTAGTTTTGCACGAAACTTCAACATTATCAAAATGAATTGAGTGCCCTTGTTGGCACGCGTGTTCTGCTACTGCTGACAGTTGCATTTGTTAGAATGTAATATTTCTCTGATGTTCTCTTAGTCTCGTGCTGATCATTCGTCCTGTTTGCCAACATAACATTTACCACACGTGCAGTTAATCCTGTACACACCTTCTGATGATAGCTTTGGTAAAACATATTTTGTACCAGATATTAAATTCTGTATGGTATGTACCGTGCCAAATCTGACTCGGATGCTTTCTTTTTCCAAACATCTGGCTAGTTTATCAGTTACTCCCGCAATGTTCGGTATTTGATCTACAGCCCTACATCGGTAGGACCTCGTCGTTCATCAAAAACTCTGAACATCTCGTAAATATAATTAACGATGTTAAGCTTAAACCTGATGATATTCTCGTAAGTTTTGATGTGACCTCTCTGTTCACGAGGGTTACGGTCAACGAGTCAATTCAATTACTCGACACTCTGGTAACGAACAACGGTTTAGCCAAAGATATCCCAAGACTAACTGAACACTGTCTAAAGAACACCTACTTCTTGTGGCAAGGTGACTTTTATAAACAAAAGGTAGAAGCAGCAATTGGCTCTCCTTTGTCTCCTGTGATAGCGAATTTGTACATGGAAATTTTAAAACAAAAGCAATAGCTTCAAGCACACTAACACCATCTGCCTGGTTTAGATATATGGATGACACATTGGTGGTCTGGCCACACTGAACGCATTTCTAAATCATCTCAACTCGCAAAACCCATATATTGAGTTCACCATGGAAGTGGAAGCTGACAGACCTCTACCATATCTGGATATTCTGCTCGGACGGTGTAGAAATGGTCAAATAACACACAGTGTTTACCGAAATAAAACGCATACTGACGCCAATCTGAATGCAGAGTCACACCATCACCTCGCACAGAAATCTGCCCTTTATCGAGCTAAGAAAGTGTCAGATGGTGACAGTCTGAGAAATGAAATTTAACATGTTAAAGAAGCGCTGCAAATAAACGGTTGCAATTATGCACAAATAAACAAGGCATTGAATACCAAAACCAAATCAAATAACGCGAGCAGTGAAACTGCCCAAGTAAGTTAAAGATCAAATACCGAACATTGCGGGAGTAACTGATAAACTAGCCAGATGTTTGGGAAAACAAAGCATTCTGAGTCAGATTTGGCACGGTACATAACATACAGAATTTAATATCTGCTATAAAAGATGTATTACCGAAGCTATCAACAGAAGGTGTGTACAGGATCAACTGCACGTGTGGCAAATATTATGTTGGGCAAACAGGAGGAATGATCAGCACGAGACCAAAAGAACATCAGAGAAATATGGGAAAATACCAGCACTGCTTCTAGGGCCTGCCCAAACAATCTTTTTGACTCTTGGCTCCACGGCGGTGGCCACGAGCACCGTGTCCCCCTTGAGCGGCGAATGGGATGCGACCACACGGGGGACTCGTCCGGAACTCCCAGTGGCGTGGTCGCTCGCTCGGTCGCTCGCTCGGTCGCTCGCTCGGTCGCTCGCTCATTATTTCTGGCAGGGTTCGTTTAGCGACAAAGTGCTCACAGCGGTGCTGGTGAGCAAGCGCCGCACGTTTACGTTTATGGCTTCGCCCGGACATAAACCACCGCGCTTGCAAACAAGCCAGCGTTATCCCCACTGCACAGTAAAACTCAGCACGCAAGACGTTGCATTAATTTATTCGACCGGAAGAAAATCTCAATTATTGCATCGTGCCGTCTGTAAAAGACATTGCGACGATCATTCATCGTTTTATTTTTTACGAATTACGAATAATGGATCTCGATCCATTATCTTCTGCGCAAAGAATGCTTGGGAAATCATTGTTGCACAAATTAAAAGTGTCTTCTTTTGGATACGAGCCTGGTGCTCCATCTTCACTGATTGCCGACTTCACTTTATCACACACACACACAGAAAGCAACGCTCCACAGTATTATCGTTACGAGTAATGTCCCAAAATAATATGGGAACGCGTCTGCAGTGTGAAAGTGTTCACAGTGGGCATGCTAATCTAGAGGTCGCCAGTTCGATATCTCCACGCCGGAGTTGGAGCAATGCGGCACGTTTCTTAAACCCTCGCCACCTCTGTTCACCCAGCAGTGTGATTGGGTACGACCACCGTTAGTCGATCAGCAGGTCGTGTGTGGTGGTGTGAAGTGTAGGTACTTGGATACGAGCCTGAAGTGTAGGTACTTCACATCTCTTCCAAGATATCTGACCGGCATGGAACAGCAGGAGGACAAATGCCCTCTAGAGGGACTCAACATCTCGCTCGAGTGGAGGACGTTCGACTAGCAGTGCAGTGAACAATAAATTGCAGGGCTGCACTTGTCGCCGGAACAATATTCGCCAGGTGGCACTGGCAGAGCGACCGACTAGGCTGGGCGGTGACTCAGCCAATCATCTTTTCCAGGCTGGATAATATAAACGCACCACATTATGGGGAATCAAAAAGTATTTTGTCCTGTTGCCAACGTTGGCCCTGGCCGTGAGAATGTGAAGTCTCCACCGCTGGCTCATTAGGGTGGCACTGAGCTCGGAGTTGAGACGCGTGCCAGACCCGGGTGCTCCACGCTCCATGTGACATGAGCCAGCATTCTCAGGACAGGGCAGTTGCGGGTGGGCTTTGCGGTGGGAGCGCAAGCACCGATTCTGATATCACTCGCCGCCGATGTTAGCCGTGGCCGGGAAATCGAATTGGCGTATTACTCTCCGGAATTATATCAAGCGTATTCATCTTCTACTTCTCGTTGCTATTGTTCAATTCTGGCACATCGCCTGATGAGGCTGGCTGTAATCACCGGTGAATCCTCGCACTCAGATCGTAGTGGGTTTACTCTCCAACGACACTGGTGTGTTGAACTAGTGTTTACGTGACAAACCTTACTAATATGCTGTGTCGGGTGGTGGTGGGTTAACAACACATTTTATAGTCATCTTCTTGGTTCTTTCGGTAGAGTCACGTAGAAGGGAAGTAATAAAATAATAAAAATAAAATATAATAAAATAATTCTCACGACGTTTCGGCCACAACGCAAGCGGCCGTCCTCAGGTGAAACCAGGTCTGTCGAGGCGACAGCGTCTGAATGAAACAGCACACGTGCTTGGAGCGTATATATAAGCTGGGTTGGAAGGGGGTGGGAAGGGCTCCAAGCACGTGTGCTGTTTCATTCAGACGCTGTCGCCTCGACAGACCTGGTTTCACCTGAGGACGGCTGCTTGCGTTGTGGCCGAAACGTCGTGAGAATTATTTTATTATGTTTTATTTTTATTATTTTATTACTTCCCTTCTACGTGACTTTACCGAAAGAACCAAGAAGATGAATCCCTGCAGTCACGAAAGCTTTAAATCGAAATTTAAACATTTTATATTAATTATGGATATTATTCATTGTTTATATAACATATTCATAGCTTATACATAACATTGGCGCAATATTCTCCTGGCAATTATATGTTCTTGGCCTGATAACGTATGAGAATATCAGCTGCTGAAAACGCCCGCGAAGTGAATTCCCCTCCCAAAGGAATCATTCTCCATCCGTCTACGCCCAGACAGCGCTCCCTCCCCACCACCCACCATACCCCAGCCCCATCCATGCCGCACACCAAGAGGAAGAGAGGGAGGACGCTACAGCGGCCAGAGTAAACACTGTCACACCTCGGCCCTCCCGGCATCTCGGCCGTCTCACACACACACAGTCTGCCAGACGCCATCACGGCTGGGGAGTGAGTGCTGGGAGAGGCATCCACCAACAATAACAGATAAATACTCGCACGCTGACAGCATCGGTGCTGCGGTGGCAAACTCGGCACGCTTCGCTTTGCCGTCACGCGGCATTCATGCGGTCGCCGCTGCCGCTGCAACAGCAGCTGCAGCTGTTTCCTTGCCCCGCTTGTATGGAAGATTATCTGAACCGGTCCCGGGCCTCCCCAGGTCGACTCGGTCTCAAATGAGTGCCTGGTGCGCTGTGCAAACATCGCCCACTCGAGGAGACAAAGGCGGCCGGGCGTGGTGTTGGTTACCCATCCCGTCGTGTGCCGTGTCGGTCTTCATAGGTGCTCGCTGATTGCACATGTCCCAACAGTCTGTTAAGAGCTATACGGGGTATCTATGTTTTTGTATTTCCCATGATGCCTCAACTGATTCACGTTAATATATATGTAGTGTATAGAGGGTGGCCCAAAAATGGGTTATTTCATTTCATTTAACACCCACAATTAACATGATGTGCATTGTTTATTTGCTAAGTTCATGTTTCGTCTATTATTTTAAATACTGTATTTGTTGTCTTCTTTCTTTTCAGAGGACGTTTGCAAATTTAAAGAAAATTTACTAAAGAATAACAAGTTCAATTCGCTTTTTTACGTATGCTAAGGAAGGCAGCTCCCATATTTTTCACGTCCTAAATTAATTGCAAAAGATAAATTAATACGTGTATGTCGCACTTATTCCACAGCACACGCAACCAACTGTGCTCGTCGGAGGTGCGGGCGAAGTACAACAAACTAGAACACACATTTCTAAAAAATATCGTTTTGTTATTTAGATTTAAAAGTGCACGGCTCAAGTGGCTTCCTAATATTGGAAGGAAGAGCGTTCCAGACGGCCGCAGAAGGGCATCTGAAAGCGCGAGAGGCAGTGACCTCCATTGACATCAACGCACGATGCATTGGCCGTCTTTGCAAAGATGTCTTTGTGAAGAATATAATGCATTGATGTCAATGGAAGTCAGTTTAAAAATATATATATAAACTCTATGTGTCCTGACTGTTTGGCCACCCTGTATAAAATTAGTGCGTAGGTTTTCACGGTTGTGCTCTGTAGCTCTAAGATGGATTTTGTTTGTTTGTTTTCAATTCGGGTTTACCGTGCACTCTTCGGCACGATGTCAGGAACTGAAAGAGCTCCCAGCTACGTGGAGCAAAACGTCATCCTTAACACAACTTTAGTCGCATAAATTTAATAATACGGCGAATGACACTGAATTATTTAATGATCCACTTCTTTCAAATTGTTGTCGCGTACATTCGTTGCAATTGACCACAAAACACAATTGATGCCACTTCAGGTGGTACGGGCAAGAGGGATGTCTTTGTCTGGGCTCTTGAACTGAGGGTTTGAATCCCATTCATGGCTTCACTTAGCTCATCATCTCTCTAGAGCAGTGGTTCTTCTCAACCTGGGGTGCACGCACACCCTGGGGGTGCGAGATGTCCTTTCTGGCGGTCCTGGACGTGCCAGATTATTTTAGAAGGTAAATCGTCGGCGATTAAGCAGGGCACGTAAGTACAACTAATTTGTTTTATCAAACATTTGTATTTTATTAACGTTATAATTTTTTTAACGGTTGAAAACCAAAGGGGTGCAAAGCTGCAGTGAAGGTTAAGAACCACTGACATGTACTGAACACCACTTTGTCGAAAGTAATCAGCAGTCATTGATCACAGAGACTGACCCCTGCCATGAGACTGTGGAATGATCCCACTCTTATGGAACCAACTGCATTAAATGCCTTCTTTTTGCACGCTTGATGTCCTTTAATATAGTTTTAAACTGGAACAATATCGATATGCACATTGAAAAACACGGAGGCGTCATCCACTGTTGACTAATCCTAATCAGACATCAGTGTGAATCAAACATTAGTTAGCATAGGGCCATTAACAATAAAAAATAAAACACATTGTCACAGAGCACTTCACAGATGGACACATTAAAAACTTTAATAACATTACATCAATACAAATTTAAATAACACGACGCAATAAAACATCAGTTACACTTAAAAAAAACAGATTTTCAGCCCGTTCCCCCGAGTGAGTAAACAGGCCCCGTGAACCGACCATCAAAAGTGGTGCCGAGCTTGACAGACAGAGCAACCCACAGGGATTTGTGTCATACCGAGGAGATGTGTCCTCAGCAACCGTTTAAATGTTGCACCGACTACCCGCTTCTCGTATGTCAAGGGAGACGTCGTTCTACAGCCTGGGAACTGCGTAATTGAAATGTTGGCCAACTAAAAGTTTTAATCCTAAAATGCTCGAGTTGATCTTCAGTCAGACATAGCAGACGCATTCGAAACATCCACACCTCAGATGTTAGCAAACACCTGGGACTCTCCATTCACGAGATGTGATGTGTGAAGCCAATACCACGGATATTGTGATTGTGAGGGATTTTTATGGTAGAGCAGCTACCATTCTACACTGATGTAGTTGAAACCAGCTCATTTCAGGGCTGAAACGCGCACTGTAATATCATTATATGAGCAAGCGTGTGCGTGCGTAGATGTATCCTCGTTCATGCTGCCGGACAATCATTATATTTATTTAGTAATAGGTGTGTTTATGGACACCGTCTATTTTTCATTTTTACAAGCCTTTAAAAAGAATATCCATGCTTACGTGAAAGCACTGCCCCCATGACTGCTGGAGACTTGGGTGCGATTCCTCGGTGTTGACCAGATGTACAACAGCATTGTTGAGCGTATGGAGCTCAGTGGCACAGGCCAGTGACTGGACATCTGTGAAAAAGAGCTTCATTGCTCATCGGATTTCTCCAGGATAAGTAAGCACTCGGGTCAAAGTGTCTGCCTCATCAAAGGCGAGAAACTGGGCTGTATTCAGCACTGTTGGCAGCCTTCATAAATAAGTGGTACAATTCCACATTCTAATGGCAGGGGTCAGTTTATAAATATGATGACTGCTGTTGATTTCCTTTAACAAAACGTCGTACTGATTTCATTGAGCCTGAAGAGATGGTATGCTAAGACATCGTCATCGTTGTCATCATTTATGACTCGATATTGCATCTAACACGTCGTGAAGCGCCAATGGAATAACGGAGCACAGTCTAACAGAGAGCTGCACATAAGCAGCAGAACAGCGGAACTGAGAATCACATGAAATAAAAAAAAACTTTCCAAGACAGCCAATGCCGTTGTATAACGCACCGGAGTATGTAACAATGAACACCCGATTAAAATTTCACGCGAAGGATTTCGTCACCACTATTATGATTCATAATTCTTTTTTTTTGGCGGGAGTCAGGTCGTGTGAGTGAAATGTGCGTCGTAAACCCTCGGCACACCAGACATAGCCAACTAATAAAAGTTGTCACGTGAACAAAAGTGCCAATTTTATTTCTGCTTCAGCGAACAAGTGTGTGGGAGAGCAATCTCACACCATTAAAATGTTATTCATTGGAATGTAAGCGACAATAATAGTGGATTATTAATGATAGATGTACCGTGAACTCTAGCGGTAGTTAGCCCTTACGCCGATAATCTATATTCCAAGGCAGCATAGTAGCAGCATTCCAGAAAACACGGAGTGAGAATGAATGAGGTAATAGCATTCTTCAGACTGCCAACATTTGGTTCGGATTCCCAACCTTGCAACTGTCGATGGCTCTAACCACAGCAGCACCACGTGGCTGGATAGCACTTCCCAGTAGCAATGAGTTGGCTACACAAGTCGTCATTGTGAGTTGTTTCGCCTTCACTGAGTCTTATCAGCAAATTGCGGCCCCCATAGCCGGATGCCACTGGGCAGCTCGACGCGTAATGAGCCATCACCAAATGGACAATTTTATTGGACAATAATTCACCGACTGACCGTTGATTTTAAAAGGAAGAACAACGTTTTTAGTATTTAAGCAAAGCAAAAAAAAGCGAATTTTCCTTAACAGACAGTTCGCGGTGGCTGTGTTTTTGGCGACGCGACACGTTGGGTAAACACAACACCGTTGTGTATTTAAAGTCTTCCCTGCCAGCGAGTTTTATGACATCATTAGAGAGCCGACTTAAACCTTGACACGGCCCTTTTATTGTTGGCATCATGCTGGGCGCTTCCCCATAAATGCGAACATCACACTTTCATCCCGGCGTTCACGAGGAATTTATTAATGTTGCAGCTTACACGCAAAAGGAAACCCGTATCCCCGGCTGAAGGGATCATAAATTATTATTAGTGCTTTGACGGCAATGTGTTTTCAATTGTCTGCACACCGGTTTTGCTGTTTACTTAGTCTTAACTAGTTTAAGCTTTCCATTACAAGGATTTATGCGCCGAAGACTCGAGGGGGGAGTTGCAGGGAACTTGCGTTACAGTCGGACAAATCCATTCCGAAGCCACCACCCCCACCCCCAGGGGCCATAAGTTGGTGTCGCCTCGGATGGGCCTCTTCAGCAAGGCCAAGGGCTTCTAATGACTTTTACACTTACTTTAACATTTTATCTACAAAATTACACCTTGCCATATTTACACCATGCTACCCTATTTTTTTTGTATTTTAGGATTGTATATTACGGCTAGTTTACATTTTATATTGTATACTTTTTCAAAATGTTACATACTTTAGCACCTGAGTATTAGTTAGACTTTGTAATTTTAATATAGTTAGACTGTATACCACTTATTTAAGTTTTAAGATTCCTACATGTTGAATGTATGCACCTTCCTGCCATAGTAAATCCCTTGTCTGTGCAAACTTTCATGGCGAATAAAACCGTTTCTGATTCGGATTCTGCTGACGACGACGCGTTCCCGGTGCACATGGCCGGCCCACGTGCTCCGATGCGAGCTCGCAATGGCCTCTGAAGGGTCAGGTTTGAAAGCGAGCCAAGTCGTCATTGCTGCCCGTAATCCGGGGATTTTGTTGTTGTTGTTGTTGTCGTTGTAAGGTGAAGACGCTGCCCTGCAATTTCATTGCTCACGCCACTTCTTCCACTCGCGGGAGCTCAAAAGTGCCCCCATATAGATCATGTTTTGGCCTACTCTTCCACTCTGGAAGAGGTTCTGAGTAATCAGAATTGACCTCGCCACAAGTGACCAGCGTGTCGACGAGCTGTGCCGGGTGCCGTCTACGCTGCTGGGTGGACAGAGTCGAGATGGATTTAAGAAACGTGCCCCCATTGTTTCAACTGTATGGCCGGGAGACTGAACCGGTGACCTCTGGCTCGCAAGTCGGGTGTGCTGCAAGCAATGACAGCACGGCAGCATCCCAGAGAGTGTGTGCACGGGCTTTAATTCTACGACTAATTGTGTCACAATTGTGCCAGGTTGGGTGGTGGCACGCCTCTGGTACAGCGATTCGAAGGCAAGGGTTGGTCCATCACACATATTCTTAGGTTTTTTCGGTGAAGTCACGTAGGTAAAAAATTAAAATTAATAAAAGTAAAATAAAAATAAAATAAAAATCACGACGATTTTATTTGTATTTTACTTTTATTAATTTAATTTTTTTACCTACGTGACTTTACCGATAAAACCTAAGAATATGAATCCTTGCAGTCACGAAAGCTTCAAATCTAGAACCATCACACAGAGTTCACCCCGTTGTACAACTCTCAACACTGCTAGACTGTGTGGTGTTCAAAGAGATAACAGTACAGAAAGTAGGTTCGGGAGGCTATTTTTGCGCGTTTTGCACAGGTTTCTCAGCGTACTCCAGTTTATTTTCGCATGCAAAAGATGAATCGAGATCGGGATTGGCCAAACAACGTATTCATGAAGACGTTGCTTGTGTACCTAAGAAAATTACACCGAGTGAAAATCATGTTTTTCAGGAGGGTCCTGCCAAACATTCGTAGCCGCGGGGCGATGCTGCTGCTGTGTGTAATCCCAATAGAGTAATTTGCAGTCGATTTTTCAGCATTTGGATGTTTTGGCAATACCAGTTAAATCGGGGGGGTTTTTTTGGACAGAAATAAAACAACCCTGAAGGAAACCCCTGCTGAACAGGGAGAGAACATTTAAACTCAACACAGAGAGCACCCATGTCAGGAATCAAATCCGGTGCCTTTCTGTGAGCCACAAGTGGTTACCACAGCGCTGCCATGCCAATCAACGCTTTCCTCGATTAAGACCAAAGTCAAGCAAAATAGTCTGCATGCTTCAAAAGAGCAATGGACATTAATATTTTCCATTGGCGGTCCTAAGGCAGTTGTGTAAATTCCACATTCCCAAGGCGGAATCAGTTTTTTTTTCCACGGGAATGTACTGTATGCTACCAATCCCAGAAGTACGATGGGGTGGATTGACACAGGTTAGGATTTGAACTTGCAACCTCGTTGCGGGGAAAATGCTCTGCCATGTGGGCATCAAGGGTACAACTGAGTCCTGTGTCTCAGCTGACCAATGCCGACTTCTCTTCGCTTTTATGTCTTTGCTTTGGTCCCCACTCATTTTGAACAGATGATGATGTGTGTACGTTGCACTTCTTTCGCTCCATACGTAGCCAACCGTGCGGGGGAAAGACAACAAACTAAACACAACAATACAGTCATTTTGCTGTGACGGTTCCACCTGAAGATGGAAGCTTGTGCTGCCTCCGAAACGTCGTGATTGAATTTATTTTTGTTTTATTTTTTACCTACGTGACTTTACCGAAAGAACCAAAGAGTATGGGCCCTTGCAGTCACGAAAACTTCAAATCTAGAACAACAACGATGTTACCTTCAGATATGTAAATTACTCTCCCATTCCTCATATGTAAAGAGATTTCACTCTTGGGCCAGAGTACACATTTTATTTGCAAGATCACACTTTGTTCGTGGATTCACTCAGCCCACCATCAATTTGGGCCTCATAAACTGAGTACCACTTTCTGAGAAGTCACCAGTGGTTGTCTGATGAATATGCCCATTCTTGCCATTTGAATGTGGAATTTCCACAATTGACTCAATGTTGTGTAACAGGATACGACGAGTGTCACAAAATGAAAATATGAGCAAGATGAATTTCGATTTGAAGCTGCTTTCGTGACTGCAGGGATTCATATTCTTGTTTCTTTCGGTAAAGTCACGTAGAAGGGAAATAAAAAAATAAAAAAATAAAAATAAAACAATACATTTTAAAATAAAACAATAATTTTGTTGTTGTATTTTTATTATTTTATTATTTCCCTTCTACGTGAATTTACCGAAAGAACCAAGAATATGAGCGAGATAATTTTTTGTTGTTTTTAAGTCCAACTATGAGCTTAGAAGATCTGGCATCCGTTGTTGTTTGTGACCCAACGTTAAGTAGCAGCGGTGTTAGTTTTTTTTTAGGCTGCGTATTGATCGATGTCGTCATTACACGGACACGCTTTGTAAAATGCCGTGAAACGAGCGTGATCGAAATAAAACGGGGCGGTAATGATGATGGAAGCAGCCATCTCTGTAAACAAACGTCTTCACTGGCCTTCTCCTCGCACGCTGCTTGTTAGGGGGCCGCTAATGGAACAAACATTTTCTTTCCCCTTTGACTTTTTAAGACCCGGTACTGTGTAAACAATGAACGTCATTAGACGCCGATGTTATTAGCATCCTCATCATCAGCAGCCATTGTCTCTTCACTGCTGGATGAAGGCCACCGCATGCCGTCACCGCCGCTCAGGCGAGTGCTGCTTACCATCCACCCACTCCCGCACATGAACTTGGCCCACCGCTCCATCTCCACGTTGTTCCTCCTTTGGCTGTAATTCCATCACCAGTCTTGTCCATCAACTATCATTCTCCCTCGCGATGTGTCCTTCCAAAGGCAATTTACTTATCCTAACTGTCAGTATGATGTCTCTAATTTCGGTTTGTCCCTCATCAATATATTCCTGTTTTCGTCTCCCATGTTTAATTCCAAAGAGGCATCCCTTTGCACGCTTATTTTTGACCATTCTTGATTATTTGCTCCCTTGGAGCAATACATTCATCACACGTGCAGGGGCTACGTGGATTGTTGCTATAAGCAAGGACCATTGAAATCCTGGGATTGAATCTGGGTTCAGCCTCCAATTACCAAGTGAGTTCATATCCTTCTCTGGGTCACGATTGCACGTATAATTAACAACGCAGGCATTGCTATGCTGCATTCGAAAGTGTATTACATGTATAGAGGTGACAGGATGGATCAGGGGACTTCCGATTAGCACAATTGGTGACATACGGTGCGAAAGAATTTCGACATTCATACAGAGCGTTGTGCCAGCTTCGCTGAGATCCTGGGATTGAATTGAGTTAAGCGACCCTGTAATTAAACTGCGTCCATCAGTATGTTCGCTCTTTTTACATTTTTATAATTTTTTGAAATGGTTCGTTTTGTGATGATGATGATGACGTGTAACAAATTATGGTCTCAGCCTGGTCGAAATAGAATACACAAAAGCCACCCGTGTTAAATTGCATTCATAACAAAAATGACAGATAGAACAATAATTAACATTTGATTGAAACAGTTCATATTGAGCCAAAGACTGTCTTCGAGTAACTAAGGTCTACCACAATGTGTATCATACTCATTCTATCGACCGTTTCGGAATTTTCAGCAGTCGCCAGATAATAGACATTCTGGGAAGTCACCAGTGGTTGTATGATGTATATAGTGGCCCATACCATGGTAATGTGGAATTTCCACCAGTGGCTCACATGAGATGAGTGCGACCACATTGCTTGTTTGAACAGGGAGCCGCCACATTGATTGACCTTTCAATGAGTTTCTACTTACTCGGGAAAGACACCGCTTGAGTCTTTTGACTACTTCAGGAAAGAGGGGGGATTCCTCCCACGATGTTGTCGCTTTAGTTGCCCACGAGAGGAAGTCAGCATGCCCCGTGTACAATATACAGGTGAGAACGCGGCAACGCTCTGCGCTGCAGAAATGCCCGGTTAAAATCCTACTTGCCCCACAGCGATTTCCACAGGCGCGTCCCCCGTCAACGTGTAGGTGGGGGAGGCGCGCGCTGCTGCTGCTGCTTCCACCTCTTCGCGTTTCCCGTTGGGCTGCGCTTGCTCGTTTGACGCCCACTGCAGGTGCCTTTACCTACCCTCCCCACCGCTCTCTCTCTCGTACCCAAGCGCCCGTCCGCGCCACACTTATCTATTTACACCGGCTGAGCACAAAGCGCGGCAATTATCGTAAATCGGGGCGTAAGGGCCGACGTTTATGGATGCGGGATGTACTTTAAAAAAAATTGTAAACGGTCTTTGAACGCAACGGCAACACAAGTTGAAATTAAAGCCGAAGGAAGCCAATTTTATGGGTTCTTCAGTTTAGAAGCCAATAAAGCCCGTGGCATTTTTTTTTGTTGCTGCCCTGCTCTACCCGCCGCTCCGCTTAAGATAAGGCTTCCGACTGGGGCAGTAAACTCGTGGGTCAGCTCCTGCGCCACGGGAACCAGACTCCTGGTGGGAGTGCCGAAAATCTGCTGTAACATTTTAATAACTCTGCGGGCTCCTAAACCGCGGGGATTGCATTACTTGGGTGGAAGCGCCCTCCTCCCCCCCCCCCCCCTTCTGCCCTGGTTGTGGGACACACACACAACAAAAAACGGGGGCGGCGGTTGCTGGGAAGAGGGGGGGGGGGCGTCATGTCATTATCTCGATGGCCGTGGATGTGACAGCACATGCAAGCCACATGCAAGTAGCCGCACGGGAGGAATTGTCCTAACGGGTCCTGGAGGTAGGGAAGTACGGCAAGCGACGCAGCGACGCCTACGGAGAGGATATTCGTGCAGCTCGAGGTTTATTGTTTTTTTAATTGTGTCTATTCTAATTATTTATTTCGTGCGGCTCGAGTTTTTTTTTTACTTCGTCTATTCTGTTTATTTATTTCGTGTGGCTCCAGGTTTTTTTTTTATAAAAAAAAAAAGTAATGTTCATGTTATTTATTTATTTATTTCGTGCGGCTCGAGGTTTGGTGGCTTTCAGGTCGTGCGGGTTCTTCCGGCGAGCCTGCGCAGAGGCTGCGGAGGTTCGCGCGGTCGCTTTCACAGCGCGCGGCGTGGCTGTCGGTTTCGAAAGGGAGGAAACAATAAATGAGCGCTGCAGAAACATACAATAAACACGTGAAGTGTGCGCGGTTTATTTCTTTTGTACCGCTTTGCCGGATTTTGTTTGGCTGTTATTTTGGAAAGCTTAGATAAACAACACATGCGCGGCACATTAGCTGGCGCTTGAGGCTGCCCTTGCCCGAGCTATTCTTGCGCCAGTGCAGGAACTTTCACAGTTCCATCGCGGGATCCTCCCAATAAAGCCCACGCAGGCGAAGGTAAAGGTGCAGCCCTGCAATTGCGTTTCCTCGCAATGTTTTTGGTGGAAGGGCCTCCGCTGGAGGGAATTCTGGAGAGCCCCTTTCGAGGGCATTGTGGGTCCACTCTTCGACGATAGCCAGACATCTTGGAAGATAGAAGCGGGCATACTCGGTTGGCTACCTAAGTTGCAAAATAAGTTCAACGTACAAACATACATGCCCACATTTTACTCCACCACACGCGACCTGGATGTCTACTGACCGTCGTGGAAGTACAGCGGCACCTCGGTACACGTCGTTAATTCGTTCCGGAAGGTAGGACTTATACCGAAAATGACGTATACCAAACAAATTTTTCCCATAAGAAATAAAGGTAAAGGAAATAATCCGTTCCAGAGTATAAGAAATGATATTTTTACGTCATATTATACATTAATGCGGTTGCATAAAATAATTTAGACACTGCTTATTACTAAAATGCATACATAAATTGAAATAAATGCATACATAAATTAAAATAAATTGAATTGAAAATAAAATGTGACGTCACTTTACCTTGCTGAGAGGAGTTGATAGCCCACGAGGATGGTGGTGAGGAAGGGGAGGAGTGGTGAACGGGGTCTACGCGGGCACACGGTGACTCATCTCGACCCATACAAGTTCTAGCGAGCGCGTCGTATCCCAAGCAAGATGTCGTATCTTCTTGGTTCTTTCGGTAAAGTCACGTAGAAGGGAAATAATAAAATAATAAAAATAAAACATAATTAAATAATTATCACGACGTTTCAACGCAAGCAGCGTCTCCCCGACAGACCTGGTCTTCACTGCTTGCGTTGTGGCCGAAACGTCGTGAGAATTATTTTATTATGTATTATTTGTATTTTTTATTATTTCACTTCTACGTGACTTTACCGAAAGAACCAAGAAGATGAATCCCTGCAGTCACGAAAGCTTTAAATCGAAATTTAAAGATGTCGTATCTCAAGACATTTTTTTTTATCGTCAAAACACGACGTATCCCAAGCAAGACGTTTTCCAAAGCGGTCATATACCGAGGTATGACTGTATTTATGCGGCCGAGTGGACAGAGGCGGGAGAGATTTAAGAATCCCGTGCCATTGTTTCAACTGCTGCACCAGAACCGATGCCCTGTACATCGCAAGCCGAGTGCTGATGACCATTACTCCAATGGCAGCATCCCCAAGTAAGACCCTCATGCAGAGAGTCTTGGCTCTCAGTTCCAGATTGTACTCACAAAAAAGAACTATCGCTATCATTGAGCAAAGAGGAGTGTACATTTTTAAAAACAGTATTGAATTTTGTGGGAACGCGGTGGTTAGCGTGGTTTGTGATGAATCCAGCAACCTGAGTTTGATTCCTAACAGGATCAAGGGTGAGCGATATCTGAGCCAATCCCAGGCCTCCTGCTGCATCATCCCAAACTGACCGGCGTGGGTATAGTCATACAACCCCCTCGCTGACAAAGGATAGGGAGGCCTTCAACCCCATGTGCCACGGTTGCGAGATGTTATCCCCGTCGCCTGGTATGCAGGAGGTCGTGGGTTCGATCCCAACCCTGACACGTGCTGCTGTATATTTAGAGTGGGCAAGTCTCTTTCCCCGTCGTTGCGTAGATTTTTCTCCGAGACTTCCGGTTTCCCCCTCAACATTTAGAAACATGCGTTTAGAGAATTTGGTTGCAATGCATTTCCACGTGAATAGCCACTAAGTTGCGCTATGATTTGTGGCCAGGTCGTTTCTAAAAAAGAGCCATATAGCTCAGCGGGCCTAACCTGCAAAAAAAAATGTTTAGTTTCCTTTGCTTATTAACAAAGGACTGTAAATTATTATTATTATTATGGCATTCTTAAAAATGACGGCCATTCATGAATCAGATATATGAAAGAGAATGCTTCTTTTATGTGCTTGTACGTTGAGGGACTGCGTGATAGTTTACTCTCTCCTGCAATCGGGGGGCGAGGCATCAGCAAACAAAGCGATCGCTTAGGGCTCCGTGCAGCTCACGAAGGTTCAGATTCATAAAAAAAAATCAGTTTGCATCAAATATTAGCTCAGATTCAACTCATAATAAACACGACGAGCTAATTACTCTCCAAGTCACACGCACATCGCGTCTGCATCCTCTCTCTCTCATCTCATCAATTCCAACTTGGGCAGTGATGCAGCCCAGCGGTGGCACGTTCGCCGTTTGTTGCCGAGGTTCACGGTTCGAATCCAGCAGCCGCCCTGGTTATCACTGCGGCTGTGTATTAACCGTAATCATACACGCCGTCTGCTTCACGGTGGACATTAAAGATCCCATGACATTAATTCACAAGTGTAGGCCTTCGTGTGCCAGTGCCACAGTATAAATTTGCCAATTTCGAGAATCACCTGAAATTTACTCAACTGGGATTATACGTAGCAATCACCGACCTCTGCTGAAAAAGAACTTGGCAGGAGCCTCCTAAAAATGAGTCATGAGGCTCTTCTAGGTAAAGAATCATAATGATAATAACGTTTGTCTGAAGTCTATAACTCTCATTTCACTACACCTTATCTGTATGTTTCTTCTCTCATCAGACTGCATCTCTATTTCCTCTCTAGGCCTTGTGTCACCTCACTAAAAGTCTATACACTCAAAAGGAGGGCCTCCCAAAGATAACTTCTGCTCAGGGGCCCCATTTGGCTAACACCACCACTGCCTACAATCCCAGTGGTCTGAGTTGAGTCTCCTGGTCACGCACACTCATGGCTTTCTGGACTTGCCCTGGCCCTCACCTGGGTTGACACAGACAAACCCCGTCTTGGTTAAGAGCACCAGAGGGTCAAAGGTGGCCAGGCGTGGTACTGCCCTCACATTGCTGTCCTTGTGAGATATTACTTGGCCTCAATAGGTGCTCACTAACGAACGCTGTTCCAATAATCTTCCACGTCAAAAGAGGGAATCGCTCTTTAATCGATTTGATATGTGTGTGTGTGTGGAAATATAATTTTACAGTGTAGGAGCCAATATCAAAATCAGAATCTTTATTTAGACTGGAGAAATCCGATGAGCTATGAAGCTCTTTATCACAGGTGTTATGAACTGATGTTTCACCTGCAGCGATAGTTTGTGTACGAACACACTCGAAACGGTTTATTAGAGAAGCCACGCATTATACGTGGTTTATGGGTGTGGGAGGACCTTTATTGCGTTAGCAATCAGCTGTAAACAATTAGGCTACTGAGCAGCAATTATTGTGATTTTCTTTATGGGACCGGTAGCTTGAAGAGAAGCGAGGCTGCTTGAGTTTTACGACGTTGGATAAGTCCATATACACTTTATGTATTGAGCACGTCACTTAAATTTAGTCCAGTTCAGGATCAAGAGCTCTGGCTGAGCCTCGCGCACTTAAAATAATAATAGGCTTTCCTACCATAAGAATAACAAGGTGGCTGTGGCGTGATTGAGAAGTCCGTGGCCAAACTTCGAAAGCACCGAGTGGCTGAGACCGAAATGTGTTACATCTCCACGTGGTTCCCTTTGAAGTGGAATGCAATTGGGCCCAACATCTTCATCATCAACATCTTAATCATCATCATTATCATCATTGGCAATATGCCAAGGATTTTAACCCCCATCCATAAAACCTCTTTGCTCTGTTGCTCATTTCCTTGTCCACAGCACACGCCACCATTGTGCCTGTGTGGTGTAATGTTGTCCTTTACCTAAGGGAAATTCTAGAACTCTTTGTAAACATGTGAAAGGCACTGGGAGCCACTTTGGGTGGATCTGAGTTTTCCCCAGATTGCCGGCTTTTCTCAATTGATTTCGTTACATTTTAGGGCCCGCTTGTATGCCACGAAAGACAATTCTTATCCTACTGCTGAAACTGTCAATATATATTATTTTAATCGAGGTTGTTAATGCAGATAAAAAAATCGGTTTTTATTACAAAGCAAACCAAAACAACGGGAAATAATGACGGTAAATTGATAGTTGACCTATGATCATAAGCTTGCAATCCTTTAATGTTTAATAGAAATAAATGTGTTTTTTTTTTAAATCGACAGCATTCGTGCTCGACACAGACAACCGTCGTGGTGGTAACGTGGCACTTCAGACAGCGGCTTGGGCCTGCCTACAGTGATGACTACCACCCAACGTGATATGAGAGGGGGGGAAAAACCCCTGCAATTAACCTGAACGACTTGACCTGTTGTAGATGGGGGACACAGACGAAGGACGCTCTGTAGAAGAACTCTGCCGCTTTGACGAAGGGGAGGGGAAATATTCCTCGTAATCAGGTCGGCTCAGTGTGGCTGTGAGATTCGGTTGTTTGCAATGAGATTCGAGGATTCCTTCAATTTGACTCAGTTCAGCTCCGAGCCGTGGGAGTTTGTGATTGAGTTCGTGGAGCTGGATCACGCGTTCCTAACCTCCAGGTCGACTTCCACTGTTTTTGTGATTTACTTTGTATGAAGAAGGCTTCAGCTCCGTTTTCGTAAATGGAATTCGTTCAATCAGGATGATTTTATAGACGCTATGGCTATACATTATAATGTATATTTTTTCACAGTCTAATGAATGATAATTAGTGATAATTAGACTGTAATCATGATCATTCAGCGAGACTAAAGTGTAACTTTGCCTTGAGTAATAAATGGAAAAGTATCTGCACCCTTAAGTGAGCATAGCTAAAGCTCATCTCCATTGGCAGCCCTGAGCCGAACTAGTGGTGGAAACTCCACATTCCTATGGAGGGGTGTGCGTCCCTCCATATGGCAACTACTGTTGCATTCCCACAAAGTAGTCAATATTTAAATAGACTGTGAACAAACTATGAGTTGAACCAATGTAACTCTCGGCTGGATGAGTACATCATCTTTTCAGATGATTATTTGAATGGTGTTTATATTATTTTAACATTCATATTTTTAGTAGCGATACTTTATTGAGTTGGCATGAACGGATGTGGCCATTGTGACTTCCTGATCTTGATTCATCTTTGGGATGTTTTGGATTCGGCAGCAGCACCCAATAGTCGGAGCCAAACTAAGGCAACTCTTTTGAGAATTCCTAAGGAGGGGGAGAAATCTACCAGGCATGTCTGTGCGGTTTCCTTGTGTGTGCGTGTGCGTCTGTTTTTTTTCTCTCCTCTATATAGATTAGTCAAGGGGGCTCCTGGTTTTCGCAGGCCCAGGTGGTTCCCGTCGAAGTACAGAGGCAGCCAAAGGAAATTTGAGTCCTGGTACCAAATCATTAGCGAGGTCCCTCTAGCCCACGAGGAGCGAGATGAACAATTGCACCCATTTGACCTCTTGCTCTGCTCTCACCTTTTCACACAAAACGTTCTTCTTAGATCGAAGAGAATGGCTTCAATCGCATGGCTGCACCTCAAAAGTGGCACTCGGTCAAAAAAAGGCCCTAAATTGTGAAATAATTCGGCAAAATAGGATTTAGATCGTTTTAAAATACAGCCACATGCACATCAGTCATCTTCGTGGGAAAAAAAGTCCTTTGATAAACAAACCGCTACTCTCTTTGATGAAAATAAATGCGACGATGAATCTTTTTTGCGATATTATATTAAGCAGGCACGTTGTTAAAATGCAACGATAGCTTTTATGTGCCCCGCGTAGGTATTTGAGGGTGTTTAGAGGTAGGCAGAAGAGTTGATGAATTGTGATCGTTGTGGTGGAGGATTGTGTAGGAATATAATTATTACGCCAATAAATGTGGTTCCAGTGTTATTTTTGTCATATAATAAGAAAGACTATTTTGCCCCAGTGAAATATTACAATTTACTTTTTGGTAACATCAGGTTAGGCTTACAGCGATGAATGTAACAAAATGTTCCCATGATTACATGTAATTTATGAAGCAATTCCTTTCCAAAAGTGTACATGATCAAAACAATACGTGCTAGAGACCAATTTGCAAGAAAATAACTGCACTCTTATTAAGCCAGGCCGTTGAGATTAAAAATGGATTTTGACATATATACAAATTTACATTATTTTCTAGTTTTTTTTTTACAATTTACTACACGTATTGAAAGTTGCACTTACAGTACATTTTATATCAAATTTCCAATGCAAGTTTGATTTGTGCTATTAGAATTTCAAATACCGTTAAGCACACCGTGGCATTGTGCTTGCAAATTATCTTAAAGGGTCTTTAACGTCTACAATAGACAATAGGCTTTGGTGTTTATATATACAATGATGGAAAATGATGGGCAATGTAGCTGTCAACTTAAGAGATGAGATGAAAGTGTTTTTTGCAAAGAAAACCGGAAGTGAAATGTAATGAGGAAAAAAATAATTTACCAAACATTCACTGAATGTAATAAAATACAATTCAATAACGTGGAAGGCAAATACATATTACAATTTAAACAGCGAAGATGTTTTTTTTTACACCGGCAAATGTCAAGTCAATGTGTCCTGGTTGGTGGAACAATCAAGAACTAGTTTTTTACACCCAGAAGAATGATTGATTGAGTCAACTTCCAGCTGACACTTTGACTCACAAATCTCCAGATTGTGAGTTGAGCGCTATGCAAGAGTGCTGCCCTAACCAGATTACAATCTGGAAGGTAACAGTGCAGCACGCACCTTCTTGTTGACGCCACTGCACCGTGAAAAGCGCTGCACTTAAGGGAGCTCTCGAGAGCGCCTCAATCGGGTATTTTTGCACAAACTCTTCCACACTGGCCTGATGTCTTTGCAGAGTTGGGAGTACCCACACTTGACCTCACCACACACGAACTGCCCATCGACTAACTTCTACGGCACACCCGTTTACATCGTTGGGTGGACAGATGAACGGCGAGGGGGGGTGGGGGTTTGAACAAAACTTGCCCCGTTCTTTACACCATTGGAACCTCATTTGCCAGTAAAAATATGATAATTGTTTTTTAACCCTTCGATCTGGCAACAAAACTGACACCTTTTTCCAAGGAGTCATGTTTGCATACACCACAATACCTGCAGTCATAATGCAAACAAAAAACATAACATACTGGCAAATGATGTTCCAATGGTGTAAATGCTTCACCCCGAGCTCTCATACTCTGATGGTGCATTGTCTTTGAGTTGTGCACCTTTTGGCGTCATCTGGTCCAACACCATGTGAGACTAGGCTCTAAGGAAAGCTGTCTCGGGTGTGGACCAATCAACTTCAAGGACAGTGCACATTATCAGAGTTATGTTTTTTTGTTTGCATTATGACTGCAGGTATTGCGGTCTATGCAAACATGACTCCTTGTAAAAAAAGGTGTCAGTTTTGTTGCCAGATAGAAGGGTAATAAAAGAACAATTATCATTGCCCCGTTCTTTCAACCCCCGCACAGGGAGATTGAAGCAGCGACCTCCGGATTGCCAGTCCAGTGCGCCGACTATCACAACGCAGTTGACAGCAATGCCACAACAAGTTCGCACGACGTCACATTTTTTTAAAGAATGCAGCACTAACAGAGATGAAAGAGCTGATGCGATTGACTTCATCAGAGGCACGAACGCACGCAGAGAGGTGCAAGCCAACTGGCTGCCGAAATCTCCTCCATCTCATTCCATGAATTCCACCGGAGCGGGCAGCTCGCTCCCAGGTGGCTTGTCATCTGAAACGAAGCTCACCGCGGCCACGCCGTCAACATTACCCGTGGTTCTAGATGTGAAGCTTTCGTGACTGCAAGGATTCATATTCTTAGGTTTTTTCGGTAACGTCACGTAGGTGAAAAATTTTAATTAATAAAAGTAAAATAAATATAAAATAAAATAAAAATCACGACGTTTCGGAGGCAACACAAGCTTCCGTCTTCAGGTGGTGTGTTGCCTCCGAAACGTCGTGATTTTTTATTTTATATTGATTTAACTTTTCGATTTAAAACTTTCGTGACTGCAGGGATTCATCTTCTTGGTTTGTTCGGTAAAGTCACGTGACTTTACCGAAAAAACCAAGAAGATTTTACTTTTATTAATTTGAATTTTTCACCTACGTGACTTTACCGACAAAAACCTAAGAACATTACCCGTGGTTGCCAATGAGGTGTGGGGCCCTATCCGGCGACAAATGCGGGAGAAGAGGTAGGGGGTGGAGGCAGGGCGGGGTGGCGGGGGGGGTGCAACAACTACCGAACCCCACGGCGGCGTGGGCCCTTTGACGACAACTGGCGCGAGGTTGGGGGTGTCCAGGCTAATTGCTGAATGGCTCCTACGAAGATGGAATGCCTTGGACGATGATGGGTAGCACGTGCGTCGCGGCTTCGCGGAGTCTGCCGTTGGGGATGCGGTAATCACGTTGGCTTGGCGCTCAGCTCCATCACCCGGCTCCTTGTACAAAGAGGGCTCCACTTTGTTCAACCTCCAACTCCGCTCCCATTAAGCGGTGGCCACCCGCAGTGGCAGTGCCCCCTTGGATGTGACGCTTATGGCCCGGCTCAAATTAGACGAATGTTTTATATGTTGCGCGTGCGTGAGTGCGTCGGGTCGACTCAGCCTCAGATGAGGACCCGGTGCGTCGCGGAGACGAAGGCGACCGGCCGCCTACCCCCTCGTGCGCAGCGCCGGTCGTCGGCGCTGCCAACGGCACTTGCCCCAACAAATCCTTCAAAGGCTATACGGGAGTCTTTGTCTTTGTGCGTGGGTGCACACAGACGTAAACATAAATTTACACATGATAAACCACTTCTTTGAGCCCACTGAACTATTATAAGCTAATGGCTATTAGAAGCTAATAGCTCAGTGGGCTTTACCTGCTAAGATAAAAAAAGAAACTTTTTATATAGTATATACAATATATAGTTTTATTGGTATATATTTTTCAGTGATTTGTTAACCCTTCCTATACTTTGCACTCATATCGTGTTTGTGTACTGTTCGTTGTTGTGGCGTTCTCACAAAGGATCTATTACAGCTCATCGGGATCCCTCCCGTGTTAGTCAATATTCCGATTCTGTAAACGCCAGCACTGGGGGGGCAGACAAAGGCGACCGCGTGTGGCGCTGCATCACCTACCCCCTCGCGTGCGCTAGGGTGCTCGCTACACAGCACTTGCCCTCACAGTCTGGCAAAGGCTACACGGCGGAACGTCGTCTCCGTCCGTTGCCACGCGCGGGGCAGCAGTGGCATGGCGATGGCGCACCAAGCCGGGGCACGTGTTGTTTGCGAGAACCAAGTAAATACCGGCAAGGAGCTTGGGGGGTGGGGGTATCCCTTCGCTTGGCCACATTTACCTGCCCGACTGCTCGTGTTTACAACAATTGACCAGGCGCCCATTTGAGGTTGAGAAGACCTAAGAGGGAGGCCCAAAAAGGGTGGGCTATGTACGGTGAGAAAGAAGTTCAACATACATTGAAGTTGGCCGAGAGTGGGAATCGAACTCATATGATCAGTTTTAAAGCCCAGTGCACAAGCCACAGCACCACTGCACCCCTACTCCCTACACATCAGATCCCTCTTAACAAGCTGAAGGGGCAAGTGATGTCAGCGAAAACCTATTAATTCTGGCATGGCACACGAGGGGGTGGGTGGCCAACACCACGCCCGGCCGCCTTTGTCTCCCAAGTGGCGATGTTTACACACCGCACCAGGTACTCATTTTGAGGCTGAGTCGACCTAGGAGAGGCCCGGAACAAGTTTTAGATAATCGTCTCTGGTGTTGGCCGTGAGTGTGAATCTTAATCGGGTCACTGGGCTCGTATGGCAGCGAGATAACCGCTGGGCCACCGCCTACACAAGGCAAAGACAAAGAACCCCCTCCCCCGTGTAGCCTTAACAGACTGTTGGGGCAAGTGCTGTTATCGAGCACCTATGAAGGCCGACACGGCACACAAAGGGGTGGGTGGCCAGCACCACACCCGGCCGACTTTGTCTCCCTAGTGGCGATGTTTACACACTGCACCAGGTACTCATTTTGAGGCTGAGTCGAACTAGGGGAGGCCCGGGACCGGTTCAGATAATCGTCACTGTTGTTGGCCGTGAGCGGAAATCGAACCCGGGACACCGGGTTTATAGCACACCACGCTCACCGCTACACTACCGCTCCCCACCACGCACACACACACCCACAGAGACACAGACACACACACACACTTTCACCCACTCACAGAAAACCCCCCTCTCCCCCCCCACAGAAATGAATAGAGCAGTGGTTTAAGGGGCGGCGGTGGCCCAGACTGTGACCTCCTGACCTTCGGGGCCATTTGGTCTCTGCCTTGGCACCATCACCAGCGGCGCGGGGCGCAGCGCAGACAAGTGCACGCCGTGCCGTCTGCCCCGTGATCACGCGGAGACCTCCTGGGGGACGGGGCAGAGGCACGGCCACGCTTTTAGGCAACGGTGGTGGGATTGGGGAAAAAGTTCGGGAAAAGGCTGACATTTTAAATATGTCCGTGCAACAACAAGGAAAACTAAGGCACGTTCGTCGATAACGTTGCCTTAAAAGGAAAACGGTATGTGCTGTGAAGAAAGTGTGCGAATGTAGGGCCATTTCCCGAAACGTCGCCTTTTATAGATTTTGTTTTCTTGTTTAGGAAACTAATCTCGAATGTTTATGTTTTGTTATTTGTGCACCTTTTGCCAAGGCAGTATCACTCAGGAATTAGTTTTACATATTTATATACGCTCTGTTCTACTCACATTCTCAGCTCCTCTGATTTGGCTGTTGATCATTTTTAGGCGTTAGTGTGTCTATCTGTGTGTCTTTGTGTCTGTGTATCCACACTGCATGGGGAGCGGTAGTGTTGTGGTTAGCGCATTGCACGAAGAACCTGGTGACCCCACTTTTATTCCAGCTCATGGCCAACATTAGTGACGAATATCTGAACCGGACCTCGGCCTTTCCCTGGTTCACTCAGCCTTAAATGGGTGCCTGGTGCAGTGTTTAAACATCAGCATTGGGGAGCCTGTGTTGCAGAACACCCCCGACCCCCCTTCATAGGTGCTCGCTAACAGGACGTGCTCCAACCGTCTGCTTAGGCTAGACGGGGGATCTGCAGCAGAAATAGTTATTGTTTACGAGTTGGATACATTGAATTTATACACAACGACTTAGCTGACACGCTAATGCACTTGGGTAATCGTAATGTAAATGCAATGTGTTATTTCTTTTTTGTTTTGTTTTTAACTGTTAACATTACCACAGACGTAAAATAAGCACTTCGAATGCGATTTCTGGCGGCAAATGCACGCAACTGTTTATTATATTTTGCCACTTTGAAAACGATTTTTTTGGCATAGTCTGTGGAAAAGAAAGCCTGACTTGTCGTGTATCCTTTGCTCCAATCAGCAAGTCCTGGAAATCGTACGCCACCTACATTTGTCATGAACACCCCATCACGTAACAAAGCATTCCTGTGCTGTTCTTAGGTAATCACAATCCACGGGTCGTTTCGCCTTCAAATCACGTAGGTCATTAATTAGCAAAGTGTTATGTCACAAGGAAAGAGGAAGAGTGTTTTAAAAATCTGGTAATAATAATAATGACTGTAATGATTTGTGTTTGTATAAGCGTCCTATACCGAGGAAGTCTAAGAATGATTTGTATTGCATGTCATCTCAACACATTTGCAACGACACCTCCCAATGGCAGCTCACCCTGTGGGCGCTGGGTGACTCAGCACCTTGCCTAGAAATGGGGAGGTGGGTGGGTGGGTGGAGTGGCGATGATTGCTACGAGAAATCCCAATTGAGCTACTTTTGCGGATATTTTGGGAACTTGACAAATTTGAAGTCAAAGTGGTTTCCGTGCACAGATTAGCAAGATTAGTCGCTCATGCCCTATTCGCAACCCTCCGTCAGTGGTGGAAATTCCACATTGATATGGTCGGGGGCGGGGGGCGGAGGGGGGGCACGTGAATCTCTCCATAACTCAACCACTCCATTGGAACCTCATTTGCCAGTAGAAAAATATGATAATTGGTGTTTTACCCTTTTATTTGGCAACAAAACTGACACCTTTTTTTACGAGGAGTCATGTTTGCATTGACCACAATACCTGCAGTCATAATGCAAACAAAAAACATAACTTTGATAATATATGCACTGTCCTTGAAGTTGATTGGTCCACACCCGAGACAGCTTTCCTTAGAGCCTAGTCTCACATGGTGTTGGACCAGATGACGTATTGTGGTCTATGCAAACATGACTCCTCGTAAAAAAAGGTGTCAGTTTTGTTGCCAGATAAAAGGGTAAAAAAACAATTATCAACTCAACCACTGTTGACTTGCTTAGCCCCTTTTGATTGAGCCTTAGACCGTGTCCACTGCAACTCACCCACGTGGCACAGCGGTCAGAGCAGACCCACACGGACGTCTTCTCGCACGTGCTCTGCTTTAACATTGGGCGCCGCAGTACTCTGTGAGAGTTCTGAACGGGCACCCCATCTCGACGTGATGCTTCGAACGCCCCTTCGGCATTAACGTGAGGGTTGATGAAACGAGCAACGCAGTGGTAGTCAGCAGTGGTTGTCAGCCGACATTCTGCAATTCTCAACCCATCAATTGAAATACCACAGTTCGTTTGCCGAGTAGTTTCCATGTCGTGCAATAATTAATACCAGACAACTGTGTTATTTCCTCTTGTATGTTAGACATGGTGTTCACTGTTACGAGATGTGTTTGCACGTAGCGTAGTCTGGGGAGAGATCGGCCGTGCAAATGGGGAATTTCCACGGCTGACTGAGTCAACAATAGATACGAGCACTGCCCGATGCACTTGAATAACGAGGAATTTTGATTATTTTAGAAATGTTTCATTTTAGAATCCACAATGCTTTGTACCAACCTATGACGAAAAGACCAGCATGCACCCAATCTCACCACGACTCTGGAGATGAATGGGGTCGAGTCCTGCCAGTGGGAAACTGCCATACATACCAGGTGTTATCGGCTGTGGGGTTGTGGGTAAAGCTTGGCTGTGCAGAAACACATATTGTTGCACTATACTTCTATGTACCCCTTTGTTGCTCAGTACTTTCACCAATCCGCACAGGCCAGCGTGGGGTGAAGTTTCACTCCCTGTCAACTACCTCGCCTGTAAAATACAGGAGGTCGTGTGTTCGATCAGGACCCTGACGCCTGCTGGATGTTTGGAGTCTGCGTGTTCTCCCTCTGGTGGCGTGCATTTTTCTTCCAGGTCGTCCAGTTTTCCCCGCCACATTTATAAACATCCGGTAAGAGCATTTGGCTGCTGTACATTTCCACACGATAAGCTACTTTGTTGAGCTATGCTTTGCGGTGAGGTCGCTACTGAAAAAGAACTGCCTAGCTCAGTGGTCCTAACCTGGTAAATTAAAACAAGTAACATTAGAGAGCATGGTCAGATAACCCCCCAAGAAACACGTAGCGGGGGGGGGGAAGTTCTCATCCAGCAGTGGATTGACGAAACGGCCGCACGCATCCGCGAATCGCGTTGCATCCTCGTCGGCGGCCGGCGATTCCAAATCCGCCGCGCGCTTCTGAAATCCAGCCAGGGTTATATAACAACAACATCGTCGCTCTCCTTTTTTATTTTCTTTTCCGCCGTGTGATTTACAATCCCCGACGGGTGAACGCATTCGTGGGCCTCTCGGGGCAGCGGGCATTGTGAAGGCGTTCTTCACGATACTCAGACCCCCCCCCCCACCACCACCCGCTCCCCTCCACTTGCACACGCAAGCGAGGCCGCGCTCACCGCGGATGCTGGAAGCTCCTTCTTTGGGGGATTCCTATGCGGCGTTAATCATCGAGAATGCGCCGCGCACTGGGATGATGTGCGGAGTCGGAGGGCGGTGGCGGAGGGAATAAGAAGGAGGAGGAGGAGTGGGGGGGAAATACAGCGGCTCTGCCAATGTTTCGGACAAACGATCTGCTTTGGCTCGCCGATGCGTGGCGCGCGCGTTGGTCCAGAGTTGTCGCTCCGTGTGCTGGGAGCGTCTTCAGAAGTTGAATTCCACCTTCTGGGTGGATTGTATCTTCCGGCCTTTGTGGATGTGAGTGAGCGGAAACCGTTTGCTGCTAGAGCAGAAGTGTCTCTATCGCTCCGATGTGTTGTCTGCGCAGGTTGAACCGCGCGTTGTTCGGCGCGATGTCCGACGTTTTGCTCCCAGCGCTGAATTCAGTTCCTGAAGCGCATCCTAGCATGTGGAGTGTCTGTGAGTGTGTATGTACACGTGTGCGTGTGTACGGTAGTGTAGATGTTAGCGCGCTGCGCTATCAACCCGGCGACCCGGGTTCGATTCCCGCTCACGGCCATTACCAGTGACGACTATCTGATCCGGTCCTGGGCCTCCCCTAGGTCTACTCAGCGTGAAATGAGTACCCAGTGCGGTGTGTAAACATCGCCACTGGGGAGACAAAGGCGGTCGAGCGTGGTGCTGGCCACCCACCCCCTCGTTTACCGTTCCGGCCTTCATAGGTGCTCGCTAACAGCACTTGCTCCTACAGTCTGTTAAGGCTATACGGGGGATCTTTGTCTTCGTACGGTAGTGTAGATGTTAGCGCGCTGTGCTACGAACCCGGCGACACGAGTTCGATTCCCGCTCACAGCCAAAATTGGTGACGAATACCTGAACACGTCCTGAGCCTCCCCCAAGTCGACTCAGAATCAAACGAGTACCTGTTGCGGTGTGTCAACATTGCCACAAGGGAGACAAAGGCGGCTAGGTGTGGTTCTGGCCACCCTCCCCCTCGTGTGCTGTACCGGCCTAAATGGGTGCTTGGTAACAGTACTTGCCCCCAAAATTCGGTTAAGGCTACACAGGGGATCTTAGTCTTTACCTTCTGTGTGCATACATTGGCTGAACATTTCGCCCGAAGCTGTGAAGGTATCCAGAAAGCTGACATTCATTTTGTGTGACCAGTCTCAATGACGCTTCGTGTCATAATTCCCACGTTAGGGAGTATATATGTAAAAGCAAAAGTCCTCTTATCAGATGTCACGTTGGGAGTCAATGGGAACGCTCGTATTGCGAGTGTAGCAAAGTGTGCATAAGCACCGGGATGATATTCGGATGACGCTGTCATCACTTCTGGGCAACCCACGTGAAGGCTCGAATAACGGGATGATTCTCGGGCCACTGGGTCACGACTGCGAGGTTGACTTGTGCCTGAATGTACCACAACTTACAGGTGGCGCCTCTTGTTCACCCATTTAGTGTTGAAGATAAAGGCGCAGCCCCGCAACTGCTCGCTCGCGCCACTGCTGGTAGAAGCCGTCCACAAGAGGGAGCTCTGAGAATCAGAAACAAAATAATGATTTACACTGGTCGAATCCGATGAGCTATAAAGCTCTTTTTCACAGATGTTCAGTCAGGGCGGGTACGAATGTCACAAAAACACGATAGCAGGATGCCCTACAGAAGGTATTCAGTCTTCGCTTCCACGCTGGCCTCTTGGAAACAGTGGGAGTACCCACACTTTACCCCACCACACGTGACATGCCAATCGCCTAACGGTGGGGCTACCCACTCAGAATCCTGTGTGGACAGAGGCAACCAGCGCCGTTTCTTCATCCGCCGCACTGGGAGATGGAATCGGACTGGCGACCTCTGGATTGCGAGTCCAGCGTGAGCATTACACCCCCGCGGAATCCTTTGTCCGTGAATCGTTGTGCACAATAGGTGGAATTCATTGATTGGGGGTTGTGGGTGATGTGAGTATCGGCGAATAGGGATTCAGGTGAGAGGAAGCTCACGTGAGATGCGGTGAACGAGCCGCGCTACATTTTGGCCAAATTTGAGAGTACGGATGAATGGCTCAGTAACCCTGTTTTTTATTCTTTATGTTATTCAAATCATATTTCCATGTTGTTATTGTGTCCGTAGCGTTCGGCTGTCGGATGAGAATTACGATTTGTCAGGTTTCTTGTTTTTTTCCAGACTGTGGGAAAATTCCAGGAGAAACCCAAGAGATGTGGCTGCCGGAGTTACGGTTGGGACCCATTTTCCGAAGAAATAAAATGGGTGGGAAAAATGGCATTTTTTTGTTTCAAATGTCAAACGCATTTTTATCACTTTGTCATCATAATGATCACCGTTGCTGCATTCATCATCAGCAGCAGCGATAGCAGGAAAAGTAGCATCGTTATCTCCATGATACAGCAAAGAATGGGCATGGGGGCAAGTTTGACATGTAGGCTTTCATGAACTATATGAATGAGAATAGGTTTTCCCCTTTTTTCTGGCATCAAAACAGGTGTTAAGGGGCCGTCCATAAATGACGTCACGCGATTTTGGACGATTTTTGACCGCCCCCCCCCGTCGTCACACAACGTCACAAAAAGTCAAACCTCCCTCACATATGACGTCACAAAGCTTGGCCCCCACCCAACAAAAAATAAAACATGCTTCAAATCGCTTTAAACTATTGTCATTGTCGTGCGTATTTAATGAGGCGCTGCAATCTGATGTTGTAGGAGAAAACATTTATTAAAAAGTCTATTTTATTAAGTAGAACGTGTTGCCTATATTTATTTAAAGGTGCGCATTTTGATGTGACGTCACATTTCTCAAATCCCCCCCCCCCTCCCCTCGTCACACATCGTCACAAATGTCTGATCCCCCCCCCCCCCCAGGTGCGTGACGTCATTGATGGACGGCCCCTAAGATGCTAAAACACCAAACTGAAACCTTTTACGAGGAATCATGTCTGCATTTACCACAATATTTGTGGTCAGAATGCAAACAAAAAACATACTCTGATAATATATGCATTGTCTTTGAAACTGATTTATCCACACCAGAGACAGCTTTCTTTTGAGCCGAGTCTCAAAACGGTGTTTGACCAAAGGACGCCAAAAGACATGAGTCCTTATAAAAGGTTAAAGTTTGGTGTTTTAACATCTCAACACCTGTTTTGTTGCCAGAAAAAAGGGGAAAACCTATTCGCATATTTTGGTGCTGGCAAAGGAGGTCCCATGATGTAGAAACAATATGAATCGTGGTGCTTTGGGTCAATAATAATCACACTTCCGATTAGCACGGTTGGCTACGTACGGTGCGAAAGAAGTTCAACATGCAGACATTGTTGGCTGCGATTACAATTGCCAATGCCACTGAAATTGCAAATCATTTTGAATTGTAACAATTGCTTCCTCCGGTCTAAATAACATATTCTGATTGCGATATTGCAATTCCAACGGATCCCCAAGGTACAAGAAGAAAAAAGAAATAAATGCGTTACTTTAACTTTTATCTACATGACTATGACATCTGGCACTGTGATCATACTTTGTGAATCACGATCACAAATTTGCAAGTTCAAATCCGCGCCTGCGGTGCGCTCATCCTGTCGTTTGTCCCGCATCGTTATAATAATCACCGCTTTGCGGTAAAAGCAACCGCGATTGGATGGACTGGCCCCCGACATGTGAATGCGGAGTTTCCATCTCTGGCATGAGCAACAAACGCCGGTGGAGAAGATAGTACGCTCTCCCCCAAATCGCGTCGTTGAACGGAGTGAGACACTTTGGCGTTCTGCCCTGACTCGCTGTCCACATTTCAACGGCTCAGCGAGCGATCTCACGAGCAGCCAGTGACGCCGAGGTAACCCCTCCCATTGAGAGGTTAACAATTCCTCAAGCTTTGCGGTTCTGCTCCACTTTCTGAGACAATAAATCCGACTTTGCCGAGAACATGCTTTTTGTGGCAGAAGGTTTCGGTTACACTTGACGGCACAAAAAAGAAGTTCACAAAGGACAGTGAATTCGATGGGAGAAGCAATTGAGATGAGTATGCGTGTCTGTATGTATGTCTGTGTGTGTCTGTAGGGAGTGGTGGGTGTAGCAGTTAGCGCGCTGCGCTACGAAACTAGCGATCCGGGTTCGATTCCTGCTCATGGCCAACAACGGTGACGATTTTCTAAACCGATCCTGAGCCTCCCCTAGGTCAACTCAGCCTCAAATTAGTACATAATGCGAAATGTAAACATCGCCACTAGAGAGACAAAGACGGTCGGGCGTGGTGTTGGCCACCCACCCCCTCGTGTACCGTGCCGGCCTTCATAGGTGCTCGCTAACAGCACTTGCCCCTACAGTCTGTTCAAGTCTATACTGGGGATCTTTGTCTGTGTGTCTGTGGGGAGTGTAACGGCCAGTGCGCTGCACTACGAACCCAGCCACCCGAGTTCGATTCGTGCTCACGGCCAACATCAGTGTCGAATATCTAAAATGGTCCTAGGCTTCCGCTAGGTCGACTCAGCCTCAAGTGAGGATCTGGTGCGGTGTGTAATAATCGCCACTAGGGAGACAAAGGCGGCCGGGCATGGTGCTGTGGCCACCCACTGCCTCACGTGCACGCTCACAGCACAGTCTGTTAAGGCTATATGTCTGTACGTGGGTCCTTTGCTTGCGTGTGCATGTGTCGGTTGTGCCTGTCCAGCCACGTATGACTCCAACATCCCGGTCACCGAGGTTCGATTTCTGGCTAGAAACAATGGACATTAACATCACTGTCGATGTAACTACACTACATTGTTTCATCAGTTCTGCTTGCACATGGCACATACATCACATTATCATTGGGGGGGCACGTGCCACCCCCCCAATTTCTATCTGGAGGCTGATCGATGCCCGGGTGCGGTCAAGGCATGGCTCCCTATTGCTCAACCATGTTATGTATGCCGATGATCTTGTAATTGTTGCTCACTCAGAGGAGGAGTTGGAGGCGCTGCTGCTGAACCTGCAGCCCCAACAAAACTAAGCACCTGCCTGGTTATTTTGTACCATCGGAAACTCCACCCCCACAACTCCCAATTCGTGATAGGGCATTTGTGGAGATTGAAAGATCTGGACAAAGTCCCATCGGTGAGCTCCTCCGTCAGGCAAGGCTGCGTTGGCTGGGTAATGTAGCCCGCATGCCCAGCCACCGCATGCCTAAACAGCTTTTGTTCGGCCGAATCGAGGGGGCTAAACGGGCGCGGCATGGGCGAGAGAAGAGATGGAGTGCTGTGGTCCAGGAGGATGTGGAGCTGAGTGGACTTGCTGATGACTGGTACCAGCGGTGTCAAGATTGGCCTCTGTGGAGGAGGCTCGTGAAGGACGCTACTGGGCAGTTGAAGGCAGTCGCCCTCCAAAAGTAATGGAGGGCGGAGGAGCGACGCTCACAACAACGAGCGGAGCGCCGGGTGGCTAAAGCACAGCAAGTTGGCACAATAGGGGGCACAGGTGGTGCATCAGCCAGTCATCTCAGTCAGTCGACCCCTGGCACCTGGATCTGCCCAGTGACCTCCTGCCAACGGGCATTCGACACTTCACGTGGCCTCAAGGTGCACATAGCCTGGCACAAGCGTCGCGGTGACGTCACCGCCACTTAGTGGTGAATGGCAGTTGTTATGTGTGTATGCATGTGTGAATATTTTCATGTTTGCACACATCTTCGTGTATGTACGTACTACGCATGTGTGTAAAGTCATGTATGTAAGTGCACATTTTTTTCGTGTGCGAATGTAAATTTGTGCGTGAGAGCGTGCGTGAGTGTGCGTGCCAATATGTGTGTGTGTGTTTGCCTTTATAAAACTTGTTTCTTTAGCCCCGCAAAAGCCAATGGGAGTACGGCTTGGGTGTTTGATTATTACTGTCTGAATATTACTGTCCCTCTGGGTACCAGCTCCCAGCATCTGGAGGGCCAGAATAAATGAAGTCTCTGACAAGCAGCGCGGGGAATCCGCGCAGAGCCATGGGCCGGAGCTGGTAATTTATAGTTTGGCTCACACGAGCGCAGCATCATAAAATGCTATAAGGCTTCACTTAAGAACACGGCTAGACCTCTGGAATTTATATATGCGCAACAAGTATTTTATTTATTAAAATAAGAGCCAAAGTGTCTCCACGCTCTGACGAATGTTAGGCAGTGCTTATCTCCTCTCTTGGGCCTGAGCCAGAGGTGGAAATTCCTACATTTCTATGGTGGTCAGGGGTACGGTGGTGGTGGGGGGTTTGTTTCTCTGTTGACTTACTGCTATTTGTATTTTTTAGTTGTCAGACAACAATCGGCCGCAACTCCAAGTTGAGGTTTACCAATTGTTTTCTTTTAGCTCCACCCCCCCCCCCCCCACTGTTTTATTAACATTCAGCAGATAAGCCCCTCCCCCCCTCCCACTTAACTTGTATTTAAGAGCTTGTCCCTTGGATTTTTTCCTCACTTGATACAGTCAATTTAGCTGTGACGGTCCCACCTGATGACGGAGACTTGTGTTGCCTCCGAAACGTCGTGATTTACCATTTTATTTCTATTATCATTTTAATCATTTTTATTATTTCTTTTTACCTACGTGACTTTACCGAAAAAACCTAAGGTTATGGCAAAGTGGTACTCAATTCATCGTGTGCGGAAGATGCTGTGCTATATTTTAAAAGCGGTCTTCATGTGTGCGCGTGTGCGCTGCATTGTTGTTGTGTGAAACGATCCTGGGCATACCCTAGGTCGGCTCAGCCTCACATGAGTACCTGCTGTCGTGTGTAAACATTGCCACTAGGGAGACAAAGGCGGCCGGGCGTGGTGCTGGCCTCCCATCCCGCTGTGTGCTGTGCCGGCTTTAATAGGTGTTCGCTAATAGCACTTGCCCCAACATTCTGTGAAGACTATACGGGGGGGGGGTCTTTGTCTTATATATATGCCCACACAATAGGGGATCGTTTCAGACAAAAACTAAAATTGTATTTCAGATATTCCAGGAAAATTTCTGATTTTCTTTTCCAATTTTTGCAGCTTTACATAGTGTAATAATTTAAATCGTTTCCGTGCTGACAAATGTAACGTCATCAGATGGCTATTGGAGTTTTGGTGGGAGAAGCATGCAAGTGAGGTCACAATTGTGAATTAATTTCATGTGACGTCATTTCCTATGGCGTCTTAATTTTGGATCAATTTTAAACAAACAGCATGGCTGTCAACCCATACGGTTTACCCCGTATTCTTGCAAAGGGAAATTTAGTTTTCAGGTCCACACGGCGGACAGCCGTTTCAACACGGGCAGATTTTTTTGGTCTATTTGTGTTTCTCCGTTGTGAATGGACGTTGATATTTACAAGGGCACGGGGTGACCAATACGATCTAAATTGGTCTGTACTAAGGTAGGCACTGATAAGGGGTCGACAGGTATAAAACAGACAAAAACTAACTGATGAGTTTTGACATTCTTATAATTAATCTGATAAGTAGAAACACCCCCAATGTACACGGGTAACCGACAGTGACATTTGCTCACATTCCACCGACTTTAGTAACACACTCTTTACAAGATCACCGTTAACAGATTGTACTATCGAAAATCTAATTTCATATTTGGATCCAAAACTTAAACAAAAACCTGTGTGCACAATAACTGTATTGCTAAATAAAATTTAAAAAAGATTCAAAAGTTTGCGGGGCACGTATGCTGGTTTATGGAATTCAAAATCTGGTTATGGAATTGTATTAATCACCTTTCAATACAGTATGTCTAAATGTCAAATTGTGTATGCTCGCATGAAAAATGTGAAAAAGTAGAGGCGTGGAATATCGAGGACCCATATTCTGATGTTTGTATTTTGCGAGTCACATTCAGACACTTAATTATGTTTGTGAAAGATATTGGCTCTCAAGCCGTTCTTTTGAGGTCGAGGAAAAGGTGACGCCTGCAATTGCTTGATCATGCCACTGCTGGCTGAAGGGCCTCCAACAGAGGGAGCTCTAGTGAACGATACAAGTGTATTTGGCCTACTCTTTCACACTGCCCAGACGTCTTGGAAGAGGTGGAAGTGCCCATACTTTACCCCACCACAGGAGATCTTCCGGTCGATTCACTCTGGGGTACTGATGTACTGTTTCTACTGGCGCGTCAGCGCGTCGAACCGGTAAACTCTGGCTTGCAAGTAATATCCGAGCCCTCTTAAAAACTTTATTTTCAATTTGCATCACTCATTCACTCAATTGTGGTTAAATGAATTGATATTGTCTGTTTACAATCAAATATAACATAAAAAGCAGAACTCTTGTGTTTTTGTAATTTACACAGATTAATAACACGTAATAATAATCATTATGCTACAGATTTTGGTTCAATTATTACAGCATACATTTTTGTTCTATTGTATTCGTGCATCTGGCAATATGTTTAGGAGCTAAATGCCAATGTTGAGGTCTGCTCGACACAACGCGAAGGCTTCAGGAGAGGGTTGTGCACTTTACTATGTGGTCCATAGTTTTGGTCGCATGGCAACATTTGCACTGCTGTGGCTTGTGTGATTAATTTGCCATTGAAAGAGGAGATGCAATCATCGGCCTGTTGATGTTCTGATGTAGTTGACAGCTCCACTTCTTTGGGGAATATAATTGCCAGGAGGTGCGATGTTTGGATCTTGAAATAGGTGTTTTTTTCTCGATCTCCGCATTGTTCCTTGCTTTTTGCCAGCTTTCTTCCTAATCCCGGTGAGATGTTATGGTAGTGACAGTGCGTTGGGATATCAGTCCGTGGTGCGAAACATTCGTGAGGCATTGGTGATGGGAAGGTGGCTGTCAATGGCAAGAAAACGCATAAACTTCCTTGCAGTTTGCATCTCTCGGCATATATTTGGTGGCTGAATGTTCACCAGAACTGGGGGTCGGGAAATTGGTGCCGTGTTCCGGTTGTGATGCGCTGTGGGTTAATTTAATTGTGCATCTTGCAGTTTTGTGTACGAGCTCTTGGACTGGACTGGAGTGCAACATTCTGCTTCCGAGTACATTAGTGAGAGGGTGGCAGTTCGTAGGACTTCATCAATACAAATGTTGAACTTCTTTTGCACCATACGTAGCAAACCGTGCTAATCGGACTAAACACAAAAAGCAGAATAGGCCCACTGTGTGTGGTGGCTATTGAATATTCTTAGGTTTTTTCGGTAAATTTAAATTTTTTACCTATGTGACTTTACCGAAAAAACCTAAGAATATGAATCTTTGCAGTCACGAAAGCTTCAAATCTAGAAGTGGCTATTGAAGTCACCCACATCTATCGCCGGGTGAGTGGCTAATGGCAGAGGTGGTGATGGCCATTCCCGATTCGGGGCTCATGTACATTGATGACCGTCAAGAGACCAACTGTGGCGGGTATTGACGATGTGCCGTCACTTGTGGCGGTGGACTTGAGAGCGGCGTGGGCCTTTAGGCCTTGCCTGCCAAAGGTGGTGTGAGTAGGCAATGTTTCGGGGAGGCAGACGGGAGCAACGGAACTCGCCATCCGCGCGCTCTCCACAAGGAGCGCCTCCTGCGAGGCGGTGATGTCCATGTCGTTTCTGCCTCAGATTTCTGGCCAGGAAGTCACATTCAGGTGTTGAGAGTGCCTCAATGTTTGGTTGGTCCACTCGAAGGTCTCGCCTGATTGGTGTCTGCCCATGAGAAGGGCCTTTTCTTTCACCTTTAGCTTTACCGATCGACATCTGGGTTCGAATTAACGACGTCAACTGTAGTAGTTGTGTAGAAGGTGACACAAAAACACGAAAGACATAACAGGTGGGCCCACCAGGAGAATAATACCGTCTCCTACCCACATTCTTGTCATATTTAATAACAATGAATGCATCTTTTATCGTTTTGTTTTTACGGTCTGCTATATTACCCCTGCAAAATGTAACGTCGTGGGTTATATATCGTGCATGATTTATGCATTTAAAAACAAGTATAAATCTACACGCCGTATTTACACATTGTACACTGCTGCACATGGTTGAGTTTAAGAAGATTTTTTATATAGAAGTCACACCAACTACATGGCTCCGCTATTGTTCCTCGCACTTCTGCCAAGTCTCCGTCGCAAGACGTGTCCCAGTGAGCACATACTACATGGTTTAAGAATACCGACCCGCCTAATCACCTACCTACCTTCATACCTACTCATGTAACTACCTGCTCGCCTACCTATCTAGCTGTCAACCTACTCTTATACCTTCTCATCTACCTATCTTCATACTGACAAACCCACCTACCTACTTTGATACCTTGTTACCCAACTACTTACTATCCCTATATATATATCTACCTACCTACTCACCTACTTATCTACTAAATACATACCTACCCACCAACCTACTCTAATATGTACATACTTATATGCTTACAATCCTACATCCACCTACCTACTCTCCTACTCACTTCTCACGTAGCTACCTACTCATCATCCTATTTACTCACCGACCTACCTGGCTACGCACCTACCTACTTTGAGACGTATATTTCAACTTGAAAACCCACCCACATCTTCATCTGCTCAACTTCTTACCTACCCAGCTACCTACCGACATACTTTCTTACCCACGTATTCACCAATGTACCGAGCAAGTAGGGATGCATTTTTCGATGGTTCTTTCGGTAGAGTCACGTAGATAGAAAAAAGAATAACAATAAAATAATACAAATTAATATGAAAATAAAGCGAATAAAAATAAATATTAAAAGGGATGCATTTATTCATCGATTGCGGTCAACTCTTACACCCACAATACATGCACATCACGTGATGCAAGTGAGAATATTGTTAACGTGTTTTTTAAGTTATGCGCCATTGATATGACAACGTTACATTTATGGTAATGGAGCAAACGGAATTACAAATTATACAGGAGAAACGAGAAGTAAAACAAACACGAATGTTTGAAAGTTATTTGATTCTTAAATTAAATCGAGCACCTCGATTGTGTGATATTTAATCACCTTGCGAGAAGGATGAATTATTGTCCACCTTCTTCTGTTTCTTATCCTGCCAACCTATCAAACGTAATAATCTCCCTATCAACCCACCTACCTATCAACATAACCTCTCTATCAACCTACCTAGACATCAACAAAATAACTTAACAATCTTAATTTGGAGCTTTCGTGACTGCAGGGATTACTCTTTGGTTCTTTCGGTAAAGTCACGTATAAAGATAAAATATGCTATTATTTAATTAAGAATTTATTGTATTTATTATTTAATTTATTATTATAAAGTATGCTATTATTTAATTTATTATTTTATCTTTATACGTGACTTTACCGAAAGAACCAAAGAGTAACTTACCAATGTTCATATTTACCTATCGACATATGGCCTATTCTGCCACCTACCTATCCACAAACTCAGTCTATGAAGAGCATGTAATGTACACCGACGTTTAAGAGAAACTTGAAGGCCCCACAACTTTCGCGTGACTTTCAATTGACGCCGAGTCTGGCTACGCGCCTCAGAGTCAGGCTCATTTACGTCTGTGAAACGTTGCACTGTACGCATTATAAATTGCATCATTATCATTACTACTACCACCAACATCACCTATCAGCCTACTCACCTACCTATTCTCCGATCTATCTACCCACACAGCCACAATACCTGCCTGCGCACACACACACACGCGCGCTCGCACACACACACACACAGCACACGTATGCAACGCAGCACAGCAATTGAATGTGAATATTTCAACGCGGCTAGACATTTTCGCGACGGGGAGTGCTCTTAGCGAGTAATTTACGAGTGTCGGCCAGTTTTAGTCGGCGTCCCAGCATTTCTCTTACGATCGCCTGTCGTTGGGGGAAGACTTCATTCTCAGAGCAGTCCCAGCGTCTCCCTTGATGTACAGGGGGTGCGGCAGGGCAGCAGCGGCGGCGGCGGGAGGTTTTGGTGGCTGTGGAGTGGAGGAATTGTGTTTACACAGGTGCCAGCCACATGTCCCCCCACCGCTAGCCTACTCATGCCCCCCCCCCTCCCCGAACAGACATTCTGCTGATGAGCCCAGAGCTGACAGATGCATACTCGTGGTAGTCGTCGTCGTCATCGTAGGAAGCTTTGAGAATTTCACATCGCTCCTGCGGCGTTAGTCAGGATTTTGTTTCGTGCGCTCCAAATCCAGTGGTGACATCCAAGGCAAGCAATTAGAGCGTTCACGCGCCTCGTTTCACCAGTGCGGGAGACCAGATGTAGGTCGATTCGTTTTTCCATCTTTGCTGCTGCGGAGTTGTATGCAAGCACCCTCGCATCGGGGCCGTTTATATTATACTCGTTCATAAAGTCTGTCTTCGCCAGGCAAACGTTTTTAATGTATAATAATTAACCTGATATGATTGTCTTACAATCTTTACTTACGATCAGACACTAACAACTGCTCCAGAAATGTGGATTTTTCAGCAACAATAATTAAATTTCACGACTTGATTCAGTTCTTATATTTATAGACGTACTATCGGAAACCGCTCAATTTAAATATTCCGTTATTTTGTGTTGATCAGAAATAATAGAAATTAATGAACTTAATACTTTTTGAGGGGAAGCTTCGATCTTTTACTGTTTTCGAATTATTACGATTTTAACACTATAAAATGCGTATTTTTTCGTTCGAAACCGCTTTAATCCGAAATATAAAAAAACTGCAATGGTTTTCACTTAAATTGTATTTTCTGTTTAATGCTTTGTTTAAAACCCGCAATCTTATATTTTGAACGGTTTTTGAATGACACGCACAAACCACAAACTATTTCATGGGGCACTCAAAATCAAGATTTGGAGGCCTTAAAAGTAAAAATCTCGGATTTTCAGATTTTACCTTTTGGGTTTGTCCTAAAAGCTACACGTGTACCACATTTCTAGCTTTCTACCTTCTCGGGAAGTACTCTAGACGTTTTTGAGACACACAGATTCAGTTTTTTTTATATAGATTCACAATTTGCTTGCGACGAAAGTGTCTCAATTAAGATTAAGGTAATAACACTCCACGCAGACAATAGCCTACGTTTTTGTTGTTGTTGCGAAGAACGTGACAAGGTACGGCTACTACCGCTGCGCGGTGTTCACGGTTGCGCTGTGAATACATTCGGGGTCGACCCCGCGTGTTATTCAGCAATGTCAGTCTCTTTGCCGCCCCCCCCCCCCCCCTTGTGATGGGGGCTTCTTCAGAAACCGATTTCTTGAACGTGGAGCAAAACTTCGGGCACCAATTCCGAGCAAAACCCAGTCCAGCCCCGAGAACGATATCGGGAAGGTCTCCACAACCGGGGTTTTTTAAATCCACGTCACGGCGCTTTCGTAATGGCAACAGTGACGAGTCTAAACGTTTCCCCAGCTCAAGCACACGTCCATAATACGGGTTCTTCGGGGTAAGATCACGTAAACATTGAAACGTGTCGTTAGATGTGTCAAACAAACGTGCCGCTCGTTTCCACTGGCGGCTCTGAGCCCAGTGGTGGAAATTCCACATTCCCATGGCGATGACCAGTCTCTTGCATGGGACAATCACTGGCTGATGACTTCCAGCGAAGTGGATCTCGCAGGACGAGCCAATTTCAGTGTGCTGAGCACGGCGCCGGCTGACTTGGTGGTCGCTGCTGAAAGTGATTTAAAATGCGTCTTTTGGGATCGTTTTCACCGGAATGAAAAACGTCGTTATTTACAGCGAAAACAGCTTCACTCAGTCTCCAGCCCGAGCCGAAGGAGGAGGGCCACTTGGGTTGCGATGTTTAGGCAGCTCTCTCGCCGAGTACAGTATTTTGTTTTGAATGCGAGATCGTGGCCGAGTATTTGTTTGCTTTATTTAAGGCTTGGGGATGTGTGCTGAGGCTTAACGGGGATGCCTCGGACACCACGGGAGAGCCGCCTTGATGCGGCCTTCAGGTGGTCCGAGGCTGGGAGCTTTGGGCAAATCGCGTCTTAGCTTGAAGTTGCCGGGTACCTAGAGCACAAGCCGAGATGTTAGAGACCCTGGGTTTGACTCCAGGTTTGGTGTCAGCAGCCCATGATCAAACTGGAACCTCCAGTCCAAAGAGGTGGTTGTCGCAACACAGCCACTGGTTATTGAACACACACAAAAAAACATTGGCTTGTCACTAACACAAATTTTGGCCTATTTTACTGATATTGTTTTCGTTTTAATGGCCATATGCTTACTTTGTATTTTTTTAAAACGTAATATCTCTCCATACCTTGCTTAGCACAATTATTTACCTTAATTACATAACATACATGATCACTTCATTGGTCACTTTCACGTTGCAACAAAAATTTTTGTTTCAATTGAGCCAAGAAATTAACAGCAGCACAGACCAGCTCAGGATTATTTCACCTGATAGTTCGCTTGAGTTTTCATTTGTTTTTGGTATTTTCTCAGAATCCCTGTAAAACGAAAAATGAGAAAACCCTTATAAAACGACTTCTACTTTTTTCTTCAAGCTTTTGCACATAAAAAAAAAACTATGTAGAATCTCTTTGTCTCATTGGGCTGTGGACCTTTCCACTGAACCACGGGGATCTTTTGCTTCTTTGAGCCTTGGACATTTTTCACTAAACATTTGGGAAACTCATGAATGTACACGGAGATTGCGCACTGCTCTAAAAGCAAGAGGTGTAGCCCTGCAATTCCTGGCTCACACCACGACTGGTGGATGGGCCTCAACTAGAGGAAGTTTTAGCAGAGCTCTCTCTCGATAGTATTTGGCCTCCTCTTCCACACTGGCCCAACATCTTAGAAGAGCTAGGAGGTAGCCACACTTCAACAAACTGGTGACCTATCAATCGACTACCCGTTGTAAATCCATCTATACTGGTTCGTGGACAGGTGGGGGGAATTGAATAAACTTGCACCATCGTTTCAAGGACTGCACCTGAAACATCAAAACTGCTGACTCTGAATTGCAAGTCCACGATGCTAACCACTGCCCCATGGCATATGAGGTTAGGGGCAAGTGCTATTGGCGAGCACCTACGAAGGCCGACACGGCACACGACGGGGTGATGTGGCCAACACCACGCCTGGACAATCCTTTGTCTCCCCAGTGCTGAATGTTTTGACACCACATCAGGTACTCATTTAAGGCTAAGCTGACCTAGGAGAGACGCAGGACCGGTTTGGATATTTGTTAACGATGTTGGCCATGAGCGGGGAATCAAACTCGGGTCGCCAGGTTCTTAGTGACGTGCGTCTTATAATCCGGACTGTACGTTCATCGATGAAGTCGATTCGTCGTTGCGCCTCTACTGCCAGCGCTGCAACCTGAGTTTCGCCAGGTGAGTTTTGCGAGGTCAGTTGAACCAGGTGAGTTTAGCCAGGTGAGTTTCACCGGGAGAGTTACGCCGGGTGAGATTCTCCAGGTGAGTTTCACCAGGTGAGTTACGCTGGGTGAGTTTCACCAGGTGAGTTTCGCTGGGTCAGTTTCACCGGGTGAGTTAAACCCGGTGAGTTTCGCCGGGTGCGTTATGCCAGATGAGTTACGCTGGGTGAGTTACGTCGGGCGAGGAAGTCATTCATTGCGAGAGGAACCCCCGTGCCCTCTCGGAGCGGGATAACATACGGTGCAGCAGTGAGTAAATCTCCACACAAGCAGCTGCTGCTGCTGCTGCTCGCAAGCCCTCCTCGGGCCCTGCCACGATAGTCTTGCTGATTTATGCTCCCCTTGCGCGAGCAGTGCACTTCCCAGGGCCGGCCGTTGCCACAGCAGTGAAGGGCTCGTTCTTTATGAGGAAGGTGCGGTGGAATTTCCACGATTCGCTGGCAGGAGACCGGCCTTCACCATGAAAGTTGTCCTCTGTTGATCGGCACGATGTCCGACATTTCGCTTATTGAAGAACCAAATTCAGTTCCTTGGGAGCGAAACGTCGGACTCGGTCTGATTTGAAAACGCATTGGAGAGCGTTCATAAGAAAGAATTGGGAGGGATGAGAAGACCATCCCATCACTAGGATGGGCAACATAGACAGTGCAATATTCTCACATGTAGGGTTTAATCGGAAAATGTGAGAGTGAGCAATTGAACTATTGTAACTATAAACTATTTAAAAGATTACCAGATAAAGCCGACTGAGCTATTAGCTCTTTTTCAGAAGTCACTTGGCCACAAATAATAACTCAAGAAAGTGGCTTATCACGTGAAAATTTAGAGCAGCCATATACTCCAAACGCGTCTGTCTAAATGTGGAGGGAAAACCGGATGACCCTAAGAAAAATCCACGCGACCACGGGGATAACATGCAAACTCGAAATATACATCAGGCGTCAGGGTCGACGTCTAACACAGAACCTCCTGTAGACCAGGCGAGGGAGACAACATCTGGCCACGTGGCGCCCCCCACGATCTGCCGGAATGGGTGACACGATGGCTGAAGGGCATGGCTCGTAATCGGCACAAATAACAAATGAGCACCAATTTATTTTGAGTGGAGGCACCAGTAGCCGCCCGATGGAGAGACACGATTTGATTTTTTTACACAAAAAGTACGACTAACTGAAATGAAGTGGGCCAAAAAGAGCGCAATCTCAAGCACAAGTTTCGATTTCAATGTATTTTCATATTCTTAGGTTTTTTCGGTACGACTACACCGCATTGTGTATGTTGTCTGCAATCACTGCCTTGCTGAGTAATTATCTTGAATTCCCCTTTGTAGTGGCACTCTGTAATGTACTTCATAGGAGGTATAGTATAAATAATAAAAACAGATGATGATGATGAGATTTATCCGGGCAGAATTTAAATCGTTGGCTCAGGGTCGCTAATGCAGACAAGCAGCAACATGGTACTGCTCATTTGAGACAAGAGCCACTTAGGCTTGATTGTGAATTACACTGCGTGACCGGACTAGAAAAAATGGGAATTGAGGTCACATCTTTACACAATAATGTTTGTTATCCTGGCTTCAATAGAACAAAAAAAATCAAGCTCTAGATTTTCTTTTGTAATTTACAAAGTATGCTCGTGTTTTTAAACACGTTATGAACGTCTGTTGCGCCTTGTTGCTTCGGGAACCTTTCACGGATGAATTTTGAAATCGAGACAGCCGTGAAAATTATTATTAAATTACCGCCGCCTTCAAACTTGTGGATGTAGCGATTCCCGGCGGTTTATAACACGCCGTCACGAATATCGGAGCCGCTGATGCGAGCCGGCTGGAAATATTCACTTTGTGACGGGTTGTTCCGTTGTCGCTGTGAATCTGACAGCATCTGTCTGCGAAGCGGCGCCATCGTTCAATCGCACGCCGGATCGTTTCGCACCGAGGAGCAATTGACGACAACGGCCACTGCCGAATTCCCCCCCCAACCCCCCCATAGGCATTCCTGCGAAATTCCGTGCGTTGATTCATTAGAATTTTCCGCACGCATCGCCGGCGCGAATTGCTTCTTTTTGAAGGTGTTGAGCGTGCAGCGGGGAATTGTTCGCGCTTTCGAATGCCTTTGTTATTTGAATTTCCCGTGCAAATCACACGGGCTTTTCTGTGACGGCAAAATAATGTCGCAATATAAGTCAACACCATACATAACATGAAACTTGCGTGTGTGAAATCTGCAACCTATCATCCCATTCAAGGTCGATAAAATGTTTACCCATTTGTGAGTGATGCTTGCCTGCTGTAATAGAGATCCTCGCGAGTAATCCAGAGGTTGCCGGTTCATTCTCTCAACGTCAGTACGACACTTGAAACGTTGGATAATTTTCTTACTCCACCTGCTCCCCCCCCAATCCCTGTCCACCCAGCTGTAATAAATGGGGACACCACAGTAGGGATTAAATGTGGGGATTATCACCTCTTGCAAGACGTATGGCTGGCATGTAAGAATAGACCCACATACAATCGACAGGAGCTCTCTCCAGCTCACTCTCTTGAAGGCCCTTATGCCCGCAGTGGTGTGACCAAGTCATGGCAGGGCTGCTCAATTACTTTCTGGGAAGACCGCAGTGGTTATCCTCTGGAGAAAATGACCTCTCACGGGAATTGAAAATGTACACCGCTTTGCATGGGTTTCTCCGCTCTCCATTGATCACAGATGCCACTTATTCCCATTCGCATCTTTGAGCCACGAGTGGCATTTCCACATTTCTACGTGCGAGGCCATATCACTTTCATTCTACTACCATCGATGACCTCCCAAAGAGTGGACCCCAGCTGGGCCCCAAAGTGAGAGGGCCAGGAGGTATGCAGTCAACAATGCTTGACTCAGGGAGGAGGACGCCCCTGCCATGCATAGTCCCAACAAGGCAACTCCTATGACTAATTGGGAATGGGACGCAAGCGTAGGATTGATCACCTGTCGCTGACCGCCTTTGGGGAGGGTGTATAGTATGAAAGGCCGAAACACCCTAGGAACCAAAGGTTCACTACAGGTTCACTACTGACGATGCGCTCCCCAAATTTCACCAGGCTCACTGTTCATGAACTCTTGGAAGTGCTTGCACAAAGGATAGTACCATCTCATCCTGTGTTTTTTGGAATCATTAACCCAGAGAGGCATGCTGATGGGCGGAGTCGACACCCCAATGGGATGTGATCAAGCGCTTCCAATTGCAAGTTCAAATGCTCTGGCGCAGCACCAGCCAAACCAGAATTAAGAATATTCCTGACACTAGCAATGGATTTTATTTGGAGAGCACAACACCGCGATCTCAAGAACTCCTGCAAGCACGTGCAGTGGGCCGTACGGGCTATTAAATACGCTCCCGCGGGCTTTCGACTCGCGCAACGGAGTCGCGGAGATTACGGTGACAACCTCTGAACCGGGCATTCCCCCGCGAGAGCATAAAAACCTCAAAATGACAACACGTTTTGTCATTCGCCTCCGCGCTAGCTGTGGTTATGACTTTATGACTGTGGCTGTCGCTCCCAGTTGAATGCAGTTTCGTTGTAATTCGCGCCGACTCCGCCGTGCTCTGCTGGGATCTGCAATTGAATTTTTTTCTCGCGCCGTTCGAGTCGCAGCTTAACGGAGTTCAATTGAGAGCCTGCGGTGTTTCGGGGGAACAAAAATAAACGAGCGAACCAGTTGCTTCGCCAGCCTTCAGGTGAGCCCCGCGCGTTCTGTGTGGCGGCGATTGATGGCGTTCCGCTTAACGTCCGTGAAATCTGTTCGCTGCACTCGAGGTTGCCGCGCTTCAATAACCCTCTCATTTTCTCCCGATGATTATGATTGTTGTTATTAATTATGACGCGCGTTTGCCGAGGGAAGTCTCCCCGAGTCTCGGGACTTATTTTGTTGTTGTTGTTGTTGCACGAAGGCCCTGCCAATAATTCGTAGTAGAGGGCGATGCTGTTGCTGTGCGTGATCTCAATTGATGTATTGCCAAACCAATTATTATGATTATTGCGTTTGGTCAGAACAGTGAGATTGCATGCGTGATTTTGGCTATGGGAAGAAAGCGGTGAACCCGGAGGAAATCCACGCTGAACAGGGGGAGCACACACAATTCCCACACGCAGAAATACATCCAAGGTGGGAATCGAACCCAGGGACTTCGTGCCGTGAGGCATGAGTGACACCATTGCACCAACCTGCCACCCATAGTAATGATACTCACCACGTGTTATGGTCGGCTGTGCACAGTTGGGTAATTATTTAATCCGTCATGAAATTTTCCAAAAAATCTATTTTTCAAGAATTCCTCATCTTATCTGTGCTGCACTCTTCTCTGCAGTGTTATGGCCACTATTTACCCGCAAACAATCTGGCTGCCCTGGTTACAGCAAGTTGGTCAGTTCCCGCGGGGTGGATGTACAGCCCGGTGATCAGCCCACTCAACATTGACTTGAGCCAAAACTGCCCGGTGATTGATGTGGTTCCCGCATGATATGCTGTAAACATATAATGGGTATTAAGGGTCCTGTGAATTTAGTCACGGGAGTTCAGATCACGTAATAATCAATGAGCGTCATTGTGGAGAGTGCCAGCAACAAAATACATCAGCAATATTTGTCCCTCAACATCCCATTGGCCGCACAGCCTTCTGGGAGTGCATCTTCTCAGCAACATTGGTTTAATACAAGCAAAGTCTGGACCGGTTTTGAGGTTCAGTGTCTCAGCAGCAGCGTTGAGGCTTGCATAAACGAATGCTGATGAAGTGTACGATCTTTAAAGGCTATCAGCTTTTATGTTAGAAATTGATAATTTCATGTTTATAGCCATATAGATCCCACATCCATGACAACAAAAGTTTCATTGCTTTATGAGAGATCTGAATGGATTATTTGTCACGTAAAATCACGCTGATGGCACAATCGGGATACAATTAGGATGGAGGTGGGGAGGAAACGGAGCTTGTCCCATGTCAATCAACTGCCCTGTAATTCTGAACCACATTGCTCGTTCTGATCGTTTTTCCGCTCCGTTCTAACATGCGCGACGTGTCCACCAGAGAACCTTGACTGGAACAAAAGTGTTCTCATTTTTAGGCAAGAAGCCTGAGGAGTGCTAATCTCAGGCAGGAGTCTTCATTGAGTGACGCAAATACGGCATTCCCATGATTGTGCCGATCTCTCCACACGACAATCACCGCTGATTTTGACAGAGTGGTGCTGCTGCTCACTTGATTGCGCCTGAAGGTGATGGCGACATGAGTCTGCCCTTGACTTGCATTTTAACCTTTGACTCCGACCTACCTCTCTGAGCAAGAACAATACTCTCCGATGTTGTGGCTCTCAATGCTTCCCATTCTAAAATGTATTCTCAAGCTCCGAGTGGATTCAAAGCGCATTCCCTTTGTCCCATATCTCTTGCCCTGCAGAAGAAGCCATTGACTAAAACAAGCACATGCTCTCCGACACATTTGTTCCGCTACGAGGTAGTGTCAATGCTGTCCGCGAAAAGATCTGGATATCGCTGGCTCGTGTGCTTTGTGCCCGTACGCACCCATCGCGACGGGCCTGCGTTGCAAGTGCCAACCACGTGGCCACTTCTTGCTTATTTATTTTGAAATGGCAATCGCGCCGCGACCGCTGCATCCCAAAGTCCACTCGAAGCCACGTAGACTCAGGGAGCAATACATCGAGCGCACATTGAGCGGCGGGGAGGGCCCATATGGCTGTGACGTGTACGTCCGCCAGCCTGTTGGGAGATTGGGGAGGTTGGGGTAATTTATGGCGGCAGGAGGATGAGGATGAGGAGTTGGAGGGCGGGGGGCAGCTGTATAATGAATGGACCCATTCGCAATAGTGGCCCGGCCATGTGCTCCGCACGCGTGGGGATGGATTGTTGTGCACACGAGATGCCGTGCGCGTGAATTGCCGCGGGGAAAACGCAGCCCTGCAATCTCTTGCGCCGCGCCACTGCTTGCAGAAGCGCCTCCACTCGAGGAGAGCTCCAGAAATCTGCTTCGAAGGAGGGCATTTTGGCCTTCTCTTCCACGCTGGTTATTCCTTCGTTCGTCACGCAAAGCTAGCGACGGACCGCTGTGCGCCAAGCGTGTGACCTCTTGCGACAGAATTCGCGCACACCGCTGTTGCTGCCGCACCGATGTGTCCGGTGGTTTGTTTAATCCACGGATCACGGGGGGCACGGGGGGCACGGGGGTGGCGCCGTTCCTTTGGGGGTCGCGACGCAGTCCACTTAAGGGCTGAACGATTAATCGATTTCAATTCGCAATTTGAAACAATGCGATGAGCAAATCGCATAGGCTGCAATTTCTTGCGATTTGAAAAGTCCTATTACTTTTTCATTGGAATTTTTTTTTTATTGTTCTATTTTAATTAAAAGACTTTAATAAATACATTTTGGAAGCAATTCATATATTTTAAGTTCTCATCCTTGCATTGGAATATATAGAGCAGTTCATGTTTTGATGGTATCATGTTGTAATGCTCCATCACGTGTTTTAAATCTGTTACGCAGTGAATATTGAACTGAAGCTTGACTTGAAAAAAATTATCACAAATAAAATCGCAATATCTGTCAGAAACATCGCAATGAGATATTTTCCCCAAATCGTTCAGCCCTAGTCCACTTCGAACGTCCGAACGCCGGGAGTCTTGTAACAATGAGGAGTACCCACACTTTACCCCACCGCACGCTCACTACAGATCGACTGTGGGCGTAAGCAAGGTATACTTCTGGCTGCACACAGATGGATGTAAGAAACGAGTCCCACTTGCACAACGGCCACGCAGCTGGAGAATTGAACAGAACTGGCGACCTCTGAATTGCAACTCACACCACGGCTTGAACCCTCCTCCCTGCTTCCTGTCATGGATTTATATCTTAAACTTTTCACGTGACGTTTATATTCGCGTGCCAGTGTTTCTACGCTCACAAGAATGGGGGCAAGCGCTCCTCTCTGATGACAGCCCAATATCCCGCATTGCTGTGATCCAAGGGCCAGCTTACCTACAGGACGAAGCACTGTTGACTTTCCACAAAGAAGCACCCATTTTAGCCAACGATGGGCTCCATTGACACCCCCTCCACCTCCGAACAATTCAAGCAGCATTCGCACACACGACCCTCCGATTGCCCGCCCGGCGCGCTCTTGCCGCAATTTCACTCGGCCCAAACGTCTGTCGTGGCCGTCTTCGAACGGACGTCACAAAGACTCGGAGCGTCGTTGGCAGTGCCGGATGAAGCGAGGTGCGGGGCCTGTAGCACATGTTATAAAGTGGCCCTGAATATTTTAAAAACACGTAAATATTAAAACACAAATTTTAAACTTGCACAGTAAAGTAATTGCATTGTTTTCATTTGCTATACAGCCAGATAATATGACAAATCGCTCACCTTAAACACCCAGTGGTTCATATAAGTTGAAGGCAGTATAGTACTATAGTAATAAAGCAAGTGCAGAATCACTGAACCGGAATTGATAGCTTGAAAGCATTTAGCGCGGGGCCTTTGAAAGTGCGGGGCCCGTAGCATTTGTCGATACTTTTGCTACCGGGATAATCCGGCATTGGTCATTGGTGACATCCTCCGCTAGCGCATTCGCGCCCCCAGCCTGGTCTGCGCCCCTCAGTGCCAGCGCCGCACAGAGAGCGGGCGGCATCTGTTCCCCGAGCGATTTGTCTGCACGGGACCCCCCCCCCCCAGGCACGCTGACCAACGACCTTAGGTTCAAGTGGCGTGATAAGCGATGGGGCGAAAGGGCCGACGGATCGCTCACGCGCGGCCCAGACACGTGACACGACGGCGCCCGTGGCGGAGATACTGCGGGTGTCAGCGGCCGGGGCGTGCGGGCGGGTGGCTTGGTAGGCGAGGAGGGAAGAAGGGAGGGAGCGGTGGTGCGGTGTGGGACAGGGAAAAAGAGAGAAGTAAGAGGAGGGGGGTGGAGGAGGAGAGGGAGGAGGAGGAGTGGGAGGAGGGGGAAGGGCAAACGAAAAAATAATAATACATAGAGAAGGCCAACTTGCCCCTTCTGACCGAGGGTGCTTGGAGCAGTTGGAAACCATCCGTCATCGAGAAGTACTTAAACAATCATCCTCTTCTCCTGGGGGCGATCCTGTGGGGGGGGGGGGGGTGGCGCCCTAGGTAATGATGAGAAAGTGGGGAGCGCTTTGGCCTTAACTCGGAAAAATCCAAATCTCTTCACGTCTTCCAACTTCTCATACGAATAAGTAACTACGCAAAGACAAGTGAAAGTGGCCCCCTGCTCAAAGTTAACTTCGGTGCCTGTTCTCATCTCTGCTGCTGGTCCTAAGCCAGCAGTTGGATTTACACATTCCTGCGGTGGAGGTTGTCTTATCCATAGAACAACAACTGCTGGCTTCCCACAAAGCAATGGTTATTTTATTGCTACTGGTGAGATGATGGGCTGATTCAACCGCCAATAGGGATTTGAGCTGAAACCGCGGTGCCACCCAGCGCGTTAACGTATGTACGTGGAACTTCTTTCGCACCATACCTAGCCAACCGTGCTAATCGGAAGTGCCGACTTGGCCCAAATGAATAGGTTACTTGAGATGCAGTGCTCTTGCCAGTAGCATCTGGCAGCCCAGCGCCATTTGTTTTGCAAGCCTGACTCTGCTGATGCGACCCAGAAGGGTCAAAACCAGTCCAGAGTTTCCACGCTTAAACAAATGCTGCTCGGTAATATTTGGGTAGAAAGCCAATTAGGCTGAAGGGCGAACAAATATGTTTATATATATACAGTACTGTGTGGGGAGACACAAAGCAGAGTTCTGCTGTATTTCCCCTTACCCATAATGCTCCGTTGGCAACGCGTGACGCATTCGTTCGCCGGATTGAAAACGTAACATTTGGGCTCAGCACCTTTGAATCCCGATGTGGGGCCAACGTTCATATCCATAGTTTTTAAAAACAACAAAGTTTTACAGAAACGCCTGCCCCCCCCTCCCCACCATCCCTCCCCACAATGTGGGGACACAAATTAGAAATGTTTTCATTCATCGCCCTGCAAAAATATTCACGTGGAAATGCTCACAGAGACAGGCTGTACATTTGTTTTTACGTTTTCCGCCAAAATTATGGGCTGGTCCATAACCCACAAGGTTAGGGTCAGGGCTTTTAAAACCCGGTGTCACATTTAGATTGATCATCCTTCAGAATTTCCAGATAAAAACATTAATACACCTGGGTTAGGAATGACAAAGTGAAACGTTTTTCTCTCAGTTTTTAGGCAGTCAAATCTTTTTTTCAAATGGTTTGTGAGATTTAAGGTCACTTGGCTGGGCAAGAACAACGAAGGTCAGGAACGGAAGAAAACGGGAAAAGCCTTGGCCTGGCATTGGGAAGTTAGAGGCTGACAACAACCAGAGTCATATACTCAACTATAATTGTGCCCAATTTCAGCGTCATAATCCCTAAAACAACATTGTAAAAATGAATTACTTGTTCACAACTGGCCGGACGGCTGCATTGTGCGCTGTGCTGCTACGTATAATCCGACCGCGCGTTTCTGCAGTTTCGTTCGGGGGTCAACTGAGCCCATGAATCCCTACGGAGTCAATAAAATATGGGACGTCAACAGCGGCCATCCTGTGGTGAGCCCAGTTCACGGACACGCTTGGACTTGACTCTCACTCTTAGTGGGGATTGTTACCATTTTCTTTTCAGATAAGGCGCCACAGTGACGAGATGTTAACTACCTCGCCTGGTATGCAGGAGCTCGTGGGTTCGATCCCGACACTGATGCCTGATGTATTTTTGGAGTTTGCATGTTCTCCCCGTGGTCGCGTGGGTTTTTCTCCGGGTCCTCCGGGTTTTCCATTCACATTTAGAAACATGTGTTTAGAGTATTTGGCTGCTACACATTTGTGGCCAAGTCGCTTCTCCAAAAAAGCAATATACCACAGTGAGCCTTACCTGGTAAATAAATAAATTAAACTTCACTTATCGTTGAATCAATTGGATGTTGAGCGTGTTGGCAATGTGCTCACATGCATGCGATGATTTTTGGCTGAATACCTGCTCTGGGAATTAAAGTAAAAACATAGATTTTGGTTGGATTGCAATGTGACAAACATTACTCCCGAGTTGCAGAGCGGCTGAAAAAGGGGTAAGTTTATATTGGGATGACAACAACGCCTTGCCCAATCGGCAGGTGACGAGCGGTGGGATAAAATGTGGGTACTCCTACTAACTCCTCCAAATGATCTGCCCAGTGTAGAGGAGTAGGCCAAATAACCTCGGGATGGGCGATCTATAGCTCGCTTGATGTTTGCCCCCTTCTACCAGCAGTGGTGTTAGCAAGCAATTGCAGGGCTGCACCTTTACCTTCTATGATACGCAAACATATGTTGGGCGTATCAACCACGAAACAACATTGTTTTACAAAACGCAAACGGCACTGCGATGTGTGTTTTTGTGCAGGGACGTCTGCGAGGTGAGGTGTGATGATTGCCTCATTTTACATTTAGACTCACGGGAGCAAACAAAACTCGAGGAATGAAAAGATAACAATTAGACCAAGGATTATACATTCGTGTGCGGCTCCTTGAGTGCGAGTGGGCGTGTGAATCTTCACTTGCCGAGTTGCACATTGCTCATCTTTGTTTGAGGCCCTCAACCAGAAGTGGAAGTTCCACATTCGTCCGATTCCGGGTCGCCCTTGCCAATGCGAGCCGATGCCGTTTCATGCCTCAACATTGGTTCATTTCATCTCCTGGTTGGATAAAGGACGCATACTTCCATACACGTGCGAGTCAAGCGCTCTATCCACGGCGCCAGCAGATTTAAACGATGTTCAGCCCTTTGTCAGTCCACTGCTGGATGAAGGCCTCCACGTGTCTACCGCGTCAGTCCTGGGGGGTATTTTTCGATTTAAAGCTTTCGTGACTGCAGGGATTCATCTTCTTGGTTCTTTCGGTAAAGTCACGTAGAAGGGAAATAATAAAATAATATAAATATAACATAATAAAATAATTCTCACGACGTTTCGGTCACAACGGAAGCAGCCGTCCTCAGGTGAAGAACAGGTCTGTCAGAAAGACAGCGTCTGAATGGGCGCCCCTTCCCCCCCTCCAACCCAGCTTAAATATACGCTGCCAAGCCTGGTGGTGCTCATTCAGACGCTGTCTTTCCGACACACCTGTTCTTCACCTGAGGACGGCTGCTTGCGTTGTGGCCGAAACGTCGTGAGAATTATTTTATGATGTTTTATTTTTATGATTTTATTATTTCACTTCTACGTGACTTTACCGAAAGAACCAAGAAGATGAATCCCGGCGGTAGTTTGAACATACTTCACCACGCCAGTCAGTGCGCATTGGTGAAGGGGGGAGGGGGCCCGGACCGGGAGTCGAACTCGGGTCGCCGGACTCTTGGGGCACCGCTGCGATGGACACCGCTCCGCCGGATTTCGAAACACGTGAGGGTTTTCTCCGATGGTGACCTTCTCGTGGAGTCGTCAAACCCTTACAATAACACTCTCACACTCTCTCTCACTCTGTCTCTGTGTCTCGGAGACTGAACAAGGCAGACCGGCCTCAAGACATGTGCACAAATAACTTTTATTTCAATAACAAATCGTCTTTATTTTTATAAAACAAAAAATAACCTTCAAATGTTCTCCTTTTTTGGTTGCGGCTTTTGCAAATTATTTTTCTTCTCTGATTTTAGGAAAATAATGTCACTGCTGGCCTTGCTTATTTTTACAGTTAACTGTCAAGTTCACTGCCAATTGACTTCTTTTTTTTGTAGTAAGTCCAATAGAGCTGTATTAGCATAATGAAGTGTGCTCGATACATATTACATTACAGTTGCCCTAGAGCTAAATTAAATTTACCCATATAATCCCTGGCAACAGGCACCGGATGAATGTAGCATATGTGTGTTTGTGTATATATAGTGTATATGTATACATAGTGGGAGCGGGAGTGTAGCGGTTAGCGCGCTGCGCTTTGAACCCGGTGACCCATGTTCGATTTCCACTCTCGGCCAATAACAGTGGCGATTATCGAAACGGGTCCCGGGACACCCCTAGGTCGACTCAGCCTCAAATGAGCATCTGGTGCAGTGTGTAAACATCGCCACTGGGGAGACAAAGGCGGCCGGGCGTGGTGCTGACCACCCACCCCCTCGGGTGCTGTGCGTGCCTTAATAGGTGCTCGCGAACATTATTTTGGGGATCTTTGTCTTTGTCTATATATACATACATACAATATACACAAGCCTAAAAGTCCACGTCTCCCTGCTCACACAAGCGTGGGCGTTACTTGTCTCTTGTTGGCAGCCCTGAGCCAGTGGTGGAAACTCCACATTCCTATGGGAGCAGTCAGTCTCCCCATTGGACAGCCAGTGTAAACACATATACACACACATGTCGTGGGTCATATTCTCTGCGCACAATCCCTTTACAAGAAAGGATTTGTCTATTGAACTGATGGGACGTTACAACTGTGGAGGTACCAGTTGCTCGTTGCCTACAATGATTTTCTGTTGGCATAACCTCTTTGTGATTGGTCAATGTTTGTGTATGAATTGAGGCTGGTGAAATGGGAAGTGGTTGTAGTAGAGCTCCTCCTAATGATGGACATCAGGACATAGAGCCGGATCCACAAAACCTATCGAACTGCACTCAGAGGTTCTTCTCTACCGAGGCTGACAAGCAAGGCCCTGACTGCCCATGGAATCCCCACTCTCATCATACACCGCGTGTCATCAAATGTAATTGGCACTGTCAAAAGTGGTCTCACAACATTGCAAGTATATGCGCGCCTGTAAGACACCGATTATAAGAATGCCAATTTCATGAAGCATGCGAAATCACCACGAAATATGTTTTCGCAGCTGTGCTGCATAGCCCTCTTGGATGTGGCTTCCGGCTGAACGACACTCGCGGTCAAACGTGAACTATTTGTTTTTTTGACAAGAGCGCCCTTGATATTCGCTAGGTTGTCTCATCTCAAACTTTTGATAGGGCACCCCCAGTGGCAGCTGTCCCTTTCGACACACAATGTGACTCGGCACCTTGCCTGCAAATGTCCATTATTATTCTGCTAGAGGAGTCGATGATCGCTCCGTACAATCCCGATAGATTACAATGATTTGCGATGTCATTTTAAAACTTGGCAAAAAATGGCACCCTGACAGTGGCACGCGATACTGCGACGAAAGTTTAAGGATTCTTTAACGTCCACAGTGAGGCAGGCGGCACGTGGCGGTGGCGGCGATATTGCACCCCGCAGTATTAATCAGGGTGGCTGCTGGATTCGAACCACACGCGGGGACGGCTTTGATCCAAAAACACACACCAGAGAGCTACATTAGCCACATTACTACGGCGATGTATTCCGAGACAAAGTGTATTTGTTTGACAATTTTACAAACCCATTATAACGTACAATGACTTTTGGAGCAAGTGCTGTTCAAATAAAAAAAAGTTAAAATATCTCAGGGCGCTGCTCAACTCTATTGGATGTTCCGGACAACCAGTGACAATTACACATTCCCATGGCCAGAGCCAGACTATACATATAATGACCTCTGGCTAATTGCAGGTGCATGGATTGATCAATTCAAATTGTTTCTTATGCACACGACACATGCATCGATTTGCGAATTTGAGAATCCATTATCTTTGGATCCTCTATATTGTATGTCACGTGGTATGTTTACTATGAACCCTGCAGCCACTAGAGGCACTACATTGATGATGATGTAATAAAAAATAAACTCGAAATACATGTTGACATTGAACTTTGACAATTCATCGAATCCCAAGGAGGGATTAAATGTTGTATGCCTAGTACTTATATTACTGTGTACCACAAATTCTACCTAATTTCCACACTCTATTGATATATTTCGCTGTTAGGAATTAACTTGCTATACATACACGTGCATCAGTGGTGGTTTTGTTTTTGTATGTGCATGTAGGTTGAGCTTCTTTCGCACCGTACGTAGCCAACCGTGCTGATCGAAGGTGTGGGGGAAGGACAACAAACAACTAAACACAAAAAGCAGTTCTAAAGAAATACGTTTTCAATCTAGATTTAAAAGTGCATAGCTCCAGTGGCTTCTTAATATCGGAAGAGCGTTCCAGATGGCCGCAGAAGCGCATCTGAAAGCGCGCAAGGCAATGACCGTCTTTGTCCGATGATTTGTCAAAAGCCTCTGCGAGGATGACCAGAGTTTGTGTGACGGTATATGCCCCTTAACGATATCAGAAAGGTATCATCGTGGTTAATTTGTGGCAAGCACTTTATGTGTACCGATTGCGTCGTTTTACAGACAGACGGAAAAACATGTATCATTCGGTTTAGATGCGAAAACGTGGTATGGGACGTTTGAAAATATATTAGCCTGACGATGACACAAGTCAAATTTGCACTTTGAGAAAGTAAAGAGCATTCGTTCTCAGTCCTTAAACTGCACACGTGTCTTTCAGCGAAACGGTGATTCACTTCCATAAAATTTTAGATTAATTATTTTCTAAGTGTTCCTGACAACTTTACCATTTTATTTATTTTCACTACGCACGTGGAAGTAGGCTTTGCGTTTGTTGACGCAGCGGATTCTGAATGGTGACTGAGAGCGAAAACGTGTGCCATGTCAATAAACGGTCACGCACACACGCAGAGGTCTGCGCTCACACCACAAACACCTGCCCTCCTCCCCATGGCTCGAACTCCTGACACACACAGAGAGGTGAGCAGTGTAAATCACCGCACACAGAAGGATGCAGCTCCATCCGCGCAGTGACTCGAACAGCTACAACGAGCAGAGTGGCGCTGTGATTATGGGCCGTAAGTGAACGTGCACAAGCAGCTCCTTTCGTCAATCCACAGCTGGATGAGAGGTGGTGAGGCTCGCACTGTGGGGGTGGGGGGTCATTTAACCAATTTTCACCGTAAGAGGTTTTTTTGGGTTAGATCGCGTAAAAATATAAATGTGTCGTTAAAACCCGCGACCACCCGACACAGCCAACTAGTAAGGTTTGTCACGTGAACAGAACGTGCCAATTCGTCACTAGTACAGCACTACACCGGTGTGTTGGAGAGCCAAGCCACAACATTTACAAACTGAGTACGACGTTTCGCCAGTAATTACAACCAGCTTCATCAGGCGACAGCCAGATTTGTGGAGAAGTCTTACTGTTTCGTTCCGTATATAGTGGCGTAGATGTGTTGATCAGTGAGTCCCGGTGAAAGCAGGTAGCAGTAGACACGGGAGCATAGTACGGTACAACCATGGATCGTTGTTTGCTTTGATGTCCACGGGTAGTGTCGAATCAGAAGGTGAATATTTAGATGTGAAGTGGGGATTGGCTCAGCCCGTCGTCCCCTCTGTTGCCCATAGAATGATCACTTCTGTGCGGAATCAACACTGGCTGGGTTATGAACATTTTTCCCTTCACCGTAGAAATGTGGAATTTCCACCGCTGGCTCCAGGCGACCAACAGAGACGGGAAGTTCCCGGCACACGATTGAACGGAGAAACGGCGTGAACTTGGGTTTTTGGCTTCAACGACGGGGGCGATTTGCACATCAATTTAAAATTCTCCACTATACCAGGGTACACCCTTCATGTCTCGTGTTTACATGCCTTTGGTAATTCAGGGCATTAACAGCAACAGGTCGATGCATTTGTCACGAGCAGCATTCTCAAGGCTGGAGCGGCATCAGCTGATAGCAGTGGCATGACTTTTCGGGACCTGTTTGTTTTTGAAGCGCCGCGTATGCCACATTCAAGGGGAAACAAAGCAATTATAAATGAATAGAGCCACCTTGAACCGCTTTGTATAAACAAGGAAAATGCATTACCATGCACTCGGCAAAAAAAAAAAGGTGCAGCACTTTAGCAAATGCGTTTCTGTCCACCCAGTTATTTTAACTGCGCGCTTCCCGTGGGGTTTCTTCGGAACCTTTCGCGAGCCCCGGTAATTATCGGCGCCGGCGAATTGCCCTAATTGATTTTGTAAATGGGGGGTTGGACGTTCTTCGGCCGCGATGGTAGGGCCGAACTTAAAATAGCGCACGGACAAACCCAACGGCGAGTTGAGTTCCGAGGCGAGCGCGCGTTCGAATTCGCGTCGCCACCCAGAGGAGCCGTCGCCGTTCGAAGGCGCCTCTGTAAAATCCAAGCCGGGCCACGCATTAGAACCCCCCGACGCCATGGTTGCGGAACGATTTAAAAGGAAAACAAAAGAAACACGACGGTTTCTGCTCACCTCACCCACCGTACCCAGCGACAACACGAGAAAAATGGCAAAACATATTTTTTTACATACTTACAGCAAATAATTGGACAACCACTTTTTGTATTTTATTAAACTTTAAAATTCCTGTACGCATCCCCTGCGTCTACTTTTATAGCACAAAGCGCGGACAACGAGGTTTCGAGTTAAGCACTTAAAATATGTTTTTTTTTTCCGCGAAATATTTAAAGCGGCGCGGTTCTTACTCGTCAGACCGTGAAAAAAATGAGGAGGGGGCACATTTGCATATAACAACTTTCCGCACACCCAAAGCACTGCATGCGTGGCGAACGTGTCTCGTGTTAAAAAAAAAAATACGAATTTAACTTCGGAAATTTTTTTTATATATATACTGGACATACGCCACCAACACTGTGTTAGTACGAGAGCAAGAAAAAAAAAACCCACATCCTTGCCAAGCCAAAGAATCTAAAAATAAAACGGAAACCTTTAAACTTAAACCTTCCATTGCTCCCAAATGCAAACACATCACATCACTAAATATTTTTTCGCCTAATTCCCCAATCCATGGGACTTGGACTTCTCAAAATGTCAGATTGAAGTCGTAGATTCTTTTTGTCAGTGTCTGGAAGGCTGGATCGTTTTTTTTTCATCTCCACTCTTTGCCCCCTACAGCCCCAACATTGTTCTTCTGGCTGCTGCAGCAGCAGCAACAGCAGCAGCAGCAGCCACAAGCGTCGACCGCCCGAGGAGCATTTCTTCAGAGAGCCAGGTGCTTCATTACTCAAAGAGAGACTTGCCACCTGTGTAGCTGTCTTGCTTGAGTTCTGCACGCGTGCACACGCGTGCGCGTGTGTGTGTGTGCACGTACGTAGCCCGCACTATGCATTCGAATGCCATTGTCGAGATGGCAAGTCCGTCCGTTAAACTGTTGCCACGCATTTCCTCTTTGAAAAGTCAAAGTGCCTACTTCCTATTTGGATGAGCGACGGAGAAGCGCTCCAAGGCTCGTTACCTGTCACTCAGCCAGTGCTGAACAATTCCACACTTTCATGGTGGGGGCCATTCTATCCGTGCAACAGTCGCAGATGTATTACTCACAAATTTATAGACGCTGGAGGGATGATGGGCAGAGTTGACGACCAATGGGGATTTGAACTTGCAAACTTACGTGTGTTGGGTCAAGCGATCGAACCGTCGGACCACTCGGACACACCATTTATAACAAATATCATCTCTACGGCCATATATCTGATATTTGATTTTTTTTACGTAGTAACTTGTCCTTTATCTAAACACTTGAGACCATATTGAGAGTCACTGCGTATTTTGCTCGCAAAGCAAATCTACAGGCCCATGCTTATTAATTTATTTTCGCATTCAAACAGCAAGTGATGTTGAAAATTTGGGATCTGGATTCCGCACTACATTGGCACGCAATTGCCCACTCTCATTGCAAGCGGCTTTCACTGGGTCTTTAACGTCCACGTTACAGCAGACGGAGCAGCAGGAGGAGGCTGCAATGACGTCGCGGGGGTGGGGGGAGGGGGTTGGGGGGGGGGGCGTGAGCTGGAGGAAGACGATGGGCGACCGAGACCGGCAGCGTCGATAGCTCCCAGAGATCAGCGACCGAGGGGCGGACGTGAAACTGGGCGTCGTAGTGTCGACATGTTATCCCCCTCGCCTGGTAGGCCGCAGGTTCGTGGGTTCAATCCCGACCACGTGGTCACGTGGATCTTTCTCCGGGTCATCCACTTTTTTCCTCCACATTAAAAAACGTGCGTTTATAGTATTTGGATGCTATACGTTTCCACATGACAAGCCACGTCGTTGAGATATCATTTGTGGCCAGGTCACTCCTGAAAAAGAGCTACATTGCTCAGTGGGCATTACCGAGTAAAATAAAAAGTTAATTTTTTTACTGGGGCAAGGTATGACGGCATCAACTGTATTGGCCTTGATGACCTCTTGACCTTGAGTATGATGGTACAGGACTCAAAATAAAGAGGATGCTGGATTTATCTCATTTTTCTGAGCAAGATCCTTAGGTATAAACAATTAAAGCCCACTACGAAATCTGTCAAGCATCTCAAGAGTGACCTTCCTGAAATGGAGAATCTGAGTGAAGTCTTATTTGTATCGTTATTATTATGATTTGGTGGAGTGGCGTTATGATTAGAGCACCTGACGTACAGTCGGAAGGTCTGAAGTTCAAATCCGTGTTTTGGTTGGTCGATTTTTGCCCATTATTATCATCGCCCCAGGGTCAATAAAAAGCTGGTGGGAACGGCGGTCATCCTCTCGAGGTAACGAACCTTGCCATCGGATTATGGAATTGACACCATTAGGTCAGGGCTGCCAACGGCAGTGAGCAATGCCCCACGTTCATTTCAGCAAGAGGACACTTTGACCTTCATTAACACCACGACTCTGCCATAAACCCGAGCGCAGGGCGTTGAAAAGAGTCAGTACTGCGGCCGGAACTCGTTCTACGTGAAAAAATGCAAATGCTCAATGCATGAAGGCACCCGCTGGCTCTGAACTCCACTACTGGCCGTGGGACATACTTCGCTGCTCGCCAACCACGCCAGAGCTCTGTGACCCAGGCCAAAGTTGAGTTGAGGCTGCATCGATCGCAGCTTGAGTGGCGGCACTGATGGTGGTTTCAAAGGGGGGCGAAGTAGGGTGGGTTGGGGGGCGGCGAGGGGCGCGGTGGGTTTGGAGGGGGTGGCGGGTGTCACTTCGCCACACGACCTCACAGCGAATGTTGGCTGCTGCTGACTGCGGTTTGCTGCTGCTGCTGCGCGACTCATCGCGGCTACGTGGCCCACGAGATGGAGGCGCTGTGCTCTTTCGCCTTCATGCGCAGCGCGGCGATGCTGGTGCTCTTGCGCTCGCACTCCACGCTCAGCGTGAACTCGTGGCCGTTGACCCCGGCGGCAGCGGCCGCTGCAGCCGCGGCGGCCGCGGCCGCGGCGGCCGCCGCCGCATTCGAGATCCCCCCTCCGCCGCTCGACGCCCCGGACGGAACCGTCCCTCCTCCTCCGCCCGCGCCGAGCCCCACGCCGTTGAAGAGGCTGCCAATTCCCGGCGGGGAGAGGCACGGTCCCGGCGAGGGCATGCCCACGAAGGCGTGGGCGTGAGCGTGCGCGTGGCGCGACATGCAGGACGGCGGGAGGGCGTCGTGCGGGGACATCATGCAGCTGGAGACCGGCGAGCCGCCGGCGCTGCTGCCGCCCACCCAGGACGCGTTCTGCAGCTGCGGAGGGAGGGGGTCGGATGGAGGGTTTGGGAGAGACGACCGGGCGATTGGTGAATGAGGACGGGGTGGAGGGCGAGCCATTGAACGGTCGGATAGACTATCGAGCGGATCGGTGAGACGTCAAAAGAGCGATTGGCGTGGCCGAACGGTGGACCGAGCGAATGGCCGAACGATCGAAAAGAAAGGAAAGTGTGAATGAGCGGTGAGCAAATATTACATTGTAAAAATGTACAAATGACCAATCGATCAATTGAGTGAACAATAAAGCAGTAGTGTTGAACAATGCAGGAACAAACATTCAATCATGGAAATACGAGTGAAATAATGTAAACGGCTGATGAAACAATCACACAATGATGAAGCAACAACTGATCAAATAAACAAGCAAATAAACGCGTTGCACAAATAAACAAAGCAACGATCTTGCCAGAAATACTCAACACATTCGTCAACAATAACACGATGTGAAAGGACAAACATAACAGTTGTGGGCAATGAAAGGGCCTTGCCTATTATTTATATAAAAACTAATTCCGTTTAAGGCCACAGTGTTATTGACCAAAGTGAGTTTTTTCTCTATTCATTGTGTGCCAATGCCAATGCAGCAGCAGTAGCATCACCAAAAACATTGTTTCATCAAAACATGCGTGTAAAACTGGGAACAATGGAAGAAAATAAAATAACAAACGCTCAAATAAATAAATGTGGGTGGACAATTTTTTTTTTAACTCACGAACGTAAAAGGGAAATCAAAAAGATTGCATGACCACGGTTGAATTCTCAATATGTGGTACAAATTTTTGAGACCCTGATGAGATGATGGGCTTTGTTGACTTTTAATGGGAAGTCAAACTTGCAACGTTTTTTTATTGCAATTGGAGCAAGCCATTCACGATGCAATCTAGTCAGACACTAGAATAGCCTTTATTTACACAGTCTGCAAAATGCGCTTGAAGTTTATGTTGCCGTACATTATGCTTTGCATATTTAATTTTTGCCCACGTGAAACTGCGCTTGGAGTGAATAATTAGCAATCAGAAGGTTGCAAGTTCAAATCACGGTTGGGGAACCACAGCCAATCATCCTTCAGGGATTAATAGAGTGAGCACTGCTTTGTGGAATGTCAATAGTGGACATCCCATGGAGAGACCGGCCATTAGGAATTTTGACCACTAGCCCAGGGCCACAAGAGGCGATGAGTGCCACCTGAACATTGAGTTGTTTGTTCACTCGCAGAGAGATGTTAACTCCCTCGCCTGGTGTGCAGGAGGCCTTGGGTTTGATCCCGACCCGGACGCCTTTATATTGGGGGGTTTCGTGTATTTCTGCCCATGATTGCATGGATTTTTCTCCAGGTCCTACAGTTTTTCTGCATTTAGACTACACGTGCGTTTAGAGCATTTGGCTACTATAAATGTCCACATGATAAGCCACTTCGTGGACCTGTCATTTATGGCGAGGTTGCTTCTGAAAAATAGCTATATAGCTCAGTGGGCTTTACCTAGTAAAATAAAAAAAAGTGTTTTAGTTTTATAGTTGATAAGCTGAGGGAGTTGCTGCCTTGGTACAATTGTCTGCACACTGGACTTGCAATCCGCATGCCCACCGGTTTTATCTTCTGGCGCAGAAGTCCAAACAATGAGCAATTGTCTAAGATTTCCCCGCATTTCTGTCCACCCACCCAGCAGTATAAACTGGTTCACCACTGGCATCGTTATTTTTTTCCCATCACTCCCTTGACGGGCAACACAAAGATCCCCCAGTAAAGCCTTAACAGACTGTTGGCCAACGGGCAACACGCACGCACACACGCACACGCATCCATAGTATTATTATTATTACTCGCATTGACGCCGTTGCTATTTTCTCTGTGGCGTGGTACCAACGGGTGCAACACAGCGAGGTGGTGGGCAAAGTTTGTAACGTGCTCCCACCTCTTCCACGACGTGGAAGAGAAGGCCAAATACCTCTTCAGAGGGGGCTTCCTCTGGTGGAGGCCTTTCCGCCGGTAGTGGCATGAGCAAGAAATTGCAGCGCTGCTCCTTCACCGTGTTCCAGAAGCTACGGTCAAGTCAAACTTTAAGCCGGAGTGTCTTTGACTTAACTTCGACTCATTCCAACAAGTGTGCAGCGGTGCTCACCTCCGTGGCTCCGAGCCATTTTGGGGGGGGGGGGGGTCGGGAAATTCCACACTCGCATGGCGAGGGCTGTTTTCCGTCGAGTAAAATTAAAGTGACACTCATTCGGTTGATCGCAGAGGGGAAATGTGCCGAGTCACAAATCCCCCCAAAGGGGGTTTGAACTCGTAACCTTTCCGCTCGAAAGTCACGCACAGTAACGCCGCAGCCGGAGTAATGTTACGAGCGTGAACAATATCCCTACATGGATTTTAATTCAATTTTGTATTTGGGGGGAAAAAATACATTGCGACAAATTGGAATAATAATAACAGAGTTTACTGGAAAAGAACGAAACTCTTGCGGAAATCTATTTGAATAGCATGAGAAATATCACTCGAGTAACGAGCACAGGACAAAAGCCTTTTTGCACGCACGCTCTGACGTTTGGCTTAACCGTGTAATCAACACTGAGGTGCTTTATGCAAAGCCTGGGATTTATTTGAGCAAAAATTTGGCTGTAAAAACATATAAACAACACACACAGTGGGAATGCATTTTTCTGGCGGCATGCGCGCTCAGAGGTCTGGAAATCATTTTGTCCGTTCTGCGTTCACCCCTCCACCCCCCCCACGAACTGCCAACAGCAGTGAGGACGGGCAAAGGCGCTCTCGCGCACGGGAAAGTGCCCGCGGTTCAGGCCTCGCGCACCACGGCATGGACGACGCTCACGCTCGCATTCCTCGCTCGAGCGAACGCCCCACGGCTCCGTCGCGGCCGCCTGACACTTACGTTCAACGCTCTATCATCCGCTGATGCTGCCGCCGCTGTTGCTCCATTGGCAGCGGTGCAGAAGAAGCACGATTAACGTTCAGTAAAATAAAAACAACAACACACAGGTCGCATTTTGTGTTACTCTCGCCCAGGCGCTGTGTGGCCTGGGTTCCCTGACAAATGTGAAGTTTCATTTATGAGAAGAAGAAAAATAACTTTAAAGTCACCGTCAAGCACGCCTCTGTAGCGCTGCATTGATGTCATTGCACTTACATTTAAGCGCATGGATGTGTGACGTCACTTGAGTGCTAACTAACACCAAAACAACCTCAACACATTCGTCAACAACACTGTCTGGCCTGAAAAAGGAAAAATACAATAGGAGACGTTTCGGGCCATGGTCCTTCTTGATGAAAAAGGGCCATGCCCCAAATTATCATAAGGCCGCTATGTCTCTGGCCTCCTTATGTATGTGCTCTGATTAAGGTACATTGCCTGAAACGTCACCTATTATACCTTACCTTTGTCGACAACACAGTGTTGTCGACAAATTTGTTGAGTTTTAACATTTTGATGAGAATTACGCAACACCGATTGTATTTAGAAACATGCGTTTAAAGTATCTTAGGAGGGTGCTACTTGCTTCGTGTAGAGGGGAAGTTTGTTCCAGTAGGGAAAAGGAGCAGAAACTGGATTGTGCGCAAGGTTAGGAGTAGGAGGAGAGATTGAGAGCGGAGAGTGGGCGGGAGGAGGCGTAAAACGAGGTAAGGGAAGCGAGGTAATGTGGGGCAAGGCCATGAAGAGATGTACATACTCGCCTAAGGAGCTTGAACAGACACCGGTAGTAGATGGAGAGCCAGTGCATAGCCTATCAGAGGGGCGCAGTTGGTAGCTCGTAAATGAAACGTGCGGACGCATTGTGGATCTGTTGTCGTGGAATGAACGCACAGGCTGGGAGACCGAGCAGGAGGCTGCGATGAATCTCCACGCGACAAGACGCATCGTTGAGCTATCGTTTGGGGCCAGGTCGCTTCTGATTGTTTCCCTTCTACGTGACTTTACCGAAAGAACCAAGAATATGAATCCCTGCAGTAACGAAAGCTTTAAATAAAAAAAATAGTTGTTAGTTTATTTATACCAGGATCAATGTAATGTAACTTGATTCAAACAATCTCATTCGGAACTCTCTCTGGATGGCCTTGCCGTCACCTTGTCGTGGAACAGCGCTGGGAGATGATGCCACGTTGATAATTACAAAGTCACTGCAATCGACCTCCTGATCCACACCCATCATCGTCATCATCAGCCATGGTCACTCCACTGCTGGATCACACCTTGGATATCACACCCATTTTATATCAGAATCAGAATATTTATTTCTCCTGATTAAATCCGATGAGCTATGGTTGCTCGTTTTCACAAATGTCCAGTTGGAGCAGGTCAGAAAGTAACAACAACATATTTAAAAAACAGAGGGGAGTGTAAATTATAGGAAATATAAGCAAACCCCGGAAAAACAAACTATAATGTTTTCATTTTACCAGGTAAAGCCCACAATTGAGCTATTCGCTTCTCTATCAGAAGCGACCTGGTCATAAATAATAGCTAGCTCAAGTGGCTTATGTGGAAATGTATAGCAGGCAAATAATATAAAAAAATATAAACGCATGTTTCTCCATGTGGAGGGAACAATGGGAGGACCCGAAAAATGATCAACACGACCACAGGGAGAACATGAAAATTACAAATATACAGCAGGCATCAGGGTTGGGATCGAACCCACGACCTCCAGCATAGCAGGCGAGGAAGATGACATCTCGCCACCGTGGCGGCCTTTAAGTAAATAAAAAATGTATCGGTTCAAATTGCAACAATTTCCATTTCAATCAAACCGATACATTTTACTCTTATTATTTCATGGTAATTATCAGAGCTGGAACAAATGACATGAAGTGTAAAACTAAATCTATTGATGAGGGATGGTGGCGGGGGGATGTAAAATTATTGGTGACCTAGCTGAGACCAAATCCGGGTTCATCGTGGAAGGTGGATGTGGTGACGTCACTGGTTGTGGTGACCTCACTGGGTGTGGTGACGTCACTGGGTGTGGTGACCTCACTGGGTGTTGTGACCTCGCTGGGTGTGGTGACGTCACTGGGTGTGGTGACCTCGCTGGGTGTGGTGACCTCACTGGGTGTGGTGACGTCACTAGGTGTGGTGACCTCACTGGGTGTTGTGACCTCACTGGGTGTGGTGACCTCACTGGGTGTTGTGACCTCACTGGGTGTGGTGACGTCACTAGGTGTGGTGACCTCACTGGGTGTTGTGACCTCACTGGGTGTGGTGACCTCACTGGGTGTGGTGACCTCACTGGGTGTGGTGACGTCACTAGGTGTGGTGACCTCACTGGGTGTGGTGACCTCACTGGGTCTGGTGACCTCGCTGGGTGTGGTCACGTGCAGTAATAAATAGGTCTGGTGGCATAAACAACATTAGCCATGATGACCTTTTAATGTTAACCTACAGAGTGTGTTGACTGCAATTAATATGATAATGCAGTCAGTCATTGATTATGCCATCACACAATATGCAATTCCTGTGGTACATGATACATTCAAAATGTCTCTCTCCTAGCTCAAGTAACCCATGACTTTTTGTGTGTTTGTCATCTCCTTCCCGTGTGGTGCCCGAAACGCCTCCTATTATATATTCTTCGTTTAAAGGTGACAAATGCGTTGCATTTTTTTTATCTGTGCTTGTGTACCACTGCTACCACAGTATTAGCAGCATCACCAAATGCATTGTTTTCCTGTGCCCATTTCCCTCTTGTTGGCAACCCTTAGCCAATGGTGGAAAATCCACATTTCAATAGCAGAATCCACCCTCCACATAGCACAGCCACTGTTACCTTCCCACAATGTGGTACTCGCTTTAAATGTTTTCTGAGCGTGAGCTGAGCGCAGCTCTGACCGCTCTAACCAATGACCACGGTTGGCTACGTACGGTGCGAAAGAAGTCCAACGTACATACGCACGTGTGTTCCCCCCCCCCCCCCATCCTCGAAGGGAAGAGAGCACAGCAGCGTTGTGGACGCCCAGCTCTAAACGATGTTTGCGCTGCCGGCGTGCATGGAGCACGTGGGTTTGTGTGGGCGGATGCGAACACCCCGGGGCCGTCGATGCGGACAGCGGCTCGCGAAGACGAACACGCCCGATGGCTGCTAGGCTGCAACGGTCACGCAACACAAGCAAAAAGAAAAACCCCGACCGTGTCCGAGCACCGCGATCTTGAGCCGCGCTGGGCACAATCGCCATCTCGCTGGACCCAAGACAAACACCCAGAAAATATTTCCACATGAGCTCATAATTTCTCCGCTGATCGAAATCGTGGATGTTTGGTGGTGTCTTCCCCCCACCCCCCCTTTCTTCCTTTTGCCAGATTAAGGAGGCATGGACGGAGGGGAGTGGGTGGGTCGATGGGGTGGGTTGTTTTAGGCCGGCGGCGGCGGCGTCGTCGTGTCAAGGGGCTCACGGCGAGGCTTGCAAGAGTCACGTGGCCAGAGCTGCTGCCCGGAGCCAGGCAAACGCTCGCAACGCCTGGGCTCCCTCCTCGAGTGAGCCCGTGGGCTGCGTGGGGACACCAACGACGCCGCCACTTGTCCACTCGTTTTGCTAGCGACTCGCTCCGCAACCTCGCGAACGCTTGTTTTGTGGTCATGCATTGTATGGTTTCGCGTCGAACTAGGAGCCAGCTTCGAACAGGCAGGGGCATTGCCCGTGAACAATCCGCTTGCCAGCATTGATTCAAGCAAGGCGAGCTGATGACGAGACACTGAATGTTAGAGGCCGGCCCAGAACTTGTTCGTGTTGAACTAATTTTGCTCAAATGATGCACTCTGCAAAGGCCATGTAGCTTACTATTGGATGTGTAAAAATGCTGTTATTATTATCATTGTATACGGAGGGACAAGATATCTGAAAGTGAAACGTTGTTTTCCCTGTTGATTTTCTGACCATTGCATTGAATTCATTCTTACCTCAAAACCAGAGATACAGGATCGGTTGAAGGATCTTTGTCTTTACAGTACATATCCATGGTTTTTTCCCTTCTATCTGGCAACAAAACTGACACCTTTTTTACAAGAAGTCATGTTTGCATAGACCACAATACCTGAAGTCATAATGCAAACAAAAAACATAACTCTGATAATGTATGCACTGTCCTTGAAGTTGATTGGTCCACACCCGAGATAGCTTTCCTTAGAGCCTAGTCTCACATGGGTTGGACCAGATGACTGCAGGTATTGTGGTCTATGCAAACATGACTCCTTGTAAAAAAGGTGTCAGTTTTGTTGCCAGATAGAAGGGTAAAAAACCAATTATCATATTTTTTACTGGCAAATGAGGTTCCAATGGAGTACATATCCAGGCATGGGTGCCTGTGTCTATTCAGCCAGATGGCAGGATCGGTTTTCAACTCAAAATCAGAATGTCATGAGATCAAATCCAGGACGGAATTAGATCCATATTTATTTAAACATAATGTATTATTATTACTACACTGTTAACATATTATAATTGGTTCTTTACCCTTCTATCTGGCAACAAAACTGACACCTTTTTGCAAGGAGTCATGTTTGCATAGACCGCAATACCTGCAGTCATAATACAAACAAAAGAACATAACTCTGATAATGTGCACTGTCCTTGAAGTTGATTGGTCCACACCCGAGACAGCTTTCCTTCGAGCCTAGTCTCATATGGGTTGGACCAGATTGGGTTGGACCAGATGGCGTCATCTGGTCCTACCCATATGAGACTAGGCTCGAAGGAAAGCTGTCTCGGGTGTGGACCAATCAACTTCAAGGACAGTGCACATTATCAGAGTTATGTTCTTTTGTTTGTATTATGACTGCAGGTATTGCGGTCTATGCAAACATGACTCCTTGCAAAAAGGTGTCAGTTTTGTTGCCAGATAGAAGGGTAAAGAACCAATTATCATATTTTTACTGGCAAATGAGGTCCCCATAGTGTTAACATATTTTTTCTGTTCTGGGTAGTAAGTGTTATTTCCTAATTGCTTATGCCTCAAAAGTACAGAAAATAGCTATTATTCCCCACAAAACTTTGCTTTTGTAACCAAGACAGTGATATTTGGAAATTTCCCTATTTCCCAGAACATTACTGATAGATTCAGTGCTGAGTAAACTTGGAGTAACTGCTAGAACATTCTAGAAGTTTCATATTAATATAAATAGTAGTAAAAATACAGGGGCCTTAAGCCGACCAGTTCAGTTTAGTTCCAGCTGCCTAAGTGGATACATATCTGCATTTTTCTGAGATGGCATCAAGAAGCTGCAAGCATCCGGCAGAAGCATTATGCTATGTCGGCGGACAATTTATCAAGAAAAGAGAGAAAAGTACTCTGTGGAAGCATCTGCTAAGATGTGTGAGGCCTACAAGGCATATTTTGGCATGCCAGTCGGGGATCAAGACAAACCCTGGGCACTATAATTTCACCTGCGAGCAATGCAAAACAACTCTGGAAGGTAAGATGGACAATTGTTGCTCGGAATTTTATGTCATAAAATTTGTTTTTAATTTTCTAATTTTTACAATTTTCAAAGTTGCGAGAATCTCTTACACATTAGTCACATAAGCTCCCCGTACCCACTCCTCCGGAGAGAAAGGAGCCGTCTTTAGAAGACAGTAGCAAGTCAGAGAGTGAGGAAAACGTAGATCCAGATGACAATTTCAGAGGTGGAGCTGAGGAGAGAAACCCACACTACGCCAACCAAAAAATCCTCAACGACTTGATCAGAGATCTTGGTCTCACCAAGTCCCATGCCGAGCTTTTGACGTCTAGCCTCAAAGCAGTGGAACTTGTTCGATGAAAGTGTGCAAGTCGCAGATCAGAGGAAGCGTCACCAACCTTTTTTCAGCTTCTTCACCTGTCAAGATGGCCTCTGCTTCTGCCACAAGGCGACCAGTCTGTTCGAGGCAATCGGAATCGCCTGTAACCAAAATGAGCGGCACCTCTTCATTGACAGCTCATCCAGGAGCCTCAAAGCCGTGCTGCTGCATAATGGTAACAAGTACCCGTCTCTTCCCCTGGCTCACTCGGTGTACCTCAAAAAGGATGACAACAGCATCAAGACCTTGCTGGATGCCTTGAAGTATAATGAGTATGGCTGAGAGGTCATCGGAGACTTCAAAATGGTGGCATTCCTAATGGGTCTCCAATGCGGTTTAACCAAGTTTCTCTGCTATCTTTGCCTTTGGGACAGCAGGGACACCAAGGCGCACTACCACAGGCGGGACTGGCCACAGTGGACCGAGTTCTCTGTGGGGAGGAACAACGTCAAGTGGGAGCCACTGGTGGACCTCTGGAAGGTGCTGATGCCACCACTGCACATCAAATTGGGCCTTATGAAACAATTTGTCAGAGCTGTAGATAAGGAGTCGGCAGCCTTCAAGTACCTTCAAAACTTCTTCCCTAAGCTGTCTGTGGCAAAGGTCAAAGCCGGTGTCTTTGTCGGACCACAGATAAAGAAGATCCTGGAGTGCAATTTCTCAAGAAGCTCACTAGTAATCAGAAAGCGGCTTAGAACAGCTTTGTCACAGTGGTTCGTGGCTTCCTGGGCAATCACAAGGTCGAAAACTATGTGGAGCTTGTTGAGACTCTGGTGAAGAACTACGGCACAATGGGCTGTAGGATGTCCCTCAAAGTCCAAATCCCTGACGATCATCTTGATAAATTCAAGGAGAACATGGGAGCGTACTCGGAGGAGCAAGGCGAGTGCTTCTACTGGACTTTGAACGCCGTTACCAAAGACAGCTTAAAGAGAACGTGATGGGAGACTACATTTGGGGACTGATTCATGAAAGTGATTTACAGTAATCGTAAATCTAGAAAAACTACTCACTTCTAAATATTTTGTAGTAATTTTTGTATTACTTTAGTATAATTACATGTTAATGTTTATTCATATGTAGTTTTTTTCTGACTTTATGTGAACGACAAAACACAGATTCGCCTGTTTTCTCATTGAAAATAGGTACATTTCAAAATATCACTGTCCTGGCCACAAAAGCAAGGTTTGTGGGGAATAATAGGCATTTTCTATACTTTTTAGGCATAAGCAATTACGAAATAACACTTACTACCCAGGAACAAAAATTGTGTTACATCGCTTTATCATCGTGACATACTTAGACTGTCACAGCAAGTGTAATCATATACAATGCACATTAAGCCTCCGTCCAATGCTGAGATATTCCTCATAAATGCTACTGAACGTTTATCTAAAATAATGCTTTCATTTTATTACGAACCCATAAAATTTTGAAAGACTTGTCATTAAATCGAATGTCTTTTTGCCACTGAACTCTGGGAGCCAAACTCAGAATCTCGCCGTTGATGGCTCAAGGTTCAGTGTTCTGATGAGGGAGCTGGCTCCATGAGCGACCCAGCCATCCAATAAAAAACCTGGGTTCTGGGCTTTGCTGAAGGCATCGTTTTTCTTTGGCCGCGGAATATAAAAAGTGTTTTGTTGCCGTCATTAAAAGAGACCAAACCAACCAAAATAAATGATATCGGTGCTAATATCTCTGACCAATAACTCTTCATAGCCCAGAGAATTCCCCAAACTGCGAGCATGGCCTCATCATTCTCACACCACAGCTGAGTCTCTGTTTGTGTTGAACTCAGACCAATTTTGTTAGGCGTTTATCCTTTTTTCTGTATTCATTTGAGGCATGTAAAAAAATAAATACTTGGTGAATTATGGTACATGCACAGTGCAGCCTGCATTGTTAACAACTAAATATGAAAGAGGCCCCTCCAATAGCCTCGTTACAAAAATGAACAGTATAATTACTGATTCAGCTTCATTAATTGAACAGACCAAACGGTTTTCCTTAAAATCTTCTGCTGCTAGACCACCCAGATTATACGGCTTACCAAAAATCCATGAAGAAGGTACACCCCTTCTCCCCACCGTCTCCACCATTGGCTCACCCACCGACAAACTGGCCCGATATCTGTCTGAGACCTTTCAGTCATTCACTGGTAAGACCATCTCTTCTGTACTTAACTCAGTTCACCTGGTATCGTCAATTAAAAACATCTCACTGTCCCCAGATTATTTGCTCGTTAGTTTCGATGTCGTTTCTTTGTTCACCAAAGTTCCTGTGCCCGATACCATTGCAATCCTTGAAGATTCGGTCCAACAAGTATTGAATGCTGATGTAACGGCTCTGGTGAGACACTGCCTCACCAATACATACTTTACCTGGAAAGGAACATTCTAGAAACAAACTAAAGGCACCCCAATGGGTTCTCCCTTATCTCCGGTTGCAGCTAATATTTTCATGGATACATTTGAGACAGACGCCATCCAGGCATCCACTCTATGGCAGTCCTTGTGGAAGAGGTACGTAGATGACACGTTTGTCATCTGGCCACATGGCCGACCAGCTCTGACCCAATTCCTCAACCACATCAATTCCATACACCCAGCCATGAAATTCACCATGGAGGTGGAAAAAGATGGCATGCTACCTTTCTTGGATGTCCTAATCAAAAAGAGACCTGATGGCTCAATGCGCCAATCTGTCTACAGGAAAGTAACCAATACTGACACCTACCTAAAACATGATTCCCACCACCATCCATCCCAGAAGAATTCCCTCATCAAAACTTTACACCATAGAGCTCAATGTATCTCCGACCATGAACACCTAACCAGTGAACTCAAACACGTACACCAAGCTCTCAAGGCAAATGGATACTCTGACTACACAATCCGCAAAACCATCACCCAACCGTGAGGAAGGAGCCATCTAAGGATCCAATCAAAACCCTCACCTTGCCATACATAGCAGGGGTAACCAAAAATATTTCCAAAATCATTTAACACAATACATAAACTGCGTGATCTAATCCCAACTGTGAAGTACAAGATTCCTGACATGCAATATCCCGGCATCTACAAAACAAAGCTCTATCTGCGGCAGGAATTACATTGGGGAACCTAAGCGACATGTCTTGGACCGTGTTTGAGAGCATAAGGTAGATTTGAAACACGGTAGGACCAATAGTTCTGCCGTGGCTAATCATAATTTTAATGTGGCTGGCTCACACGAAATAGATTTCTCTAAGATGATGGTACTTTGCAAGCCTACTGGCTATAAACAAAGATTTGTTCAAGAAGCTATTCATATATACAGACACAATTTCAACCGAGAGGCTGGTTATAAGCTCCGCAATCATTCAAAAGATGTCATCAACCACTTTGGGTCATGACTTGATTTGTGTTTTCTTGTCAACCTCCACCGTCAGCAGTGTGGGTGTATGGAGCTAGGTGCAATGATTGCCTGGCGGCCTTTGATTGGTATAGACCTACTGCCGGTGTCGTTGTTTTCTCCCACATTAACATTAGCTGCCCCGCCCATGCTGCTGACACACTTGGGCTACGCCCATCTCTAAACCTTTATAAACAGTTTGCCTTTAGAGGCTAACCCCCCCTTTCCTGATGACGACCGCTTGTGTTGTGATCGAAACGTCGTGGTTTGTTTGTTTGTTTTATTTTCATTTTCATTCCTGAAAGAACCGGAATAAATCTACATTATAGACTGCCAGTGTGCTCACTCTGATTAAGAACCAAGCTACAGTCTGCATTATAGATTGCCAGTACACTCACCCAGCTTAATAACCATTGATATAGTCTACATTATAGACTGCCAGTACACTCACCAAACGTAATAACCAGGCTACAGTCCACATCAGAGATTGCCAGTACACTCACTCCGATTAAGAACCCGGCTATAGTCTACATTAATGTTTGTTTATTCACTCTATTTTTATTATAATTTTTCTATCTACATGACTTTACCGAAAGAACCAAAGAATATAAATAAACAAGCACTTAAAGTAAACGTCTTAGTCATCAACCAGTTTTAGTCATAATTGGCTGTGATGTTTCCATCTTGTCACCTTCCGATGTTAGTTTCATTTCATTTTACTAATTTCTCCAGAGCTCCTGCGCATACCCTTCTCTTGATTCATTAACGTAACCATCTCCGCTTGAAGTTGGGCGTACTACTACAAGTACAAAAAGTTGTTAATTTCCCACAATAACATAACACTTGTGCTGGCCCCAGGGCCCTTGTGTCCCGCCCACTTCGTTGGGCGCGCTGCAAGATGACACTTGGGTTACGCCCATCTTAAACCTTTAAAAACAGCTTTCCTTTGGGAGCTTTCCCCCGTTTTTTCCACCTGAAGACGATCGCTTGTGTGTTGATCGAAACGTCGTGGTTTTTGGTTAATTTTTTGTTAACTTTGAACCTATCTACGTGACTTTACCGAAAGACCCAAAGAATATTAAGGTAGCAGACTTTCAGAAAGGCTTAATAGTTTCCATTGCAATAGATGAACCCCTTAGTTTATTTACGGATAATTTGAAATAACCTTGGTTTGTGTATTGACATCTAAACGTGGCTCCTCGTGACTTCCACATTCGGGGAGTGTGATTGTTCTATTGGCCAGTAAATCGATGAGTGGTTGTGAACGAGATGAGAAAAAACGTTCTTCCTTGGAGAGACTCAAACTTTGAAAGCACAATGGACGAAGCGCATTGCACCTTAAGGGAACGATGTTGAAATATAACACCTTGTTATCATTCTTTGTGAGACCGCAAACGTTGTAGTCACCCCTCTTTGTTCTGTTCGTGGGTTTGTCCTCACACACGAAGCGGCGGCGCTCAGGATCAGTAAATGAAGCAAACCCGTCGGGCCCCAAGTAGCTCAAGGGGTTCTCAGATTCATGAAAACCAAAATGCATTTCTGGGTTTCACATCAAATGTGAGCTTAAATAAAATTTCCACAATTAATTAAAATAGAGGCGGTTAATCTATCTCACCTCTATCACGTTTGCATCTCTCTTTCATCGTCACATCACATCTACATTTGCCTCATCACATCTATATCTCGCGTATCTCGCCCCGTCTCCTATCTCTTGCCAATATCTATTCTTCAGTCATCTCACGAGCATTCTACAAAACTAAAGCAGACAAAGAGAGAGAGAGAGATGGAGCGGGTGGAGCGTGGCTCATGTCTGCTCAGGGTCACCCCAATGGTTATAGGCACCGTCCAAGGCCCTCATGCATGCACAACAGTTTCCGCACCGCGCGCCCGCCCCGTATTTGTTCAGGGGTGGAAGGGGGCGTTTGGAAGCGACAGTCTTTCTTTCATTGGTGGTCCTGCCTCTCTCCTCCGCCTGCCGCGTGTTGTCACGAAAGAAAGCAAAGCGCTTGCCGCTCGCGGCGAGCGAGGCGAGAGAGGGGAGAATCAGCAGCGGACCATGGCAAGCAAGCGCATAACAGCTGTCGGCTCATTCCGCTGTGATTAGGGCCCACGCCGGTGAAGTCAGGTCTCGTTACTCGAGGTTTGATTTTCCCGAGCGAGCGAGCGAGCGAGCGGCAGGCACACACACACACACCTGCAGCTGCCTATTTTATATTTTATTAAAGTTGTTTTTTTTTGTGTGTTTTATTTTGTTTAAAGCATTCGGGTTCGTTTTAGCCAACAGCGGGCGATGGCAAGATGTGAATTTCCTTTTCGCGACGACGCGTCGCGTTGCTTGCGGTGGAGTCTACGGTTAACTTTTAGCGATCGTGATGACTTTGTTAAATAAAAAAAATAATAATATTAAGATTGTCCGGCTGCGTGGTTCTGTGTTCCCATCAATCTCTGCACAAGACACGTCGTCTTCTGTTATGTCTGTTATGTATGTTGAGCTTCTTTTGCACCGTAAGCAGCCATCTGTGCTATTCGGAGGTGCGGGGGGTGGACAACAAACTAAACACAAAAAGCAGTTCTAAACAAATGAGTTTTCAAACTATATTTAAAAGTGCATAGCTCCAGTGGCTTCCTAATATCGGAAGGAAGAACATTCCAGACGGCATTTGAAAGCGCGCGATGCGGTGACCGTCTTTGTCCCATGGCCAGCCAAAAGCCGCAGCGAGGATGGCCGGAGTTTGCGTGATGGTTTATGCTCCACCGTCTAAAATAATCTAACATCTACAGTTCATATTTCATGGCAATTTCTCTCTCAGTTTAAGCCATAAAACAAACAGGGGAAGCTTCCGTGGTGCGATGGTTTAAATCTCTCGGCGCGGAAGCTGAAACAAGGGCCAACTTACACCATTGGAACCTCATTTGCCAGTAACAAAATATGATAATTGGTTTTTTACCCTTCTATCTGGCAACAAAACTGACACCTTTTTGACAAGGAGTTATGTTTACATTGACCACAATACCTGCAGCCATAATGCAAACAAAAAACACAACTCTGATAATGTATGCACTGTCCTTGAAGTTGATTGGTCCACACCCGAGACAGCTTTCCTTAGAGCCTAGTCTCACATGGTGTTGGACCAGATGACGCCAAAAGGCGCAAAAGTGCGCCTTTTGGCGTCATCTGATCTATGTAAACATGACTCCTTGTCAAAAAGGTGTCAGTTTTGTTGCCAGATAGAAGGGTAAAAAACAATTATCAAGGGCCAACTTGATAACAGTCGCCACAATCGATGGGCAGGTCATGTGTGATGAGACAAAGTGAGTGTGGGTCCTCTCACCTCTTCCTGAGACGTCTGGCCAGCATTGAATCGGCCAAATAGCCTCTTGAGGGGCACTCTACAGCTCCCTCTAGTGGGGACCCTTCTGCCGGCAGTGTCATGAGCAAGCAATTGCAAGACTGCACTTTTACCGGATACAAACCATTGGACCCTCTTCAATAAGATCAAAAGTCCTCATCAATTGTTTTTGCTACCTGTATCAATACAAGTGAGAATTTGCGGTGAGTATGCCTGAATTTCCCCACGAACTGTCGGCTGAACAGTCATCAAAAGTAATTCGTTGTTATAGTGCCATGCTGCACTTGTGGATGTAATTCAAGTGGTTTCCAATTAGCGAAGCCTTTGAAAATGTTTTCACAGAAGGAACGGCACAGGGCTGAGTGAGCGTTGAGTATATCTCCAGCTGGGTGGTGCCGTGGTTACAGCAGTTAGTTTATTTCGGGTGGTGAGGCCCATTGAGCTAAGAAGCTCTCTCTGTCAATGGTTAGAGCACCTAGACACACAACCCAAAGCGCGTGAGTTCAAGTCCCAGTTGGGGGCCGACTTAACCTATCATCAATCCAGGGCCGATAAAACAAGACGCCGCTTTTTGGGAATTTTCAGCAGTGGTCGCATTGTAGATAAGTTGACCCGTGCCGTGATAATGTGGAATTTCCACCGCTGGTTCAGGGACACCAGTGGAGATGAGAACCGCTCATTTGTTCGTTTAGAAAAAGGTTAGGCAGTTTAACATGGACTCTACACTGTTCATGCGCACATGTAGATTGAACAACAGAGAGAAACGAACTCGGCACGAGAGCCCTCGCGTGTTAGTCTTGGCTCGGAAGTATATTTTTTGCCGAAGTTGTTACACCGAAAAAAGCCCCTGTCCACATGAATCCACTGGACCTGGGACTCTCCCAGCTCTGAAGAGCCACCCGTGAGCAGTGGAAAAGAAAAGGGGGCGGGGGGAGGGGGGTGGTGAGACCAACTGGGAACCATTCATAAAGCAACAGCGTGAAGTGCGAACGCACGTGACTCTGCGACACGGCCAAATCAGCCGAGGACTGGGAGCGGCACTCAACTCCGATCTGCAAGCTCAGAGTCGCTGGTGGAAATTTCCCATTGCCATTGTGGGGGGCCCCAGTCCTGTCGCAGGGTCACTGCTGTCCGGCTGGGTGGTACTCTGATTTAGAGAGCGCTTCGATTTGGTTACGACGTCGCCCATCAAGTACGCATGTATGCTGAACTTCGTTCGCACCGTACGTAGCCAACCATGCTCATCGGAGACGCGGGGAAGGACAACAAACTAAACACAAAAATCCGTTCCAAATAAATGATTCAATAAATACCACATTGTGAGAAGTCAATAGAAGTCATCCTTTATAATAGACGGTGTTCAATATGAGCGAGAGTGAATAATTTCCAAACACAGTGTGTTCGTTCTTACGGTATAATTGCGCTTTTGGAAATTATTGTGAATATACTGAAAGTGCGCGCACGTGGGCACTGCTAGAGACAGAGAGGCGGTCACGGGGCTGCGAATCCAAGGGGCACGCGTCCGCGAGAGAGCAGTGGAAACATCCAAGAGGTCTGGGTCCCCAAGAGGAACAGAACAAGGGGACTGGACCCCCTGAGAGGAGCAAACACGTGGCCTGGACCCCTAGCAGCAGGAAGATATCCAAGGGGTCCGAGTCCGCAAAAGGCTTAGCCAAGGTGCATGGATCCCTGTGGACAAAAGTGGTTGGGATCCTTCTTCTTGGTTCTTTCAGTAAAGTCACGTAGAAGGGAAATAATAAAATAAACAAATAAAGCATAATAAATTAATTAATGTAAAATGGTTTCTTTTTATTATTTCATTATTTCCCTTCTACGTGACTTTACCGAAAGAACTAAGAAGATGAATCCCTGCAGTCACGAAAGCTTTAAATCGAAATGTTGTGTATTGATTAGCACGTAGGCTGATTACATTTGTGTTTGTTCGGGGCGGCGCACGTCAAGGGCCGCGCTGAAGGCCACTAGGGGGCCGCCAGTGGCCAGCGTGCCTTGCAATGAAGAACACCGCTCGACAGAATCCAAACCATTTCGATTTAAAGCTTTCGTGACTGCAGGGATTCATCTTCTTGGTTCTTTCGGTAAAGTCACGTAGAATGGAAATAATAAAATAATAAAAATAAAACATAATAAAATAATTCTCACGACGTTTCGGCCACAACGCAAGCAGCCGTCCGCAGGTGGACGTGAGAATTATTTTATTATGTTTTATTTTTATTATTTTATTATTTCCATTCTACGTGTGACTTTACCGAAAGAACCAAGAAGATGAGTACACAACATGTGAAAAACACTCCTTGCGGGCGGTGTGGCGGCCCTCGCAATGATGATGTCGTGCCGGCGACAGTGGTCCCCCTCTGAAGAACACTGCTGTAGAGAAACTAGTGCCATCATCATCACCATCGTCTTCACCGATGCAATCCCCATGTTCGGTGTCTGTCGGTGCCTAGCCTGCTCATGCAGATGGTGAAGAATTCGCATAGCACCGTGGGATCGCTCCAGTGAACTCTGTTATAACAGTGCTTTTGATGCAGTTCAAATGTACACGTTTTAACACGGGATGAATGGCATCCATTCCCTGTGTCAGAAATTTCCGAAATATTCAAATAAAATTAAATCGCCCGTGGTGAAAAATATTCATTGCGCAGTTGAATCCAGGGTGGATTTATAACCCTCTCGGGCAGGTGCACGAGTGCAGGATTTAAGCCACGAACTTCAACTGCTTGTAAACCCCTCTGTTTAACCGTTTCACTGATCATCCTGGTTTTCACCGAAACCCAGAGATGAGTGCCCTGACACAGAGCGGCAGCATGTGTTCTCTATCTTCACCGGTCGCTACTGGACAAGTGCTGACGCAATGCTGATTGCCGAAGAACTGGACGCAACGTTGCACGTACGTCCGCGCAGCTACGTGAGCTCACGTGCCAACTACGGCCTGCTGCCAGAGGCCCTTTCCGTCGCCACAAACACCCAGGATGTCGCGCAGCAAAGACGTTTCAAGTGGTGATAACGGGCAAATGTCATTTTATCTTCATGTATCTACTCGCAAGGTCACAGAACCACGGGTCACCGCGCGTGTCATGGATCACACAGTCTGCGAGGTGCGTTTTTCGCTTACACCCAATAACGAGATTTAATTGGAAGACTGAAATAATCAACAACTCAACACCGTTCACCGTAATCACAGCCTCGACAAGAGACGGCGTACGTAATAGGCGATGTTTTATTCGCAGCGCACAGACACGTCAGGGAGGTGGAGTGAGGTTTCACTGGCCCGATTCAGAGGTCGCACGGCTTGGCAAATGTGCAGAGGCTGCGGCCGATGCCAGGAGGGAGTCAGCAGATGGCCAGGGCCTTGTTCATCTCTGACATCTCGGCAAGTTCTCCCTGCCCTCTGTGTCCACCGGGGTTCTCTGTAAACGGCCTTAAATCCCCGAGGAGCCAAGTCAGATGTCGGACCATCGGCCAAGCGTGATTTGTCCGCCCTGGGTGCTCAATGCAATCCGTTAACGGCAATTGACGGTCCGTCTGTTGGTGGGCCCTCTCCAAAGATTGAACAACGCAAATCTGCCCCACCTCGTCGCTATTTGCAACGTAACCGTCTACAGCCCCGTATTGATCCACCGCTGGACGAAGGCCTCCACATGCCGCCTTGGACATGGGGGGTGTCTGAACGTACTTTACCACACGGGTGAGTTCGGGGCCGGTGAAGATGCCACGTTGATTTAACCATGGCCAGGAATCAAACTGCATGATTTATCTGCTGAGCTGAGTTCGATTCCCTGCCACGGCTAACACCAGTGCCGAGTGACACGTGGACCGGTCCTTGCTCCTGCCCTTTCATCATCTCACACTGATCATGGTGAAGTTCAGTTCAACGACTCATGGCGTGGGAAGAGCTTCATCCAGCAGTGGATTTACACATGGCTATGCATTATTTATTTTATAGGTGCCCGACATACAAAGGCAAAGATCCCCGTATAGTCCTTTCAGGCTGTTGGGGCAAGTGCTTGTCAGCAAGCACTTATGAATGCCGACAAAGCAGACGAGGGGTCGGGGTGGCCAGCACCACTCCTGTCTGCCTCTGATCCAGTCAGGTACCAAATCAAGGCTGAGTCGACTTCGGGGAGGCCCTAGATTGGCGAAGCTATTCGCCACTGATGTTGGGAATGATCGGGAATCGAGGTTTGGTTTCCGCGCACCCCGTGCAGTGCGCTTGCCACTACACTCACACTCCCTCACTGACACACAAAGGCAAACAACCACCATATAGCCTCAACAGATTGTTGAAGCAAGTGCGTTTAGCGAGTACCTATGAAGGCCGGCACGGTACACAAGGGAGAAGGTGGCCAGTACCACGCACGGCTGCCTTTGTCTCCCCAGTGGCGATGTTCACACATCGCACCACGAACTCATTTGAGACCGAGTTGACCTAGGGGAGGCCTAGGACCGGTTCAAATAACTGTCACAGATGGAGGTCATGAGCAGGAATGGAACTTGTGTCGCCGAGTTCGAAGCGCAGCACGCTAACCGCTGCGCCAATACTCCCTGACACACAAGACACATGCACACACACCCACACTAAACAGAGGGAATTGTGAATGTTGCGATAGCTTCCAAATGAATTAAAGGCCAAATTCTAGTATTCTACTGGGTGGTCACTGAGGTTGGGTGGTCCAAATGAATAAACCAGCGTGCACACTCATTCATTCATAATACTTTCCGTTTGAGAATCATATTAACTTCATTGCTGTGAAATACAATCTGCTATGAGCGTATAAGACCAGGTAAAATGCAACTGTGTACGACAGCAAAAAACAGACACACACTTATCATCTAAAATAGATAAACAGACAGGATGCCCCCTTCATACATCTGCCTGTTCACGTGAAAACATGAAAAACAAATTACACAACCCACCAGCTCCGAAGCCTACTCACAAAAAGCAGTCCTAAATAAATTAGTTTTCAGTCTTAGATTTAAAAGTGCACAGCTCCAGTGGCGTCCTCATATTTAACGGGGAAGAGCGTTCCAGACGGCCACAGAAGCGCATCTGAACGCGCGCGATGCTGTGGCCGTCTTTCGCGAGTTCAAATACTGCGTGGCTGTGGTGGTGGTGGCTGGCACCTTTGGGAGGGCCCTGAGAAGAAATTCTATTTGGGGGTCCCCCGCTTTGCAATTTACAAAATCACAGTTCAGACTGTGAGAGATATCGATGTGAGTGGGCAATACGAAAACATAGACAGACACAATACATGTAGTGGGGTGAGATCGTAGAGATGCAGAAAATGCAGAGATGAGAGATGAATTATCATTGCGTGTTTCTCAGCTCATGATGTTTATAAGGATTTTAAATTGGGCTCATATTTGCTGCACCCAAATTATTATTCTTTCGTGAGTCTGGGGTCTCCTTCGGGCCCCGAGCTTTGGCTTGGTTTGCTGAAACCTGGTGCCGCCACCGCTCAGTGGTTCAAAAAAGAAATATCTGGACCACTTTGTGGAAAGTGGTAGCGCTGTGGAGGAAACCAGATACTTCACTTAATAACATCCCACACATTCACCACGACCACCGTTTGGCCACTTCACAGAGCCACACCCACAACACCCTGGAAAACCCAAGCGGTCACCCATGCATGTACTAACCAGGTTTGTAACTCTGCTTAGCTTCTGAAATCCGACGAGACCTGACACATTTCGAGTAATTTGGTTGTTGACTATGGGGCGTTTGTAGTTGTTTTGGCTCACAAACCCAGACTACTAAGGCTTGTCTGGAATTCTCGGGCTTCAGTGGTAATGCCTGAGGATCAGAGGGTAGGCGAAGGGTTAATGTCAATTCCTCGGGTTGACAGAGCCACACTGTGCATTCTGTCGGATAGTTTACGTTTCTCTTCAATAGCCTGGCTTCATAGAGCCAGACTAAGGCAACATTAAATTCACTCATAAAGATTCTATGCTAATATCCAATTAAAAAAAAAAACACGCCATACATCGACTCGCATGCACCGGTGGAGCGCCCTGATTCCGTGTTTATTGCGTTTGTCTCGGCGCACCGCTCTGCCTAACGGACTTCTGGAAAACCCGATACTCGGGGTCATGCAAACACAGACCCCCCCACCCCCGCCGCCCCCATCCCCCACCGCGCATCGCCCTCTGCTCAGCGTGCCCCGGGGATTGCCAAGGGGATCGGCGGCACAAACAGAGGCGCCCCTTGCGAGCAGCAGGGGGCGTGCGGCCATCGACGGCCACGACGCATCAACACCTCGACCGTTCGCCCACCCCTCCCCCATTCCCACCCAGCTCCGCCTTGTGTGTCCACCCCGGCCCTCAACAGCCACACTCCAACGCCGCTCCATCATCCAGCATCGTAGCACAGGTCAATGGTGAAACATCGTTTGGAACCGTTGTGAGTTAAAGGTCGCCATAATGTTGGCCCAACGTGAGAGCGGCTGGATACGTAGGTAGGGTGCAAACGACGTTGAACATTAATACGCACAACGATCCACGTCTACGAGGAATATGTGGAGACCGACAATGTCTAAGCGCAGCAGGAGGCCACCGTGGCGAACGTCGTTTACTGTCACCGCACTCATCTCCCGTCGCGACCTTGCCCGAAGTCCTCAGCTGCCACTGAGGACAATGATGTCCTTGAGCGAGCTAGGCAGTCTCAGAAGATACCCCGACACGTGAAATAGGAGGCCAGATGGTCTGTGGACCTACTCGTATTGTTTTCTTACATTTTTAAATGCGTTTATTTAACTCACTCTGTCTGTTGTTGTTGTCGTTGTTGTTGTCGTATTCTCAAATCTTGTAACTCAATTTTAACCCACTTCCCAATGTGGTATCGACTGCAAACTTCATTTACTTATGACATACTGATGACAATACTATATTCTATCATAAAAAAAATTTACATTGCTTTTTTACAAGTTATGTTTCGCTTTGGGTCTAATTGTCCACGCTCAACTGATGTTGGCTGTAAATCACCAAGGCCCCTTACGTTATGGCAAGCTTCGGGGCTATTTCCTGGAGTCGTGGAGTTCTGCCATTACTCGTACGGTACATTTCATTAAAGCGTGTTTAAAAAAAAGTATTTTTAAATATTTCTTATTTTTTCCTTGGCGTGAGTCAAGACACCAACTTGCGTTGACAATCAGTGGGGCAAATGTTGCCCAGGGGAATCACATATTCACAGCCACCATGTGTGATGTTAACGAGCTCGCCTGGTCGACAGGATGTCGTGGTGTTCGACACCGACCCTGATGCCTGTATATTTGCAGTTCAGATGTCTCTCTCTGCCCGTGGCCGTGGGGAATTTTCTCCGGGTCCTCCGGTTTTCTCCCTCCACATTTTGAATCAACACGCATTTAGAGCGTTTCGAGACCGTAAATGATCACGCAACGAGCCACTTCTTTGAGCGATCACTTGTGGCACGGTCGCTTCTGACATAAGAGCGCATAACTTCGAGGGTCTTCCCTGGTGAAATAAAAAAAATAGTTTAGTTTAAATTTCTGTATGTTGAACTTTTTTTGCACCGTACGTAGCCAACCGTGCTGATCGGAGGTGCGGGGAAAAGTCGTGAGTTGCATTGATCGCAATACGTCACAAAAACATTGGTGGCCGTCCATAAATGACGTCACACGATTTTTGACGATTTTTGACCCCCCCCCCCCCCCCGCTTCGTCACACGGCGTCACAAAAAATCAGACCCCCCCTCAAATATGACGTCACAAAGCTCTGCCCCCCCCCCAAAAAAAAAACATGCTTCAAATCGCTTTAAACTATTGTCATTGTCGTGCGTATTTAATGTGGCGCAGCTCTCTGATGTTGTAGGAGAAAACATTTATTAAAAAGTATATTTAATTAAGTAGAACGTGTTGTCTATATTTATTTAAAGTTGCGCATTTTTACGTGACGTCACAATTCTCAATCCCCCCCAGGTGCGTGACGTCATTTATGGACGGCCCCCTTGCGCCCCCCGTGTTGACTCAGCTTGGAACGCGTTACCTGCACCGTGGGGAGGGGAATGGGGGTGTGGGCGTTATTGGGATCGACGTTTACTTCATAATGGCGAGGGCGGTTGCCGTGCCCACGTGGCCGGCCACGGCGCTCGGCAATCTCCCTCTCTCAGTCGCACGCGCGCCCTCTGGGGCTATTTGTTTCCAGTTTGATTGCAAAGTAAAAGACGCGCGATCAGTTTCACGTCGCGGTCTCCGCCTGCCGCCGCGCGCACGCGCAGAAGAGTTCCTCGTCGAGGGGTCCGGTTTCCTGCTGGGGGTCGGGGGGGGTGAATTGTCGGAAGCCCTCTCGATACGCACGCTTGGTGGAATCAGGGGGAGCCCAATGCTTTCGTGAGAATGGGCCATGACGCCCTTTTGCAACAACGGCAAACGTATTAATCATAATAATAATCAGCAGCAGCAAAATGAGCGCAGGCCAGGAGACAACATTAATGTTTGTATTACCACAATGCAGTTCTTCTGAACCGGTGGCTTTGCGTAATGCGTACGCCTTGAGAGTTTTTAATACGTAAAATGCGCATCTTGTCGCGTGCTGTCGTTAAAAAAATAAAATAAAGCACCTACTGATATTAATGCTGCCTGAAATGTTTTTGAGGGTTGTAACAGGTGTTGAATTTTATTGGAATTCTGAATTGAGAATTGTATTTTATTATGTTTTATTATTTTATTATTTCCATTCTACGTGACTTCACCGAAAGAACCAAGAAGATGAATCCCTGCAGTCACGAAAGCTTTAAATCGAAAAAAAGGTGTTGCATTCATAAATTAGGATTCCGTTTGACACGAGAAGCTTTCACGACCAATATTATTCATAATAAATGTGTTTTGGGTTAGATCGCGTAAGTGGAAGTGTGTCGTTGACAATTCTGGCCAAATCACCCGATGATGCTGGATGTAATTACCAGCGAAACGTCGTTAACTAGAATTGTAAATGTTGTGTATTTACTCTCCAACACACTGGTGGGCTGAGGTAGTAAATACTTGGCACGTTTTGTTTACGCGACAAACCTGACTCATTGGCTGCTTCGAGTAGTGGCGGGTTAACGCCACATTTATACTTAAGCGATCGAACCCAAAAAACCTTTATTATGAATAATTTTGATTAAGATTGCATACCTGAGATCGCCTCACTGAGGCTCAAGACACTGTTGCAGGAGGGCCCTGTCAAGTGTTCACACGACGAGCGCGATGCCGCTAAGTTTAAGTCCTAATCGAGCAACCCGCGGTGTCATTTTTCAGCGTTGTGGGAAGGAATTGCTTGTCACGATGTCCGATATTTCGCTGCGAGCCTCTGACAGGCACAGCCTGAAAACGCCCCAGAGAGCTAGAGAGCACAACCCGTACATAGAACAGCGAAGTGATGCAGCGGTAGTCTTCACTACTCCTCACAGAGGTGCACAGTTCTGTTCCCTTCTCATGCACGTCGAGGAGATGCCACTCACTGGCTTGCCTTGAGAAAGCGGTACAACAGAGTGTGGACAAATACCATCTGTCCCTTCTGTATGAGATAGAGTGTTGCCCCCTCGCACACGCGGGTTTTTCTCCGGTCATTCCGGTTTTCTCCCAGGTGTATAACCCCTTGTTATTTGTCTGAAAACGTCTTCATATATAGAGGACTGCAGAGCTTGAGCAATTATTGGCACCAGCTCACTGCCTGGGCTGCCTTTCCGCTTGTACGTGGTTCCTCAGTAATTATGAGATGCAATTTGCATGAATGGCGCGATATAAAACGAAAACGTAATGCGTAGACTGATCATATTTTTGGAGTTGATTAAATAAGTTCCATTTTGTGGGAAGTCGGCTGTGGTCAACACATAGAGAACCTCGCACTCGATACGCGGATGTGGAATTTTCACTGCTGACTCAGGGCTGTTCTTGGAGGTTAGAAATGCCACAATCATCATTGCATGACCAACTAATAAGTCAGAGTCAATGTTTCATTGGACATAGGACTTTGGCAGTAACTCGCAGCATCAATCAGGCACAGAAGTAAAAACGCATGTAAAATTTAGCACAGCCGTATGAATACAGCAGTAGCAGCTCTTAAATTTTGCATTTAAACTGTTTTCATAAAAGTGCGCATTGTGTAATTACTAACACAGGGACATCACGTAAAATACAACTGTTATAGAGAAGTGACACTTTAACCTGTTTTATGTTACGATAATTATTATCAATATTGTTGTCCAGTATATAACGGTTGGCAGGCTTGGGTAATTCAAGTTCCCAGGCAGTTTAGTGGCAATTTAACCATCGATCATCACATGTAGCGTGGCCTAATGTCGCCCATGCTTACACTCCAGCCAAGACGTCACAGCCACGGTGGAACAGCTCCGCAAGTTTGAAGAAACTGAAGAGGCCCTGGATTCGTGAATATATATATTTGTTTTGGGGTGAAATACCGACACACATGAAGAAAGCCAATTAATCTCTCATTCCTATCCTGATGTGCGTCTATCTTATCCCTTTTCAGTAAATATAACATCCTTTGTCCAGATTTCTCCCATCTCAATAAATGTCTCTCTCTTGTACACACTTTGTTTGTCACCTCTTCCATCATATCACGAGGAGTGCATTATTTGAAAGGGGCACCATCCCCTGCGAAGGTCAAGAGACCATCTCGGTCACTATTGTCACTCCCATTTGACCCCTACTTACAATGCAGCCCGTTTCACCCCAAGTTACAATGCAACCCATTTGACCCCTACTCACGATGTTGCCCATTTGACCCCTACTCACGATGTTGCCCATTTGACCCCTACTCACAATCTTGCCCATTTGACCCCTACTCAGGATGTTGCCCATCTGACCCCTACTCACAATGTTTCCCGTTTGACCCCTACTCACAATGTTGACCATTTGACCCCTACTCACGATGTTTCCCATTTGACCCCTACTCACGATGTTGCCCATTTGACCCCTACTCACAATGTTGCCCTTTGACCCCTACTCACGATGTTGCCCATTTGACCCCTACTCACGATGTTGCCCGTTTGACCCCTACTCACGACGCTGCCCATTTACCACAAAGGAGATGACGCAAAAATGGCGTGGGGCATTGACCTTCCAGCATCGTCACCCTTTCTCGATCACCATCGCCGCCCGGCATTCCCTGCTCGCCCCGAGCACCGCCGCCAACAACAACGTGTAGCCGAGCTGCCGCACAAATTAAAAGCGCTTCATGTTTGCAGTTCACGGGCGCCCGGCTGTCGTTGCGGAGGAGATAATTTAAACTCGCTTAATTGCACCCCAGGCGTCAGGCGGCTTCGTGGCCCCGCGAAATGAATCCTCCACCGCTCGTGACGGAGCGCAGATCTTTTTCGAGCTCCTCCCGCGGGGAGAACGCCTCCGCTGGGCGGGAGGGCGGGCGGGCGGACAGGCGCTCGCGGAAAGCTCGTTCGGAGAAATCCGAAGCGATTTATTACGTGGGTGACGTATGTAGATAGATATATGTGTGTGTGTGTGTGTACCGCGCGGTGAGGGCCTTCGGCGAATACGTTCGGCGAGTAAACACCGCGGGGCCCGTCGGCCCACGACACCCCTCGTCTTCATCGCGCGCACTGCCCCGTGGCTGTTCTCGCAAGCGGTAGCCACGCAGTGATGCGCGCGGCTTCGCAGTTTTGGCAGCGCGAGGCTCTTGTCTGCGTCGTGTCATGTGCTGCCATGAGACCCAGATGCGTCGTAATGGGAATGGACGCAGGTCTCTTAATGATCAGCCGGAGAAATGGAGTGGTTCTGAGAACGTTTGGTCGATGTTGTTTTTTTTTTGCCCATGTGAACCGATTCAATCCAGGGCTCTTTGTTAAACCAGGTGGAATGTTTGTGAGATTTATGATCTTCCTGGCAAGTAGTGTGGGATTTTGTCAGCGCTGGCTGGGAATGACAAGTTCCTACAAGGTCCTGTCTTTCCGTAAGACGAACACTATTGACTTCCTACACAATCCTACTCATTCAAACGAGCCTGGAGAGATGATGAGCTGAGATTTAAACTCACGAATTTCTGACTGTGAGTTGAGGGTTCTAACCACAGCACCATCTGGCCGCATTGCATTGTCGTATTAAACTCATATATAAAACGATATGTGTACAGGAAAACCTTGCCCAATGCTGCTTTATCAAATCGCGTGTTTTGGCGACACACGTTTACCGAATGAGGTCTGTTATCCGGACCACGGGAGTGATGTTTCGGCTGTACACGGTTTGACGCTGCTCAGACTCTCATCTCCACATCCAAAAGTAGCGTCGTGAGAGGGCTGCATCTGTTGGAAGGTGTTAATGAATCGACCGTGACAACGATTCATTTGGACACATTTACCCACGCGTGTGTTTTTTCGCGGAAGCTTTTGTGTGATAATCTAACGCACTCGCCACTCACACTTATTGAGGACATTAGTCACGCGGACGCCGAGATGGCCAAACATTCACGTTCAAGTGACATTGTCAGGGGAGAGCTTTGTGCGTGAGTGCCGCGGTGAGGGAAGATGAAATGGAGACGGGGGTTTGTGTCGAGGTGAAATAAAAAAATAACGAGCGGACACAAGCACACACAAGCAATGGAGAGCGGCTCAGCATCCTTTGGTGCAATAACAAGAGTGGACATCGTGTAGAATTAGTGAAACAAAGAGGCAGGTGGTGATCATTTCAGACTCATGAAGATAAGGCATGTTATTCGTCGAACGTGGTTTTTGCCCAACGCGGTATTTCCCAGGAATGTAACTCCCGTATTCGGCAAGGTTGGCCTGTACATCATATCCACTCAAATACCCTTTTCTTACAGCTGCATATTATCGTGGTGTTTGTCTCAAATATTAATTACGTTCCTCAATGATATACTAAACAAGGAAATTATTTGCAAATGTTAGCAGCTGTTGTTTAAAAAGTTTGTCTTTCTTTACCGATACATTAGAACTCCTCATTCAATGCATACTTTAGAATACACGTAAGAGTTATTATTTACAATAAGCATGCCAATATTCTTGCCAATTTTACAAAAAGTAGTGACTCTACAATTCAGTAATACAGTATTGTAACATTACACATGATTCAAAGTTTTACCATCTCAGCAATAGCTAATGATTAAAGCACTTATTTTGATAAATGTATCGTTCCCCAATCAATTTCAAAACTACACTCACCATCTTCAATATTTTCCATGGACTTTCCCCTACCAACTCTCCCCTCTCATCTCACTCCACTCCCCTCCACGCACTCCCCTACCTCTCCCCTCTCATCTCACTCCACTCCCCTCCACGCACTCTCCTACCTCTCCCCTCTCATCTCACTCTACTCCCCTCCACGCACTCTCCTACCTTTCCCCTCTCATCTCACTCTACTCCCCTCCACGCACTCTCCTACCTCTCCCCTCTCATCTCACTCTACTCCCCTCCACGCACTATCCTACCTCTCCCCTCTCATCTCACTTTACTCTCCTCCACGCACTCTCCTACCTCTCCCTTCTCATCTCACTCCACTCCCCTCCACGCACTCTCCTACCTCTCCCCTCTCATCTCACTCCACTCCCCTCCACACACTCTCCTATCTCTCCCCTCTCATCTCACTCCACTCCCCTCCACGCACTCTCCTACCTCTCCCCTCTCATCTCACTTTACTCTCCTCCACGCACTCTCCTACCTCTCCCTTCTCATCTCACTCCACTCCCCTCCACGCACTCTCCTACCTCTCCCCTCTCATCTCACTCCACTCCCCTCCACACACTCTCCTATCTCTCCCCTCTCATCTCACTCCACTCCCCTCCACGCACTCTCCTACCTCTCCCCTGTCATCTCACTCTACTCCCCTCCACGCACTCTCCTACCTCTCCCCTCTCATCTCACTCCACTCCCCTCCACGCACTCTCCTACCTCTCCTCTCTCATATCACTCTACTCCCCTCCACGCACTCTCCTACCTCTCCCCTCTCATCTCACTCCACTCCCCTCCACGCACTCCCCTACCTCTCCCCTCTCATCTCACTCTACTCCCCTTCACGCACTCTCCTACCTCTTCCCTCTCATCTCACTCTACTTCCCTCCACGCACTCTCCTACCTCTCCCCTCTCATCTCACTCTACTCCGCTCCAAGCACTCTCCTACCTCTAATCTCTCATCTCACTCCACTCCCCTCCACGCACTCTCCTACCTCTCCCCTCTCATCTCACTCTACTCCCCACCACGCACTCTCCTACCTCTCTACTCCTCTCCACACACACGCTGCTCCAGCAACCAATGTTTTCTATCAAGTCCCCCGTTAACCTTCTTCTCTCAGTGGGAGGTCGTCCATTCTCCTCTGCTGCCCCCAATGTCTGGAACTCCCCTTCCCCCAGCCGTTTGCTCTGTTGACTCCCTGTCCCTGCACAAGTGCAGGCTCAACAAATTGCCCTTCTCACCTGCCTATGCAGTGCCTAATTAAGCTAGTGTGGGGCCTGTAAGATATGTTATGAAGGGGCCCTAAAAAACATAAATATGAAAATATTATTTTTTAACTTGCATAGTAAAGATACAGCCAGATAATACGACAAATCGCTAACCTTAAACACCGAGTCGTTCCTATTAGTTGAAGGCAGTATAGCACTATAGCAATAGAGCAAGTGCAGAATCACTGAACCGGAATTGATAGCTTGAAAGCATTTAGCGCGGGGCCCTTGAAAGTGCGGGGCCCGTAGAATATGTAGCTACTTTTGCTACCGGGATAATCCGGCACTGGGCCTACGACTGACACCTCTCCCCATATAATAATCATGCCGACCGTTCCTGCACAGCATCTTGAGATGTGGTCGCATTTCATTATGCATTCAAAGTATTTCTAAGTAGTTATATCTAACACTTCATACGTACCACAATGATATTGTACACTACGTATGCATTTTTGGACCTCCTTTGCCAGTACTAACATATGATGATAGGCAACAACACAGGTGTTAAGATGTTAAAACACCAAACTGAAGGCGTCCTCTGGTCTAACATCGTTGGAGACGAGGCTCAAAAGAAAGATGTCTCAGGTGTGGACCAATCAGTTTCAAGGACAATGCACATATTATGTTTTTGTTTGCATTCTGACCACAAGCATTGTGGTTAATGCAGACATGATTCCTTGAAAAAGGTGTCAGTTTGGTGTTTTAACATCTTAACACCTGTTTTGCTGACAGAAAAAAGGGGAAAACCTATTATCACATTCATTGACCGCACTATGATCTGCACTGTGCAATATGACGCCGCAGATACTGACAGCATTCGTTCACGGTCGGAACGGCTGTGCGCAGTGGCTTTTGTCGAGCCATCGAGCGCTTTCAGACGCCCTTCTGCGGCCGTCTGGAACGCTCTCCCTTCCGATATCAGGAAATTAGGAAGCCCCTGGAGTTTTGCATTTTCAAATGTAGATTGGCAACTAATTTCTTTAGCACTGTTTTTGGTGTGTTTAGTTTGTTGTCCTTCCCCCGCACCTCCGATTAGCACGCTTGGCTCGCGCAGTGCGAAAGAAGTTCCACATGCACACGTACGGCGCGCCTGCATCGCTCCTTCCACACACACAGGTCTCCTTGATTATCGCAACACGCTTGCTCGCTCTCTCTCTCTCGCCTGCCCTCTGTACCAGCGTGGACGGCACCCTCATGTTGACCTTCTGAAGCGCTCGCTCGTCACCGTGGCGTGCGTGATGACCACCACAACCACGTGGCTTTTCTTTCGTGTTGTGCACGGTGCTTTTTAGCGCCACAGCGCGTGGATTTGTAGCGTTTATTTTCATTTGTTTGCTGGTGACTTTGTGTATTTCATATCGAAATCGCCTCCAGTGCTTTTGCTGCTGGCGGCAATAAAAGTTGTTTAAAAGTCAAAGTCTCTCACCTGGCTCGGAAAACATTCTACTCCATTTGGAATCGCAAAGGCAACTAACGACGAGGCTTTCCATCCACGCCGAGCATGCGACACCGACACATTCCCAGTGTCCACACCCGTGTAACTCAAGACCCGTAATGCGTCCCTCGCCGTTCGGCAGCAGGGGGGCTGCATTGAACTGAAAACGCTTAATTGCCTGACCACAAATGTAGGTCTGTCGCCAGGGCTTCTAAACGAGGGGATAGATTTATATAAACAAAGGACGCGGTGCTCACGTCAGCGCAAAATGTAAGCGAACTCGGCGCGTGGTGTGCATGTGTGTGCGTGGGTGTATGTTCGTAGTGGGGAGCGGTGGTGTAGCGGTTAGCGCGCTGCGCTATGAACCTGGCGACCCGGGTTCGATTCCCGCTCACGGCTAACACCAGTGACGATTATCTGAACCGGTCCTGGGCCTCCCCTAGGTCGACTCAGCCTTAAATGAGTACCTGGTGCGGTGTGTAAACATCGCCACTAGGGAGACAAAGGCGGTCGGGCGTGGTGCTGGCCACCCACCCCCCTCGTGTACCGTTCCGGCCTTCATAGGTGCTCGCTAACAGCACTTGCCCCTACAGTCTGTTCAGGCTATACGGGGGATCTTTGTCTTTGTATGTTCGTGTGTGTGTGTATTTGTATGTGTGGGGAGTGGTCGAGTAGCGTTTAGCGCGCCATGCCGAGAATACCAGTTCTAGATTTGAAGCTTTCGTGACTGCAAGGATTCATATTCTTAGGTTTTTTCGGTAAAGTCACGTAGGTAAAAACATTAAAATTAATAAAAGTAAAATAAAATAAAAATCACGACGTTTCGGAGGCAACACAAGCTTCCGTCTTCAGGTGGAACCGTCACAGCCACGACAGCTGTATAAAGTATTTTACTTTTATTAATTGTAATGTTTTTACCTACGTGACTTTACCGACAAAAACGAAAAATGAGAATACCAGTGAGCCGAGTTCGACTCCTGCTCGCGGCCAACACCAGTGCCCAATATCTGAATCGGTCCTGGGTTTCGCCGAGGTCGACTCAGCCTCAAATGAGTACCTGGTGCAATGTGTAAATATTTACACTGGGAGACAAAGGCTGCCGGATGTGGTGCTGGCTACCCACCCCCTCGTGTGCCGTGCCGGCCTTCATAGGTGCTTGCTAACAACACTTGCCCCAACAGTCTGTAAAGACTACATGGTGGGGTTTTGTCTTTTTGTGGGGAGCAGTAGTGCAGCTGTTAATACACTTCGCTACGAATCTGGTGACCGTAGTTCCTTCCATTCGTGCTCTCGGCTAACATAAAAGATCAACATCTGAACTGGTCCTGGGCTTCCCCTAGGTTGACTCAGCATATATTGAATAGTACCTAAACATCAGCACTGCTGAGACTTGGGCTGAACGATTTGGGGAAAATATCTAATTGCGATTTTTCTGACAGAGATTGCGATTTGATTTGCGATTACATTTTTTAAGTCAAGCTTCAGTTCAATATTCACTATATAATATATTTAAAACATGTGATGGAGCATTACCACATGATACCATCAAAATATGAACTGCTCTAGATATTTTCTAATGCAAGGGTGAGAACTTAAAACATATACATTGCTTCCAACATGTATTTATTAAAATGTTTAATTGAAATATAACAATCAAACATATAACAATTAAGTTCAATAAATAAAGTTATTATAATAATATAAAAATTAAAACAATTCCAATAAGAACGCAATAGGCCTTTTCAACCCGCAAAAAAATCACAGCCTTTGCGATTTGCTAAACAGCATTGTTTCAAATTGCGATTTCGATTTGAAATCGATTAATCGTTCAGCCCCAGCTGAGACCAAGACATCCAGACGTGGCGCTGGCCACACACCTCCACCCACCTTACGTGCCGTGCCGGGTTCCAACAGGCGCTTGGCTGATATCACCCCTGGCGCAGAACGTGTGGGTGACCTTTAGCCTCCAGCCGGTGTCTCCGTCGACTCGATGTGCCCGTCGCGTTACACGCGCTCGGACACAAATAGCCGTCGGCCGATGCTCGCGCTCACGTCGGCGCGATGGCCGTTTGCGTTCAGTCTCGCCAAGCGGCGTCACGTCTTACGGATATAATTGAATGCGTAACCCTCCCACAGGATAATTACACACGGGGGTGGGGTGAGGGGGGTGTGGGGGGGGGCTCCGTGTCTCTCGACCCCCCCCCCCCCCACCGTATCGTTTTATCGCTCTCGGTGCAGATTCTATGGCGCTTCAAAAATATAATTTTCGTCAATTATCACCGCCGCGTCCGCCTGCCACCGCGCGCATCGTCAGCGCGGGGATATTTCGGAACCCTCCCATGGTGCCTCCCGTTGGCAGCAAATGCAACACATCCTGAAGCTGCGCTCTACTCGTCATGCACTTACCAAAGTACACGCAACCTGGCGCTTTCAAATCAGCGCAATTAAAACCCGCTGCCTCTACGCTCTGCAGCATCATCAGCGTGCTGCAGAGATATTTGGTAGTGTGGGGAGAGCGTGGGGAGGGGGGTGGGTATTGTTTGTGAATGGTCACAGTAGTGAGGTCATCGATCGCGGTCAATTGTTGTGTTTAATTACGCTTATTTACCCAGAAATGGGCTCAATGAGTCCATAGGCTCTTTTTCAGGAGGGTCACGTCAAGTCTGTACAATGGTGGGTGATGTTGCTGCTGCTGCTGCTGTGTAATCCCAACTGAGTAGTTTGCAAGTAAAATTTCAGCACTGGGATGGTTTGGCCAATGCCAGGTACATTATATGGTGGCTTTTTCATTTAGTTTAACGACGGGAGGAAACCGAAGAACCCGGAGGAAATCCGTGCAGAACAGGGGCAGGACATCGTACAAACTCCACACAAAGAGAGGGAATCGAACCCAAGAGCTTATTGCTGTGAGGCAAGACGAGCCAAGCAACCAGGCTATTGATGCCAGCCCTCCTCAACATCGCTCGCCATCCCTTTGCTAAATCTCGCTTGTCACAAGTCGGTTTTGTTGTTGTTGTTCAATTTGATTCCAGCTGCGAGACGAAGAGTCCGTTCGCAACTCTCGCACAGCGGCGCGCTAACCACGTGTCCGCGAGAATGGCCCACGGAAGGAGATGTTGCAGAGCTACTTCTGAGAATCCTTCAAGTGCCCCCCCCCCTAGGAACGCTGCACTTTATACACATTCCTCGATAACACCGTGGCCTTAGCGGGAACATTTAGAACACCCGACGTTTTGGGTAACGGCCCTTCTTCACAGCACGTAAAATAACAGATGCTTCGTGTTTCATTTTCGTTTATTGTGCTTGTGCACCTCTCTCAATGCAGACTTACACGGAGAGAAAGAGAAGCAAGCAAGTGGATCTGAGAAGAAACACAGAGACATCACAACGACGTCAAAGGAAAGGAAGTGGGCCTGGGGCAGAACAGATCGCAAGAAAGGGACGTTTGTCCATGGACGAGACTGGTGACGGGCGGATTGTTAACGGCGCGGTAACCCGTAGGAGACGACAATCCCGACAGGGCGACCGCTGCGGAGACGGAGCGATGATCTCCGCTCACGTGCAGGGAGCGAGGAGAATTGTGGGATGGCAAAACGGTGAAATAATACAGCGGTGTCAGCAGGCCACTATCCAGCAGTGTGTGGACCAAAGTTGACGATAATGTTGAGATAGTGCACATAATTGTCTGCATGTGTGTATATAAGAAGCTTACACGCATACGGCTGGGTGCACGCACCTGTGGCTGCTGGGTACTGGGTGCACACTTGTTGGTGTACACACACCTGTGCGTGCTGTGTTCACACACCTGTGGGTGCAGACACACCTTGTGCGTGTGTACACACTGTGGGTGTACACACACACCTTGACGTGCTTTGTGTACACACTGTGGGTGCACACACCTGTGGGTGTACATACACAGGTGTAGTTGCTGAGTACACACACCTGTGCGTGCTGTGTTCACACACCTGTGGGTGCACACACCTGTGGGTGCACACACACCTGTGCATGTTGTGTGTACACACTGTGGGTGCACACACACCTGTGGGTGTACATACACAGGTGTAGTTGCTGAGTACACACACCTGTAGCTGTCGTGTACACACCTGTGGGTAGGTATCGGGCTGGGGAAGCAGTGGCAAGGCGCAGGCGGCCGCCAGGTGGCTCCTCACCTGCTGCATCTGCCCGAACCTCTCCCGCTTGCGCCACTTGGCTCGCCTGTTCTGGAACCACACCTGTGTCCACCAACACACGGGTAAGAAAAACAACTGAGCATTCATCCAGATTGAACATGGCTGCTATTGATGATGATGCAACAATTTGCTTCAAATTCACATTCGTATTCCATGCACCCAGGTATGCGTCTCTCTCTCTCTCGAGATATTTTCTTGCAACCTTGCTTGGAAGACTTTCATTTAGAATGATTGGCATAAGGCTCCAACAATTGAGTACAAAGTGCACCTATCGATAAACACGTTCCTTCGGAGTGGGCAGGTAGGAACTTGGTTGGACAGAGCATTCGTGCACGACAGAAAGCTCGCGGTCACGTGACGCACTTCAACCAATCTGGGAGCGTACTACATGTTTGGGCGGGGCTTATGCACGACAGACAAATAATCCCTGGTGGGCAGTGTGGAACTGTTGTTCCTATTTGTATTATCCCAGTACCGTCCTTCAGGGCATCGTTTAACCGTCAGTAATATTCACACACACACGTGTGTTTGTGTGCCATCACTGTGCGCACCACTACTCACACCACCGACTTGTGGGGCAAGTGCTGCTTTGAAGGCCGGCATAGAATACGAGGGGGTAGGTGGCCAGCACCATACCCGGCCGCCTTTGTCTCCCTAGTGGTAATGTTCACACACCACACTAGGTACTTATTTGAGGCTGAGTCGACCTAGAGGAGGCCCAGGACCAGTTCAAACAATGGTCACTGGTGTTGGCCGTGAGTGGGAATCAAACCTGGGTCGCCAGGTTCGTAGCACAGCGCGCTAACCACTACACTACCGTTCCCCCACCGTACACACAAGCACCCGCACAAGCCACACACCCCACCGTGGTACTGCGAGTACTATGGATGTGGCTGGGTGCCGAGATCATTCGCAGAGCAGCTTTCCGGAGGTCTGCTCCGACTGAAATGAAGCACTGCGCGTATCACACACTTGCCATCAGTGTCTGCCTACAGAGTGGAGTAAGTCTACGCATCACGAGGTAGGATTGCGTGGTTGTTCTGGGTTGTGCATTCAGTTCCTGAAGAAGCACCCAGCACGTGGAGCGAAACGTCGGACATAGTGCTGGACAACACGGGGTGCAACCCGATGCCACATCGGGTGAGAGAGATTTTTTTTTTCCAAATCGGTTTTGCATGAAAGTAAGTGGTGAAGTCACGAGGCCAGGTATAATATTCCTAAGCGGTCTTCCTCGCAATGTATGCGCATGTGTGAGTGGCTCACTTAATCGCTTATCCGATGAGTCCTTACACTTGTACTTCAATGAACCGATTGCAAAACGACATTCGTACCGAGCCGACCTGAATAGCCATCTCACCAACAGCACTTGTACCAACAGCCGACTGAGTTCCTCTCCCATTCACTTGTGTTTGTACGAAGAGCGAGCGGGTGAGCAGGTAAGTGACTGAGTGCGTGACTGAGTGATAGTAGAGTAGCGAGTGAGTGACCTCAACTCCTCCACCCTGACTATTCAGGCGAATGTTGCGTTGCATAAATAGATAAATGTGGACGGTACAACGTAGCATGTCAGACCGTTGCGTGTATCCACCCAGACGAAATTGCCGCCCACACCCAGAACTGCATTTGTGAACGGTGCACCACTGCCAACGTCTGTAGACGTTCGCATATCCGACCTTTTCACAAACCCGCCTACGCCTCGCTCACCAAGCCAGCTGCGTGTGCGAAGTTGTACTGTTCCGTAAAGTACTAAATGGGATATGACTGTCTGACTCTCACCCATGCAGACCGTCACCATGAGTTTAACACGCAGCATTTCGCGACCAATATTATCCACACTAACGTGTTTTTTTTATTTGGGGGGGGGGGGGGAGTTAGATCTGGTAAATATAAATGTGTCGTTAACCCACCACCGGCCGACACAGCCAATTAGTAAGATTGTTCATGGAAATGAAACATGCCAATTAGTAACCACTTGAGCACGCCGGTGTGTTGGAGAGAAAACCCACGACATGATCAATTTGTGTACAGTGACGTTTCTCTGGCGATGACAACCTGCCTCGTCAGGCGATTCGCCAGAGAGCTGCCACCCTAACTACACCGGCACTTTTAATAACCCCACTCTGGACTTCAACCACCGTCATCTAACGCACTATTTTATGTTGAGTGCAAAGCGCCTTGGGCTAAGGCGCGATATAAAATCGATATAAGATAGAAGATAACATCGATATGGGGCACAACCGCGCGGTCTCATTGCTCGGCTTCCTTGGGGCAAAATTTCCACCAATCATTTTGCATCATTCAAAGGAGCCTCCCGCTCGCTGCCTCATATTCCCCGGGCAATTAATGATCGAAACGCCACGCGCTCATGAACTTCTTGACATCGCACTCGAGAGACTGAGACCTACAGACCTACGCGGGGACAAGGTGTACTCCCTGCGCCGGGTGCAGGCCACGTCGAGGCCACACACTGCGGGGATTTGTCGTTCAACTGGTGCTGAAATGGATACCCGCCGGACGGCGACTGCCGTTAAAGAAGCCTGCGTCCCGTCCTTAATGAATATGAATATCAACAGCAGTGCGAGCCAGCATGTACACACAGCGCTATCTATAATCTCGCAAGGGTACTTAGGCACGAAGGGCTCCTATTTAGCCAGATCAGACTGGTGTTGGGGGGGGGGGGTGAGTGCTGTTAGGCGAGGAGGAGCTCATAAAGATCGGCATGGAACACACGAGGGGATGGTGTGGCCGGCACCCAAGCCCATCCACATTTTGTCTCTGGTGTTTACACACTGCACCAGCTGTTCATTAACGGCTGGCAGAGTCGATATAGGAGAGGGAGAGACCCGCTACCGGTTTGGATAACACTTGTGGATTGGCAGGGGTGTATGGTAGTTTCGTGACCCATTCTGCAATTGCTAATCATACACACACACAACAAAGCTTAGATGTGACTCGTTTCAATTGAGTACCTTCAGTTGATGTTAAGTAATGTGCACTACATTTAATAAATTGCGACGTTGACAAAAATATGAGAAGGGTGAAATATAAATGCGTTGTGCAACACAAAGTGAAGCACACAGTCGTGCTGCATTAGTAATGCTTGTCTACAGCTAGGAGTAACACAACACATGTACCTTAGTTACTCAAATGAGTGGCTGGTGCAATTTGCAAGCATCGCCAACGGGGAAACAAAGGTGGCCGGGCGTGGTGCAGGCCACCCACCAATTGGTGCTCGCTAACAGCACTTGCTCCGACGGTCTGTTCAGGCTACACGGTGGTGATATTTGATGTATGTTATGTTGAACTTGTTAATATATGCCAACTTTGCATAAACATAGTTATGATCATATAAAATAATCTATAAACGAATCATAACTATGCATATGCATTCTACATTCAAACAATTTCAACAAAAGATGTTACATTTTAATTTTAATAATGGCTTGATTGACTTTATTTAGCCAGACGATATTGCTTAAACATTTTGCAGGAAATAGATTGCATGTATTTACACGCAGTACATGCATAATACACAATGCCAAACAATGAAAACAGTCAGAGGGACGCCACTGGAAACCACGACAGATTATCATCTGTATTATTTAAATGTGTATGTACGTACGATGCACTTCTTTTGCACCGTACGTAGCCAACCGTGTTAAAGTGGGTACGTTGTGGCACAGACTTCATTCACTCTTGAAGAGAGAGAAGAGAGAGAGAAAATGACGGAGTGGAGCGAGGAGGGACCACACACGAGCAGGAATGCGGCGGCCAGGCGGCGAGCCGGCACCAGCAATTGTCCAAGCTCTGCGATCCTCTATGCAAGGGGGCTACACTCCTTCCCATACAGGTGGAACAGATGGAGTCGCCATTGGCTGCAAGACCTTCTCCTAGGCAAGCCCAGGCTATGATACCTCGACGCCCACGGGGAAGAGAGATTCACGACATCTGTGCGATGATCTAGCAACTCTCGGCTGCCTCCACCGTGCTGGATTATAGGCACCGTACGTATCCACCACCAGCCGGTGAACTCGTGCGCTCAGGGGCAGCATGGAGTGCTTTTAGGAAAACTGCATTTGCACGTGAAAAGCAACACTGCGCCGAAAGAAGAAAGCCGATGACAAGCAGAGCGCATTGACATGAAGGACAGTAGAACAAAAAATGAAACATGCGCAGAGGAGGATGGAGAGATGCACGCTGGCAATGACACCGAGCGGCGGAAGATGAAGGCGAGTATCCGGAAACAATCAGACAAATTAGGGACATCACTGGCACCTGTTGTAGTAGCCGTGACGGCACCGTGGGGAGCGGGAGGAGAGTCAAGAAGGTGATGCACCGGGGTAAAAAATGGAAAGGGAAGAGAGAAGTACCTATTCTTGGTTCTTTCGGTAAAGTCACGCCGAAAAACTAGAAATAATAAAATAAATTTATAAATAAAAAATAATAATTCGAAAATAATAATAAAAGCAAAAACCCCACGATGTTTCGATTGCAACACAATCGGTCTTCAGTAGGCGCCTGATGAAGACCGTGGGGGTTTTTGCTTTTATTAGCATATTTTCTATTAATTATTTCTATTTTTTTTATTTTCTATTTTCTACTTACGTGACTTTACCGAAAGAACCCAGAATCTGAATCCCTGCAGTCGCGAAAGTTTCAAGTCAAAACGGAAGAGAGAAGATAAAGAACGGGGAATAGGGGAACAAGGATGGACAAGGAATGGAGACACGTGAGGAAATGTCCAGTAAAGAGAGGTCAGGGAGGAGATTGCTACACCAGGGCATAGCCGCTGCCGCTGCTGCTGTTGCTGCTGCACAGTGGAGCAACGTGCCTGTCCCCACATCGGGCGGGGAGGTAAATAGGAATTCGGAGCGAGGGGGATGATATTCTTAGGTTTTTTCGGTAAAGTCACGTAGGTAAGAAATGTAAATTAATAAAAGTAAAATAAAAAAATACAGCTGTCGATACAGCTGTCGTGGCTGTGACGGTTCCACCTGAAGACGGAGGCTTGTGTTGCTTCCGAAACGTCGTGATTTTTTATTTAGTTTTATTTTACTTTTATTAATTTACATTTTTTACCTACGTGACTTTACCGAAAAAAACCTAAGAATATGAATCATTGCAGTCACGAAAGCTTCAAATCTAGAAGAGGGGGATGATCACACAGAAGTCACGTGGTGCGCGGGAGGCTCGAGCTCATGTCGATGGAGAGTTGTTGACTGTTACGGAAGGTGAATCGACTTTGGCAAGAGGTGTGAGACTGGTGACAGAATGAGCAGACAAAGAGAATGACTCGGAAGCAATCTCCACGGAAGGAACGAGAAGCATTGTGGCATCGCAGGGCCGTGAGCATTGGCGATGACATGAGGAGGCATTCATCCAGAATTGGAAAACGTCATGGGTGTTGATGACAACAAGGATTACACGCTTTGTAAGCTATTCTGTGTCAATTGTCAATGGCAGATATTATTCTAAAACGCTGTACAATATTTAAAACATATACCGTATTCAATATACTGTAATATAGGTTTTTTTATCACCGTATTTCAATAATTGTTCATTCAGCATGAATGAAAAAGTGTAATTGTATAGTTGACGGGTAAGTGCTCAAAGATGAGACCCTGCCAGTGTGACAGCGCTAACTCAAATGTGTCGCGAGTGGAGAGCCTACAGTCACATTTTGATTTAAAGCTTTCGTGACTGCAGGGATTCGTATTCTTAGTTCTTAAAGGTAAAGTCACGTAGAAGGGAAATAATACAATAATAAAAATAAAACATAATAAAATAAAATTCTCACGACGTTTCGGCCACAACACAAGCAGCCGTCCTCCGGTGAAGAAACAGAGTTGTCGGAAAGACAGCGCTCCAATGTCTTTCCGACAGCTCTGTTTCTTCACCTGAGGACGGCTGCTTGTGTTGTGGCCGAAACGTCGTGAGAATTTTATTTAATTATGTTAATTTTTATTATTTTATTATTTCCCTTCTACGTGGCTTTACCGAAAGAACCAAGAAAAGCTGACAGTCAGTTCATTGGATTTACAGTGAAAACTCTTATTTATTCCCATTGCCATGTATTATTTTCAATAATATTTACGTACTCGGAGCAACGTTTATGTTACCGTCCGCTACTCTAATAGTGTATATATATAAACACGGTTTTAAACTACCTCAACAAAATAACATATTTCGCTGATATGTGTGTGATTTTAAAACGTAAAATTAAATTAGCCTTAACCCTTACTAGAATGTTATGAAAAAAAAAACACAAACAATAAATATAACTGCGTCCTGAGTAGATTTACCAGCACACAAGGATGTGCATTGCGTGTGCAAAAGCTCCCAGCCTTGTGCAAACCACCAACTCAACAGAACTGCATATGCGGACATTTGTCACTTTCGAATTTAGATGACCAACTCAAATAACGAGCTGGCAAAGTGTGACCTCCAACTAATGTTACGAACGTGATGGATCATCTCCCATAATTTACAGATTTGAATTGTGACGTCCTAAATGCTATGTATTGCTCAAGATACAACGGACATAATTGTTTTCTTGTTTGTTTACGAATATGCTGAAGCGTTTAGAGAAGGACGCACCCAGTGAGCATGCAACGTTGAGTCAATTTGACTGCAGCAGGCAGGATGAGTAATTTCTCGGACTGCCCAATGGAGAAATCGTTGAGACCTGACGTTGCATGTTTACTCAGCGCACGTTTCTCTCGACCGATTTAAACAAACGCGGGCACGAGTTACTGTCACAGTTTCTAACACCGTTACCAACAACGGCGTTTCCATTCGGCAGTGCGAGCCGTGACCCATCTCTCTTCTTCTTATTATTAGCCGAGTCTCCTTGTAATTCAAATAAGCTCATTGTTGTTCACGAGCAGTCGCGGTGGGTCGAGACGTAAAGTCGCGAACTCATTGTCCGTCGAAGCCAGCAGCAGCACCACCTGCAGCCTAATGATCAAATCCCAAATTTCTATTCCCCGTTTCTCATATTCCCCATGTCTATTCCCTATTTCTGATATTCCACATTTTTCCTTTTGCTATATAGGTATGTCTCCGATACGCTCATTAAAGTCCTAATGTCAATATTTCCTATTTATTTCCCCCATTTATCCTATTCCATATTTATATTGCAAACATGTTCGCTGCGTCGTAAATAGGCACTCATGAGACGCGAATTAACCACAGAGATCTGCGTATTCTGTTTGCATGTAGAGTAAGATTCCTGCGAGTACTCGCTCAACTTTCCAATTCACTTTGAACGGAATGCACCCCGCTCTTCAATACTGCTGCTTCAAATCACGGGCCGTTCATTCGTCAGTGGGAATGTGTGTTTGCGAGCACCTATTATTCAGGCTATGATTACACGGTGCATGGGCGGGTTCCATCCAAATCTTGTCATACTTTGTTTAAAACAAAAACCGTAGTGATTGTTTTAACAGCAACAGCAAAAATACGCGAATCTGCTGCTGATGACACGTGAGCGGAATGAATGGCGTTCAAATGTATTTCTAACAGTGTTTCAGAGGCGGGACGGCTGATGAACCGCTTTGAGAATGGGCGTGCAGTCAAACGGGCTTCAGTATCGGACGCGCACCGATGTTCATGGGCACACACGCAGGCTGCGTGACACTGTTTGCACATTAAATATAACCCACTCGTTAACACAGTAGTCCTCAAGCTAATCAATCAGACTTAAATGCATGCCTGTAATATAGCTCAGCTATAAATGGTAGTGCGATTTCTGTACGCGTGTACATTGTATGAATATGCATATATATACATATTAGATAAAGGAAGCAATGATTAAGGGGCCGTCCATAAATGACGTCACGTGAATTTGGACAATTTTTGACCCCCCCTCGCCCCACGGCGTCACAAAAAGTCAGCGTCCCCCTCAAATATGACGTCACAATGCTCTGCCCCCCCCCAAAATAAAACATGCTTCAAATCGCTTTAAACTATTGTCATTGTAGTGCGTATTTAATGTGCCGCTGCACTCTGATGTTGTAAGAGAAAACATTTATTAAAAAGTCTATTTAATTAAGTAGAACGTATTGTCTATATTGATTTAAAGTTGTGCACTTTGATGTGACGTCACATTTCTCACCCCCCCCCCCCCCTCGTCACACATTGTCACAAATGTCTGACCCCCCACCCTCCACTAGGTGCGTGACGTCATTTATGGACGGTCCCTAATAAACAGGCTAAACTATCGTCCTTTACTATTCATTCAGAGTATGTGTTTTACTCCGTAACCCTGTCGGAATTCCGGACCAATACTGCCCGGGTAAATTCTGGACCGGTTATCGACTTTCTAAGTCCCATCAGTCGAGCGGTGCCTGTTACCTTCGTTACGTTACCGGTGACTTTGGTGGTGACGCATGCACAATGAAGATGCGCGACCGTTTCGAAGGGTGGGCGATTCGAAGGGTAGAGATGATGAGAACGCGATGGTGGACGGCATGGAACACCTCGAAGGGGAAAACGGTGGCGAGATGCTGAGTCGGTCGGAGTGACTCACGTCGGCGATCAGACAATGGGAGGTGAGCGCTCGGTCGTTTGGTCGTGAGAAGAGACGAAGAAGACGCAACGAGGGGGGGCTACGGAGATGCCGGAACGATACGCGAGGGGGAGTGGGTAGCCAGCACCACGCCCGACCGCCTTTTGTCTCCCCCAGTGATGACGATTTTTACACACACCTCACTGGGTACTCATTTGAGGCTGAGTCGACCTAGGGGAGGGCCCATGACCAGTTGAGATAATCGTCACTGGTGCTGGCCGTGAGCGGGAATCGAACTCTGATCGCCGGGTTCGAAGCGCGGCGTGCTAACCACTGCGCCACCGCTCCCCACGCACAAATACACACGCACAGTGACTCGCACAGCCACTCACAGTCACACACACACACCCACAGTCACGCACACACAGTCACGCACACAGTCACACACACAGTCACACACACACAGTCACACAGTCACACACACACAGTCACACACACACAGTCACACACACACAGTCACACACACACACCCACAGTCACGCACACACAGTCACGCACACACAGACACACACACAGTCACACACACAGTCATACACACAGTCTCACACACAGTCACACACACACTCACACACACACACAGTCACACAGTCACACACACAGTCACACACACACAGTCACGCACACACAGACACACACACACACAGTCACGCACACACACACACACACAGTCACACACACACAGTCACACACACAGTCACACACACACAGTCACACACACACAGTCACGCACACGCACGTGCACAGTCACGCACTCGCCTGCACTCGCGCCTCGGTGAGCTCCGTGCGCAGGGCGAGCTGCTCGCGCGCGTACACGTCGGGGTAGTGCGTCTTCTGAAAGATCTTCTCCAGCTCCTCCAGCTGGAAGCTCGTGAACGTGGTGCGGTTCCGTCTCTTCTTGCCCTTCCCTCCCCCTCCTCCCGCTGCTCCTCCTCCTCCCCCTGCTCCTCCACCGCCGATCTCTCCACCAGCTCCGGCCTTGATGTCCACCGAATCGGGACTACCCTCGCCCTTGCTGCTGCCGTGCTGCTGCTGCTGTTGTTGCTGCTGCTGCTGCTGGTGGTGATGGTGCTGGCTCTGGTGGTTGTGGTGTTGGTGGTGGTGATGGTGGTGGTGATGGTGATGAGGAGGAGGAGGTTCGGACGAGTCGTGGTCCCGTAGGGATGACACGGCCGCCTGCTTGAGGCTCAGGTAGTGTTCCATCTTGAGAGCCGGCATGCAGTAGCGGAGCGCACTCAGCGGAGAGCTGCCGTCTGGTCGGGGAGGGTGGTGGGTGCCGAGCGCAGGGAACGAGGAGGGAGACAGAGAGACGACGATGATGATGATGATGATGGAGCAACAGATACGAGACGGCGGATTGGCGAGGATGGAGACGCGGAGAGACGGGGAAAGAGAAACATCAGAGGGAGACACGGAAGCGTGGAGGATGGAACGTGAAGGGAGACACAGGGAGATGCAGCAATGAGAGACAAACAGGGGGCACATGAAGGCAGGTGAGAAGGATGGAGGATGGAGACCAGGGAGACAGAGAGTCGACGGGAGACGAGGAGAGACGGGGAGACGTTGGAGTCAGAATTGTAACACAAATCACGGAAGCACAGGAAGATGTAAAGGATCATCGTGCTCTCTCACAATCGGAGTCGTTTCCAAACACAACCATTCATAGCGATGATCGCAACCACAAGGTACTCATTTCAGCCGAAGGGTACTGAGACAGTGGCGGCAATTCCACGTTCCTATACCGAGGGCGAGTCGGTCAATGGTGTTGATTTCTCATGAGGTGGTTATTATTGTGTCGCCCGTAGAAGACTGATGGGCTGAGTTGGCCCTCGACTGACTCTAAAAATCGTAGGATTCTCATCGTATGTCGAACCCACTTAGAACTAATCCTGTATTTTTATCCAGGAAAGCCGCGGTGAGTTGCAAGACCGGTGATTCAAGTTGGGTTCCCAACCCACGGCACTGACATCAGCGTCGCGTGGTATCTGAACCGATCCAAGGTCATCCTCCACCCTCACCAACACGCACTCACCAGCGTGGTGACGTGTGGTCTAGGCATCCCCATTTGCGCAGCAGCGAAATCACTCCAAATAGACACACACACAGAGCCGGGTTCAGATTGTGTAGGCCGCTGGGCTACATGTACTGTGAGGCCACCAGTAATGTTTTCAAAAGGAAAACAAAGTTAAAGAAAAAAATAAAATGTATTTCTACAAGGCTAACAAGAAATCCAAATTCAGCGCTTCACGAATGAAATAACTTTTCACTTCATCTCTGGAAGGCCCTCCAGCTGTCGGAGGTCCCCGTGCCTTAATCCAGGCCCAGGACACACCCATTGGAGGGCATCAGCAAGTCCGCATTAGCCACACGCAATACGTGCGGCAAAACATGCGAACAAACGCGCTCGTATACTCATGTACGCATTGTCCTCGGAACTCATGGGCCGACACCAAAGGGCTTCTTTCATGGCCTTGTCTCAGCAGTGTTAGTCCAGAGAACAACGCCATAAAAGCGGACAGCACAAGGACTAGGCACATTCTAGATGTTAAGTTTTCGTGACTGCAAGGATCCATACTCTTTGGTTCTTTCGGTAAAGTCACGTAGGTGAAAATAATAATAGAATAAAATAAAAACAAGTGAAAACAACTTAATTAAATCACGACGTTTCGGGCGCAACACAAGCGTCCTTCATCAGGTGGGGGACCACCACAGCGACAACAGTTGCTGAGGTATGCCAAAGAGATGGCTTTGACAAGGGTTTACATAGCTGAGGAGGGTGGGGGGGGAAACGAGGGTACGGCTTGACTTGAAGCTTTCGTGACTGCAGGAATTCATACTCTTTGGGTCTTTCGGTAAAGTTTCACGTAGATAGATTTTTTTTTTTAAATCGTCTTCAGGTGAAAAAATGCAGCAGGCGAACTGCTGAGGCCGGAGAAATATGAGCTGCCTCAGCGGTTCCACGACTATGCACATATCGAGGCATGCAAAACTCGGGTTAGAGCAGACACGGCACATCAATGGGACCCTTTTTAAATCCTTTATATTAAGTTCACTTGCTTGCTTGTGCGCTTACGACCGTGCAAATCTTTCGGTCGTTTTTTAACCCACTTCCCGTGATCCAATCGAGCTGACATTTTGCACACACACTCGTTGTGCGTGACAATTTATTTTCGTGAAAAAAAATCCAAAATTTTACACTTTTTAGGAAAAAATAAATTATATTTAATTACCAATTGCTTAATGGTGGCAGGCAATCATCTGACCCATAGGTGGCAGCCATCTCAAGCCAGAGGACGAGAGGACTCTAGCCGCCACGCATATAAAGGATTTATAGTGAAAAACGGGTTAATTTTTCTGCTATTATATTGATACTGGCTAAAACCGTCCCACAGTGAAATCACTACTATTGTGTATAATACACAAATATATATATATATATCGTCTGTACATGTGAGCAAGCATTGTACATTACGTACGTTGTAACATCTATGCGTGTGGTGCAATCGTACGCACGGCATGTGAAGTGTTCATTGTCAAGGCGAAACCTCGTCAGAGGATGAGTGTTTAAAACACTCGACCATGGAAGCAAGGGCAATGGACCCCAAAATATTGTGTTGATACATTTAACGTTGTGCATGGAATATCTTGAACAGCCTTTGAAAACCACGTGTTCCATCTCGAGGGATTATTCCGGATAAGATATTTCAGTCATTAAATGCCTATTTGGTAATAGCACTGCACCTATATACTCTCGAACGGTGGTCGATTAAGGAATATTAATGAGCTGTCATTCGAGTGGTTGGGCACGTAATTGCAACGCAAACATAATAATCACGCGCCTCTCGCGGGAGTCATGGACGTGTTGTGTGTTTATTGTTGTTACCTTCGCCAACATTTGGGAGAAATCCATCATTAGCCTCGCCGCTTCACCTCCTCAACATATCTATTATTAGCCGCGCCATCGCCTCCTTCCTTCTAAAACAGATTCCTCAACTGCTGCACAAGCGATGTTCCACTCCAAAAGGGGTCTAGGCACGTGCGTTATCCCCACACAATAAGGGTTGAAGGTATTCTCCTTGGCTTTGTAAATGTACTGCATAATAGATGCGATAGCATTATATCCTGACTACAAATATCCCTTATCAACGACTAAAAAGGTTTAAAATTTTGATTTTAAGCTTTCGTGACTGCAGGGATTCATATTCTTGGTTCTTTCGGTAAAGTCACATAGAAGGGAAATAATAAAATTTATAAAATATTATTTTGTTATTTCCCTTCGGTAAAGTCAAGTAGAAGGGAAATAATAAAATAATAATAAAAATATTGTATTATTTCCCTTTTACGTGACTTTACCGAAAGAACCAAGAATACGACTAAAAAGGTGTACGGGAAAATATGAAACGTCAATTGAATAACAGCTCAGGTGAAAAATTTCGTGCATAATCCTCAACGTATTAGCAACAAATGCTTAGAAACAGGCAAGCTCGAATCTAAATCTATAGAAGTCAAACAAGCGTGCAGCTGGGATACAGCTGCAGGACGACTTCTACACAAGTCCGGCACGTCGCCTGATGAAGCTGGTTGCAATCACCAGCGAAACGTCGTTCACGTCGGTTTGCTCTCCAACACACAAGCGGTGTGCTGAAGTAGTAACCATTGGCACGTTTGTGTTCACGTGATAAACATTGTTCATTGGCTGTGTCGGGTGGAGGTGGCTTTACGACACATTTATATATGTACGCGATGTAACCCACGCAATGCACTATGGGACACGGCGCTTGTAGGCAAGAGGGTGGTGGGTTCCCCGCTACATTAACGAGACACCACGCGACATTCGCGTTTTCATTTGATAACTAATTTCTTTAGAAATTATTTTTGAGTTTAGGTTGATGTCCCTCCCGCATCTCCAACTAACACGGTTGGATATTTAGGGTGCGAAATAAGTTCAACATACATACACAGCGAGTGTGAGCCCTGCCTTCATATATTTGGTCATCAAAACGCCGTCATTAAAATCACCAATAACCCTGTCATTGTCACCACCACCATCACCACCATCACCACGTGCATGAAAGCCTCCGCAGGCTGCCCTCGTCTCACGAATCTGCGATGTAGCTAACGAACCGCCCGGCACTCGCACACGAGCTGATGTCCATCGTTCCGTCTCCCCGCGTGGAGAGTCTCTTTCGTACGCCTTTCACGAGCACCGTTTGTTTTAGTAAACCGCGTGCCGCCGCGGTTAGAGGACTTGGCTCGCAAATGTGCAGAAAGTTATAAGTTCAACCCCCGGTGGAGAGTCGAGTCAGCAGGCAGCCCGTAATCCTTCTGGTTTCCATAAAAAAGTACCACTTTACGGGTAAGCATATGTAAGTACCGGCACCCGCCATGAGAATGTGGAATTTTCACCGCGAGTTGGAGGCTACCAACAGGAGATGTGAGTCGCTCCATATGCCCGTTAGAGCGGGGGAACAGGTCGACATTAACTTAGTTTCGTTTTAGTTTAGTCTAACTTCGTGCTGCATGCATACACGAGATACGTTAGCTGTTGCTTGACTTAACTTATTTGAAACTACTATTTTTATTTCACCAGGTAATGCCCGCTGAATTGTACATTATTGCTCTTTTTCAGAAGCGACCTGGCCACAAATGACAGCCCGATGAAGTTACTGATCGTGTGGAAATGTGCAGTATCGAAATACTGTAAATTAATGTCGATTCTAAATGTGGAGGCGAAACAACGGAAGGCCCGGAGAAAAATCCATGCGACCACGAGGAAGCGATACGCGTAAACTCCAAATATACAGCAGGCATCTGGGTCAGGATCGAACCCACGACCTCCGGTAAACCAGGCGAGGTTGTTAACATCTCGCCACCGCTGCTGCGTCGGCAGTGGTGCACAAGCGCAGATAACAACACAGCTCAAAACGTGCGTCAGCAACACCGTCGCCTTCAAAGAACAAAAATATATATACTCAATGTGCGGACAACATGTTAGCTTTTAATATAAATTCATTAATATTGCATTGGAATACCTTTTGATTGTTGAAGTGGTTGTCGAGTATAGTGTACTGATGGTGCAACTATTCATCTGCTTATTTAAAAACTGGCCAGCACAAAATACGTGTTTCAAGTTAATTCTCATCAGGCGGCAAGTGCACTCTCCAACCCTTATAAACTCCACCTCTCTGGCCTCAAGAATTCACGTGTTATGAAGAAGGGGACTTTCCCAAAACGTCACCTACTATATATATACATGCTGTTTTCTTCTTAGGCCAGAGTCTCGTTAACCCCAACGCATTGCTTATATATATTTTTATTGAGTCGACTATTTCCTATTTCGATGCTTTTGCGGTGCATTACCACTGTCAGACAAAAACAAAAATAGACACGAAATCCGACAAAACGCTGATTGGTTCCGTGGGGTGGACGGTCTCAGATCGTCCTGAATTAGCCCCCCCCCCCCCGATCTGCCAGCCCTGGCGTGTCACCTCCGAATCCCAAGCCTGGGGGTGTATATTTCTGAGTTGCCAGCACGAGCCTTGCACCTGCATGTAAGATTATCTGCGGGCGTGTACATCGGATCACTTGCTCGTGACAACACAATCACAATGAATACCCACACAACGCTGGGTTCTCACTGGTAGTCTGTAGCAGGGCATATAGTTCGCTGATTGCGCTATAATAATTGTGCAATTGCCCGGTGGTAGTCCTGTGGACAGACTGCCCCCACCCCCGTCATGGTAATGTGGAATTTTTTCAAGTTCGCCACGGTCAGAATTGTGTAATGCGGTGCGCGTTCATGCGAGACACACTGTATGGATGAGGCCGTGTTCCGACACGTTTGATCGCGAGTGACTGAAGCCGAGTGCTAAGTTCGGTGTTCTAGAAGTGCTCCTAGAAAGCTGCTGACATCTGAGACTAATTGAGTGGAGTCTATGCTTCTTACGAGAATAATATGAAAACCCTGGATGTGTATTGGTTTCACTCACAGGGCAGGCAGGGACAGCCCACAGTTCTACGCGTATTTCATTATGGAGCCAAGCGCTTCTTCTAAATGTAAGAATTATATTTTTTGTTACGTGGAAAGAAGGATATAACAATTAGATGTTGTCTGCTAATTTGTGTTGATATCCTGAGTGTATCGCTGTATTATTTTGTGCCGAACATAGACACTAAATCGTGGTGCTTTCCTGGAAGATCGGCTGTCCAACAGCGTTGATTCAATCTTGATTTGAAGCTTTCGTGACTGCAGGAATCCATACTCTTTGGTTCTTTCGGTAAAGTCACGTCGGCATAAATACGTGACTTTACCGAAAGAACCAAAGAGTATAGCGTTAATTCAAGCAAGCCCGACGCTGCTGATGAGACACTGTGTGTCGAAACTGGTCCAGAGTTTGTTCGTCTTGACACAATGTTGCTGACATGTTGCATTCCCAGAAGGCCGTGCAGCTGATGGTTTGTGTAAAAAAATATTTGATAATTGTATGTGAAGAGACGGATACCAGACGCATTATCTGCTCGCTTATTTAATTTAATATATATACGATCGCCTTCATCGGTAAACCAATACTGTAGTAAGTTTCCTAACGTTAAGTGTGAATCTTAAGCCGATAGAAAGCGATTCGATACGGATTACGAATACATTTCACGCAGACGTGAATTCAACGTTGACATAACCAAACAGATTTTTCTCTATTTAGCAAATTATTAATGCAATGTGCCAACAACATTTTATCATTTTAGTTTTCAATAAAAGTGAGTAATCCGCTTTCATGATTGAATGGTGTATCCGTTACCCACTAGCTAATTATAAGCAAAGCTATTCATACGCATGTTTCAAAACTGATGATTAGAAAACATTTCTACATTTTAATTCTCATCAATGCAATCGCCAACACTTGCTCACTTTATCTCTCTGGTGTCTCTGTGTGCCATGAAGAAGGGTTATTGCCAAAAACGGCGATGATTATATGTTTTATTTTTAGGCAGTTATTGACGAATTTTTTTAGTTTGTTTTGATTAATTAATATATCCATATGCAGTATCTAATCTTGTCGGTACACAGATACGTAACCCGTTTATCCCTGCATGCCACCATACAAATCTCGAGATATATATATTGAGATATATTTATATATATATATCGCTCGTTGTGGAGCGGCACCAGTTCGGATCGTCATTTGAGATCTTCATTCCACTCTATTGACGTCAGTGCCATATTTATTTGCAACGAATTGTGTGCATGTGTGTGCGCGTGCATGTGTACGTGTGTGTGTACGTGCATGTGTACGTGCGTGTGTACGTGTGTGTGTACGTGCGTGTGTGCATGTGTGTGTACGTGCATGTGTACGTGTGTGTGTACGTGTGTGTGCGTGTGTGTGTACGTGTGTGTGTGTACGTGCGTGTGTACGTGTGTGTACGTGTGTGTGTACGTGCGTGTGTATGTGTGTGTGTACGTGTGTGTGCGTGTGTGTGTACGTGTGTGTGTACGTGTGTGTGTGTGTGTACGTGCGTGTGTACGTGTGTGTACGTGTATGTGTACGTGTGTGTGTATGTGTGGTGTAGCGGTCAGCGCGCTGCACTACGAACCTGGCGACCCGGGTTCGATTCCCGCTCACGGCAAACACCAGTGACGATTATCTGAACCGGTCCTGGGCCTCCCCTAGGTCGACTCAGCCTCAAATGAGTACCTGGTGCGATGCGTAAACATCGCCACTGGGGAAAGAAAGGCTGCCGGGCGTGGTGCTGGTCATCGACCTACTCGTGTGCTGTGCCGGCCTTCAAGGGTCCTCACGAACACCACCTGCCCCAACAGTCCGTTAAGGCTATACAGGGGATCTTTGTCTTTGTGTAATTGCAAATAAAGCGTAGACTAGCAATGGTTTTGTCGATTCGTATAACATAATCCGCATATCCAGGTCTTAATATCCCACTCCATTTTTTTAGGAACGCTGCTAGGCTCGTCTGGAGCAAGACATTATCGGCATGAGGCACTACCACTAGGATAGAAGGTATAATGTTTATCCATAATGTTCATGAAAGTGTTTTTTTTTGCCACCAGAACAACATCGAGCGAGATGGATGTGGATCCTGGATGGCTGCCGACATCATTCCCGCAGCAGCGTTCCGGACTATTCCGGCCGAAATGAAGCACCGGTCGTAACGTCGTAACTACTTAATTCGGCAACTTGTGATCTCTGTGGCCAAGCGATAGCTAAATTGCTTAAGCGAATTAATTAGTGTTCAACGGCTCATCCCAGCGGCTTGGAATACAGCAAAACAAACAGAGCGCCCGATAGCAATCGCGTTGGCGTTATGGGACATTCAGTAACGCGGCACGCATGGATTATCGCGATTCGGTGCGTGTGGAAATAGTTTCAAATGAGTGCCCGCTGCGACGTGTAAACGTGTGCGTGCGTTGAACTTCTTCCGCACCGTACGTAGCCAACGGTGCTAAGCGCGATCGCCACGCGCGAGACAAAGGCGGCCCGGGCGTGTGGTGGTGCCGGCCCACCAACCCCCTCGTGTGCCTTACCGGTCTTCATCGGTGCTCGCGATCAGCACTTGCCCCAACAGTCTATAGGTGTCTATACGGGGGATCTTTGTCTTTGTGTCATATATACATAGTGCGGCAATCGTTGCGCGGACTCGTATAACATAATTAATATTAAATCTATAAATCCGGATTCGCATGCAAGCTTGCGTCATTGTTTTAACTGCCACGCCAGGAGATCGAATGGACCCGTCGACCTCTCTGGATCGCAAGAACAGTGTAGTACAGCTCCCGGTGGGAATTAAACGCGACTCAAAAATAGAACTAATTAAATTATATGTTTGAAGTTGTACGCTGCGTATATCTTGTAATACGGTGTGGAATGGAATATTTGCCCGGCTTGGAGCCGATGCGGCAATGGAAGTCAGAGGACTGAACCGTGACATTTCGCAAAGCTAGACCCACGCGTGTTCTATCTGTGTTGTAGATGCTATGGCATATTCCGCTATATAAAATACTCATTTGCAATGGCTATAAATGTTTTATTGAGATGTCCAATGCCGTTGGCAATATTTACGCTTTTATAATGAATGTAATGTTCAAATTAAACGGACTGTGTTACATTTTACAATTCGTCATCTGCCTCGTTATGTGTTAGATCACTCTGCGCTGAACTTGTACCTGTATCTTCTTGAGAGACCTTGCCTATACCGCAGGGCAGTTTACCAGCATTGTTGAAAGCAAGGCATTGCTCTGCTGATGAGATGCAGAACGTCAAACCCGGTCCCGAGTTTGCTTGTACTGAATCAATGCTGCTGAAATGAATGCACTCCCAGTAGGCTGTAGGGCTCGTTGTGTAAAATAAATAAATCATACTTTATATTTTAATGTGGAGATACAGATATTGTCTGCGTATCGATTGTATTATTTCACAATTGATCTAATTTGACTAGTCAACATAGCACTTCGTTTCTCACGTCATATTTTTTCCTGCTCGCTGTTAGACTGGATTAAGCACGTGACAGGTCTCCACATCCATAGCCAGAGATGTATCACTGGATGCGGTGTGCCGTGCTGAAATTAAACCCTCTCTATTCTACCGCTTAATAGAGTTACTCGATGTAGATAAAAAAAACGTTGGAAACGCCACGGCCAACGTGCGGCGAGACTGCGGTTACCCAGAAAAAGATTCACGGAGCGTTTAATTTTATTAATTTGCGGAGACTCCAATGCCCGATTCACAAACACGAGGGAGGAGGCATCGTTATGATTATCACCACCACCACAGCGATTCACTCCACCCCGCTACTCCCGATGCAATCTTCTGACTCGACCGTCAATGTGCAGCGAATGGTGTTCGCTAATTAAGACGACGTCAAACGCGTATCGCATATTTAATTGTAAAGGGGCACAGACTATAATCGCAGCGTGTTCTCTAAACGCTGTTAATCTCTTTCGCTTCGTGTCGTCCAAATTAATTAATTTGATCAGAATGCGCGCACAAAATCGACATATACATACGTTAACGTGTTCCCGGTCTATGATGACCAACTTCACGTGTGCATTCCTCTGCACGAGCAATACGCGTATTGCTGTATAGTCGCTGTGACTTCTGAAAATGTGAACGCGTCTCCATAGAGAATAATACTCGTAATAACAACACATTAGTCATGCCGTGTACGAATATATAAAGACAAAGATTCCCCGTATAGCCTGAGCCGACTTTTCGGGCAAGTGCTGCTATGGTACTGCACACGAGGGAGTGGGTGACCAGCACCACGCCCAGACCACCTTTGTCTCCCTAGGGGAGACCCAGAAACGATTCACGTCATCCTCACTGGTGTTGTCCCTCAGCGGGAATCGAACCTGGGTTGCTGGTTTCGCAGCGCTGCGCGCTAACGGCGACACGACTGCTCCACACATACACACACAGGTATGCGTGATGTGAACAAGCCTCTGTTCTTAATCCTTTATCACACTTGTAAACACACACTGGAAAATCTTTGTCAAATATATGCATATGCACGCAACATGCTCGACTGGCACTGAGGCTGAGCCAGTGGTGGAAATTCCACATTCCTATCGCGTCACTATATAAGAAGGCAACTGCTGATTGACCACAAATATGAACCATCTTCTGGTTTTTTCGATAAAGTCACGTAGACGGGAAATAATAAAATAATCAAAATAAAATATAAAAATATTATGACTATTTTATTATTTTATTATTTCCCTTCTACGTGATGAATCCCTGCAGTCACGAAAGCTTTAAATCGAAATATGAACTAGTTTTGTCTAACTTTGAGGAATGATCGGCTAAGTTGCTATGCATAAGGTCCCTATAATAACAAGCTTTGCGTCTTGCCAGTCTAGGTAGTATCAACATTTATGGTCATTACAATTATTGTCACGAAGTCTACTTCGCCTTGCAAAAATAACAGTAATAATGTAATATAAATAACCTTGCATCGGCAATGGTGTACAAACATAACAACACCCACCCTTCATCAACAACACAGCGTTACAATACATAACACACATATCGTAGGCCGCTAACGTTTCAGGCAACGGGCCTCTTTCAGCGCAAGATATACTAATTGTGTATATATATAGTTGGAGGATCGTACCTCGCGGAATCGTGTCCGATATAAACAGAGAGAGTGGAATTTTACAGATTCACAAACACGACAGCTTCTACGGAGACTCCCGTCGTGAATTGGCAGACACCGAGCGAGTGGCCGGCAAACTCCCACGCGGCTCAGAAGCAGCGCGCGCCTGCGCTTCGGGGCCTCCGGAGGCCAGGGTTGGTGGGTCGCTTGGGGATTATTGAACCTTCTAAGCCCCCCCGCCTCTATGTAGAAAGTGGACTTTGGCTGGCCATCGTAACAAAGACGGTCACCGCATCGCGCGCTTTCAAATGCGCTTCCGCAGCCGTCTGGAACGCGCTCTACCTTCCGAAATCAGGAAGCCACTGGAGAGATATGCATATTTAAATCGAGACTGAAAACCAATTTCTTTAGAACTGCTTCTGGTGTTTGATATGTTGCCCTTACCCGCACCTCTGGTTGGCGACGTAGGGTGCGAAAGAAGTTCAACACACACACACTATACACCCTCGCACGCACACGAGTGTGGGTGGGTGTTCTGCGGGTACTGCAATTTCCTCCCTCACGAAGCATTGAATTCGTCCTTAAATGTAAAGAAGGCTTCGCCAAACAGCGTCACAGCATCAGCACCGAGTCGGCAAACAAAGCCTCGAGATTCATGGACGCTTTCCTGGACAAACAGCTCACGCTGTTGAACGCAGACGAACATGTACGCATCACGTTTTTGTCCGCGAACCTGCCTCATTCTGTTGACATCAGGTGGAACCCCCCCCCCACCCCCCCGATCGTTAAGCTCAAGGGAAGATGCAACTCAATGAACACGCAGGCCGTATCGTGTAGACTCCGGCAACAAGGCGCCGTGTCCCGGGTTCTGTGACAAGTGTAAGCGTCAATCACGAGAAGCAGAAGGAAGACGCTAAAGTCACGGTCAAGCAGCGCCTCGAGAGCGCTGCGTTGTCGTGATGGGCCCTACATTGAAGCGTACTGGCTGTGTGGCTTCACCTGACGGCGGATGAACGCAGTGGACTTACATTTATCAATATCGCTGTGGCTTTGAAAGTAAAAAAGTATATATATTTTTCGATTTAAAGCTTTCGTGACTGCAGGGATTCATCTTCTTGGTTCTTTCGGTAAAGTCACGTAGAAGGGAAGTAATAAAATAATAAAAATAAAACATAAAATAATTCTCACGACGTTTCGGCTACAACGCAAGCAGCCGACTTTACCGAAAGAACCAAGAAGATATATATATTTTTTCACCTGATGACGATTTTGCGATCGAAATGTCGTGATATTTTTTTATTTTTCTATCTACGTGGCTTTACCGAAAGACTCAAAGAATAAAATATATATAGGCGACGTTTAAGACAATGACCCTGATTAAAGCGCATAAATGGACCATCGTGCGAAAGTTCGCATAGATATTGTCGTGTTAATTGTGCTTCTGCACCACTGCCGACGCAGTAGCAGCATCACCACATAGAGCGTGAACTCGCACGCTTCCAAAAAAGCTTTCGGTAAAGTCACGTAGAAGGGAAATTATAAAATAATAAAAATAAAACATAATAAAAGGGAAATAATAAAATAATGAAAAGAAACCATTAATAAAATAATTATTTTATTATCTTTTATTTATTTTTATTCTTTTATTATTTCCCTTCTACGTGACTTTACCGAAAGAACCAAGAAGATATATGTATTTTATTTTACCGGGTAAGGCCCACTTGAGCTTAATAGCTCTTCTTTCAGAAGCGACTGTCACAATGATAGCCCAGCGAAATGTCGAGCAGCCAAATGCTCGGAACGCGCGTTGATATGAACGTGGAGGGAAAAACCACGGGGAGAGAGACACGCAAACTCCAAATACGCAGGCGTCAGGGTCGGGATCGGACCCACGACCACCTGCATACCAGGCGAGCGAGTTAACATCTGTCCAACGTCGCGTCCTGCAGCTTGGAACGCACAGCCCCATGGCGTGTAGCGCCAAGATAAGAGCTGTTACAATGATCACAAATTAAAATGAATGAATGAAAACGCACGTTGCTACGCTTGACCCGAGCTATGAATGTGTTCGTGTTTCCATTGTCCCTGCACTTCTCGTATTCTGGCGGTCGTTGCTCCAGAGCACTTGTGAGACAATGGCATCGCAGAGGTTGTCTCTAATGCAGGACAATGAGTTTCAAAGAGAGTGCATACAGTATCAAAGCATATTTGTTAATTGCCACAAGTATGTGTGGTTAATGCAGATTTTGGTTGCCTTGTAATCGGTGTCTATTTGGTGTGAAAACGTCTAAAGACCTTTATTTACGCCAGAAATGGTAAATCAATGACGCACATTATATCGGTAATAAGATTCACCGTTACTATGTCGATAGCCTGTATTCCTTTCCTTACAAAATATCATCATCATCATCCTCATAATTATCAACAGAGATGACCAATTCCACTGCTGGATGAATGACTCCCGAAGCCGTATCGGAATATCGTCCCCGACGGTCTAAAATATCGCAGGAACAGCAATGACAACACCTCTCGACCTCGATCAAAAGACGCGATTCTGACTGTAGGATCGGTCCTGCCCATCAAGCCACGCATGCCAATGGACATCAGCCCTCCCGCCCTCCCCACTGCGTATACGATACCTGCAGAGTTTCTCATCATTGTACACATTTTGACTTAAAGCTTTCGTGACTGCACGAATTCATATTCTATGGGTCTTTCGGTGAAGTCACGTAGATAGGTTCAAATGAATAAAAATGAAAAAAAAACACAGTCTTTACTACTATTTTGTTTATTTTATTTTAATTAATTTTAAACTATATACGTGACTTTACCGAAAGACGCAAACAACATTGTACAAATTGTCTGTCGAAGAATGCCCATTGACTGAAGAAAGACCATTGCCCGAAACGTCGCCTATTCTTTTTTCACTTTAAGTCCACAGCGTTATTGACGAATGCGCTGAGATGATTCATCGTTGTACACAAGACGTGGGGGTTGGTTGACATATCGGAGGCTGAGTTACTGACGGGGAGAGTTGCGTCGTCGGTGCCTGGCTGCTCGGGCTCATTCGTAACGAAGGTCGCCTACCCCGCATCTCCTGCCCCCTTCCATCTTTCACTCAGCACACAAATCCCCCGTGTTGACTTAACAGACTGTTGGGGACAAGTGCTGTTATGAGCATCTATGAAGGCCGAAATGGCGCACGAACGACGGAGGCGATGGTAGGCCAACACCACAGTCAGCCCATCACCCGTTCAGATATCCTTCACCGATGTTGGCCGTGAGCCGGTATCGAACTCGGGCGGGTCGCATGGGGCAGTAGCGCAGTGCGCTAATCGCTGCGCCACCGCTCCCCACGCGATCACGAGGGGGCCCTCTGCAGGGGTGGAGTGCGAGTGATTTTGGGGCCGTTTCTGAAGCGTGGATTCAATCTGCTTACATTGCCAAAAACACTCGCAGAATTGAGTTTCCACACTTGCTGACGCAAGGGACCATCCTCTAAACATTAATCTTGATACTCCGATGAGGCTTTTCCCCATATACATATTTTTTCCGGAAGGGCTGCTTGCAGCAGGGATTGTCGGCGGAAGGCACTTGCACGAGAGTGTAAGCACCGGCTATCCATAATGATCATACAAATCGTAACCTATATTCCTGTAATCCTGTAAATTGGTTGAAAACATGTTTTAGATGGATTGACTGACAAATAAGGCGAGATGGATGTTATTGGATGCCACAAGCATTTCCCGTGACAGCGTTCAGCAGTATTCAGGATGAAAGTAAGCACTGATTTTAGCAATGAGCAATCTACACTGTAGCCGCATCTATTGTTACCAGTGTATGCGGGAATAGTTGATTAATGATCGGTGTTTGTTTGTGTATGTGTGTGTTTGCGTTTGTTTGTAATGTACGTATATCTACGTATGGAAAGTAGTGATTAAGTAGTTAACGCATTACGCTACAAACCAGGCCACCTGAGTTCGATTCCCATGACGAACATCTTTTGCAAGTGATAAATGAACCGGTCCTGGGCCTCCCGTATACGTGTGGTTGTGTACGTCTGTGCAAATGTGAGCGCATGTGTGTGTGTGTGCTCGTGCCGGTCTTCACAGGTGCTCGCTAACAGCACTTACTCAAAAAGACTGTTAAGGCTACATGGGGGAATCTCTGTCTCTTCGTAGGTGCTCGCTAACAGTGCTTGCCCAAAATGTTTGTAACGTCTAAACGGGGGCATCTTTGTCTTCTTCGTCTGTTGGAGTCGTGGAACGGTGGTTCGTAACCTGCTACGATCCTGGCAAACTTGGGTTCGATTTCTGCACGGCCACGGACGAACATTCGTTTCAAGTTATATCTGAACCTGCCCTGGACCTTCCTTGGTCAGCTGAGTCTTAAATGACTACCCGACACCCTGTTGTACCGATTCACAACCGGTTGAGTTATCGCTCGCCACTAACGACTGTTAAACCCGTGATCGGAAATCGAACTTGCATAGAGCGCAGCGCTAACTACAGCCTACATGCACACAATTAACGATTGCGATGATAATTATACTAACATTACATGGAGATTATGTGACGAAGGAGTTGTATACATCGGAGTGTCAGGTAGGGAGATAGGGCGCCACAGATGTTAACTACCTCGCCTGGTATACAGGAGCTTGTGGATTCGATCCCGACCCTGACGCCTGCTGCTGTATTTTTAAATATTTTATATTAAGTTCGCTTGCTTGCTTGCGTGCTTGCGTGCTTGCTTGCTTACGACCGTGAAAATATTTCGGTCGTTTTTTAACCCACTTCCCGTGATCCAATCGAGCTGACATTTTGCAGACAGACTCGTTGTGCGAGACAATTAATGTTCGTGAAATTTTTTTTAAAAATTTTACACTGTTTAGAGAAAACAAATTAAATATTTAATTACCAATTGCTTAATACTGGCAGACAATCATCTGACCCATAGGTGGCAGCCATCTCAAGCCAGAGGACGAGAAGACTCTAGCCGCCACGCATATAAAGGATTTATAGTGAAAAACTTTGTTTTTACGGGTTATACTTATTGGAATTTGTATGTCTCTCCCCCGGTGGTCGTGTGGATTTTTCTCCGGGTCTTCCGGTTTTTTTCCCCTCCACATTTAGAAACAAGCGTTATTGAAAGTATTTGGCTGCTATATAAAAAAAAATATCCGCATGATAATCCACTTCAGTTGAACTATCATTTGTGTCCAGGTCGCTTCTGAAAACGAGCTATATAGCTCAGTGGGCCTTACCTGGTAAAATAAAAAAAACATAGTTTAAATTGTTGTACTCATAGGAGTATTGGAAGACGTGATTTCACACTCGCGATACACAATCAGCGCAACTTTTGTTTGACAACTTCCATTGGCCTGGTGCTGTGTTTACATACAACGATGCTTAATTTCAGCCGGAAGCTATTATTTTAATACATCACATCCATATCGCCTCACTCTACTCCCACGACACTACGGTGTGGCATATGATTGTAGCACTATCGGGCACAATGATGTAGAATTATGATGCAATAGCCGTACTCTAGTGGAAGTGCCTTACGCTAAAAAAGCCCAAATCCAAGCCAGTCAAGCAGCAGTCCCGCAACATAGCGAGTGATAAATTAAGTACTGTGCATATATATACTTATTCTGTACATTGCATATGTGTGTACATATGCTGTCATGTACAGACACATAGCCAAAGATCCCCCGTATATCCTTAAACGATTACTGGAGCAAGTGCTGTTAGCGATCACCTATAAAGGCCGCCACGGCATCAGGTCAGAATGAACAGACAACTGGGAGATACAGAGACACGGAGACACACCAACACAGAGACACACACGGACACAGAGACACGAATACAGACACAGAGACACACACAAAGACACACACGGACACAGACACGAATACAGACACCACCCGACACGGAGATAGCGCAGCGCGCTAACCGCTACACTACCGCTCCCCACAAAGACACACACGGACACACAGACACGAATACAGACACACAGGCACGGAGAGACACACTTTACTGTGTATTTTGCACTCGGAAATGGTTCATGCATTATCCTCATGTTTGTCCTATAAAAAAATACAAATTTTACATTTTACCACAACTTAAGTATAAAGGTTACTTTTTATACAACCCTCATGTAAACACCCGTATCGAATAACTGCACATGGCATATATGTGGTCAGTTGTAACAGCATTCATCCGTGTTTGTTAACTGGCGAAATAAAATAAATTCATGGATGTGTGACCCTACGACAATTATCATCATCATCATCGGCCACGATAATTCCACTGCTGGATGAAGGCCTCCCCCCAAGCCGTCAAGATCTCTCACCAAGAATCGCTCCGTCTCCCCGTACGTTGGGACGAACTTACTTTCGGGCGTGTACAATTGCTGCTGCCTATTTGTCTCGCTGCTGCTGCTGTTGTTGTTATCTCGTTATTCACGCTGAAATCCGCCTTCCACCACGAGACCATGGAGTTGTTGTAGAAGGTCTAAATGCCGTCGCGTGTGGATCTTCTACAACATCACCACCTCTCGCTCTTTCTCTCGGTTCACCTTCAAAGGCGCCGCTCGTCACCGTGGCGTGCGCGATGACCACCACCGCCACCACCACCACGTGACTTTCCTTTCGTGTTGTGCGCGCTGCATTTAGCGCCACAGCGCGTGAATTTATAGCGATTATTAGTTTGCTGGTGACTTTGTGTATTTCATACCTGGAATCGCCTCCAGTGCTGTTGCTGCTGGCGGCAATAACAGTTGTTTCAAAGTCAAACGTCTCTCTATCTCGCGCGCGCGCGAGGCGCTTGGTCGTGCGTCGAATTGCGCACGTTGCGATTGTGCAGCGCGATCCGTTCACAGATACCCCACCGCCCCCACCACCGACTTGGAGTTGGAGGCGCTTTAGGTCCATAGACTCTACCGGAGAGACGAGCGCTGCGTCGCTGGACTCCGTCCGCGAAGATCGGCGTGGGTCAACGCGCGCGTGGAAGGCGTTGATTGCAAGATACGCGCACACACACGCAGCGCGTTGTTGTCCCCGTACAATGTAACAGCCGTTCGTTTGGTGGGGTGTCTTTAAATGGATCGCGCTACAAGCAATCAACACGGCCCGAGTCGAGGCTTGAGCGAGCAGTTGGGGAGGCGCGTCGGACATGACCTCGATGTGACCACTGCATTTTCTCTCCCCCCCCTCCCACCCCCGCGGAAAAAATATGGTAATTATTTTAGCGACCCTGTAGAGATGATGAGCTGCATATATTATGTATCTTGTTTCGCTGTGTATTATGTCATCGTGGTAATTACTTTTTTGCTGTTATTTTATTTCTACCCATTTATATATATATTTGTATACATAGGTTTCTATATTCTGGCATATATACCTGTATATATATACGACCTTTGCAATAAATGTCCTTTATTTAACCGATTGGCATTCTATTGGGATTCGTAACGAGTAGGAGTCAAGATAAAGTTGGTCGACTGGAGTGTAGTAACCACACTTGTAAACAAATACTAATATATATCGACAGCCACGTAGCGTGTGAATGTGCATACACATATATAGGCAATAGTACGTACGTGTATTATATATACACATAGATGCAGTGTGCGTACAAATGTGCAGTATGCAACAAAATATTAAATAGGTGCTCACGAACAGCACTCACTGCTCCAGTCTGTTTAAAGTCATCGCGGTTGAATCTGTGCTATTTGAACATAGAAAGCTTGCACGCGTGATTGTATAGAAATACACATGTATTATATGTGCATATATGTGTGTGTGTGTTTGGGGAGCGGTAGTGTAGTGATTAGCGCGCTCCGCTACGAACCCGGCGACCCGAATTCAATTCCCGCTCACGGTCAACACCAGTGACGATGATCTGAACCGGTCCTGGACCTCGTCCTCTAGGTCGGCTCAGCCTCAAACGAGTACCTGGTGCGATGTGTAACAACATCGCCACTAGGGAGACAAAGGCGGACGGGCGTGGTGCTGGCCACCCAACCCCTCGTGTGCCGTGTCGGCCTTCAATAGGTGCTCGCTACCAGCACTTGCCCCAACAGTCTGTTAAAGGCTATACGGGGGATCTTTGTGTTTGTATATATTTAGAAAAGGGTTGACGTAAACAAAAACATTTCGTTAAGCCGCCTGTATATCTCAACGTTAATATATCAACTTATTAGCGGCAGTTTTACATTTGTCTCGTATGATTGCAAAATGTTACCTCTATAGATGTCAAATCCGTTTTATATAATATCATCCGGATTATAAGACGCGCTTTGTGTTTAAAAGCAAAAGCTCACGTGCGTCTTATAATCCGGTAGGCGTGTGTGATTGTGAGTGTCCGTGACCAGATTGTATAACTTTATTTATTGAGGTGCGTCTTATTTCCCAGAGCGCGTCTTATTATCCGGGGAAACCCGTAAGCCAATGAAGGGTTTCCAGTTAAATAAATACATTGATAGTGATTGTAAGAATTCTGATGTCGATGAATTATGCGTCTGTGTGTGTGTCTGATTTAAATATGCGTTTAAAGAAATTTGTCTCAAATAGATTACGAATGACATACACGTCACAGATTAAATTAAATTAAATACAATTAAAACTCAACACACGCGTGTTTCGTGTGCATGAAGCAGAACTTATATTTATAAATTATTTGATATTTAATGTTACATATATAACAACTAATTTTATGATACTGCATTGACAATGGTGCACAAGCACAAAATACAACAAGCAAAAAACAAATATATAATTGGTGACGTTTCGGGAAATGACCCTTCTTCATGGCACATCATAAAACAAAGTGTAAATCACAGCACATGACGCCGCAAGTGGACCGCTACAGAAACACACATTTTAACTAAGTGACGTAACTTTTTCGAGTAAAAACACAACACAAATACACGCTTCGAATACCTGGAGTAAATTCTGCTATTGGATAACGGAGACCTGTTAACGTGCACGCATCAGTGCAGTATATATAGACTGTATATCTACAACACAGAGGGCAATTTTAGAAACACGTAATGGATATTCGCGTACAAACAGCATCACCATTTCAGGCAAATTTTCACGAAATTTTCATGAAATTTTTCATGAAAATTTCCATCGTGTAGATATAATTACAGCCAGCGTGATAGCTACTCAAAAAGCGTGTCGGAAAGGGTTTATTAATGATCTAATTAATTTTAATAATGCAGCACATACCCTCGAAACGTAAACACACGTCCGATTAGCACAGTTGGCTGTGTACGGTGCAAAAAAAGTTCAACATCTATATACACGCACACGCTGGACTCACGCACACATATATATATACATAACACAGTAAAGTAACGTAATTATCTCACTAAATGGGGAATATATAAACTAGACGGTTCGGCCACGCAGCCACAGATAGCGTTTTGTTAACTAATACAATTTAAGTTATGCACTATTGTTTAAACATTATGGTTAAGGAGTCAAATTATTACGTAGGTTCGCTTGACTGTCACAAGGAATAAAGGAAGACATCAACGTTTCGGCCGACTGGCCTTCTTCAGGAACCACAGATGTATAGAGGTATTAAGTCTGATATATACTTGGAACGGTGAGTCGTATTTGCTGGTCGGTGATGGTAGATTGGGCGAGGAATATTGTTGGTTTTAATCGGGGTTTATTAATGATCTAATTAATTTTAATAATGCAGCACATACCCTCGAAACGTAAACACACGTCCGATTAGCACAGTTGGCTGTGTACGGTGCAAAAAAAGTTCAACATCTATATACACGCACACGCTGGACTCACGCACACATATATATATATACATAACACAGTAAAGTAACGTAATTATCTCACTAAATGGGGAATATATAAACTAGACGGTTCGGCCACGCAGCCACAGATAGCGTTTTGTTAACTAATACAATTTAAGTTATGCACTATTGTTTAAACATTATGGTTAAGGAGTCAAATTATTACGTAGGTTCGCTTGACTGTCACAAGGAATAAAGGAAGACATCAACGTTTCGGCCGACTGGCCTTCTTCAGGAACCACAGATGTGTAGAGGTATTAAGTCTGATATATACTTGGAACGGTGAGTCGTATTTGCTGGTCGGTGATGGTAGATTGGGCGAGGAATATTGTTGGTTTTAATCGGGGTTAATAACAAGCACCAGCAGGCATTCTGAAATATAATTTCTAAGCTATGTTAAAACACAGAAATTGTTTAATTCTTAGCCTATCATCCATTCGGACCCGATAAAACGATTACTCATTTGCCAAAGATATGCAATACAGCGCCATCAATACTTACAGTCACCCACCCATGGTCTCATCTACATACTGAAACACTCACTCGGTCACCCACTCACCGATTTACACGTCTCCTCGACTATTCAGTCACCCACACGTTTACCAATTCACACACTCCCGACCCCACCACTCATTCACTCACCTTTTGTCCGCACTCATTCAATCATTCACTCGCCAGCCCGCTTATTCATCTGCTCACTCACCCACCCACCCAACGTATCCACTCACCCACTCACTCACCCACTCACGTATCCACTCACCCACTCACTCACCCACGCATCCCCCTCACTCACCCTCTCTGTCGCTCATCGACATACAGCAACACTCACTCATGTGTTCACCCACTCACCCACTCACCCACTTACTTTACTACTCGGCAATTCAAGCACCCACTCGCTCGCCCATTCATCCACTTATCCACTCACTATCCTACTCTACGCACTCACTTTTTTACGCACCCGTTCAATCACCCACTCACTCACCCGACTCACCCACTTGTTATATTCACCCGTTCAATCATCCACTCGCTCACTCACTCACTCACCCATTCACTCTCCTACCCACATATCTTACTTGTTTACTCACACAAGCAATCATCTATGCATTTCATCCACTCACTCACCCACCCACTTACTTATTTATCCGCTCACTCACCCACCTACTTACCCATCCACTCGCTCACCTACTCGCTCACTCACTCACCCACCCACTCACCGTCCAACACGGACAACCCAGGCTTCTGTTCCCGGCTCCTGTCACAATGCAGTCCAGAACCGTAAGCACAGCTGCCTTGCTGCTGCTGCTGCTGTTGTTGTTGCTGCTGGTGCTGTTGTTGCTTGCAATTGTCGTCTGCACCTCCGCTACCTCCACCCGCTCCGCCGCCGCTGTTGCTGCAGTTGGGCTCAGGGATTGGTGCGTAGCTTGGCTGCTGTAGAGCCGGGTAGCCGGGCAGCATGTCCTCAACGTACGTTCTCCCGGCCACAGGAACGGTGAGTTTCGCGTAAAGACCCTCGGGGAAGCAGCATTCGCGCGTGGCTGGGGCGCGACGCCCCTGAGAGAAAATCCAAACTCTGTGCCTTCCATGGTCGGCATGTTCCAATGCGCCACTGCTACCACCAGAAACTACCACCACTGCTACATGCAGCGCTTGCAATAGCACGCGTGCCTGTGTGTGTGTAAGATGCGCGCTGGATGCTGTGTACGCCTATGGGCGTACGGGGGTCTATGTGTAAGATGCGCGTGTGTGCTGCTAACCACAACCACCTCCGCGTTGCGCAGTGCCGGCTCTTAACAGATGCTCGCTAACAGTGCTTGCATCCCAACAGTCTGTTGGTGAAGGACTGTACGGGGTTATAATGTGCGTGTGCGTGCATGTGTTCGCGAGTAAGTGTGTGTGTGTGTGCGCGCGCCAGTCGAGTGCCGAGGAAACCCTCGCCTCCTAAATAACGGGGGGTTCCACACTGACCCGAGCAGCGGGATGTCGCGAGTGGGGAGATGCAGCGAAGAGGGTGGTGGGGGGCCTACGAGAGGCGGAGCTGGGCAGAGAGGAGGAGAAAAGAGATAGGGGAGGAGAGAGGAGGAGGGAGGGGGGAGGGGGGGGAGGGAGGGGGGGGAGGGAGGGGGGGAGGGAAGGGGGGGGCATGAAGGGCACTGTGAGTTAGAGCGAGACGATGTGGAAGGAGAGGGGAGGAGAGGAGGGAGGGGGTGGTGGGAGAGGAGGGGGGGGGTGGAGAGGGAGGGGCATGAGTTGCTCTGTGACTTGGTCCGTTAGAGCGAGATCATTTCCGAAGGCAATGAATAGATGTGTGTGTGTATGTGTGTGTATATGTGTGTGGGGAGCGGTGGTGTTGCGGTTAGCGCACTGCGCTACGAACCTGGCGACCCGGGTTCGATTCTCGCTCACGGCTACCAACACCCAGTGACGATTATCTGAACCGTTACTGGGCCTCCCCTAGGTCGACTCAGCCTCAAATGAGTACATGGTGCGATGTGTAAACATCGCCACCAGGGAGACAAAGGCGGCCGGGCGTGTTGTTGGCCACCCACCCCCTCGTGTGCCGTGCCGGTCTTTATAGGTGCTCGCTAACGGCACTTGCCCCAACAGTCTGTTCAGGCTATACGGGGGATCTTTTGTTTTGCTAGTGCTGGTGGGGATCGGGATTGCAGTAGTTAGCGCACTGCGCTGCGAACCTGGCGACCCGAGTTCGATTCCCGCCTACGGCCAACGTCAGTGACGATTATCTGAACCGGTACTGGGCCTCCCCTAGGTCGACTCAGCCTCAAATGAATACCTGGTGCGACGTGTAAACACCGCATCGTGTGCCGCGCCTGCCTTCACAGATGCACGCTAACAGCACTTGCCCCGATAATCTGCTGAGGCTATACGGGGGATCTTTGTCTCGGGTTGCTGGTGGTGGCAGAGGGAAGATCTGCAATCTACGTACGATACCTCGCCGTCGACCCGTGCGTCTCTGCGCGCGTGTCGAGGAGCGCGAGTTCAGTGGCGAGCGCGCTGCGCTACGAACCCGGTGACCTGAGTTCGATTCCCGTTCGCGGCCACCACCAGTGACGATTATCTGAACAGGTCGACTTTGTCGCGGTGTTGTTACGATGGCCACCCACAACCTCCGCGCTTGCCCCAACAGTCTTCTGAGGCTACACGGGGGATCTTTGTCTTTGTCTTGGTGCGTTCAGAAGCGCCGAGTTCAACTCCCGCTCGCGACCAACAAACGGTGACAGCAAATCCTTGAACCGGTCCCCGGGTCTCGCCTAAGTCGACCCAGCCTTAAATGAGTGCCTGGCACGCTGCATCCAACATCAGCGAAGACAAAGGCTGCCGGCCGAGGCGTTGTCCTCTGGGTGCTCGCTAACAGTACTTTTTTTGAAGGCTACATGGGGGATCTTTGTTGTGTGATCGGCAACATGAGTGTGTGCGTGCACGTAGACACATGTATGTTCGTCTATGTATACACGTAATGTCTGCATGTAACATGCGCGCATTATGCACGGATTGTACATGTTTGCGTGCGTGTAATTACATTCCAAGGGGTGTACAAGCGCTGTGTAATAAACGCAATACACTTCTCAAGAACACTGTCGTGTGGTCTTCAAGAAAAACAATATCTAATAGGCGACGTTTTCCGGCAGTGTCCCTTCATCATAGCACATCAATAGAGATACTGCGATAATTACATGTTTTAAAACGTGTTTTTGCAATGAGCAACTTAAACAAATTCAACAATAATTCTCACCGGGCTCTCTATCGTTCCGGCCTCTCATTTAATGTTGTTATAAACAAGCACGATTGCCCATGTATATATTTTTTTCCCGTTGAAGTCCACGCAGTTTTAAAGTTTGTTAACGGTGCTTGTGCACTACGGCCCAACGCAGCAGCATCAACACCAATTGGCGCATCCGTGTGAAGCTATGCCTCGCCGTGCGTGTGTGTCTCCGTGAATGATTGTAATATTTGCATGTGATACTTGTATTACGTATCTCGTACGCGTGTGCGATGGCGTGCGAGTGTGTGCGTCTGTGTCTAGGTCGACTCAGCCTTGAATGGGTACCTGGTGCGGTGTGTAAACATCGCCGCTAGAGAGACAAAGGCGGCCGGGCGTGCTGCTGGCCACCCACCCCCTGGTGTGCCGTGCCGCCCTTCCTAGGTGCTCGTTCACAGCACTTGCCCCAACAGTCTGTTAAGGCTACACGGGGATCGTTGTCTTCGTATATGAATGTAATGTATCATAAGTTATGCGTGTGCGAACGTGTATGTATGTATGTACGTGTGTATGTACTCGTGCGGGGAGCGGTAGTGTAGTGGTTATCGCGCTGCGCTACGAACCCGGCGACCCGAGTTCGATCCCCGCTCACGGCAAACACCAGTTACGATTATCTGAACCGGTCATGGGCCTCCCCTAGGTCGACTCAGCCTCAAATTAGTGCCTGTATAAATATCGCCACTAGGGAGACAAAGGCGGCCGGGCGTGGTGCTTGCCCACCCACCCCTTCGTGTGTTGTGCCGACCTTCATAGGTGCTCGCAAACAGCACTTGCCCCAACAGTCTGTTCAGGCTACACGGGGGATCTTTGTTTACACGACCACATGATGGTCCATGATTTCACCACTACCCATTGATACCCACATCTGCGCTTGCGTCTCCCATAGCTCTACTCGGCATTAAATAGGTGTCCTTGTGCAAGCCCAGTGAACATTAGCCCCGGGGAGACAAAGGCGGCCGGGAGCGGTATCGTTCACAGCCGAAAACAATTGTCCCCAACAGTCTAAAAAACCAGACGGGAAATGTCATATTTGTTTGAGCAATATGCAATGAAATGAGAATTTAAATGCGTTTGTGAATGGTGTTTTGTGTGTTATGTACACTGCAATTTACACGTGTGTGTACATAAACATAAATGTAATTATAAATAAAATACATCGACTTTGTTTCATTCTGTGTTAATTAATTGAGACGAGTACGTTGCAAGTCTCGATCTATGTCCATTGCTTTGATAGGCGTGCACTTGTATTACGTCAATCCGAGTTCGATTCCCACTCACGGCCAACAACGGGGACGATTATCCGAACCAGGTCGACTCAGCCTCAAATGAGTACCTAGTGCGGTGTGTAGACATCGCCACAGGGGAGACAAAGGCGGCCGGGCGTGGTATTGGCCACCCACCCCCTCGTGTGCCATTCCGGCCTTCATAGGTAACAGCACTTGCCCCAACAGTCTGTTAAGGCTACACGGGGGATCTTTGTGTACATTAGGAATGTCAATAGACATTTGTACAGATACACTTTGGACGAAATAAACATTTTATTTTATCCACGATAGATTCGTTAGTAACATTTCCGATATAATAATCGTGTAATGTAATTTTTTTAATGGTAATACAACATTTGATGTTAGCGGATGTGTAACAATGTGCGTGTCTTTGTCCTTTCTCTACATGTATAGCGGCGAATATTCTAACCGGTACTGGACCTCGTCTCGGTCGACTCAGCCTTAAATGGGTACAACTTTAGTGCGAGTGTATAAACATCAGCACTGGTGACACAAAGACGGCCGGACGTGGTTCTCGAAACACCACTCACGCCCTTGCGTACCTGCGTTGGCCTTCATAGGTGCTCACTAACATCACTTGACCTGGACATTGTATCGAGGATATACGGGACATCTTTGTCTGTGCGTGTGCATCTATATATATGAGCCTTCACAGGGGTTCGCTAACAGCACTTGGCCCCAACAGTTTACGGAGGCTATACGGGATGTATTTGTCTTTGTACGTGCTAATTTACGTATGTGCGTGCACGTTTCCATAACTATTGTGGGAATGTGTTCGTAAGCCCCATGTGCATGTCACTATAATGTCCGTGTGTATCGACTGCTTGTGTATGTGCTTCGCGTGTATATAGGGGAGCGGTAGTGGAGCGCTGAGCTAGCTGCTCTATGAACCTCAGCCTCAAATTGAGCACCTTGGTGTGATGTGTAAACAATCGCCACGAGGGAGACAAAGGCGGCCGGCGTGATGGTGATCGCCACCCACCCCTTTGTGCGCCGTGCCGGCCTTCATAGGTGCTCGCTAACAGCACTTGCCCCAACAGTCTGTTATGGCTATACGGTGATCTTTGTTTATATATATATGTGTGTGTGCTTGTTATTGTGTTTTTGGCACACGTGTGTGTTTGTGTGTATGTATGTGTGTTTATCTATGTACTTGAAATTTATTTCGCACCGAACGTGGCCAGCCGTGCTAATCGGATGTGATGTGTGCGGTAGTACAGCGGTCAGTGCGCTGCGCTATGGACCTGGCCACCCGGGTTCGATTCGCGCTCACGACCAACACCCAGTGACAATTTTCTGAACCGGTCCCGGGCCTCCCCTAAGTCGTTTCAGCCTCAAATGAGTACCTGGTGAGATGTGAATGTCGCCACTAGGGAGACAAAGGCGGCCGGGCGTGGTGTTTATCACACCCCTCTCTCGTGCCACGCGCAGGCATTAATGTGTGTTCGCTAACAGTGCCGTGGAGTACTCGTTATGTCGCGAGGGTTATACAAAGACGATATCTAGACGAAGGATTATGTGTCTAGCCTTCGTTTACAACTCAGACACTCACGGTCGGCTTCACGGTCAACGTTTCAACAACTTATTTGGCGGTAGCTCTGGGTTGGCGGTGTTGCACGCAGACACAACGAACACCCAACAACATTCGTGAAGAACACTCCGGTCTTAAATATCCGTGAAATGTAAGTGATATCGGTAGCCCAACGGTGCTATGAAGAAGAGCCACGACCCGAAACGTCGCCTATTATATAATTGTTCTTTTCAGGCAATATTAGGATGTATTATTTTTTGTTTACAAATGTATTTGCTCTCAACATATATGTACCAAATAAAATCAACCACAGATAAATATATATGTGTGTGTGTGCATTGCAACGTTGGTAATAACGAGTCATGTACACAGTAATGAGCTGGAAATGCTTCTCTAAGCGTGAGGGCTGGATACAACCACATTTGCAAATGTGATTTGTAACTTTGATCCTTACCCCGTGTATCGATAGTTAAATTTGAATGTGCTATTTTATTGAGATACTGTGTGTTGTCTTGCTGTGGCATGCGACTTGTTCTTTTGCTGCTTTGCCCTCGCTTGCATTTAGTGTTGGAAAAATCGACGGGATATTATGTACTTACGCAATTTGTACTTCTATACGATACTTTCAATTTATTTTCATTTATTGTAGCTTTCTTAGTTTTCCTACACGTTGCACTCGTTTCGGTTTTTATTTCGACTGTTCGTTGTCCGAACTGTCTGACTCCGTGCCCCTACTGAACATTTGTGGAATAAAAGAGCTTCATGGCTCATCGGATTCCACCTCCAGTCTAAATCAGCATTCCGATTCTTCGGAAGCCGACTCCTACGCAGTGTCCACCGCTCGACAAGCCACGCATCGCGGCCACACGCGCGCTGCACCGGCACGCGAGTCGGCCTTGAATGCACATGGCCTGCCCTTTTATCAAAGCCACTGCTGGATGAAGGCTTCGGGGGCAGGGAGGGGGTCATTTCGCCATACTTCACCACGCTGGTCAGTGCCCGAGGTTGTCGAAGCGATGAGTATGTCGGTGCGTGCATCTTGCTAATGCGAAGCTCCTCTCGTTGTGTGTTTTGCGTTATCAATGTACATTGTGAGTACAGCGACAGACCACCACAACAGCGGGAGCGACAACGTCTCTCGCACGCTCTTCCACCGAACTGGGCACCGTCAAAGATTGCGTGGCTGCGACCGTGAGCGTGGTATCTCAGTGCTATGAGTTGGAGTGGTGGCACAGTGGTTAGTGCACTGCGCGATGAACCCCAAGCCACCCTGAGTTCGATCCCCAGCGACGGCTAATATCGGTGTGGGTGGAGCGATCGCCACACTCGTGCTGGTGCAGCCTCTGCACCAGCACGGGTGGACCAGCGCGGTGAGGTATGGCCAAGCAACCCTCACGACCGACGCTGCGTTGGGGAGACCTTCACCCAGCAGTGGACTGAGCATGACCCCAGTGGTGATAGCGCCGTGCGATCATGATTAGAATCGGACGTTTGCGATTCCAAATCGCGAGCAGGTCCCTCGATCCCTTTTGAGGAGGATAAAACGGGGGGGGGGGGGGGGGTTCCATTTATGTGAAGCCAACGGTATTGTCGTTTGTCACTCCGGCGTAATTGGGCACCGTCATGGGAATGTGTAATGTCCACCAACCGGTTCGGAGCCGTGCACCTAGGTAAGCATCGCCTCCTACGCCCGCTCCTCCCGATTCGTACGGCGCGAAAGAAGTTCACCACACACGTGCGTTATTTCTGATGAGATGTGGAGCTTTGTCCTCGCTTTAGTTGACGTACGCATTATTTTAATTCGCATGGCCCCGTGACGGAGCGGATTCTGCTCAGAGTAACGGGAGGCACAGAGTGGCGGTGACTGTGTAACTGGCTCGGGTTCGCTGATCGTTCATTCTTTATATTTATATATATACATACACAAAGTATTCTATATACAATATTGGTTAGTGACTGTGAATGGGAAGGGATATGAGAACGTGTCTCAGACGAAGGGGTAATCGATGCTTGTATTACTTAATTAACCGAAGTAAAGACATTAATTGTATTATGTTGATTGTACATTTATATGAATCTTAAAGCATCGATAACGATTGGTAAATGTATAGAGAGGACTTAATTTCTCACTCGGTATTTTGGCGGAACGCTGCCTCCTAGGCTGGACTTGGAGTATAGGGATTCTAGGCGTAAGGCACTACCACTAGAATACAACAACACCAATCAGCACATATTATTGTACCACCGTATATGGATGTGTAGCTGGGTGGCGAAATTATAACTCCGGGAACAGCGTTCTGGAGGACTGCTCCAGCTGAGATCATGCACCGATTGAAAACGCATTTATCTGGAACTGCTTTTTTGGTGTTTCGTTTGCTATCCTTCCCCCCGCACATCCGACTAGGACGGTTGGCAACGTACGGTGCGAAATAAGTTCAACATACACACGTAGCGCGCGGTTCTGTGTCCGAACCCTATGAGGATGATTCTGTCGCCGGGTTCGACAAAGAGCGTGTCTCAGCTCTCGGTCGGACACTGCAAGTCAAAACGAGCGTCTGTGTTGCGCGATGTCTGCACTTTGGACTTCTTCTCGCAACCCGCAGTCAACCGCAGCTGCTCGACCTTCTGCATTGGCTACGTAAGCGAGCAGTGAGGAATTCCACATTCCTATGCCGGGGCCATGGATGCCAGTATATCCATATGACCAGGGGGAGCCGCTTGCGGCTTCTTCGAGGACCTCGTTCGCGTCTCTTGAAGTGTCGAAGGTTTTTTTTTATATTCATACCGAATTTGAAGAATAAGTAAAAACACGCGTCTCTTCTTGTGATGCTTATTGCCGGCCCGCTGCACGTGACGAACAGTATTGGAAAGTCGACAATGTTCGTAATATTTATACTAATACGTTCGATGTCATCGACGCTTTACACGTTTCATGATTTTGAAGATGGCAATCTGTACAGCGTACAGTATAAGTGAATAGTAACGATAATTCGTGACCTTCATTCGTGACCGGGAGAGAGCGGTGGCAGAGTGGTTTGCGGGTTATACGCCGTGGCCAGCACCAGTGGCGAGTGATAGTGAACCCCCCACCCTAATTCACGGATCTGCACGGACCAGGGTGGGGAAGTATGGTCAAACAACCCACGTGAGCGACACGTGCGGACGTTACGCACACAGCTGTCGCGAGTTCCGCTACTTCGGGCAGCCTCTAACATGATGATAACCGCGCACTGTATCGTGAAAATAAGTAAGAGAGCGCATTTAGATTCACTAAGCATATTGCCTATTTTTGTTATCACTATTTGCTATGATGTGCATCATATTCGGCGTGATGTTAACAAATATGTTTTGGCCTACCGTATTGACCGGATTTTCAGACGCACTTTTTGACCCCCTCGATGTTAAAGCCAACGTGGGATGGGTGCGTCTTAAATTCCGGTGTGTGTGTGTGTAAGACTGAATTTGTAACACTTTATTGACATCGGGCATCGCATTTTGGCGTGTGTCTTACTATCCGGAGCGTCTTATAATCTGAATAGAGTAGTTATAAAAACATTGCTTTAAGCCCTCAACGGATAATGCTGCATACAGCAACGAATAATCACATGCACTCCTAATGAGTCGGGTTTATAGACTGTAGGTGAGAAGTGCTGTTAGCGAGCACCTATTAAGGCCGGCATGGAATGGGAGGGGGTGGGTGGCCAGCACCACGCCCGGCCGCCTTTGTCTCCCTAGTGGCGATGTTTACACATCGCACCAAGGTGCTCATTTTGAGGCTGAGTCGACCTAGGGGAGGCCAAGGACCGATTTAAACAATCGTCAGTGGTGTTGGCCGTGAGCGGGATTTGGAGTGGGATGTTCGGGTTCGCAGCCCAGCGCGCTAATCGCTGCACCACCTCTCCCCAACAAAGATCCCCCGTATAGCCTGACCAGACTGTTGGGGCAAGTGCTGTTTGCGAGCACCTATGAAGGCCGGCACGGCACACGAGGGGGTGGGTGGCTAACACCACGCCCGGCCGTCTTTATCTCCACAGTGGTGACGTTTACACACCGCACCAGTTACTCATTTCAGGCTAAGTCAACCTAGGGGAGGCCCATGACCGGTTAGGATAATCGTCACTGGTGTTGGCCGTGAGCGGGAACGAACTCGGGGTCGCCGGGTTCGCAGCGCGCTAACCGCTGCACCACCTCTTTCCCAACACAAAGACAAAGATCCCCCGTATAGCCTTAACAGACTATAGGGTCAAGTGCTGTTTGCGAGCACTTATGAAGGCTGGCACGGTACACGAGGGGGTGGGTGGCCAGCACCACGCCCGACCGCCTTTGTCTGGTACTCATTTCAGGCTGAGTCGACCTAGGGGAGGCCCAGGACCGGTTCAGATAACCGTCACTGGGTGTTGGCCGTGAGCGGGGAATCGAACTCGGGTCGCCGGGTTCATAGCGCAGCGCGCTGACCGCCCAACACGCGCAACACTCACGGACACTCATCAGCAGCCTCCCCTCCCCCCAAGCCGTCGCCACATCTCACGACGAGGCTGAACAACAATCCACGCCGCCAGGCGCACACAAGCCGCTCCATCGCCTCCCAACTGACGGTTTCAGTTTCATTTCAGTGGCATTTATTAGGTAATAACCCTGTGAGCCATGCGGCTCTTGACTCTGGCGCAACCGCTAAACAAAACAAAAACATGAACAAGAAAACATCTTAAAGTGACTACACGCAACAGAAAAATCCAGGGAAAAAAACAGCAATTTTGTCCTCTCGTACGGATTTTCCATCCATTGCACGGATCTAGCGTGAAGCGTTAGATCGGGTTGCGCGAGATGGAAGGGGTCGGAGGGCGTTTGAGACTATGGCGAATTGAGTTGATGTGATAGTGATACACTTTAGTTTCATGACGCTCAGAACTGTCGAATCATCGTCCCCTATATTGCTTCTGTCTCCGCAATTGGATTTAGGGTTCTCAGAGTAAGTCACCATTTGGCAGACGTGAATGGCAGGTTTAAAAAAAAAACATCTAAGCTCACGAATGCGAAATCTCGCTGCTTCGCAGGGTCGTGAGAGTCATCGGTATCTTGGGGACGGTTCTATCCAGCAGTGAAATGATCTTGGTGGTGGTGGTGATGATGGTGGTGATGATGGTGATGGTGCGGACACCAATAACAAATACTTTAAAAATATATATATTTTACGATTCCAGTTTGCCGCTTCTATTCGTGCTGTGTTTCACGATCTTTGTCAGCATGCCGCACTTATTTCGCACATCACGCAGCCAGCCGTGCTGTGGTCGCGGGTGCTGCATCATCTCTACAAACAAACGCAGTGCACGCGCGTTTACGCTATGCAGGTGAAAATAAAGATCAGCGCTACGTGGTTCATTAGTTGTTGGCACGCCGCTGTTAAAATGCGTGTTCTTGTAAAACTAAATACAAAAATCACGGTTTCCGAGTGCAGCGCCAAAGCTTCCCTGCGTCCAAACGCCGAGCGACAAGTTGTAACAAACAGCACGGTTACAGCTGCAACAATCTCTTAACAAACTGTGCAACAGTTCACACGCTTTTTGAATGGGAGCGAGGCTGGCTGTGAGAACTTGCGAAAGTGATCACGAAGGGGATGGAAGTCCAAGGTCGAGCAGCGCGACGAGGGAAGGAGCAGTGTGGTGAGCGAGTGGGTGATTGTGTGAGTGGGTGGGTGAGTGGTTGGGTGAGTGCGTGATTGTGTGAGTGGATGATTGTGTGAGTGGGTGAGTGCGTCAATGGGTGAGTGAGTGGGTGATTGTGTGAGTGGGTGATTGTGTGAGTGGGTGGGTGAGTGCGTGAGCGAGTGGGTGGGTGCGTGAGTGAGTGAGTGGGTGAGTGAGTGAGTGAGTGCGTGAGTGAGTCGGTGAGTGATTTGGTGACTGGGTGGGTGAGTGAGTGGGTGACTGTGTTGCTGTGACCTGCAGTGTGGTGAATGAGTGAGTGGGTGGGTGCGTGATAGAGTGGGTGAGTGAGTGAGTGGGTGAGTGGGTGAGTGAGTGAGTGGGTGAGTGAGTGCGTGAGTGAGTCGTTGAGTGATTGGGTGACTGGGTGGGTGAGTGAGTGGGTGAGTGTATTGCTGTGACCTGCAGTGTGGTGAGTAAGTTATTGGGTGGATGAGTGAGTGGATGTATGGGTGGTGAGTGTTGTTGTGACCTGCAGTGTGGTGATGGTGGTGGCTGCACACCATGTGGTGGATGAGACGCAAGTGTGAGTCTGTGAACACGGAGGCCTCAACGTGGGTGGAGGAATCGTCGCGTGAAGGTCACGGCAACAGTCACCACGTGTTGTGTCCGACGATATCTCAGCATGGTGGCCCTGTCCACAACAATACCATCACAAGGACCGTGATCGCGACTCGTTATTCCCGTCTACTTCTCCCAGGTCTACTTCGCAAGAGGGACACACGCACGGTCTCAGCGGACTCTCAAATAAATAAATAAAACCCGCGACAACCGATGTCAACATGCGTTCGTAACACGGAACAGATCCGCGCGCGTACAGCGAATGTGAGCGTCTTGTGGTCAGATCTCATCGGCCATGGTCCATCCACTGCTGGATGACGACCGCCCCACGCCGCCGTTTCCACCTCGTGATCCCACGATCCATCGTACTCCTACTTTTTAAATATTATTTTTACCAGGTAAAGCGCACTGAGCTCTCTCTTTGTCAGAAATGACCTGGCCACAAACGATATCTTAACTAAATGGTTCATCACGTGGATTCGTAAAGCATTCAAAAACGATTCTTAAACGCGCGATTCTAAATGCGGTGGGAAAAAAACCCCCAGAGGGACCCCGAGAAGAATCGACGCGGCGAACTGGGAGAAAGAGAGACGCGCAAACCCCAGATGTACAACAGGCGTCAGGGTCGTGATCGAACCCTCCGACCCTCCTGCACACGAGGCGAGCCAGTTAACATCTCCTAGCCACCGTGGTGCCCCTGCACGTGGCCTGATCCCATCGCTCCATCTTCCTTTGGCTGTCACTCCGTCACCAGTCTCGTCCATCGACCATGCCATCTTACGTTATATCGACGTGCCGTGCCTGCTTTGCATGAAAGTGATTCTCGGGCGCGCTCCAGTTGTTATTTATGCTACTCATCAGTGTCAGCGTCGATGATCTCCGTACGACACGTCGGGCAATCTTGCACTGATTCTAAAACTGTCCTGCTCGACCGCTCTCCGTTGTTGTCAAGTTCACTCGTCTGAAATCACTCTGCACACCCTCTGCTCCGCATTAGATCACTGGAATGTAGGAAGCGATGGCACGTATTTCGTGATCTCGATTTCGCTGACTGCAAACCGGCAGCCGAGGGATTGGATCGACTTGCAGAAAACGGTTGAACAACTTCGCGCAGAAGGCGGCAAAGTCGGGCTTAAGGCGAATCATCCGCGATCGAGCGCGTCTCAAACTGTCCAACGTTTCAAACACAGACTAAGCTCGCAAGTGTCGTCACCACTGCTCGTTGGTTCTTTCGGTAAAGTCACGTAGGTATAGAATATCATTCATAATCAACGTTTTTGGATCGCTTGTGTTGTGATTGAAACGTCGTGTTTTATTATTTCATTTATTCTAAAAATTTCTATCTACGTGACTTTACCGAAAGCACCAACGAATACGAATTCAATGCAGTCACGAAAGTTTTAAGTCAAAAATGTTTCCTCCACTCTCACGGACCACTTTTCTTTCCAGCAGTGTTGACCTCTCGGTCAGTCACGGGGGGGGGGGGGGGCATGCGTGTACGCTCAGGATCATTGCCCGCAAAGCCACGAAGACCGTGCCCAGAACCTGCCGCTGCCCAAGTCGCCACACCACACGCCGACAGCATCGCAAACATTGCCACGATGTCACGGACACCGCAGCCCGTTCCGTCCACGCGAAGCGCGTGACAATGCTGCTCTTATTTTTTTAATTGTTTATTTCGCTATCCTTCGCCCGCCACCTGCGATTAACACGGTTGGCTACGTACGGTGCGAAAGAAGTTCAACATACGTACACGTATGCACATGTCGTATTGTAGAGCAAGCTACACGCACAATGCTTACGTACCGCAGTCACCGTCATCATCATCAGCCATGTTCAATTCACTGCTGGATGAGTGCAGTGCCCGCGTACCGCAGTCACCGTCATCATCAGCGATGCTCCATCCACTGCTGCATGAAGGGCCTCCCCAAGCCGTCCCCCCATCTCTCACGGCCCTGTAATGTGACGCTGCGTAAATCGATCCTGCCATCGATCCCGCGAGGTAATGATCCAGCGCGGGCTGATTTCATGGCTCCCTCTGTGTCGATGGAGCGAACGTCTCGGACGCCTTTCCACTTGTCGGCTGCCACTCCGCCGATATCGTTCACCATCAGCGGGCATCCAGATCCAGCGACGACGCCGCCTTCTCTCCAAGCGGCACTCGCACAACCGTCACGGTCTAACACGTGGGGCTTCCGCGACCAGTGTCATCCGTGATCTCGTAAATGTGTAAATGTGTCGTGAGAACCGACGCCACCACCCGACGCTTATAGTAAACGTTTGTCACGTGAACAGAACGTGGCCAATTCGTTACTAGTACAGCACACCGGTGTGTTAGGAGAGTAAACCCACAAGATTTAAAAATCGAGTACGACGTTTCGCCAGTAATTGCCACGAGCATCATCAGGCGACAGCCAGATTTATGGAGAAATCCTCCTGTTTCGATCTAAAATACATTACACGACCTATCTATATTTATATGATCTAACCCAAAAAACATCTATCATGGACTTCCTTAACAGTTTGAGTGATGTCATGGACACGGGTACGTTTTCTAATCCGTGCGTTCCACTTAAACGATGTCATTCCAATCGTGCATCTCTCCATTTCGCAAGTATTAGTTTTGTTGTTGTTGTTAATGAATAGCAATGTTTATGAACCACATGCACTCCTCTTTGGTGGAGATTCTGTTTTCAAATTGCATTGTGATACCCACAAAATTAGGTGAGCTGTACACTGCATTTATGCGCAAATATAAAGAGCCACCGTTCTTGGGGCAAGTGCTGTTAGCGATCACCTACGAAGACCAGAGCGGTACACGAGTGGGTGAAAACCACGCCCTGCCGCCTTTGTCTCCCCAATGTTCATGTTTACACACCGCAACGATGCTCGGTTGGCGTTGGGGGGGCCCAGGAACCGGTCCAGATATATAAGGGACGAATCATCGTCGTCGCGTGGAGCGAGAATCGAACTCGGGTCGCCGAGTTCGTAGCGCAGTGCACTAACCACTGCACTGCCGCTCCCCACTATCCATCTATAGCCCTATACACAGAAAGACGATACATGTACAGACATAGTCACATGAATACATATATACTTACGGTACCTGCACAAATCTTAACATATTTTAAATCATAGCAATACAGTAATGATAACCCATGCTGTAATCGTAATTTGTAACGCAATTATTATGAACGTTGAATGGGAATATGTTGTTTTGCACAGTATGAGAAAATTGGATTTCATATGCAACTGTTTGTTAGTGGATATCACAATTATAAATACTGGGAGGAGTGGTGGGGCAGCGGTTAGCGCACCGTGTTTGAACGCGTACCGATACTGCGATGTTTACAGACCGCACCGGGTACTCGTTTGAGTCCGAGTCGACCTAGGGGAGGTCCGGTTTAGATAATCGTCACTGTGGCGTTGGCCGCGAGCGGGAATCGAACTGGGGTTCCTAGCGCAGCGCGCTAACCGCTACACCACCGCTCCACACGCACGCAACCAATAACACGTGTATGATGAACAATACTCATGTAAATATCCATCGATGTTATCGATTAATATCGATTATTTAGCTCACGAGGCATGCATAGAAACGCGCGCGTGCGAATCGGTTCATGAGCAATTCATTGCAAAGTATGTGCGACAAACACACGCACTGCTGCTGCTGTGTAACGTGCAACGGAGGTTCATTGAGCGAATTGGTCAAGAACAACAAAACGAGAAACAACGCAAAGGAGAGGGGCTAAACAAATGAGTCGGACAGAAGGAAGAGCAGCGAGGCAACAGTGTGGTGCTTTGCGTGGTGACGCTGCTGCTGCCGCGGCTGCTACGTTGACGGTGGTGCACAAACACAGACAACAACAACAACAACATTCGACGACATTCAAAAACAACAACATACAGTAAGATCCACAAACAACAGCATTCAAAGACAACAACAATATCCAACAACATTCAAAAAGAAACAAAATAAAAATATCAACAGCATTCAAAAGCAACAACAATATAATAAAAAAAAATCATTCATGAGATTCAAAAACAACAAAAACAACGAGAACATTCAGCAACATTAAAAAAACAACAACATTCGGCAATAACAGCGTGGCCTGTAAATCAACAACATATAATGGGCGACGTTTCGGGCAAAGGAAGAGGGAGGGGGGTGTTTCCTCATTTATACAAAGCGAACATGTCTAAGCAACATACAATTCGCATATCGCAAAGTACAAAAATTAAACGTTCATTAAACCAGTGTGTGTGAGCAATGAAATAGTAATAACTGTACAGTGCCACATTTCATTTAAAGCTTTCGTGACTGCAGGGATTCATCTTCTTGGTTCTTTCGGTAAAGTCACGTACAAGGGAAATAATAAAATAATAAAAAGAAAACATAATAAAATAATTCTCACGACGTTTCGGCCACAACGCAAGCAGCCGTCCTCAGGTGAAGAACAGGTCTGTCGGGAAGACAGCCTGGGGTGTTTCATTCAGACGCTGTCTTCTCGACAGACCTGTTCTTCACCTGAGGACGGCTGCTTGCGTTGTGGCCGAAACGTCGTGAGAATTATTTTATTATGTTTTCTTTTTATTATTTTATAATTTCCCTTCTACGTGACTTTACCGAAAGAACCAAGAAGATGAGTGTCACTTTTGTTTACCAACAAAATTTCATGTTCACATACAAACAATATTTCGACTTACGCAGATTTCAAAAGCAACGATTCCATCTTTACCATCAAGGGTGACAGCCTCAATGCCTGCGGCCTGCATAGGAATAGTAACAAAATGCGGATTCTCGTGTTTACTTTTTCAAGGTGGTTATCTGCCCAAGCAACATTTACCCGACGCTCACAGCGATAACTCCACTCTGCCACTGTCGTGAGTAACTTTGCTTCACCTCATCCTTGTCCACGCGACATCGTCAACTCTGGTCATCCTCGCAGCGGCAGCGGCGGATTTTGGCTTTGCCATCGAACACGATGCGCTTCTGCGGCCGTCTGGAACGTTCTTCATTTGCGACATTAAGAAGCCACTCTGGAGCAAGGCGCTTTAAAATAATCTAGATTGAAAACTCATTTCTCTAGAACTGACTTTCTGTGATTGGTTTGTTGTCCTTCCCCCAGCACCTCCGATTAGCACGGTTGACAACGTAGGGTGCGAAAGAAGTTCAACATTCATACATGCAGATGCATACGGAGGAAAATAAAAACGCATTAATGGGGGGGGACCCCACACTCACTAGACGTGGTCCCCATTGCCATCCGCACGTTCCCCCAGTAAGATCATCCATCACTTTCGGGGAAGCATATGGCCAACTGCGACGCTCGAAATTGTGCCGAGTTATGTAATTTGTCGTTTGGCCCTTGCCAATAGGATGGGCACAGTTCACCGGCCACTGATTCAGGCCAAGGCCGATCCCTGCTGCTGATGAGACACGTGCGCGGCAAAGCCGGCCTAGGGTTTTCTTGCACTTGAATCGATGATGCTGAGATGATACCCTCCCAGAGAAATCGGGGAGGCCTTTGGGTCGCCGTGGAAATATTTTATATTATCCACGTGGAGAGACTCGATACGTGAAGGAGGTGTAGAATGTGCTCATGTATCGTGTTATTTCTTCTCAGCGGTCATGCGAGTGAGGCGAGTGAGTGGTTTGTGATGGAGACAAAGAGTTGTTCCAGGTCAATGTGAACGACTTGGGACGTCGATGATGATTATGACGATGACGGAGCCAGTGCATCGCAACTCATGGGGATCACATCATCATCAGCCACTGCTGTATGAAGAGCCTCCCCAAGGCACCGCTTCTCACGATCCTGCGACGTGTAACGATCCACCTCGCCACCTGCACACACGAGTCGATCTAATCGCTCCATCTCCCCGGTGGACGTGCTCTCGTACGTGTTACGTTCCCTGGCTGCAACTACGTTAACATAATTAACCATCGGCCACCTGCCCCCGTCATCATGATTATCATTATCCCTTACAGCCATGAGGTGTGATGCCCAAGCACACGTGCTTTCCTTAAAACATGTAATTAGCCTGCGTATGGCCTCTCCGTATGTACGGTGGACTTCTTTCGCACCGTACGTAGCCAACCGTGCGAATTGAAGGTGCGAGGGACGATGATTCACATTGTATCCGGTGATGACTGTGAAGTTATCCATCAACATATTATACAAACACAGTAGAGTATCGATATATGTACCACAGGGTTATGTGGTGTTCGCGGACTCCGACTAATAAGACCGACGAAGAACGCAGGAAGGTAAGAGTAGGCACTAATCAGAACATTACCTAGCCGCCTTTGTCCCTGCAGTGCTGATGCTTACACACGACACCAGGAATTCTTTTTTTTTCCAAGGCTGAGTCTACTTAGAGGAGGGTCGCAATGAAATGTGTAGATACCACTGATGCACTATGTTGTGGCCAGGGATCGAACTCAAGTAGGAAAACATTGATCCATCGACACACACGACACTCACACGCACTCTGTGTCTGGGCGACTGGTCGACTATGTGTCTTGGTGAGTGGTTGACTTTGCAGCTGGGTGAGTGGTTGACTCTGTGTCTGGGTGAGTGGTCGACTCTGTGTCTGGGTGAGTGGTCGACTCTGTGTCTGGGTGAGTGGTCGACTCTGTGTCTGGGTGACTGGTGGACTCTGTGGCTGGGTGAGTGGTTGACTCTGTGGCTGGGTGAGTGGTTGACTCTGTGTCTGGGTGAGTGGTCGACTCTGTGGCTGGGTGAGTAGTTGACTCTGTGGCTGGGTGAGTGGTCGACTCTGTGGCTGGGTGAGTGGTCGACTCTGTGGCTGGGTGAGTGGTCGACTCTGTGGCTGGGTGAGTGGTTGACTCTGTGGGTGAGTGAGTGGGTGACTCTGTGGCTGGGTGAGTGGTTGACTCTGTGGCTGGGTGAGTGGTTGACTCTGTGGGTGAGTGAGTGATTGACTCTGTGGGTGAGTGAGTGGTTGACTCTGTGGCTGGGTGAGTGGTCGACTCTGTGGCTGGGTGAGTGGTCGACTCTGTGGCTGGGTGAGTGGTCGACTCTGTGGCTGGGTGAGTGGTTGACTCTGTGGCTGAGTGAGTGGTTGACTCTGTGGCTGGGTGAGTGGTCGACTCTGTGGCTGGGTGAGTGGTCGACTCTGTGGCTGGGTGAGTGGTCGACTCTGTGGCTGGGTGAGTGGTTGACTTTGCAGCTGGGTGAGTGGTTGACTCTGTGTCTGGGTGAGTGGTCGACTCTGTGGCTGGGTGAGTAGTTGACTCTGTGGCTGGGTGAGTGGTCGACTCTGTGTCTGGGTGACTGGTGGACTCTGTGGCTGGGTGAGTGGTTGACTTTGCAGCTGGGTGAGTGGTTGACTCTGTGGCTGGGTGAGTGGTTGACTCTGTGGCTGGGTGAGTGGTTGACTATGTGGCTGAGTGAGTGGTGGACTCTGTGGCTGAGTGAGTGGTTGACTCTGTGGCTGGGTGAGTGGTCGACTCTGTGTCTGGGTGACTGGTGGACTCTGTGGCTGGGTGAGTGGTTGACTCTGTGGCTGGGTGAGTGGTCGACTCTGTGGCTGGGTGAGTGGTCGACTCTGTGGCTGGGTGAGTGAGTGACTCTGTGGCTGGGTGAGTGGTTGACTCTGTGGGTGAGTGAGTGATTGACTCTGTGGGTGAGTGAGTGATTGACTCTGTGGCTGGGTGAGTGGTCGACTCTGTGGTTGAGTGAGTGATTGACTCTGTGGGTGAGTGAGTGGTTGACTCTGTGGCTGGGTGAGTGGTTGACTCTGTGGCTGGGTGAGTGGTTGACTTTGCAGCTGGGTGAGTGGTTGACTCTGTGGCTGGGTGAGTGGTCGACTCTGTGGCTGGGTGAGTGGTCGACTCTGTGGCTGGGTGAGTGAGTGACTCTGTGGCTGGGTGAGTGGTTGACTCTGTGGCTGGGTGAGTGGTTGACTCTGTGGCTGGGTGAGTGAGTGACTCTGTGGCTGGGTGAGTGGTCGACTCTGTGGCTGGGTGAGTGGTCGACTCTGTGGCTGGGTGAGTGGTCGACTCTGTGTCTGGGTGACTGGTGGACTCTGTGGCTGGGTGAGTGGTTGACTTTGCAGCTGGGTGAGTGGTTGACTCTGTGGCTGGGTGAGTGGTTGACTCTGTGGCTGGGTGAGTGGTTGACTATGTGGCTGAGTGAGTGGTGGACTCTGTGGCTGAGTGAGTGGTTGACTCTGTGGCTGGGTGAGTGGTTGACTCTGTGGCTGGGTGAGTGGTTGACTCTGTGGCTGAGTGAGTGGTCGACTCTGTGTCTGGGTGACTGGTGGACTCTGTGGCTGGGTGAGTGAGTGACTCTGTGGCTGGGTGAGTGGTTGACTTTGCAGCTGGGTGAGTGGTTGACTCTGTGGCTGGGTGAGTGGTCGACTCTGTGGCTGGGTGAGTGGTCGACTCTGTGGCTGGGTGAGTGAGTGACTCTGTGGCTGGGTGAGTGGTTGACTCTGTGGCTGGGTGAGTGGTTGACTCTGTGTCTGGGTGAGTGGTCGACTCTGTGGCTGGGTGAGTAGTTGACTCTGTGGCTGGGTGAGTGGTCGACTCTGTGGCTGGGTGAGTGGTCGACTCTGTGGCTGGGTGAGTGGTCGACTCTGTGGCTGGGTGAGTGGTTGACTCTGTGGGTGAGTGAGTGGGTGACTCTGTGGCTGGGTGAGTGGTTGACTCTGTGGCTGGGTGAGTGGTTGACTCTGTGGGTGAGTGAGTGATTGACTCTGTGGGTGAGTGAGTGGTTGACTCTGTGGCTGGGTGAGTGGTCGACTCTGTGGCTGGGTGAGTGGTCGACTCTGTGGCTGGGTGAGTGGTCGACTCTGTGGCTGGGTGAGTGGTTGACTCTGTGGCTGGGTGAGTGGTTGACTCTGTGGCTGGGTGAGTGGTCGACTCTGTGGCTGGGTGAGTGGTCGACTCTGTGGCTGGGTGAGTGGTCGACTCTGTGGCTGGGTGAGTGGTTGACTTTGCAGCTGGGTGAGTGGTTGACTCTGTGTCTGGGTGAGTGGTCGACTCTGTGGCTGGGTGAGTAGTTGACTCTGTGGCTGGGTGAGTGGTCGACTCTGTGTCTGGGTGACTGGTGGACTCTGTGGCTGGGTGAGTGGTTGACTTTGCAGCTGGGTGAGTGGTTGACTCTGTGGCTGGGTGAGTGGTTGACTCTGTGGCTCGGTGAGTGGTTGACTATGTGGCTGAGTGAGTGGTGGACTCTGTGGCTGAGTGAGTGGCTGACTCTGTGGCTGGGTGAGTGGTCGACTCTGTGTCTGGGTGACTGGTGGACTCTGTGGCTGGGTGAGTGGTTGACTCTGTGGCTGGGTGAGTGGTCGACTCTGTGGCTGGGTGAGTGGTCGACTCTGTGGCTGGGTGAGTGAGTGACTCTGTGGCTGGGTGAGTGGTTGACTCTGTGGGTGAGTGAGTGATTGACTCTGTGGGTGAGTGAGTGATTGACTCTGTGGCTGGGTGAGTGGTCGACTCTGTGGTTGAGTGAGTGATTGACTCTGTGGGTGAGTGAGTGGTTGACTCTGTGGCTGGGTGAGTGGTTGACTCTGTGGCTGGGTGAGTGGTCGACTCTGTGGCTGGGTGAGTGGTCGACTCTGTGGCTGGGTGAGTGGTCGACTCTGTGTCTGGGTGACTGGTGGACTCTGTGGCTGGGTGAGTGGTTGACTTTGCAGCTGGGTGAGTGGTTGACTCTGTGGCTGGGTGAGTGGTTGACTCTGTGGCTGGGTGAGTGGTTGACTATGTGGCTGAGTGAGTGGTGGACTCTGTGGCTGAGTGAGTGGTTGACTCTGTGGCTGGGTGAGTGGTTGACTCTGTGGCTGGGTGAGTGGTTGACTCTGTGGCTGAGTGAGTGGTCGACTCTGTGTCTGGGTGACTGGTGGACTCTGTGGCTGGGTGAGTGAGTGACTCTGTGGCTGGGTGAGTGGTTGACTTTGCAGCTGGGTGAGTGGTTGACTCTGTGGCTGGGTGAGTGGTCGACTCTGTGGCTGGGTGAGTGGTCGACTCTGTGGCTGGGTGAGTGAGTGACTCTGTGGCTGGGTGAGTGGTTGACTCTGTGGCTGGGTGAGTGGTTGACTATGTGGCTGGGTGAGTGAGTGACTCTGTGGCTGGGTGAGTGGTCGACTCTGTGGCTGGGTGAGTGGTCGACTCTGTGGCTGGGTGAGTAGTTGACTCTGTGGCTGGGTGAGTGGTTGACTCTGTGGGTGAGTGAGTGGGTGACTCTGTGGCTGGGTGAGTGGTTGACTCTGTGGGTGAGTGAGTGGTTGACTCTGTGGGTGAGTGAGTAGTTGACTCTGTGGCTGGGTGAGTGGTTGACTCTGTGGGTGAGTGAGTGGGTGACTCTGTGGCTGGGTGAGTGGTTGACTCTGTGGCTGGGTGAGTGGTTGACTCTGTGGCTGGGTGAGTGGTTGAATCTGTGGGTGAGTGAGTGGGTGACTCTGTGGCTGGGTGAGTGGTCGACTCTGTGGTTGAGTGAGTGATTGACTCTGTGGGTGAGTGAGTGGTTGACTCTGTGGCTGGGTGAGTGGTTGACTCTGTGGCTGGGTGAGTGGGTGACTCTGTGGCTGGGTGAGTGGTTGACTCTGTGGCTGGGTGAGTGAGTGACTCTGTGGCTGGGTGAGTGGGTGACTCTGTGGCTGGGTGAGTGGTTGACTCTGTGGCTGGGTGAGTGGTTGACTCTGTGGCTGGGTGAGTGGTTGACTATGTGGCTGAGTGAGTGGTGGACTCTGTGGCTGAGTGAGTGGCTGACTCTGTGGCTGGGTGAGTGGTCGACTCTGTGTCTGGGTGACTGGTGGACTCTGTGGCTGGGTGAGTGGTTGACTCTGTGGCTGGGTGAGTGGTCGACTCTGTGGCTGGGTGAGTGGTCGACTCTGTGGCTGGGTGAGTGAGTGACTCTGTGGCTGGGTGAGTGGTTGACTCTGTGGGTGAGTGAGTGATTGACTCTGTGGGTGAGTGAGTGATTGACTCTGTGGCTGGGTGAGTGGTCGACTCTGTGGTTGAGTGAGTGATTGACTCTGTGGGTGAGTGAGTGGTTGACTCTGTGGCTGGGTGAGTGGTTGACTCTGTGGCTGGGTGAGTGGTCGACTCTGTGGCTGGGTGAGTGGTCGACTCTGTGGCTGGGTGAGTGGTCGACTCTGTGTCTGGGTGACTGGTGGACTCTGTGGCTGGGTGAGTGGTTGACTTTGCAGCTGGGTGAGTGGTTGACTCTGTGGCTGGGTGAGTGGTTGACTCTGTGGCTGGGTGAGTGGTTGACTATGTGGCTGAGTGAGTGGTGGACTCTGTGGCTGAGTGAGTGGTTGACTCTGTGGCTGGGTGAGTGGTTGACTCTGTGGCTGGGTGAGTGGTTGACTCTGTGGCTGAGTGAGTGGTCGACTCTGTGTCTGGGTGACTGGTGGACTCTGTGGCTGGGTGAGTGAGTGACTCTGTGGCTGGGTGAGTGGTTGACTTTGCAGCTGGGTGAGTGGTTGACTCTGTGGCTGGGTGAGTGGTCGACTCTGTGGCTGGGTGAGTGGTCGACTCTGTGGCTGGGTGAGTGAGTGACTCTGTGGCTGGGTGAGTGGTTGACTCTGTGGCTGGGTGAGTGGTTGACTATGTGGCTGGGTGAGTGAGTGACTCTGTGGCTGGGTGAGTGGTCGACTCTGTGGCTGGGTGAGTGGTCGACTCTGTGGCTGGGTGAGTAGTTGACTCTGTGGCTGGGTGAGTGGTTGACTCTGTGGGTGAGTGAGTGGGTGACTCTGTGGCTGGGTGAGTGGTTGACTCTGTGGGTGAGTGAGTGGTTGACTCTGTGGGTGAGTGAGTAGTTGACTCTGTGGCTGGGTGAGTGGTTGACTCTGTGGGTGAGTGAGTGGGTGACTCTGTGGCTGGGTGAGTGGTTGACTCTGTGGCTGGGTGAGTGGTTGACTCTGTGGCTGGGTGAGTGGTTGAATCTGTGGGTGAGTGAGTGGGTGACTCTGTGGCTGGGTGAGTGGTCGACTCTGTGGTTGAGTGAGTGATTGACTCTGTGGGTGAGTGAGTGGTTGACTCTGTGGCTGGGTGAGTGGTTGACTCTGTGGCTGGGTGAGTGGGTGACTCTGTGGCTGGGTGAGTGGTTGACTCTGTGGCTGGGTGAGTGGGTGACTCTGTGGCTGGGTGAGTGGGTGACTCTGTGGCTGGGTGAGTGGTTGACTCTGTGGCTGGGTGAGTGGTCGACTCTGTGGCTGGGTGAATGGTCGACTCTGTGGCTGGGTGAGTGGTCGACTCTGTGGCTGGGTGAGTAGTTGACTCTGTGGCTGGGTGAGTGGTTGACTCTGTGGGTGAGTGAGTGGGTGACTCTGTGGCTGGGTGAGTGGTTGACTCTGTGGCTGGGTGAGTGGTCGACTCTGTGGCTGGGTGAGTGGTCGACTCTGTGGTTGAGTGAGTGATTGACTCTGTGGCTGGGTGAGTGGTTGACTCTGTGGCTGGGTGAGTGGTCGACTCTGTGGTTGAGTGAGTGATTGACTCTGTGGGTGAGTGAGTGGTTGACTCTGTGGCTGGGTGAGTGGTTGACTCGGTGGCTGGGTGAGTGGTTGACTCGGTGGCTGGGTGAGTGGTTGACTCTGTGGCTGGGTGAGTGGTCGACTCTGTGGCTGGGTGAGTGGTCGACTCTGTGGTTGAGTGAGTGATTGACTCTGTGGCTGGGTGAGTGGTTGACTCTGTGGCTGGGTGAGTGGTCGACTCTGTGGTTGAGTGAGTGATTGACTCTGTGGGTGAGTGAGTGGTTGACTCTGTGGCTGGGTGAGTGGTTGACTCTGTGGCTGGGTGAGTGGTCGACTCTGTGGTTGAGTGAGTGATTGACTCTGTGGGTGAGTGAGTGATTGACTCTGTGGCTGGGTGAGTGGTTGACTCTGTGGCTGGGTGAGTGGTCGACTCTGTGGTTGAGTGAGTGATTGACTCTGTGGGTGAGTGAGTGGTTGACTCTGTGGCTGGGTGAGTGGTCGACTCTGTGGCTGGGTGAGTGGTCGACTCTGTGGGTGGGTGAGTGGTCGACTCTGTGGGTGAGTGAGTGGTTGACTCTGTGGCTGGGTGAGTGGTTGACTCGGTGGCTGAGTGAGTTGTCGACTCTGTGGCTGAGTGAGTGGTTGACTCTGTGGCTGGGTGAGTGGTTGACTCTGTGGCTGGGTGAGTGGGTGACTCTGTGGGTGAGTGGTTGACTCTGTGGCTGGGTGAGTGGTTGACTCTGTGGCTGGGTGAGTGGTTGACTCTGTGGGTGAGTGGTTGACTCTGTGGCTGGGTGAGTGGTTGACTCTGTGGGTGAGTGAGTGGTTGACTCTGTGGCTGAGTGAGTGGTTGACTCTGTGGCTGGGTGAGTGGTTGACTCTGTGGCTGGGTGAGTGGTTGACTCTGTGGCTGGGTGAGTGGTCGACTCTGTGGCTGGGTGAGTGGTCGACTCTGTGGCTGGGTGAGTGGTTGACTCTGTGGCTGGGTGAGTGGTTGACTCTGTGGCTGGGTGAGTGGTTGACTCTGTGGCTGGGTGAGTGGTTGACTCTGTGGCTGGGTGAGTGGTCGACTCTGTGGCTGGGTGAGTGGTCGACTCTGTGGCTGGGTGAGTGGTCGACTCTATGGCTGGGTGAGTAGTTGACTCAGTGGCTGGGTGAGTGGTTGACTCTGTGGGTGAGTGAGTGGGTGACTCTGTGGCTGGGTGAGTGGTTGACTCTGTGGCTGGGTGAGTGGTCGACTCTGTGGCTGGGTGAGTGGTCGACTCTGTGGTTGAGTGAGTGATTGACTCTGTGGCTGGGTGAGTGGTTGACTCTGTGGCTGGGTGAGTGGTTGACTCTGTGGCTGGGTGAGTGGTCGACACTGTGGCTGGGTGAGTGGTCGACTCTGTGGCTGGGTGAGTGGTCGACTCTGTGGCTGGGTGAGTGGTTGACTCTGTGGCTGGGTGAGTGGTCGACTGTGGCTGGGTGAGTGGTCGACTCTGTGGCTGGGTGAGTAGTTGACTCTGTGGGTGAGTGAGTGGGTGACTCTGTGGCTGGGTGAGTGGTTGACTCTGTGGCTGGCTGAGTGGTCGACTCTGTGGCTGGGTGAGTGGTCGACTCTGTGGTTGAGTGAGTGATTGACTCTGTGGGTGAGTGAGTGGTTGACTCTGTGGCTGGGTGAGTGGTTGACTCTGTGGCTGGGTGAGTGGGTGACTCTGTGGCTGGGTGAGTGGTTGACTCTGTGGGTGAGTGAGTGGTTGACTCTGTGGCTGGGTGAGTGGGTGACTCTGTGGCTGGGTGAGTGGTTGACTCTGTGGCTGGGTGAGTGGGTGACTCTGTGGCTGGGTGAGTGGTTGACTCTGTGGCTGGGTGAGTGGTTGACTCTGTGGCTGGGTGAGTGGGTGACTCTGTGGCTGGGTGAGTGGTTGACTCTGTGGCTGGGTGAGTGGGTGACTCTGTGGCTGGGTGAGTGGTCGACTCTGTGGCTGGGTGAGTGGTTGACTCTGTGGGTGAGTGAGTGGGTGACTCTGTGGCTGGGTGAGTGGTTGACTCTGTGGCTGGGTGAGTGGTCGACTCTGTGGCTGGGTGAGTGGTCGACTCTGTGGTTGAGTGAGTGATTGACTCTGTGGGTGAGTGAGTGGTTGACTCTGTGGCTGGGTGAGTGGTTGACTCTGTGGCTGGGTGAGTGGGTGACTCTGTGGCTGGGTGAGTGGTTGACTCTGTGGGTGAGTGAGTGGTTGACTCTGTGGCTGGGTGAGTGGGTGACTCTGTGGCTGGGTGAGTGGTTGACTCTGTGGCTGGGTGAGTGGGTGACTCTGTGGCTGGGTGAGTGGTTGACTCTCTGGCTGGGTGAGTGGTTGACTCGGTGGCTGAGTGAGTGGTCGACTCTGTGGCTGAGTGAGTGGTTGACTCTGTGGCTGGGTGAGTGGTTGACTCTGTGGCTGGGTGAGTGGGTGACTCTGTGGCTGAGTGAGTGGTTGACTCTGTGGCTGGGTGAGTGGTCGACTCTGTAGCTGAGTGAGTGGTCGACTCTGTGGCTGGGTGAGTGGTTGACTCTGTGGCTGAGTGAGTGGTTGACTCTGTGGCTGGGTGAGTGATTGACTTTGCAGCTGAGTGAGTGGTTGACTTTGCAGCTGGTTGACTCTGTGGCTGGGTGAGTGGTCGACTCTGTGGCTGGGTGAGTGGTTGACTCTGTGGGTGAGTGGTTGACTCTGTGGCTGGGTGAGTGGTTGACTCTGTGGGTGAGTGAGTGGTTGACTCTGTGGCTGAGTGAGTGGTTGACTCTGTGGCTGGGTGAGTGGTCGACTCTGTGGCTGAGTGAGTGGTTGACTCTGTGACTGGGTGAGTGGGTGACTCTGTGGCTGGGTGAGTGGTCGACTCTGTGGCTGGGTGAGTGGTTGACTCTGTGGGTGAGTGGTTGACTCTGTGGCTGGGTGAGTGGTTGACTCTGTGGGTGAGTGAGTGGTTGACTCTGTGGGTGAGTGAGTGGTTGATTTTGTGTCTGGTTGACTTCGTGGCTGGGTGATTGGTCGCTTGAGGAATGCGCTTACCTTGAAACTGCGACATTTTCTCCTCCGAGTCCCGCACGCGCATGGAAACTATGCAATCGTATCCACCCATTCAGAGTGTGTGTGTGTTGGATTGTGTGTGTGTGTGTGTTCATGAATGTACGTGTTTATAAGTGTTAGTGGGCACGAGTGAGTGTATCTGTGCATGCGCTTATCTGTGCATAAGTGTACGCATGGACATCCATTTTGTACGTGTGTCTATGCATGTGTCTATGTGTGTGTTTATGGTTGTGTGCGTGCATGAGTGTGTGTTTGTGTGTGTGGGGAGCGGTAGTGTAGCGGTTAGCGCGCTGCGCTATGAACCTGGCGACCCGCGTTCGATTCCCGCTCACGGCTAACACCAGTGACGATTATCTGAACCGGTCCTGGGCCTCCCCTAGGTCGACTCAGCCTTAAATGAGTACCTGGTGCGGTGTGTAAACATCGCCACTGGGGAGACAAAGGCGGTCGGGCGTGGTGCTGGCCACCCACCCCCTCGTGTACCGTTCCGGCCTTCATAGGTGCTCGCTAACAGCAGTTGCCCCTACAGTCTGTAGGCTATACGGGGGATCTTTATCTTTGTTTGTGTGTGTGTGTGTTTTGTATGGGGAGCGGTAGTGTAGCGGTTAGCGCGTTGTGCTATGAACCAGGCCACCCTAGTTCGATTCCCGCTCACGGCCAACATCAGTGGCGATTATGCGCACCGGTCTTGGGCTTCTCCTTGGTCGACTCAGCCTCAAATGAGTACCTGGTGCGGTGTTTACACATCGTCACTGGGGAGACAAAGGCGGTCGGGCGTGGTGCTGGCCACCCACCTCCTTGTTCCAGCCTTCATGAATGCTCGCTAACAGCACTTGCCCCAACAGTCTGTGCAGGCTATACGGGGGATCTTTGTCTTTGTGTGTGTTTGTGGGGAGCGGTGGTGTCGTGGTTAACGCACTGCGCTACGACCTCGGTGACCTAAGATCGATTCCCGCTTACGACCAACATCCTAACCGATGCTGAGCCTCTCCTAGGTTGACTCAGCCTTCAATGTGTAAACATCAGAACTGAGCATTGCACCAACCACGATACAACCTCATGTATACTGCGCAGCCTCTGCGAACAAGACTTGCTCTAACAGTCGATGACGGCTATGATGGGTGGGATTTTAGTGAAGGTGCACTTTCGCATTGAATAGACTTTGTGGGGGAGCCACGGGACACCAACAGGCCCCTCGCAGTACCGTATCGGTCTTCGTAGGTGCTCGCTAACAGCATTTCCTCAACAATCCGTGGAAGGCAATACCGGCGGATTTTTGTCTGAAATATATTGTTCGTCTGTAGCGCCGTAATGATTCGCTCACTTCGCTACGATCCCAATGAGATTCGATGTTTGGACTTACGATGCACAGCATCAGTGGCAATTGCTACTTGAACCCGGCGCCTGGCTTGAATCAATGACACACTCACACCAACCACGCTGCTTTTACCACCTTCACACGAGAGGCGAGTAGGCGGGTTTGTGGTTGAATGCCAACCTGGCCTTGCCTCCTCCTCCTCCCCTTCTGTCGACAGCGCAGCCGTGGAATGCGCATTGTGCGCTATGAGCCCGGCGACACGGGTTCCATTTCCGACCGTCGCTAATACTCTACGTAATAGCATCGATAAATGGTTTGCTGCTGCTGATGGTGGTGCTGCTGCTGATGCTGCTGCTGATGCTACGCTGACAGTGGTGCACGCGCACGGTCAACAACACAAAAAACAACACTCGACCCCCTCCGATTAGCACGGTTGGCTACGTACGGCGCGAAAGAAAGTCAGCACACATACTTGCTGTGGACTCGAACAGGACTCGCATGTAATAGGCGATCTTTCAGGCAATGGCTCTAGTTCATCGATTTTTAGTAAAATGCTCCCTAAATGTGTGCTAATAATGTGCTACGAAGGACCATAGCCCCATTAAGTTGCCTTTTATATTTTTAAAATCGTTTTAAGATCACGGAGTTATTGGCAAATGTGTTAAGTTGTGTTGTTGTTGTTGATATCAATGACGAGTGAGATCGGAATCACCCCCCTTCCCCCACCACCCGCGAGACGGAACGGGAACACGTGGAGGAGGGAAGAACAGAAAGCAGAGACATCATCTTGACAAGCCGAGAGCTGTCAATGGACTTGGCCTCGACCGGCCACAAGACGGGACGGGGACAACAGGAACGAGACTCGTGACGGAACGACAGCCCAGGGAGAAGATCGCGTCCAGGAGGACGACCATCGCCGCGGAGATGGAGCGATGATGAATGAGCCGACGTGCAGGAGTGAGATGGAGTTTAAGTTTAGAACAAATAGTCGCAAAATGTGTGAATGGCACGCAGGCACTGTGGATTGTTTTCGCGCATCCCATGAGCATGGTTGGCTACGTACGGTGCGAAAGAAGTTCAACATACATCCACACATTACGCAAGCAAACTAAAATCAGTCGCTGTCCTCTTCTCTTTGTGTTATCATCAAAATCGGTGTGAGCGCTGTCACCCAGCCTGGCAACAGCAGTGACGCAGTGACAGAGACGGACACCGTGAACTGGTGCCATCCTCATCACGCACTGGTGACGGGGAGGCCTTCATCCAGCGGTGGATAGACAATGGCTGCTCCTGATGATTATGATGATGATGATGTAGAAGAAGAAGAAGATGGATTACAATCCGATTAAAATCGACGTGAATGGGTCCGAATCGGATCGGATCGGTTCGGGTAGGAATTGGGGCCGTGATCCGAACGACATGATCGGGTCCAATTTAACCCGGACCTATGCACCTTCCCCCCACCCCGTTTTCATAACAACATCCCGCAGTGACATTTACAATTAATTTTGGCTTACACATAAACAATAGGCGTGCATTGTTCTTAAAACAAGGTCTGTGGTTGTACGCTGGAGCTAAGCGGTAAGAGTTTACAGTAATGAGAGAATGTTAGTTACATTTAGAGTGTGTGTGGAATTGTGTGTTGTACCCCGCGTATTACACGTACATCACTGTTGATTAGCACAGGCTCGACGACGACGGACGGCCAGTAACGAGCAGCACGGCCGAAGGTAACATGCGTTCTTTCTGAATTGTCTGAACGGAACTTGGGGACAGGATACGATGGGTGGGAATGCGCAGCGGGGTAGGTGTCGTGGCTTGCAGTGTGGTGGTCGAACACGTTGTGAGCGCGGATAGACAAACATGGACATTAGTGGCATGTGTACTACAGAGTAGATCGGCTCAATCTTGATTCGAAGCTTTCGTGACTGCAGGAATTCATACGCTTTGCTTCGTTCGGTAAAGTCACGTAGGTGGGTAAAATAATAGATCACGACGTTTCGATCGCCACACAAAGCAATCGTCATCAGGTGGGACAACCACAACAAGAAAAAAAGCGACTTCAGCAGTAAGAACAAAACTACTTCAGCAGTTTATTCTACTTCTAAAACTAATTCAGCAGTTTGTTTTCTTGCTGTGGTTGTCCCACCTGATGATGATTGCTCTGTGTTGCGATCGAAACATCGTGATAGATAATTTTTTCGACCTACGTGACTTTACCGAAAGAACCAAAGAGTATGGTGTATAGGCTGTTTGAGTGCACGTGTTAAGATGTAGCTATGTGTTGTACAGACGAGTGTGTGAATGTGTGTACGTGGCTATTGAGGTGCTTGGTCTCCCCTAGGTTGACTCTGTCTCAAATGAGTACCTGGTGCGGTTTGTCAACATCGCCACTGGGGAGACAAAGGGGGCCGGGCGTGGTGCTGGCCACTCGTCCCCTCGTGTGCCGTGCCGGCATTTCATCGGTGCTCGCTAACGGCACTTGTCCTGACAGCCTGTTCAGGCTAAACGGGGGATCTTTGTCTTTGTGTGTGGTTGATATGAACCGAGCGAACCTGAGTTCAATGCTCGGCCAATGCCAACCTCGGTGGTGAACTTGACAGCTGAACCCGTTCCTGGGCCCTTCCCCTCGGCTGACCTCGTGCTGTGCGTGAACTTCAGCACTGGGGAGACAAAGACGGCCCGTCGTGGTATCAATCACACCCAAATTGCGACGTCCTTACGAGGCGCTTGCTAACATCGCTCGCTCCAACAATCCATAAAGAGGCAAGACGGGAGATATTTGCATCGTTTCGTGTTTTTAAATGAGTGCACATACGTATGCAGCATGTGTGCGCGCGTATGTACGAGTGTGCGTGTGTGTACGTGTATTAAATATTTCACTGCGGTGCCCTCACAGCAGACCCTTTGATTAGCGGTGTGGGGAGGGATTTCATTGCTGCTGTGTTTTCATGTCGTCGCAATCACGTATACAGGTACATTGGCTGGGCTTTGTTTTAATTGCGCAGCCCGAGTAACATTCAAATTAATCAGCTGACTGCTGCTGGTACAAAATGCAGTCTGCGCTTGCGTCTGAGTTGTGAGACACGCAGACTGGGGGCGAGTCGGAGGCGTTTTTACAGGGTGGCCGAAAAGTCAGGACACATCGGGTTTATGGAATGTATTTGAACACATTGCATCGGGTTAATTAGGTTATTTTAACAAATGCTCAAAGCGACGTCCATGAACATGCATGCGTGATGCATGGATTCTCTTTTGAAATGAATGTAGGACTTTTTTTTAAGTTTTTACGTTTTTTTTAATCTTTGAACGTTTTTCAATTACGTTTTGTTTAATTTAATTCAGGGTTTTTGGTCGAGTTTTGTAAACGACGGATTTGAGGTGACCCCGCAGAAAGAATAACATAGACATTAATCTTGATAATAGATAACTTCAAGAATAAACAATAAAAAATGTTAATGCCAGTGTTAAAATACATTAAATAACCATGTGTCCTGACTTTTGGGGCTACCCTGTACAGTAGATACATATCAGGATTTCTAAGCGCAGGCTCAACAACCCCACAACGCCAAGCGGCAAGCAACAAACGGCACAAGTGAAGTAGAACGATGTGACAAGAACTTTGGAGGGGATTTCAAAGTAGAGCAGTCGTCATAGTCGTCGTTCACGCGCCACTGCACAGAATTCGCTCGACCTCGTCGACACAGGACGGGAGAGGCAGCAATCACCAACAATTGCCCAAGCTCTGCGATCCTCTATACATCAAGGTGCTATCGGCCAACGAATGCGTGTTTACATGTGCGAGTAAATTGGAGCACCCGGAGAAAATTAACGCCAGCGAGGGGGAAATTGCTGGACATTTGTGAAACCTACTGGACACGTCTGTGAAAGAAAGAGCTTCATAGCTCATCGGATTCCTCCTGTAAAAATATACATCCTGATTCTGAGCACTCCATACCATGCAGATGGAATAAGTGTGAAGCCACACTTTGAAACGTCGCCTTCGCCTCGCGAGCCACCCCCACAGGAAGGAAGTTTTGCAACATTTGTGCCTGATCCATCGACCCTCACTGCCTCCGCCGACGAAATGACTTCGCGGGAAGGGTTGACCATGTTGGTAGCGGTAGAGGGTTGATCACGGGGCGACTGGCCCGCCGGGGCGAGCAAGCGAGCGGAGCGAGAGAATCCGTGAGTGCTGAAACATCAATCGGCCTGCCTGCTCTAGCCCTGCAGCAATGTGCATGCGTGCGTGTGGTGGCGTGCAACTCACGGTATCCCTTGATGTATGAAGGGGGACGTTTACTAAACACGCTAGCCTTAGTGTGCTATGAAGAAGGACCATTGCCTGAAACGACAACTATTCTATAAAGTACTGTTCTTTTTAATGTAATGTTATTGACGAATGCGTTGCAATTGTTTTTGTGTTTGTTGTATTAACATAGCGTCGGGGGCAAGTGCTGTTGGCGAGCACCTGTGACGGCCGGCACGGCACACGAGTGGGTGGGTGGCCAGACAAGCACGCCCGGCCGCCTTTGCCTCCCCAGTGACGATGTTTACTACACACCGAGGGCGATGCAGCTGATCGCCACTTCTGGCGATTAGCAAACACGCGCGTTGGTGGCCGCGGGCGGGAATGGAACTCGGGTGGCCCGAGCTTCGTAGCGCAGCGCCGCTAAGCGCCACGCTACCGCTCCCCACAACACCGTGTGCGTGTGTCTTCATGGGGAGCGGTGGTGTAGCGGTTAGCGCGCTGCGCTATGAACCTGGCGACCCGCGTTCGATTCCCGCTCACGGCTAACACCAGTGACGATTATCTGAACCGGTCCTGGGCCTCCCCTAGGTCGACTCAGCCTTAAATGAGTACCTGGTTCAGTGTGTAAACATCGCCACTGGGGAGACAAAGGCGGTCGGGCGTGGTGCTGGCCACCCACCCCCTTGTGTACCGTTCCGGCCTTCATAGGTGCTCGCTAACAGCACTTGCCCCTACAGTCTGTAGGCTATACGGGGGATCTTTATCTTTGTGTACACACATACGTGAAGACACACACACACAAGCACATGTGCGTGTGTGTGTCTTCCTGTGTGTGTGTCTTCATGTGTGCGTGTACACGCACAGTGTGTGTGTGTCTTCATGCGTGTGTGTACACGCACACATAAAGACACGCACACTTGTGCTTGTGTGTGTCTTCCTGTGTGTGTGTGCGTGTCTTCATGTGAGTGTACACGCACACATGAAGACACACACACTTGTGCTTGTGTGTGCGTGTCTTCATGTGTGTGTACACGCACACATGAAGACATACACTTGTGCGTGTGTGTCTTCATGTGTGTGTGTACACGCACACACGAAGACACGCACACACACACACGCGCACGCGCGCTTGTACACACGATCCCTGGCAGAGTCGCGTGCGCTCTCGGTGGTCTTGCGAGGCACACGCGTAGTAATTAAAAGAGGCAAACAAATCTAATCAATTTATACGGGAGCACGATTTTGCAATTCATACGTGGGGGGGGGGGGGGGGGGCGGGCGGGCGGGGGGTTAAAAAAAAAGTTAAATTTGGCCCAAGACCAAACACGCCTTTAAACAAACGTTTATTTTCATGCACTTACAGCGCGGAAATGCAATCATTGCACTGTTACTAATTCGGGGCGCCTGAAATTTGTGTTGGCTATATAATGTTACACGATATAGCCAAACAGAATGGCTGTGTGTGTGTGCATGTGTGTCTGTCTGTAGATGCGTGTGTGTCGCACTTGCCCCAACAGTCTGTTAATTCCATACGGGGGTTCTTTGTCGTTGTGTGTCTGTAAGTATGCCTGTGTGTGTATGTTAGTGGGGGAGCGGTGGCGCAGTGGTTAGCGCGCTGCGCTATGAACCCGACGACACGGGTTCGATTCCCGCTCACGGCCAACACCAGTGACAATTATCTGTACCGGTCCCGGACCTCCCCTAGGACGACTCAGCCTCAAATGACTACCTGGTGCGGTGTGCAAACATCGCCACTGGGGAGACAAAGGCGGTCGGGCGTGGTGCTGGCCACCCACCCCCTCGTGTACCGTTCTGGCCTTCATAGGTGCTCGATAACAGCACTTGCCCCTACAGTCTGTTAAGGCTATATGGGGGATCTTTATCTTTGTTTTGTTAGGGGGGAGCGGTGACGCAGTGGTTAGCGCGTTGCTCTGCGAATCCGCGACTCGAGTTCCATTCCCGCTCATGACCATCGACGAATAATTGACTCCGTCCTCGGGCCGCTCCCTATGTCGACTCAGCATAAAATGACAAAGGCGGGCGACCGCGTGGCTGGCCATCTCACCCTCTCGTGTGCTACGTACCGGCTTGCAACATGTGCTCGTTAACAGCACTTCCCCCAACAGTCTGTTAAAGGCTACACGGAGGAGCGTTGCATGTGATGGGACATTGCGTGTCCTCGTCTCGACGAATGTGTGTGTGTTTTGTTTGCGTGCCTGTGCGCATTCGAATGCGTGTTACTTTGTGAATGCCTTAAGGGGGATTGGAATTATTGTGGTGTGTGTGCGTGTGTCACGGTGTGTTAGCGCGCTGCGCTACGAACCTGGCGACCCAAGTTCGTTTCCCGCTCACGGCCAACATCGGTGACGATTATCTAGGTCCACTCAGCCTTAAATGAGTATCTGATACGGTACGTGAATATCGCCACGAGGGAGACAAAGGCGGACGGGTGTGGTGCTGGTCTATCATCCCCTCGTGTGCGTTACTGGCCTTCACAAGTGCTCGCTAACAACACTTTCCACAACATTTAAGCCTATACGGGGGATCTTTATCACTATATATGTGTATATGAATGTGTATATAAATGCGTGTATAAATGTACTGTATACGATGTGTATGTATCCAGTGCTTAATTGTTATGGAGAGGTGTACTTTACACTCTAGTGGTAGTGCCTTACGCCAGTAGCAACTTACTCTAAGCCAGCCGAGCAACATTCAGTAAAATATCGAGAGGGAATATAAGTCCTGCATGCAGTGTTGGATTATCTTAGGAGCATAAGTAGCGACATATGCACTTTCAAGGGCCCCGCGCTAAATGCTTTCAAGCTATCAATTCCGGTTCAGTGATGCTGCACTTGCTCTATTACTATAGTACTATACCGCATTCAACTTTTACGAACGACTGACTGGGTGTTTAAGGTTAGCGATTTGTCATATTATCTGGCTGTATAGCAAATTAAAAAATACAATTATTTTATTGTGCGAGTAAAAAATTCGTGTTTTAATATTTACGTGTTTTTTTTCTTTCATTTTAAGGCCCCTTTATAACATCTGCTAGAGGCCCCCTCACCAAGCTCCATCCGGCACTGCCCTCCAGTGAGTGCGCGTGCGTTCTGGGCTGAGCGAGGAGCTCGCGAGAAGGGAGTTAACTCGATTCGCTGAACCGATTGCAACTTCTGAAGAGCGGGGTCGATCCCCGCTCCGAAACCCCGAGCCCCATGCGCTCCGTGTGTGGTGGTTACGATGTTGGCAAAGGGAAGACAGAGCGAGAGCGGCTGTTAGGGGTCCATCCATTGAGTAGGTACGCAAACATCTGTCGAAACTTGACCCCTCCCCTCCTCCCTGTAGGCACGCCGACTTTTTACCCCCCCCCCCCCCCACCTGCGTACGTACACTTGACGCACCCCCCCCCCGAATCCTATAGAACGGCCGATGTTTAATCCACGCAGAAACGATCAAAGATTAATAATATTAACATGTTTAATCAAACATATAGTACATCAGCGCCGGACTATCTAACTCATTTGAAGGCCGATGTGGACAAATTATTATCGAGGCTTCACCCCCCCCCCCCCACCCCCGTTCCCTATGCGCACATTGTCAGTAGATCCCCCATACGCAAGCGTACGCGTTTGGGTCACCCCCCCCCCCATCCCCCCTCCACGCGTACGGACTAAATGGATGTCCCCTAAGCGAGCTCGCCTCTGCGTGGTCAAACCAAGGACGTCGTTACCCAGCGCTGCGCAGCGCGGCGGCGCAATGGTTTATTGCTGACTGCGCTTCGTCGCATCGGACGATGTCGTGATGTGCTGAGCGGCAGCAGAGACGACGGCTCGTCATGCCACTTCGATGCGGTTGAGGCAGATGCCTGCGTCCGGGGCAAGCGGAGTGATCGCCGCGCCTGCTGTGAACCACGGCAGGCGAGCCGAGTTCGACTGCTGGCGATTTGAGATCTCAACCGCCGCTCGGTTTCTCACGAATCGCCTTACACCAACTAACCAACCCCGCACCGACCAGCCTGGTGAAGTATGGTCAAATGACCCGCAAGTTAAAGTCAGCATCACGTTCTCTCTCGGGCTGTGAGGCTAATTTAATGCGTTGTAGGCTTTCGCGAACAATATCATCCATAATAGAGGTTTTTTTGGGTTAGATCGCTTAAATATATAAATGTTGTGTCGTGGAAACCCGCCACCACCCGACACAGCTAACTAGTAAGGGTTGTCACGTAAGAGTGCACCACATCTACGCTTCTATATAAGGAACGAAACAGGTGGACTTCATTAATCTGGCTGTCGCCTGATGAAGCTAGTTGTAAATACTGGCAAAACGTCGTACTCGGATTGTAAATGTTGTGGCTTGGCTCTCCAACACACCGGTTCGTGCTGTGCTAGTATACTACACTATATACTACACTATACACTACACTACTACACACTAGTGCTGTACTAGTGACGAATTGGCCACATTCTGTTCACGTGACAACCCTTACTAGTTGGCTGTGTCGGGTGGTGGCGGGTTTCCACGACACATTTATATATTTACGCGATCTAACCCAACCTAAACCTCTATTACGGCCGTGAGGCTAAGTTTTGTAAAGTTATAAAGGCGTGGCCCCTCAATCGCTCGCTGATGCCACTGCTGGTGGAAGTATCTCGACTAGAGAGAGCCCTCGAGGGTAGCGTGGTCTACGTTTGGAGTCGCTGCTCAGAGGTCTTGGAGCAGGTGCGGATACCCACATCTTTACCCCACCACTCTAACGATGCTGCACACATTAACGCTGCTAAGGGGTGGACAGAGGCAACGGCGGGTTGAAATTGACTAAACACGTTGACGAAACACCGTCGTTGTTTTTGTTGTTGTTTTTGAAACCACCACGCCGGGAGATCGAATGGAATCAGCGATACTCTGAACGTAACGGTGGTAGAACCCTGCAATTGGTTAAAGGCGCAAGCCTGCAGTTGCTTGCTCGTGACGCTGCTGCCGGAAGAACCCGAAAGAGAGACCCTCTATGACTATGCCATGTATTGTAATTCAGATTGTGTGTCCTGTGTGTGAGCACGCATAGGGCTGCACGTGTTTGTGTGTGTGTGGGAAGCGGTAGCGTTACGGTTAGCCTGCCACACTACGAACCTGATTATCCTGATTCCCGCTCACGGCCAACACCAGTGACGATTATCTGAACCGGTCCTGGGCCTCGCGTAGGTCGACTCAGCCTCAAATGAGTACCTGGTGCAATGTGTAAACATCGCCATTGGGAGACAAAGGCGTGGTGTTGGCCACCCACCCCCTCGTGTGCCACAGTGCCGGCCTTCATATGTGCTCGCTAACAGCACTTGCCCCTACAGTCTGTTACATGCTACACGGGGGATCTGTGTCTCTGCGTATTCGCTGGAGCTGTCACATCATTAAAAAACAAAACAACTTTCTTTGCCCCACGTTTACTGCCGTGGCTACGAATACCATAACGACGACGCCGGTGAGAGAGAGAGAGGGGAGGGGAGAGGGGAGGGAGAGAGCCTTGTTACGGAGAGGCTCAAACCTTCCCCTCTCACAAGGCGCGCCGCTCTAATGCCTCCCGTCACGAAGGGATATTCTAGCGCAACAGTTAGAGTCCTTTGGATGTATCGAGTTGCAAAGAGCGACGTTTGGCTGAAGTAATGAAAATTGCGTTTCTCTCGCAATAGGGCAGCCTTGAATGCACGCGTTCGTGTGTGTGTATGTGTGTGTGGAGCGGCGGTGCTCGCTAACAGCACTTGCCCCAACGCTATGTTGAGACTATACGGGGGATGTTTGTCTTTGGAGCGGTGGCGTAGCGGTTAGCGCACTGCGCAAATAATCCGGCAGACCGGGGTTCGATTCCCGCTCGCGGCCAACGCCAGTGACGACGAACATCTCAACCGGTGCTGGGCCTCCCCTAGGCAGACGCAGCCTCAAATGATGTCCTAGTGTGTGGTGTGTACACATCAGCACTGGTGAGACAAAGGTGGGCACGCGTGGTGTTGTGCCCGTTTCTGTGTGTAATAGACATCAGTAGTAGAGAGACAAAGATGGCCCAGCGTGATTCTGACCACACCACCCACCCCACTCCCTGGCACCTTCGATTAGCACAGTTGGATAGTATGGTGCGAAAGAAGTTCAACATACATACCACACAACCGCTTGTACACCGTACCGGCTTTACTAGATGTTTCGCAGTCGCACTTGCACCCACAGACTGTACGGGTAGAGAGGGATCTTTGCCTTCGCTTTTGGAGCGCGTGCGAGTTCGGAGTGTATCTCATTTCAATCAAGTCGTGGACTCACTACTGTGACTCTCAACTCAGAAGGTGGCCCTGAAGCGGTGTTGGAAATTCGACATTCGTGTTGCAGGGCAGTTGGTTCCTCTGTAGGGACGAACACTGTTGACTCCCCATGCAGTAGTGATCATGTCATCGACCTCGGAGCGATGAGAGGCTGAGTCGACTTCCAAGCGGGATTTCAACTTGAGCGGTCTAAACAGTAGCGCCCCCTAACCGGAATGTATTGCGATAGGCGCTCGCAAACATCACTCCACTCTCAAGTCCACATTGCGTGCTATGAAGATAAAGTTACATATCTACACACACACGCACATCTATAATATATCATGTGTGTGTGTGTATTTAGGTAGAAGGGATGGAGGATCTCGTGTGCGGGAACTGGAGATGACTGGGCCATCAGAGTCAGAAGATGTATTGACACTGGAGGAATTTGATGAGCTTCATAGGTATTTTTCACGGATGTCCTGTAGCATTGCGTGACCGAGGGATGGTGACTGCTTAGGGAAGCCTTCATCCAGCAGTGGGTAGATCACGGATGATGAAGATAAATATCATGATATGCCCTTTTAAATGTAAACATGAATGTATGCGTACAATGTATACAGTACTGCATATAGGCGTTGTAATACACAGAATTAGACTTCAAATAACCTACAAATATGTATCATCTGAAAGTCTGTGTACTCACATCACGTCCGGTGCTACAGCAAATGCGAACCTTCTGGTCACAATAACTTACGTTTAAGTATTCCACATTTTAAGTACTGTATTACACATTTCATACAAATAGTGCAAGTTGTTTTCTGTGTTCTTGGGTCATATTATTTGCTCGTTTACCGAACGTACATCTGTAACAACAACAACAACAACAACCCACAACTACGGGGCAATCACGACTTAAAAGCTAAATCCCAACTATTTTTAGTATTTTACCAGGTAAGGCCCACTGAGCTACATCGCTTTTTTTAAGAAGCGACCTGGCCACACGTGATTACTTAACGAAGTGGCTTATCGTGTCGATTCTAAATGTGGAGGGGAAACCCGGAGGACCCGGAGAAAAATCCACGCGGCCACGGGCAGAGTGACGCGCACACTCCAAATAGACAGCAGCTGTGAGGGTTCTCGGATCGAACCCACGGACCTTCTGTATACCAGGCGAGGCTGTTCCCATCTCGCCACCGCGGTGCCCTCATTCACCAGCCGTGGCTCCCAGTGAAATGCCCATTGTCTGCACTGCCACATAACCCTTGCGAGGTGTTCCATGTCACCATGAAGCGACCGTGAGCCCGTGAACGTTCGAAATGAAATCGAACATTTGGGTGATGCTACTGCTACTACTGCGTTTGTAGTTAACAATTTAAAAACGCAACAACGTGTGTGCCAGTGCCATTGACGAATCCACCGCGTGCCTCGTGTTTGTTGAATTTTGTTTAATCGGGCTGCGAGTCAGTGCTCTTAGAAGCGAGACAGAGAGTCAGCTCGTCCGGCCGGACACGACAAGGCCGTTGTATATCCACGTGAACTCTCGCCGTCGTCCAGTGCCGAGAAGTTAACGCAGCTTCAGCAAAGGAAGGTCCCGGCTCGCCTCTGCCCGTGTCATATGGATCGCATTATAGGCGACCATAGCAAAGCTGTGTCAGTCTCACGCAGGCAACGGGGATTGGTAATGATGGGGGCGGGGGGGGGTGTAACAATATAGTCGCTTACAACACAAAAGGCTTCATGCGCTTAGTATTTCATTGCCTTGTGTTATGACGCACGGATGAAAGTACCGCATTGTTTATCAAGACCGCATATAAACGCACACACACACACGCGCACACACACACACACGCACACACGCACCCACACACACGCACACACACACGCACACACGCACACACACGCACACACGCGCAACTTGTTACGAGATTGATTTATGAATGTGCCTGCACACTCTGGCGAAGCGGTATGAACCTGGCGACCTGCGCTTGATTCCAAGCCACGGGCCCACATCGTTGGTGAGTGATGTCCGAACCAGTCGCGCTCATCACAACCTCCTGTCCCTCCGCCCCTTGCATCAACCCCTACGGACTATGGTGGTGAAGTATTGAGCCAAACGTCCCCGTGACTGGCGCGATATGATACGAGGCCTTCATCCAGCAGTGGATTGACAAAGAGTTACGATTTATTGGGAGTGTACGTATTGCACATAGTACTCAACAAAAATCCACATCATGTTGTTAAGAGCCATATGTGGTGTGCTTTGATGGTTGATTGTGTTAAATCATTCCATTCAGATTTTTTACAACGATGAGAAAACTGCCAATCTCAATGTGCATAGTTTACACAATTAGTTCAGGACATCCGTATTATGACAATAACACTTATACCATGTCAAGTAGTTGTCAAATAATACATTTGGTCTCTTGGCATCAACTGAAATTATCCAGTGAGCAATATGTATGTTGAGATGTTATTATACGTGAATGGAAAACACTTGTTTGTGAGATATGCGGGATATATGTTTCTGTTCTGTGTATGAATCCATGGGGAGCGTTGGAACAGTGGTTAGCACATTGCGCTATGAACCCGGCGTCCCGATTTCAATTCTCCGACGCGGCTAACATCAGAGTTCTTCCCTTCCCCCCCACTCCTCTCCCTCCCAATACAAAGATAAAGATCCCCCGTAAAGCTTTAACTGATTTTCGGGGCAAGTGCTATTAGCGAGCACCTATGAAGGCCGGCACGGCACATTAGAGGGTCGGTGAGCAGCATCACGCCCGGCCGCCTTTGTCTCCCCAGTGGCGAAGTTTACACATCGCACCAAGTATTCATTTAAGGCTGAGTCGACCTAAGGGATGCCCAGGACCGGTTCAGATATTCCTCACCGATGTTAGCCGTGAGCGGGTATCGATAACTCGGGTCGCTGGATTCGTGACGCAGCCCGCTAGCCACGGCACCACCGTTCCTCGTGCACACACCTCGTCATCAATACTCATTGACCAGCGCGGCCAAGTCAGGTGAAACATCCCCCTTCACCGACACGCGTGGCGTGGGCGTGTCTGTTCGATCTCAATCAAGGATCAATCAAGGATCAATCAAAGTCCAATCAATGTTTAATCAAGATTCCATCAAGGTTCGATCAAGGTTCCATCAATGTTTAATCAAGCTGATCAATGTTTGATCAAGGTTTGATCAAGGTTCGATTAAGGTTTGATCAAGGTTTGATCAAGTTTTAATAAATGTTTGATCAAGGTTCCATTAATGTTTAATCAAGCTTCGATCAAGGTTCGATTAAGGTTTAATCAAGGTTTAATCAAGGTTCAAATCAAAGTTCAATCAAGGTTCGATCAAGGTTTTATCAAGGTTTAATCACGATGTGATTAAGGTTCGATTAAGTTTTAATCAAGGTTTGATCAAGATTTGATCAAGGTTTAATCAAGTTTAATCAAGCTTCAATCAAGCATCGATCAATATTTTGATCAAGGTTTATTGCCACCACGAGCTGGATCACACGGCGCGCCCGTCACGTGAGCTTCACAATGCAGAGCGAGCGTGCGGCTTGTGATCTGTCGCTCGCTCTCTGTGGACATGCCGAGTGACAGCGAGACGAGGGGACCACCACTTTGCACGGCACCACGCTAAAACTCACCCTGCATCTCGACGTGCGCGTTTCTTAAAGGCGGTCGGTCCTGGGCCCTCCCCTAGGTCGACTCAGCCTCAAATGAGTACCTGGTGCGGTGTGTAAACATTGCCACTGGGGAGACAAAGGCGTCCGGGCGTGGTGCTGGCCATCCACCCCAACGTGTGCCGTACCGGCCTTCATAAACGCTCGCGAACAGCACTCGGACCCAAACAGTCCGTCTTTGCTATGAGACACACAAGCTCATGATTATTTTGTCTTGTGAATAAAATAATTTCGTGTCAAACCAGTCATTGCCAATAGACACATCTCGCAGTTCACCAGCATTCGTTCAAGCACGGCATGACTGCTGATGAGGCAGAGAATGTCGAAACCGATTCAGAGCCACATCGATTGTATTGAAGCAACGCTGTTGAAATGACGCACTCACAGAATGGCGTTTGGCTGACGGGAAGTATTACAATTTAACTTTCGTATTTTGTGTCTGTGGAGGGACATACATATGAAGGAGATCGATTATAGAGTATCTTCTTATTCGTGTGGTTACTTCGGTTCTCCGCAAACATGGCGATCCATTTACAGATACCACACTGATTTCGAATGGCCCTCTCGCTATCTTTTAAACAGCTGGTTAGATGTCGTAAATAAAGCGATGGCTCCGCGTCGTACGGAGGAGAGAGTCAGCATGCATCTGACGCGTGCTGAGGTGTACGGATGACGTGCGTAAAGGCGTTTAAACGCAATGTAGTTGTCTGCGCAATGCCTACGTGTTGTGTTAGTGGGGTATCTAGAAATGGATCACCCCGTACTTGCTGCCGTATGCCCGACTGGCAGCAGGACCGTGAACGTTGTGGCGAACTCTTGAGTTGTGGTATAATAAATATATAATATATATTAACATTTAACGTAGATTAAGGTGCCATGGTGAACTATATATACTTTATACTTGTGGTAACGTATTGCAGACACTGTGCATTTAAATTAACATTTATAAATAATATTGCTTTTTAATCGATCAGCCTATGGTAACGGGCATCCGCAGAAGACGTGCAGCGTTGTACCAACGTTGGCCCGACGTTGGTACAATCCAACATTCCACGACGTTTCACTGGGTTCCGGACCCGATTTGGCGAGCGGTCAAAACGTTGTGAGAATCGCAATAACCGCAACTCCGCATTCACGACGGCAGGCTGTGTGCAAGTCGAAGCAGCCGTCGTTGTGTCATATGCTGAGTCAATCAGCCACGTGTTGCAATGCTCTCATCAAGCGTGCGGTGAACGGCCGCTATGGAAGTGGGACATTCAAACCGCGTCGAGTGATGGGGCACGCACCTTTATTCTGCGATCAGTTCTTTAACTAATACAAAACGGTGTTTGTCAATTCTTGCACACTTAGCGCATGTGTCGGTTCTGTTCGTATCCAGGGGACGTCGCTTAAAAACGCGTCGAGGCTATTGATACTACAGTGCTGTATCACAGACAAGGCTTCAAATCATATCCCGTATAGAGCTTCATTAAACAACAACCGGTGTGTAGCTTCGTAGCTTATAAAGAAATAAAACTAATATCACACTCAGGTTAAGTGTGAGTCAAGCACAAGATCCTCACGTGAACGAAAAACTCCACCACCGTATGATGTATCCATCCATGTATTATTTAAAACACACGCGCACGTGAGCTGCAAAAAAAAAATGTTAATGCAAAAGTTGAATTCATAGCCGCTCATATCTTAGTTCAATTAATATTCCGCGTCCATCCCAACAACCCTTAACCGCACAAATTATACACGCACGGACGAGCACCGAACATCTAATTCATATTTAATAAATAAAACGCTTTCTCCCCCTCGATCAAACTGTTGGGGCCAAGGGCTGTTAGCCAGCAGCGACTGCAGGCCGGCACGGCTCACCACTGGGTGGGTGCCCGGCACCAGCTGCTCGCTTTAAGACTGAGTCGACCTAGGGGAGGGGCCCAGGTCCGGATCAAGATATTCGTCAATATTGTATGTCGCTCGCGAGCGAGCGAGAATCCAACGCGTGTGGCCACGTTCACAGCGCCAGCGTATGAATGAAGAACACGAAGCAGCTGCACGAGCATTCGCCACGCAGGGACACAGACAAAGATCCCCCGTAAAGCCTTGACGGATATTTCGGGCAAGTGCCGTTAGCGAGCGCCTTATGAAGGCCGGTACGGCGCACGAGGGGGTTTGGGTGGCCAGCACCACACCGACACACACATGACAAAGATCAAAGATCCCCCGTATAGCCTTAACAGACTGTAGAGGCAAGTGCTGTTAGCGAGCACCTATGAAGGCCGGAACGGTACACGAGGGGGTGGGTGGCCAGCACCACGCCCGACCGCCTTTGTCTCCCCAGTAGCGATGTTTACACACCGCAGCGGGTACTCATTTCAGGCTGAATCGACCTAGGGGAGGCCCAGGACCGGTTCAGATAATCGTCACTGGTGTTGGCCGTGAGCGGGAATCGAACTCGGGTCGCCAGGTTCATAGCGCAGTGCGCTAACCGCTACACCACCGCTCCCCCCACACACGAACACACAACACATCAGCTCCCTCCCGTAACCATACGTGTTGCTGTGTAAAGTGCCACTCGCGAGCACACACAGAGAGATTCCGCCACGGCCAGCGCGACAACCGGCCACCTTTATCTCCCCAGTGCCGCTGTGCACGGAGGATCGATCCACGCCCTGCTTGGTACGCGACTGTTCCTTTACTTATCTGTGGCCGGGGATCGAACTCAGCTCGCCGGGTTCGGGGCGCAGTGCGCAAGACCCCACTGCGTCGTCTGAACGACAGAGCGAGGCAATCGCAGCACCTCCGATTAGCACGTGTTTGGCCACGTCTACGTACGGTGCGAAAGAAGTTCTACGTACACACATACACACGGCGGCGTGGGTGTGAAACGGTGGCGCGGTGGTGAGCGCACTGCTCTTATCGGAATGTCTATTTATACTGGAGGAGGAATCCGATGAGCTATGAAGCTCTTTCCCCGCAGACGTCCAGTATGAACACGGCGAGCTGAGTTCGATTCCCGGCACAGGCAACACATTAACAACATCGAGTCACGTAACGACCCGATTCCTCTGGGGTGGGGGGGGGTTCAATGTCACCAACCAATCGACCCCGCACCGATGAGTTGTGGTCATAACCAACTCGGTGTCGGGGGGGGGGGGCCTTCATCCAGCAGTAGATTTAGCAAGGGCCGCAGTGATGAACTCGTTCTTAGCAGGAGTGTTTTCGCGCGGTGCACCGCTAGTCGGTGCTCTGTGTGCGCGCGCTCACGGCATTTGCCCCACCGGTCTGTGCGAGGCTATAGGGGTCTTGGCTGTGCGTGTCGCAGGCTCTGCCTTGTGATCGAGTCACACGCGCACATCGCTGTGAGTGCCGTCACACGTCACGTAAACACAAGCTCAGAACGGGTGCCAGCAACGCTGCCTTGAAATGAAATAGAACGAGCATTGTGTGCTGCGAAGAAGGGCTATTTACCCGAAACGTTGCGTGTTAAAAACTGTGTATATATCTTTGTTTCTTTGACGAATGCGTTCAGTTGTTATGTTGTTATTTGTGCACCACTGCCAACCCAGCAAGCAACATCGCCACCAAATCATTTGTACGAGTAGCAGTGTGTGGGTGGAAGCCAACTGTGGTTACCGTCTGGATGGACTCTGCCCCGCCACGGGAATGTGTAATTTCCACCACTGGCTCAAGGGCAGATAAGTACCGCCTCAGTGCTCAATTGAGCATTAAAACACTGACTTTAGGAAGCTAAATGCATACAACCAAACGTATGCACACACATTGTTGCATCATGCAGCCAACGTCAAAATAACGCGCTTAACAATGCTCCTGACTAATGCCGTATTCTTCGGACCATCAGACGCACCGGAAAGTAAGACGCACCCCACGGTGTCAACACAATTATACAAATCTGGTCACACACACGCACCTACACACACACGCGCCTACCAGATTATAAGACGCACATCTTTTTTTTTATATAAATGTATGCAAATCTGGCCACAAACGCCCCTACCGGATTATAAGACGCAACCCCGACTTTCGCTGTAAAATGCGGACGAACATGTGCGTCCTATAATCTGGAGAATGCGGTAAGTACATGCCAGGTACAGGAGGGTGGAGAGGAGTCATGATTGCGGCCACCTGAGTTCGATCCACGGCCACGGCGAACGCCAACGGGAGGTGTTGATGGTTGGGCTGAATGCACCCTTAAACAAGCCGCATTGACCAGCGTGGTGAAGTATGGTCAACCCCCGTGACTGAAAAAACCCGAGCGGTGGTGGGGGCGGAGCGGAGAAGCCTCCAACCAGCAGGAGTGTGCTCTGCATAAGGTTCATTGCCCGAAACGTCGCCTATTTGTATATATTTTTTTTATTTAAGAGCAGCGTTATTGACGAACGTAGTACAGTATATTGAGTTTTTCGCTATTTGTGCCTATGCACCACTGTCAATGCAGTGTCACAAAACAATTCATAATAAAGGTTTTTATGGGTTAGATCGCGTTAATTATAAATGTCTCGTAACCCTCCACCACCCGGCACGGCCATGCAGTAAAAAATGCGTCCCGTTTACAAAAGACAAATAGTTCACTATTTTAGCCCACCGGTGTGTTGAAGAGTGAATCAACATCATTTAAACATTTTAATACGACATTTCGCTGGTAATTACAAAACAAGTGGAATCTAGCAGTTGACAGAGCACCGTCTGTACGCTTGCAACTGCAGATACCATTGATTGCAACACGTGGACACACAAACAACGCCAACCCCCACCCACCCACCCATGTGTTGGCACAAGTGGCGTTAGCGAGCAACTCTGAAGCCTGGCACGGCACACACGGGCGGGGGAATGGGTGGGTAACACCACGCCCGACCGCCTTTGTCTCTCCCGGTGTGTAATGTCCCGTACATCGCGATCTTCGACGCCGAAGAAGCGTGTTCGGATGATCGTCACTGATGGCGATTGGAGCGGTGGGAGAGAGGGGATTGAACTCGGGGTTGGCACGGTTCGGAGCGCAGCGCGCGCCAACCGCTTGCCACTACCGATCCCCACGCTGGTCACGGGAATGCGCGTTGGACTTCTTTCGCACCGTACGTGGCCGACTTTGCTCATCGGAGGTGCAGGGAGTAGTGCAACGAAACCAAACACGACACAAAAAGGCCGCTCTCAAAAATTGCGTTTTCAATGTTCATTTTTTTAAGGTGCTCAGTCCAAACAACACACGCACAGCAAATACAAAGACACCCCGTATAGCCTGAACAGACTGTTGGGGCAAGGGCTGTTAGCGAGCACCTATTAAGGCCGAAACGACACACGAGGGGGTGGGTGGCTAGCACCACGCCCGGCCGCCTTTGTCTCCCAAGTGGCGGTGTTTTTAAACATCGCACGAAGTTCTCAATCGAGGCTGAGTCAACCCAGGGGACGCGCAGAACCGGTTCAGAGAATCGTCACCGGTGTTGGCCGTGAGCGGGAATCGAACTCGGGTCGCCAGGTTCGGAGCGCTCCAACCGCTGCACTACATTCACGATGTATGTTGAACTTCTTTCGCACCGTACATAGCCGACCGTGATAACCGGAGGTCGGGAGAAGGACGGCAAACTAGACACACACAGGCGGTTCTGAATAAATGAGTTTGTCAATGTCGGTCTAAAAGTGCTCAGTACATAGAACTCCAATTAGCACGGTTGGCTACGTAGGATGCGGGGACGAAGTCCCACGTGCGTACAGACACACCACACGCACCACACACACACACCACACACACCACACACACCACACACACACACCACACACACACACCACACACACAGACCACACACACACACCACACACACCACACACACACACCACACACACCACACATACCACACACACACACCACACCCACCACACACACCACACACACACCACAACACATACACACCACACACACCACACACACACACCACACACACCACACACACACACCGCACACACACCACAACACATACACCACACATACACACCACACACACCACACACACACACACCGCACACACACCAACACACACCACACACACAGACCACACACACACCACAACACACACACACCACACATACACACCACACACACCACACACACACACCACACACACCACACACACACACCACAACACATACACACCACACACACCACACACACCACACACACAGACCGCACACACACCACAACACATACACCACACATACACACCACACACACCACACACCACACACACCACACACACAGACCACACACACACACCACACACACAGACCACACATACACCCCACACACACCACACACATACCACACACACCACACACACACCACACACACAGACCACACACACTCCACAACACACACACCACACATACACACCACACAGACCACACACACTACACACACACCACACACACACCACACACACACTACACACACACTACACACACACCACACACACAGACCACCCACACACCACAACACACACACCACACACACCACACACTACACACTACACACACACACTACACACCCACCCCACACACACACTACACACACACTACACACACCACACACACACTCACCATATATACACACCACACACACTACATACACCACACACACACCACACACACCACACCCCACACACACTACACACACACCACACGCAACACACACACACACCACACACACACTGCACACACACACACACCACACACACCACACACACACTACACACACACCACACACACCACACACAACACACACACCACACACAACACACACACCACACCACACTCACACCACACACACCACACACAGACCACCCACTACAACACACACTACACACAACACACACACACACATCACACTCCACACACATACCACACACACACCACACACACTACATACACCACACACACCCCATATACACCTCACCCGACACACCACACACACACACCACACAGACCACACACCCACACACACAGCACACAACCACCACACACACACCCCACACACACACATACCACACACACACACACCACACAACACAAACCACACCACACACACCACACACACACACCACACACACGACACCACACACACCACACAGAGACCACACACACACCACAACACACACACACCACACACACCACACCACACACACACCACACACACTCCACACACATCACACCACACACACCACACACACTACACACACCACACACACACACAAACACCACACACAACACACACACACAACACACATACACCACACACACTACACACACACACCACACACACGCACTGGGCGTAACAACGCGACAGCGGACACAGCACGAACTGCGCCACCACCGCCGCCACCACCCACCTTGGGGCCACATTCGCTCCGGGGGACTTGGCGTCTGTGCGCTGCTCGCTGGCCAAGGCTGCCCGCCCCGCTCCGCACTTGCCCGCCCAGACCCGAGCAGCAGCATCAGCAGCATCAGCGGCGGCGGCTGCTTGCTCCGAACGCGTGGAAGAGCTTCTCACCCAGACACCCCTCGTGGTTGCATGGAACTTGGCGTGCGAGCTTTGTTGCCGTCTGCTGCAGATAAGGGCCTCCGGTGCGTGGTGCGTGTATTATGCTGCGTTGTTACTGGTGCACGGCACATATATGGGCATGTGAATGCGTGCATTGGTCCCGCGGTGAGTACATGTTAAAGTCACTTTAAATACGATATTCTTAACAGACGCGTGCATTGGTTGCAGACACGCAGACACACACACAGCCCACGCTCGCTTCCTATCCGTGTCCTACACGCACATATGTATATGTTAATTAATGAGCCTGGCAGTAAGTCAAACTGTGAGTTGAGTCACTTTTACTTGAGACAGAGACCGATGGTTACATTGGGTGCACGCGCACACACGCGCACGCGCGCGCTCCCTTATCCGTGACCTCCCGCACACGGCGGCAGTCAGCGTGTACGTGACACCGTGTGTGCGTGTGTGTGTGTCACAAGAGAGAGACACACACACGGGCTGATGGGGGCTGGCTGGTTTAAGACCTCGCTAATTATGGCTAAAAATACGTCAAACAAAAGCCTTCGTAAGTGAAAGGGCGTGGGGGTGGGGGGAGGTGGTGGTGGTGGTGGTTTGGTTTTGGCGAAGGGGGTCTCTGGGTCAAAAATGCATCGGGTCACGCCAGATGCACCTCCTGGCTGCACGCGGTAACGCGATATCGCTATTAGGCAGTGCTGCTGTACGCGACGGCGATGCAGATGGTGAACTTTACCCTCCCCCTCCACTATCGAGACAAAGACAAAGATCCCCCGTATAGACTGTCAATGTCAGTCGGGAGCAAGTGCTGTTCGCGGGCACCTATGGAAGGGCACGGCGCGACCAGCACCTCGCCCGGGCCGCCTTTGTCTCTCCCAGTGGCGATGTTTTACTCCACAGCGGCAGGTACTCACTTGAGGCTGAGTCGACCTAGGGGAGGCCTAGCAGCGGTGTTGGCCGTGGGTGGATATCGAACCCGGGTCGCACGGTTCGGAGCGTGGCACGCTACATAATTCTCACTCACACGTGCAATGGGAACCGGGGAGCATATACTTTGGGGGCAGTAGTATAGTGCAACAATTGATTTTTCAGCACTGGCCCCCCCTGCTAACACACGCGCGATCACACGCAACTTGTACGATTCGTCTTGCCACTCCACTGCTGGATGAAGGCCTCCCCACACCGTGCGCACAGTGAGGTTGACTTGTGTGTGTATGTCCATGTAGATAATTATACAAAGACAAAGATCTCCCGTTTAGCCTGCAACTGACTGTTCAGGCAAGTGCTGCACCGCACGCGAGAGGGTGGGTGACTCACACCACGCCCGGCCGTCTTTGTATCCCCAGTGGGGGTGTTGAAACACCGCACCAGGTACCCATTTGGGGCTGAGTCGACCTCGGGGAGGCCTAGAACCGGTTCAGATAATCGTCGCTGGTGCTGGCCGTGATTGGGAATCGAACTGGGGTTGGCCGGGTTCATTGCGCCGCGCGGTCACCGCTACACTACAGAACGACACAGACAGACAGATGCACAGACACACATACACGCAGTGACATGACGACTCACACACAGACACACGCAGTCACATGACAGATCACACACACACACAGGCACACAGACACACATACATACACGCATTGACAAGACAGATCACACACAGACACACACACACACAGACACACACAGACACACAGACACATACACGCAGTGACATGACAACTCACACACGCGCGCATACAAACTTGCCAAGAGCTGGAACACAATCCCAAATCTCATTTTCCAGAGCGCTCACTTTGATGTGGAGATGACTTAGAGGCACGAGTGGTTTCACGAGATCACACACAGACGGGTAACTGAAAGCCGTACACGCAAAGCCTCTGTCATCAGCGTTTGCGTTGTCGCATGGGGGGGCTCTTCGATCTCGCCAACAGCGCTTCATGTGTTTTTTTGCGGTGTCAGCAAAAAATGTCGCTCGTTTTCAAATGCGACCGCATTTGCGTAACTTCTCCGGTAATGCCACACTATTAAAGTGTCTCTAACATCAAGTTAAATACATCCGTCAGAACAATATCGTTCCCGATAAGTCGCGTAAGTGGTACTCGTAGGCTGCCGTGACAAGGGCTGTTTGCGAGTGCCTATTACATTCTAGACTTGAAGCTTTCGTGACTGCAAGGAATCATATTCTTAGGTGTTTTCGGTAAAGTCACGTAGGTAAAACATCAAAATTAATAAAAAATAATAAAATAAAATATTTTATTTTATTATTTTTATTAATTTTGATGTTTTAATAAAAATAATAAAATAAAATATTTTATTTTATTATTAATAAAAATAATAAAATAAAATATTTTATTTTATTATTAATAAAAATAATAAAATAAAATATTTTATTTTATTATTTTTATTAATTTTGATGTTTTAATAAAAATAATAAAATAAAATATTTTCTTTTATTATTTTTATTAATTTTGATGTTTTACCTACGTGACTTTACCGAAAACACCTAAGAATATGCCTATTACATCTCAGAATGAGAGAGCGAAGGGATGAGAGGATGGAGCATGTGGCACGCGTGTGCCGGCAGTCAAACTGAAGGCCCCGCGCCTCACGGTACGTGCTGCCCAGTGGTGTCTCTTGTAAACACAAGTACGGGCTGCTCTACGACAACACGTGTTGTTTTCATCACGCGAATGGGATATAACGCGATGGATGTATTAGGGGCCGTCCATAAATGACGTCACGCACCTGGGGTGGGGGAGGGGGTCAGACATTTGTGACGATGTGTGACGATGGGGGGGTGGGGGGTTGAGAAATGTGACGTCACATCAAAATGCGCAACTTTAAATAAGTATAGAATTGTTATAACAACACTAAGTGTGACGATGGTGGGGGGGGGGGGGTCAAAAATCGTCCAAAATCGCGTGACGTCATTTATGGACGGCCCCTTAAGGAACACATATTTTGAGTGAACAGAAGAATGACGTCGCGCGAGCTAGGGAGAAGCGGTTGTAGGGCTGCCATGCTCCCTCGTCTGTGTTCAGCCTGCATAGGGGCCGTCCATAAATGACGTCACGCGATTTTGGACGATTCCCCCCCCCCCCCCTCGTCACACGGCGTCACAAAAAGTCAGACCCCCTTTTAAATATGACGTCACAAAAAAATAAAACATTCTTCAAATAGGCTTTAAACTATTGCCATTGTAGTGCGTATTTAATGTGGCGCTGCACTCTGATGTTGTAGGAGAAAACATTTATTAAAAAGTATATTTAATTACGTAGAATGTGTTGTTTATATTTATTAAAAGTTGCGCATTTTGATGTGACGTCACATTTATCAACCCCCCCCCCTCGTCACACATCGTCACAAATGTCTTACCATCCCCCCCCCCAGGTGTGTGACGTAATTTATGGACGGCCCCATACGAATCTCACGTGTTATCGCGGGACTGTGCTTTATCCTATATTATATATGAAAACGCGATTTTTCCCTTAATGCGTTGTTCTCCAGGAACGCAACTCCCGCGTTATAGGAGAACGGACTGTACAGCAATGCCTCGATATACGAAGTAGATGTGTTCCTACAGCTTCGTGTATTGAGAATTCGTGTGTTGAATATCTTATAACATTAGTGCTATGAGGATGCGTTCCCAGCCTTCGTATTTTACCATTTCATACTATAAACACTTGTTAACTTACCGTTCATATTGTAAACAAAGACAATTATATTGCTAATAATATTATACTTTATACTGTGCAGTATTAAAATATAAAAACTGACATGAATAAAACAAATAGTGAAGGCCTCGACACAGAGGCGTTGTTTCTCTGTGTGTCTCTGTGTGATCTCTCTCTGTGTGTCTCTGTGTTGTCTCTCTCTCTGCTTGTGTGTCTGTCTGTGTGTCTCCGTGTCTGTGTTTTGTCTATCTCTCAAATTTAGCAATCTTTGGAAAAACGTAATCAACCAGGTAGGGTGTTGACTGTTATGTTAGCCGACTCTCTGTGTTGTATTGCATTATATTTCTAAGTTTACTTTTCTCTTTCATTTGTACCTGCTTGTGTTGCAATCGAAACGTCATATGCTATTTTTTTTCTACGTGACTTTACCGAAAGAACCAAAGAGTAAGAAACCCATTTTAATTATTATTTATATAGTACCGCAGATCGTCTACTTTATTATTTATGCATTTCCGCGTATTAATTTATTATTTTACTTAATTGCGTAGCTTTCTGTTATCCAATAATGGTCAAACAAATTCCAACATTCATAATACTGAAACTTCGTTTTTGGAATATACGCATATCGAGGAATTGCTGCAAATGATTAGGTCATGGTGCATAAGCACAATTAACAAACACTCGATGCGTTTGTCCAATAATATCGAAATAAAAAGGGTTAAATATATTATATCTATTTCAGGCAGTGTCCCCCCTTCTTCATAGCATAACTGTGCTATGGATATTTAGTGCATAATTTATATTTGTGTGCTATTGTGTGTGTATATGTATAAGTTATGTTGAGACTTCATGTTTAAATGGGATATCGTGCCACATCTATATCTGCTATTCTCTTGCGAAAATGTGAAACTAATTAATAACTTTAAACAACAATGCTGACATTTAAATTATGGCATTACCATTCCTTACTGGAACTCTAATTACTGTAATAGACATTAACAGATTGTCGCATTTACATATTAATAATTCCATCTCAGTCAAATAATATTTCTGCACAAACCAGAAGCCAGCAGAAGTCGTCTTCGAGAACAACTGAAAACCACCATGGAAACGTGGAATTTCCACTCGTGACTTTGCACCGTCAATGCAGCTGAACAATATGCCCCATTGCAATTTTGAGCGAAAAAAAATGTTGGAATGAGAATTTGTATTCTTTTTTTATTTTGCTGCACTTCGTAACGCTTTGCATCGATCACTGAACCTCCATTTGAAGTCACGCACAGGCACACACACATACGCATGGAATGCAGTGCCACGCAAAGACAGAGAACCCCATCCGCATAGACTTTAAAAGACTGTTGGGGCAAGTGTTGCTATCGCGCACTTATTAAGGCACACGAGGGGGGTGGAAAACATAACGCCCGTCCGCCTTTGTCTCCCCAATGCTGTTGTTTAAATGCTTTTTGTGTTTCATATGCTTGTTGTGTTTCATATGATTTTGTGTTTATTTTTTTGCCCTTCCCCCACACCTCCGATTATAACCACGGTTGGCTACGTACGGTACAACGTAAGTTTAACATACTACACACGTTCAAACACAAGGTGCTCATGTAAGGAGGCCCAGGACCGGTTCATATTTTCGCCACTGTTAGTGGTTGTGAGCGGGAATGGGACAAACTCGGGTTGTCGGTTTCGTCGCGCGGCGCACCAACCACTGCACCACCGCTCCCCCATGTGTTACACAGTGCACAAGTGTGGAACAGCTGGACACCGCTGCCACACACCAATACACGTGGGCCACGTTGATTAAAACCTGCTCCCGAAAGCTGTCGAAATGAATCCCCTCGTTAACAGTGGCTGGGGTGACTTTAACTTGGGCCGCTAGCATTTCCACAGTTTATAAGATGGGGAAATATATTTCACCCCGAGACATTTAGAAGCCGTTATACAGCATCATAGCCTGCCCTTTAGAGACCTTGAAGACTTTTAATATAGTATTTAAAGTTTAAAGCTTTCACTACACATACCTCGAGGGTATTTTCTTAAGACCTTCACCATAGGAATGTGCAAATCCCACCAATGTCCATTGATCGGTGCTAAAGAAGTTCAACATGAACACATCAACTACGCGAATCAGCATATTCGTATGAGCACGAATGTCTTTTTGAATGCCACAGTGAGGAGTTCCGGGCGGCAGGTTTTGTTTGGGGCGATGATGTGGCCCGAGTGGTAACGCGATCGCGACTCGTCGTTGCAGAGGTTCACGGTTCTAATTCAACGGCCTCCCCGGTTATTGCTGCCGCTGTGTAATAGCCGCTGGCCATTGTGTGCCGCAGTCACATTCGAACATTCCCTCCGCAAATTACTCAACGTGGGATGATGCTGCCGGTAGACGAATGTCATGTCTTGGGTCACTCTTGCAAATGAGACTCTTCTGGTCTCCCGAGTTCTCACTTTGTTTAAGCTAAATGCACTTGAAGCTGTTTTCTCTGTGTCAGCGGGAGCACCACACTCAACGAGAAGCAAACGACTTTTCTCTGACGAAGGAGATCCGATTCAGTATCTTTAAGCGTTTAGCACGAGACCTCACGCACTTCAGAGGGTTCGGTTGAGCCTAAGTGAAAACAATCAACCTCCTGGCAATCATTTTTTGTGGGCCATAATTTTAAAATGTTCACCACAATTTAAACATTTAGATTTTTGAATCTTTATAATTACGTGTATACATATACATGCGACTATAGTTGTGCCAAATTTCAGTTTGCTGGCCCTTCACGAACGTTATTCGAATTTAGATCACTCAGTCATAACCATCCATTTGTATGAGCGCCAGTTTTACGTGAAGCAGCACATGTCTGGTTTCAGCACTGACACTACATCAGCAGTTAATTTTTTTAAGTCATAGTTGATGAGCACAGGCCCAAAATGACAAGGGGCCAGCAACAATCAGCACCGTTAAAGTTGTATTAGATTAGAGGAAACACGGTTATCCATTGAGCAAGGTTATTTTCAAGAAATTCAACTAAAACTACGAAACAATTTTTATTTTACCAGGTAAGGCCCCCTGAGCTTCATAGCTCTTTTTCAGAAGCGACCTGGCCACAAATAATAGCTCAACGAAGTGGCTTATCATGTGGGCATTTATTGCAGCCAAATACTCTAAAAGTACGTTTCTAAATGTGATGGGACAAACCAGAGGACCGGAGAAAAATCCACACAACCATTGGGAGAGAGAGACACATGAAAACTCCAAATATACAGCAGATGCCAGGGTCGCGATCGAACCCACGACCTCCTGAACACCAGGCGAGGCAGTTAACATTCTCACCACCGCGGCACCCTTGGGAAAGAGCCGGTGGATGGGAAATGCAAGGTCGAGCAGTGGGAAGGAAGAAGCAGCGACGTCTTCGTTGTGATGTGCCGTGTGGTGGTGGTGGTGGTTGAACCCGGCGACGTAGATGAGACGACTGAGTCGGGAAGACCGAAGCCCTCGACATGGCTGGGGGATTTACACTATGAGACCTCTCCTTTACCAGTGGCAAAATATAGTAATAGGTTTTTACCATTTCAAATGGTACAAAAACTGACACCTTTATACAAGCCATCATGTTTGCAATAACCACAACACAAGCAGTCAAAATGCAAACAAAAAGAAACAACTCTGATGATGATAAGGATATGCACTGTCCTTGAAATTGATTGGTCCACACCCGAGACGGCTTTTCTTAGAGCCTAGTCTCCATTGGTGTTGGACCAGATGACGTCAAAAGGCGTGCTACTCAAAGACAGCGCACTATCAGAGTATTGAGAGCTCGGGGTAAGCATTTACACAAAATGCATTTTGGCTGCTTGTGTTGTGATTATTGCAAACATGATGCCTTATATAAAGGTGTCAGTTTTTGTTCCAGTTGAAAGGGTAAAAACCTATTACTATGGCTGGGGGACTTAATGAGTGAAGTTCACGGGGACAGGAGCCAGGCTGCTCGTAGTAGCGATAGAAGAGCGATACGGAGGGGACTGACCACCGGTTTGTGGACGACTGCAGTGACTTTGAGTGCTATAAACTGACAATCGCGTACAATGCATGCCCCAGGTCAGTGCCCTTAGCCAATTACGTCAATTCCATATTCGCATGACAGGGACCATTCTCACTATATGACAACCGCTTCTGACAGTGATCGCTTTATCAGCCCTCCAGGTGACAACCATCATATCATAATCATCTTCTGAAATCTTGATGATCATATACAATATTCAATGCTCATCATTGGACATGGTACCTTTTATATAAAGAGAATGTTTCCACCAAATGATTTTCTTTTTCAAAGACTGAGTCTGATTCCCGTCCGTGGCTAAGATAATCTGAAGATAATTTGCATTGACAGGCGAGGTGAAGTATGGTCAAACAACCCACAGAGCATAGGGAGGCCTTCATCTAGCAGTGGATTGACACAGAGTTGCAAATTTAAATTACATCTGCATAGCTTGACTGCTGCGATGGCTGCAATAATCTTCATTTACAATGGGAGATCCACATTTTTAGTAACGTTGATGTTTATCCATCGCAGGACATTATGCCATTTTGGCATCTAGTTAACATGTTTGCAACAAAGCACAACTAATTCTATCAACCCTGGAAAGATGATGGGTTGAGTCAACCCTAAACCTGTGAGTCAACTGCTCGAATCTCAAAAGCATCAGGCCGTTATTTAGATATATTTGTATAAGCCGAATTGTGTTTATGACAATCAATAGTGGCTCGCTTTTCCTAATCGAATTGGGTCACGGAGGCAGCGGCTCCACCAAGACATCGTCGATGCCTTGTCCTCGGCTGTGGCTCCCGGATCGCCGGTCTCTCCTCGGCCAAGCGCACCACGTGGTCTTTCCAATGCGATCGCGGTCGGCCTCTGGGTCTTTTGCCTGGAGGACATCCTTTGAACGTCTCCATGGGGGGAGTCTTTCTTCCGGCATCCTTAACAGATGACCCATCCACCGTAGCTGGCTTCGCTCCACGCGCAATAGTGCCGACTGCACATTTAGTCTCTGGCGGATAGCCGTGCTTCTCACCCCATCGTGGAGAGCCCTGCCTCGCATTCCGCTGCAAAGCTGTTCATGACTATTATGTTGCCTGCACCTTTGAGCGTGTCCTTTCCACTAGGATCCATGTTTCGTGGCCGTAGGTCAGGATCGGGACGAGTATTGAACGATAGTCCGAGAGCTTTGCCTGAGGGCTCAGCTCCCATCTTGAGACCACCGACCGCTTCATCGTCCGCATCGCTGCGGTCGCCACTCCGATCCGTGGCTTCGAGAAATCCACCCCGAGGAACCGGGAGTCTTCGACCTCCTCCTCTACTGCTCCCCCATTAATCCAGAGGGGCTCTGCCACTCCGGTCCGCTCCACAGCCACGGTCGTGGAGGTGCTGATGCGCATGTCGACGGCCTCGCATTCCGCTGCAAAGCTGGTGATGACTATCTTGTGTAGTTTTTGCACGTATCAAATGCCATTTTTAAAATGCCATTTTTGGCAAGACATTTTTAAAATACGATATGCAATTGTAATTCGATGGCTGTTAAAAGTTCTATTTTATATGCGACATGCGAGTTTCCTGTGGAAATGTTGATTTGAATTGCTTTACTAGATTTCCATTGTAAATAGCTCTGGTTGTTTATTCTTTTATTATTTATTCGTTGTTTGTGAAATGTATTCTACGCAGCGTCTGTAAACCCTCCAACCTCATTCAACTTTCCTGATACCGTATCAGCTGCTTTGGCTGGGGTGCAATTGACAAAACCTTGCTTCTTAGCTCAACGGGCCTCACCCAAAGTCAACTAACAGAAGTTTATATGTCACATACGGAATTGTTTACGTGTGCATATATTACATGTGGATATTTTACACTGCCTGACATATTATTATATCTGACAATTAGACGCATTACAAATAGCACAACATGAAACTCAATCTGTCAACGCATACAAGCTATAAAACTGACATTTCTCAGTCAAATTAAGACACATTGATACGTGTAAAAAAACCAACTGCATTCATTGAAATAATTTATTTTGCCATTTATTTAATCGAATTACAGAACATTCTGAAATGTAAAACGATATAAATTCGTATATAAGCGAGCCAGAATGTATGTTAGCGGTTCATGCAATAACCAGCTGAGCCAGTTGGAAGGAAATGAATCATTCTATAACCCTGTAACACAACACACGTGAGTAGTCATATGTATGACGAGTTAGTGAGCAATTTCAATAATAAAACAAAAATAATCTAAGTGTCTCCGTGCTCCAGTGAGTGCTGTACTCATCCAGTGGCACGACAGACGTAGTCATGACATTTCCACATTGATAAGGCGGGGACCAGTCTACACGTAGGAGTCACTGTTGACATCACAGAATGTGACACATTGTATGCACTGACGGAGATGTCACTGATGTCACCACACCGATTATTTGCCTCCTTCCTTCTGCCAGATCCTGCCAGTGTTGCACAGCCGACAAGTAACCCTGAAAGTCTGCTCTTACAGGAGATCGCAACAAGGCTTTAGGTCTTCATCATCGTGCCACTCCAATTCCCGTGACACAAACATGTCTTCCACCATCCTCATAGCTGTCAACCCATACGGTTTACCCGGATTCTTGTGCAGGGAAATTGAGTTTTCAGTTCCACACGGCATACAGCCGTTTCAATACGGGCAACAAAATGTGTTATATATTTGTTTGTGTATCTCCCTTGTGATGGGACTTTGTAGGATGAACTTTGAGATTTCTAAGGGCACGGGGTGACCAACAAGGTCTGAATTGGTCTGCAATAAGGTAGGCACTGATAAGGGGTTGACAGGTATGCATAATCTTCTTGGTTCTTTCGGTAAAGTCACGTAGAAGGGAAGTAATACAATAATAAAAATAAAACATAATAAAATAATTCTCACGACGTTTCGGCCACAACGCAAGCAGCCGTCCTCAGGTGAAGAACATGTCTGTCGATAAGACAGTCTAAATGACACGCCTTAGGCTTGGAGTGTCTATGTAAGCTGTGAGGGAGGAGGAAGAGAGTCTTGACAAAAGAATTTGCATTTGAAGAGGAATTTAGCATATTTATGGGAAATGCAGGAATGCGAATAGTGCAAATTGTGAAATGCGTAAATCGAAAAGGTATGCATAATATACACGTATGTTCTCCTGCCTTGTTCTATCCTGAAATTCAAAGTAGCTACCCTTAGCCTGCCGTGAAATTTCAAACATCATCTGCATGTCGCTGAGAGGTCAGATGTAATTTTTCGAGTAGATGGTCTAAGGTTCAACACTCTGACCTGTAGAGTAGCACAAAACATTACTCCTCATTCAGACACCTGGCACTTCACAATAAAGCTTTACAATCATAAAATCTCACCCTGTTTAAACAAAACCTCTCTAGTTTTTGCTGACCTTGATGTATTTTTGTTTTAAATGTCATGAGATAAAGACATTTACATTCCCATCTCGAGCAGTGAGCAGTGCATCAACTGGAGCTGGGAAGGAGTGGTGGCCGATTCTATCATAGAACCACCGGTTAGGCCGCGTGCTTCAGTGGGCTGAGACGTGTCATGCACCTCCTTACATTCTCATCAGAGTGTCCAATGCACAGTAATCAAACCAAAAATGTCAGTTCCCAGACCTGGATTGTGACAATTGAAGTGAACCCCACCTCAAAATGTAATGTCTTTTTTTTGTTGTCATAAAATATTTGTTATTCTTTAATGTTACATTTTAATTACATTATTCATGAAGCTGTTGAAACCATCGACTGGCTACGCCTGAAAACCCAGCGCAGCGTAGACGCGTGTGGCTGGCACCCACGTTTTAAAACCCATGATCTCAGCGGTGCTGGCTCAAGTGCTCTCAAACGGGATCAGTCCCCCGTCCCCCCTTGATCCACCTGGGCACCTCTCTATTCTACTGAACCTCTGTGGGACGAGCCGTTTGGGGCGGATTCGCCTTCTCGAGCGTAGCCCCAAAACTCTGGAACACCATGCTTGCCTGCCACAGGACATCCGAAATGCGCCGGGTTTCTCTCAATTCCGTAGTCTGTGCAGGATGCATCTACTCAGATTTGCCTTCTCATCATATGTAAAATGTAAAAAAAACTTACGTTACTTATTATTTATTTAGTATTTTCAAATAACCTTTCTTATGCTATTCGTTTCGCACGGTTGCACTTTATTTTGCGCACGGTTGAATTTAACTTTTTTCATTCCCATTGCTCTGTGCCCCCCCCCCCCCCGTACCGTTCTCGTTCTGCACCGATGCCTACTTTATTGAGGGCGATATTGGCACGTAACATAAAGACTGATTGATGGCGAAGTCACTGCAGTGAACGCGTCCCCTCCAACCAACGATGCGCGTGAAGTGTGTGCGGGTTTGCGTTGGGGAGGCTACAGGGGCTTGCCGTGCTTGCGGCCTCCCCCCCAACCCCCGCTGAGTTGCACAGGGGCGTCACGGAACGAGATTCGCTGTTTCGGGCGAGACGCCGGGGCTGAACCGCCCGGGGCTGGGACCAGCGTGGGGCCTTGAGCCGGGACCCCGGGCCAAGCCTTGTCGCCTGCAGGGGGGGCAGGCACGTGGGGGGGGGGGGGGGGGGGAGACGTAGGCACGCACGGGGCAAGGGGTAAGTGTGTCGGTTGGGAACGTTGTGCACTTTGCAGAGGATTCGCTGGGCTGGGATAGGCATGGGAACCTGAGTGGATTTAATTGACAAGGTAAACTGATATAAATGTATATAGAGTTGAAGATAACATATATAAGCATGCCTTATATAACCCGGGCCAGGTGGTTTAGCAGTAGAGGGTATGATTCGCAATTCGAATCCTGGTTTGTAGGTTCACTCATAATCTGTCTGGGTTTGGAAAAATCGGTACAATTTTGTAAATAAATCACCAATGGCTGTCATAGGAAGAGACTCGGCCTTTGCCATAGAAATGTGGAATTTCTCCAACTGGCTCAGGGCTGTAAATGGGAGACCACTACGACCTCAATTCTCAAATGAGCAGCACATCACTTCCGACTTTGAATAGTTCTGGTAAAAGGAACACACACATCACTGAAGCAATCACTTCTGAGACAAGTGCACGTTGCGTATAAGCACACTTGGCCGTACTCTCATGGGGTGTGCTTATAACCAGCTAATAGTGTACGTTCTTCAGCGCTGTCATCACTGGGAAAATTAGACCGTGAACTCACTCCGCATGCGAATCAAGTTCAATCACAGGTGGCGACCCAGATTCCTGACCCAGGATCCCAGTGGTTCGACCCTTTTGTTCTCACACGGTCATCAGCAGCCAGTTTTAACATACCCCGCTCCACGTTGGTAACTAAACGCCACACGAATCAAACCTGAATATAAATAATTGGAAGCAAGACAATGCACGTGAAACGTTCAAGCCCTTTTCAAAATGCATTATCGCAGAGCTAAGAAATTGCGGGCTCAATTCCAAGGTGTGTTAGATTAAATAAAATCGGTCGAAAATACAAAAAAAAATAATGGGAAGAGAATGGTCGAGGCATGTGTTGTGACAAACGCAAACAAAACAGATCTCGCGTAAATATTTTGATGCCAGGAGATATTGAGCAAAGGGCTACATTGTGAAGTGTAGCCTCCAGCAGACTTAGCGAGCAAGAGGCCATACTGAGACCACATGGCAGGGGATGTAATAGCTTGTGCAAGCATTTAGAAGTTGTAAGAGCCAAGGATTGAGGAACGCAGGGCTCATCAGCTCTATGGACCAATACAGACAAACGGCAATAGCTTTACATGTGCCATAACTAAATCCGACCGAGTGGTACCGTGGTTAGAGTGCTCACCTCATGGATTTAATCCCATTCAGTCATCATCCCTGCTTTTGACTCTCCTGTGGTCAAAATAATGATAATAACTGAGTAAAATTTGGTATCCGTGCTATTCTTATAGCACAAGGCTATCACCAAGGTGCTGTTTGAAGACACAGCCTGCAGTTATTCACAGTAGGTGGCGATTATTGCTATGTGTAACCTGAATGAAATAATTTTCTGTGCAATTTTTCAGATTTTTAGCAAGTTGAACCGTGATGCTAGCACACTATGGGCTCCTTGTTTTGAATGGCGTCAGGGGGTCTTTAACGTTTACTGTGAAGCAGACGGCGCGGTGTTATGGTTAATACACACCCGAAGTAATAACCAGGGTGGCCTGCCAGATTCTAACCAACACTCGGCGAACGCACCACCGCTGGGCCACGCCACCACGGCGGAACTGGTCCTCTCCGTGGAAATGTGGAATATCCATCAAGGGCTCACGGTTGTCAACAAAGATGAGTGACAATCGATATTGTGTGGGATAAAACGTTACCAATGCTTTCATGAAAATACACGTGACAGGTGAAATATTTTTAAGATTTTTGGCACGTTGAAAAAGTGCTTCTAAAAATCCCCGCTTGCAAGCGCGCATTTTCTATGCACAGCAGCCAAACGTCGTCAGTTCTTCAGACCGAGTCCGGAGAGTTGACTGGCGATCGAAATTCCTGGCAAAAAAAAATCTGAAAGGCACAACCCTGTTCACAAATCCTCCTGCTTCGATGTCTCGAATATGGCGAAAGATGGAAACGCTACCCTTACCAAAAGGGACTCGGAAAATGTTTTACGATTATTATTTAAAGGTCTTATTTTATTTTCCTAGGAAAGTAAAGCCCGCGGCTGTGAGATGTGTCGTGACTACAGCACATTGCCAAGCTTAGGAGTGACTTGGAATATAGTGGAGAGAAAATAAAAGCAGGGGTTTGCGGTAACCACACATGGCCGCGGCTTTGTGAGGCACGTTTGCTCTGTGATGAGCGCGCTGCAACAAGATCCAAACATAATACACGCTCACAATCGCAGCGCAACAAACAAAACAGACGCCACATCTCATGACACGTGATGCCCTACGGTGTCGGTATTTATTAAGCTCGTACCTTTGCCTCACCATAACTGCGCACACCACGCCCGAGTCGTAGATGAGGTGAGATGGATTGGAATCCTTTGATAAAAAGTTGGTGTGTGGTCATCTCCGGGTGGTGCTGCGGTTAGAGCACTCGGCTCGCTATCGGAAGGTCGCGGTCGGGGGGGTCGACTCGGCACAGCATCCCTCCAGGGCCAATAAAATGAGTACCACATTGTCGGAAGTAAACAGTGGCTGTACTATGTGATGGAACGGCCACACCATAGGAATGCTGAATTTCCACCAATGGGTCAGAGCTGCCAATGGGGGATGAGAAAAGCTCAAAACATTCGTCAATAACGCTGCCCTTAAAGGAAAACTACAGACAGCAAAAAGCTCTGTTATCCGGCATCCATGGGGAATGGATAGTGCCAGTTAATCAATGTGAGAGTTATACTTATTGTTCACTGAATTTTCCAAGTACATAATACTTTTCAAGAAATAAAATAAGTCTATATTTTAACGATGATATCATAAATAATAAACTCTTAAACAGAGATACCAACCACTCAGTTGTAGAGAACCAGTGGGGCCCGTTTATAGTATAGTATGTAATGACTTCCGTAAGCACCACCACTCAGAATCACCATCTGAATCATAACCACCATTCAGAATCACCATCAAAATCAGACCCACCACTCAGAATCACCATCAGAATCAGAACCACCACTCAGAATCACCATCAGAATCAGACCCACCACTCAGAATTACCATCAGAATCAAAACCACCACTCAGAATCACCATCAGAATCAGACCCACCACTCAGAATCACCATCAGAATCAGACCCACCACTCAGAATCACCATCAAAATCAGAACCACCACTCAGAATCACCATCAGAATCAGAACCACCACTCAGAATCACCATCAGAATCAGACCCACCACTCAGAATCACCATCAAAATCCTGAAACTTCTGTAACCAACAGATCTATGTGGAGCGCATGGCAAGATGCCGGATGTCCGTCGGAATGTTTCCGGATACGTGAAGGAAGATTTCTACTGCCGCCTGTGACAGATGCCGGTTAATGAGAGCATTCCGGATGGTAAAGTGCCAGATAACAGAGCTTGTGCTGTATATATATAAATGCAACGAATTGGGAAATGGCCCTTCTTCATACCTGAGATAAGAAGGGCCATTGACAGAATGTCAACTATTTAATATTTCAGTATGTGTGTCCTTTAAAGGGCAGTGTTATGAATGAATATGTTGCGTTTGTATGATTATACGTGATTGCGCACCACTCCCAATGCAGCGGAGCAATTGTTTGGTTATGTTTCATGATGGAGATGAGCACTGCTCGACGACATTTGGATCAGAGACACCAGCATTGACAAGCCCTATTACATGCACACTTGCACATGAAGCACGCATGCTTTGTAGCTGCCATTAACAATACATCTCTGTAAAAAATATGTATTTCTCAGGTGCTTTCACGTGTACTTATAGTCTAGCGATGTGGAGGTCAGGTTGGTGGATCGTGAAAATATGCAATAAAAACTCACCTTCAGGGTAATGAGCCTGAAATATGCAGTAAAGTAAGTAGGTCCTTACATTGTCCGTGCATACATTTCGATTGTTATCTGGTCACATCCAAGATTTTCATCCAAGTTTAAAATATTGGGGATCTAATGATCCATCGATGAAGATTGATTCCTATGCCTATGGTACACGCGTCAAATGACGTACGAGCATCGTCATTAATATTCATTGATGCGCATTCTTAAAAAATAGTTTTCTGCCTTAGATTAATAATTGGATTGGACAAGAAAGTGCAAACAAGACAGTACGTGCGTGAAATACATTACACATTAGAAAGACAACACAAATGAGAACAACACTGACGGGACAATACATTCGATTAGCACGGTTGGCTACGTACGGTGCAAAAGAAGTCCAGCAGACATACAGGGACAATATCAATGGAACAAATGAGATGGACAGTATGTCAAATATTAAGCGACACAGCATAGGCAGAGTAACTGACATCAACCAGTTGAGATCGGACAGACAGTATTATACCTGTCAGTACCTACCTTATATTCTTGGTTCTTTCGGTAAAGTCACGTAAATAGAAAACAAAAAAAATTGAAAAAGAAAATAAGAATTATAAAATAAAATAAATATAAATAAATTAAAATAGCAAAATTACAAAAATAACCCCACGACGTTTCGATCGCAACACAAGCAGTCTTCTCTCCGCCTGATGAAGACCTTTTACAAGGAATCATGTCTGCATTAACCGCAATACTTGTGGTAAAAATGCAAACATTGCATTGTTTTCAGATAAAAGTAGAAAAACCTATTCTAATATTTTGGTACTGGCAAAGGAGGCCCCATGATGATGAAGATCGCTTGTGTTGCGATCGAAACGTCGTGGGGTTTTTTGTGCTATTTTTATTTTTAAAAAAAAACGTTACTTTTAGTTATAATTTTTTTAGATGTTTTGTTTTCTATCTACATGACTTTACCGAAAGAACCAAGAGTATAAATTCCTGCAGTCACGAAAGTTTTAAGTCAAAATAGTGCCTACCCTATTACAAGCCAATTCAGATCTTATTGGTCACCCAGTGCCCTTATAAATCTCAACGTTCATCCTACAAAGTCCCACCACAAGGGAGAGACGCAAACAAATAGACAACACAAATGTTGCCCGTATTGAAACGGCTGTACGCCGTATGGACCTGAAAACTCAATTTCCCTGCACAAGAATACGGGGTAAACCGCATGGGTTGACAGGTACAAGGCCAGCCGTGGTTATGTCCGAAGCAGTGTGCTTGTTTCAGAAGTTGTCCTTTGTTTCCCCCACCAGTGTCATGGAAGCATGTGTTGCTTATATGAAATTTGTGCTAAGGTGTGCTTATATACAGCTTCTGCTGTGCTAGAAATGAGGCAGATAGGTACGCACAAGATGGTACTAAACAAGGGATTGGGAATTGGCGACAAAAACATGTCAAATGGTGAATCCCGAATCATTAGTTCGTCGAGATTTGAGGTTATTGAGGTGTAGTTTATTTCAGGTTTAATTTTGGCACATATAAAACCGATTGGGCAATACATGTTCTCATTAAACTGTGGCAGGAAGGGAAGGGGAAGTAGCGTTACAAAGCCGAGAGCAAAACAAATACCCAGTAAGGAGCCGGTGAAGCATCCCAAGGCAGGTCAATGTTGAGGCTTTCTTGGGTAAATAAAGAACTGCACAAATGTAGAAGGTTTTATTTCCACACAATTTGGCAGAGCGGTGAGAAATGTTAAAAGCTAAATAAGGATCCCAATGAATGGAATGTGCATTTGCTTGTTTAGTCAAGTATAAAAAAAATCATTCAATTAGTGAAGTTGTGTCTGGGTCAGAGTTTTTTTTTTACTTTTCAGCTGCCTTGCAATGCTGGTATGTCAGTGCCTATGCCAGAATCTTATCACGCTCTCCGGACCGTTACTCTATTTATTTTTAAACAAGAACATTTGTATGTTAAGCTTGGCTTCCAGCAAAATGTGAATGAAACGTGGGGACAACAACAATAATATAACTCTAAGTGTGAAACATTTTTACAGAATGAGGTGGAATTCTTTTCGGTACGAAAAAACAGAGCAATGTTGAGATTTTAAGGAAGTCAAATGTTTTGTTAGACACAATTGAATTTAAAGTAGACGCTTTACTTACAATATTTACACGGGATACATACGTTTATTGAAATGGAGCAGTGTTGATGTATTTTACAGAGTATAGACTTAGTGGGGGTGATTATGATGATGTTGTGGAAAGATGAGGGGTACTAAGTATAGATTCTAGTCACTGTATAGGAGTGCAAAGTTAATCATTTTAAACATGTGTACACACTTACACAAGCGTATATGGTTATTTGTGTATAAATAAGTCTATAGATGTGTGTGAATGTGTCTATATATATATGTGGGGAGCAGTAGTGGTGGGGTTAGCGTGCTGCCCTACGAACGCAGCATCCCGAGTTCGATTCTCGCTCACGGGCTACACCAGTGGCAATGATCTGATCTGGAAAGGCTGTATGGGGAGATCTTTGTCTACATGAGTGGTGGTGCAGTGGTTATTGCATCGTGCTATAATCTGCTGTGACCTCGCTTTGATTCCTAGCCTCAAATCACAGCCAGTGGTAAATGGTATCTAAACCTGGCCTGTGGCTTCATTAAGTCGACTCAGCCTTGGATAAAGTGTAGCTGATGCAAAGGGATGGTCAATGACATCGTTGCGGAGACAAAGATTTGCTGGGTGTGGTTCTGGCCACATCACGCCTTCATATACAATGCTGGTCTTCATAAGTGCTCAATAACAAAACATGTACAATCAATAGGTGTGGATACAATGGGGATGCTAGTCATATGTAACATACACGATATCTGTACACACTTTGCAAAGTGACACATTTAGCATTTGTTAATTTTCCAAAAGATACTTTTGACAGTATAGGTATATATGTTTTACAATTGACTGTTCAATTAATTACATTTGTAGACAATGTACATACACATAAACTGTATTTGAAGCTTTCGTGACTGCAGGAATTACTCGGTAAAGTCAGGTAGAAGGAAAATAAATTAAATATTAGAATACGACGTTTCGATTGCAACACAAGCAATCGTCATCAGGTAGAACTACATTTGAGAGAGAGACAAAAAACAGACATACAGAGAGAGACACACAACATAGACACACAGAGGTACATACACATGTTTGCAAATGTATGTATGTTTTAGAAACAGATACATTATATCTGTATCATAATGTAGTACCGCTTCATTGTAAGACAACTGTGGTCATCCTATGGTGAGACGAGTCACCACCAAGGGAATATGGAGTCGACAACTCAGCGCCAACAACATATTATACACACAACAAAAAAGACCCCCCCTATCGCCTTAACAGACTGTTGGGAAAAGTGCCTGAGCACCTTATACACACACAAACAAGTAATTTAAAGCACGCACAGATTTCACTCAATTCCGTATTTTCCGAATTAAACCTATCGTTCATGATATAAATAACAATTACAAAACGTTACACCCCCCCCCCACCACCACCCTATCATGGAGCATAAACCAAAACGTTCCTGCCGAACACAGCACCCCAACACCACGAGAGCTCACGGCCTCCGCTGGAGTAGCTACGAGGCGTCCTCCGTGTGACCCTCGAGGATATAATTGATAGCACATTGTGGGGGGGGGGGGGGGCTCGGGCTGAACTTGAAGGAAGTTGACGAAATCAACCAGGTCAGCCGGTTCAAAGGTGTAAAAATTCGTGACCTAAGGGAGCCATTTCGGAGGATAAATACGCAAAGCCCTGGCCTGAGCGTCTTGCTGTTCAGTAGTGATTTTGTTTTTGGGGAGGGTGGAAAAAAAACCTGGGGGGTGGGCATGCGATGTGCGTCAAGTGAACAAGGCTCATCACGCTCTCGCCGAGAGCTGCTGATGGGTGGCCTACGTTAGTCCAGCAGCTGGGTGGTGGTGCTGCTGCGGTAAGCGAGCTTGACTCGAGTTTAAATCCTGGGTTTATTCGGCCTATCGTCCCTGAAGAGTGGATACAAGTTATACCGTTTCGTTGGAAGTCAACAGTCGTCATGCTGTAAACAGACTTGCCTCAGCATGTGTGTGTCTGTGCATTAATGCAACATTGTTGGCGAATATCTGAACATCATGAATATCTTTTTATTATTATTTATTTGTATTATTTATTTTTTACTTACGTGACTTTACCGAAAAAACCTAGGAGTATGAATCCTTGCAGTCACGAAAGCTTCAAATCTAAAATGAATATCTGAACATCACTTGCCATTAACAACACCCATTGTAAGTTGTATTTAAACTGGTTTGGACCACCCCGAGGTCAACTTAGCCTTACATGAGTAACTGGTGCAGTGTGTAAGCACCAGCATTGGGGAGACAAAGGCGGCCAGGCATGGTGCTAGCCTCTCACACCCCTTTGTGCCGTACCGACTTCAATAGCACTTGTCCCAACAGTCTGTTAATGCTATATGGGGGATCTTTGTCTTGTATGGCACACACACACACACAGACTTCGGCGTCCCAGTGATGGTCACACTGAACCACAATCTTGTTCACTTAATTTAGTTCGTAGCCATGCACAACTTTGGCAGGTCACAAGTGATACCTTTCCTGGACCTCCCCTAGGTCAATGTGGCATTAAAATGAGTATCTGGTGTCATGTGTAAGCATGGGCACTGGGTTGAGGAGACACAGAAGGGTCAGGTCAGGTGCTGAGAGATTATACATGCAAGCAAAGAAAGATTCAATGGTGAGAAACGATTCTTCCGCTCACGACATTTGCATCCAATTGCGAGAATCGATTATTTGAAAGGCATGCAAATTATACGCCAGCAGTATGCGAATGGCCACCTTTAGCCTGATGTATCAAAACTAAACTTATTAAAAGAGACAAATCGGGATGGTAACAAGTAAACCCGTAAAAACAAAGTTTTTCACTATAAATCCTTTATATGCGTGGCGGCTAGAGTCCTCACGTCCTCTGGCTTGAGATGGCTGCCACCTATGGGTCAGATGATTGTCTGCCACCATTAAGCAATTGGTAATTAAATATTTAATTTGTTTTCCCTAAACAGTGTAAAATTTTGGAATTTTTTTTCACGAAAATTAATTGTCACACACAACGAGTCTGTGTGGAAAATGTCAGCTCGATTGGATCACGGGAAGTGGGTTAAAAAACGACCGAAAGATTTGCACGGTCGTAAGCAAGCAAGCAAGCACGCAAGCAAGCAAGCAAGCACGCAAGCGAACTTAATATAAAGGATTTAAAAATGAGACGGCAATCATGATCTCAAAACAGGAGGTTTCATGGAATTGGCGTTGGAGGGGGGGCGGGTGGGTGAATGACTCCGTGCCGACTGGCAACGCCAGCCACTCGTGCGCCGTGCCACCATTAATCGGCGCTCACATTAACAAACAAATCCCGCTTCTTAGTTGCTATTCTTGCTCGAGGCAGGGGTATCAGATACCGTACTGAGTTCGTGTGTGCAGCAGAATTACGCAGTCAATATCTACCGCTCCTCGCAAATTGTAATTTAAGCCGCCAATCATTCAATTAAAGTGAAACACTTGCGAATCAACAGTACAACCACCCTGATCATGGCAATTAATACTTGAGGCATGTGAGGCATAAACTAACCTAATGCCTTCATGTTTGACTCGCTTAAAGTATCAAGTATGTCACCTTGGCATTGTTGTGATGTAGTATACACATTATGGGTATATTGCAGTTGATTTCAGGGAAAACAAGTACATTTGATTTTTTTTTTGGTTGAATGTTTTGAATTGATAATTTTATTTGGAATTCCTGCAACAACATTTACAGACAAAACCATAGCCAGCGTACACAATATATGCAGGCAACCGGGAAAAATATTTGAAACTATCGGAGCCCCTTGCTGTAATCGAGGTAAAAAAGGAAAAAGACAAGCAAGAGAAAGTATAGTTATTTGTCTTACTTGAGAAAACAGCTGGTTTGTATGGGGAATGCAAAGAATCAACTTTCACACGTGAAGAAATTATTTAGGTAAAGTCAGGTAGATAGGTTTAAAGAAAGTAACAAGACATCGTGAAAAAAACTACGACGTTTCGATCGCAAAACAAGCGTTCGTCATCAGGAAAAAAAAGAAAAAGAGGAAAATATTAGGGGGCATTGGTTTCTGAATGTGGTCTGGGCCTGCGCGAGTTGGACTCAGCTGTGAAATAAGTACTCGGTCGGTGTGCGATGACCATCACCCCACGGTGGGGATAAAAATGCAGCTGGCTGTGCCTGCTATCTTTGCCACAGGACCATGTTATGTACTGTGCCCAACCTTAATAGGTGCTAACCGCTACACTACCGCTCCCCACAGCACACGCACACACTCACCCACTCACCCACACACCCACACAGCCACTCACACGCTCTCTAACAGTGGTGACTACACCTACGTGTGGTGTCGGCCGAGAGGTTGCGTCGCGTGGAGAAGCTGCTTTGGCGGAAGCCCCGCGTCCGGCCGGCGCGGGACTGCGAGTGGCTGTGAGCAGAGAGGGCCCCGTACGCTTTGCTGGTGCTGCCGCTGCCCGTCACCGACAGGAGCTCCATGTCCCTGTCTTCACGGCCAATGGGGCTGGCCTGTGCCACAGGTGGACACACAGAGAGACACACAGAGAGACACAGAGCCAACACAGTGAATCTTACCCACAATATGTCAAGCGCAGTCCAACAAGCTTGAGACCATATTCTTGGTTCTTTCGGTAAAGTCACATAAAAGGGAAATAATAAAATAATAAAAATAACACATTATAAAATAAAAGACGTTGTCTTTCCGACAGCTCTGTTTCTTCACCTGAGGATGGCTGCTTGCGTTGTGGCCGAAACGTCGTGAAAATTTTATTTTATTATGTTTCATTTATATTATTTTATTATTTCCCTTCTACGTGACTTTACCGAAAGATCCAAGAATATGAATCCCTGCAGTCACGAAAGCTTTAAATCTAAATTTAAGCTTGAGGCTGAGAAGTCAACGCGTACAATGCTGCTGATGCCGGCATGCCTCGTCACTACTTCCTTATACTGGATCCCGGAATTGCTGAAGAGTTCATGCCTGGCTCCCAAGGTCCGCTGTATGTGTGTATGTCGAACTTCTTTCGCACCGTACATAGCCAACCATGCTAAAAGAAGGTGCAGGGGAAGGACAACAAACTAAACACAAATAGCAGTTCTAAAGAAATGAGTTTTAAATCTAGATTTAAAACTCTAAACCAACCATGCCTTCCCCTCGCTTGCCTACCTCTAGATGCCACAGTCTCGGTAGTCTGCCCTCTTCCATTTGGCACATACTCATCATTGTAGCTTCCTCTTCTGGAACACAACTACCATGCTTCCTTGCCACGTTCTATTGCAAACTTTGGCGTTGTTTACTCTAAATGATCTGAGTTTCCCAACAACAGCCGTTGCTTTATTACTGCAAAATAGTCAGATGATCTGAGGTTTGGCTACACACCTTCTTGCTTTACAACTATGTTATTATTTGTACTGCCACTTGACTTGGAAGTTGCATCTCAATGGTGATATTGGCATCCAAGTGCAGTTGTGGCTCGGTATTCTGACGTGGGCGAGGAAAAGTGTTTACGTAACAGCACCAGACCATCTCCATGATGCTGAGAACAAGCGTGGGGGAGTCAAGTATTACAAGTGCTGTAATGCATTACCGACAGCACGTGCTGGTAAACATGTGTGATCAGATGGAAGCAACTTAACGGGTATCTGGCATTTACACGATTACTTTATATTTACATGTTTAAAATAAATCCAAACATTTTTACATTTTTGAAATAAATCCCAAGGGGGGGGGGGGGGGTGAAGTTATCACATTAGCAGCTTGCGCCAATGTGAAGGGAGCAGCAGCAGCCAATACAAATTACAGGACAACACCGACAATCATAGCACATGTACAGCACATTGGGTCAATCCACTGCTGGATGACGTCCTCCCCATGCCTTGCAGTCAGTGAGGGTCATTTTGCCACATTTTACCATGCCGGTCCATCCCTGGTTGGTGAAGGAAGACAACTTTGAAGTTGGAGCATATTAAAGCACAACAATGGATATTGCTGTAATTTCCTCTACTGCCCACAATGCCGACTGCACGTCTTTTGCCCATGGAGGTGACCAATCCTAGTGCTACCCAGTCACAACCCTGCTAAGTTTCCAAGGTCTGATGCATTCCAGGTGATTTGGTTCAAGGCGAGATAGTTTAGTTTTCATAATTTGTAGCAACCGTAAATCGATCAGTTCAGATTGTTAGTTTGAGAGTACCAAACACGGGATTACACAATAACTCAAGTAGTCAGGGAGAGACTCGTGTTCAAAAACGTCACGCTCGCACCAACCTTCCACGGATGCGTTTTGCACGCCGAGTATCCAAAGTGCTTGCCACAAATAAACCACAATACCTTGCTGATCTCGTCAAGGAGCATAAACCATCACACAAAATCTGTTAATCCTCGCAGCGGCTTTTGGGTAACCATCGAACAAAGATGGTCACTGCATCGCACTGCTTTCATATGCGCTGCTGCACCATCTGGAACGCTCTGCCTTCGAATATTAGGAAGCCGTTGGAGATATGCACTTTTAAATCTAAATTGAAAACCAATTTCTCTAGAACTGCTTTTTATGTTTAGTTTGTTGTCCTTCCCCAACACTTGCGATTAGCATGGTCGGCTACGTATGGTGTGAAAGAAGTTCAACATACACACACGGCTGGCCAGCTCGTGCAAGCTCCATTCTATTTAGTGCAGGGCTGCACGACAAATTGAAACGGACAACCAATTAACATTGAAAGGAATAAGGAGAATTGTTTGACAGGGGTATAATCCGCTTGCCGCAAAAACAAACACGACTGCCCGCAACTCTGTTTATGATGCCTGCGCCGCTGTTTATTTTTTCGACCGCCCCTTATTGATGACAAAAAGCCCTAAAGTGGCGTCTTTAGCCTTTGTTTTGTCCGCGAGAGTGCAAGGAGAGGGGGAGCCTGCGGAGGTGGGAAGGCGACGGGATTGGGACGGGGGAATTAGCCACCGCTCAAGGGGCGGGTGGCGCTTCACCGCCGACTCCGCTTACCACCAGCTGCACACGACCGCCGCTCAGAACGTCCGGGTCCATGTCGGGCAAAAAACGCGATTCCCTGTGAAACAACACGAAGCAGCGGAGTTGAGTTGAGCATAAAACTGTACCCGAATGCACTGCCCGGGTTAAGGTAAAACCACAAGGCAACTGGAAAAACGTGCAAATCGATAACGTTGTGTATGATGATAGAAGAACAATTACGTTCAAAAATGCTCCCCAAACGGTACAATTGTGCCATTGAAGTCATGCCATGGGACAAATACATCTCAACGCAAGCAGTGCAACTTCACACTCTGCCAGACAGTTGTCATTAATTGCTCTTATGAACACTGAATGAAACGGATTTTTTGTATATACAGCCGAGGCAGAGACCATCAACTCACGAGATTGAGAACCAAAATTCAGCATGAGCAGTGTGAGTTCAGTGCTCGAACATGGTACTCGTCTAATGAGCCAACTCAGCCACCTCTGGAATAGATCACAATGAAGCACACAGTCCAACATCCTCCTTCTGCTCATCATCATTATCATCTCTGTAGGCCATGATAACTATGGTCTGTGCCAAATCACGCAGAATATGTTCCTTACTGATCAGAACTCAGAAGTTATGCAGGCCTTAGGCTGGTTAGTTCTTGGATGGGACACTGCCAGGAATACCAGGTATTATAGGCTTGCTCGACGAGGTGGCTTAGAGATGGCAGTATATCTATGGATTCTTGAATCAATCTGTGTTCCACATTAAATACCCTGGTTATGACCCACATGCCAGACACTCATTAATGTAATTATCCCAACCTCATCTCAATTCGGGACGTTCCTTAGAAAAAAAAGTGTTGAGACTCAGTAAGTTTTCTTGGACAAATAAAGGGCATTATGTATTAAGTAATTGGAGTTGGTGAATCGTGCAGAGATGGACGCAGTGCAATCACCCAAACATTATGAAACCTCATCTTGATCGGTTCACATTCTGATGTGTGCATGCTCGGTTGGATCACCCGATCCAATGTTTGTTTATTTTAATGAAAAAATTGAATCAGATCTGATACTCAACAAAATTGAACACATACCACTAACAATCAATTGTAGAAACGTACATAAATATGTTCTAGACGTGGTTATTTGTTGACACAGTTAACTTTGGTTTTTCCAACGCTTTGGAGATGAAAGAAATTTTAAAAACACCTAATGGGAATGCACGACTCGCAGGAAACAATTTCCTCTCCAACACATCCAATATCCCACAAACGTTACGGGGGGATCGGAGAGAATGTTTGAAGGTGTTACCCGTGCTCCGCTGAAACCCGCTTGTTTGAGAGGATTGGCAGCATCCGGGGGGGGGGGGGGCGCAAACGTTTGGGGCTCAAAACAACGCTGCTGCGACGAAGGCTTTGCGCACCCTTTTGCGGAGTGTGCGTTGGTCATCCCACGGTCGCCTGCCTGTGTGTGCAGCCACTTGTACACGTGATCAATCTTCTGCTCGTTCACATCGACCACCGGCGAGCCTCGTCCCGGCAAACGATCCTCTTGGGCTGAAACGAGGGCACGCACGGCAGTTAGGAACGGACAGTTACAGGCAACGGATAATTATCGCAGCTCCCATTAGCGTGGTAGGCTACGTACGTGCAAAATAAGTTCAACATACATACATGTGCAGTATAAGTGGAAGTTATGCCTTTTTTAAGTGTAAACATTTTCTCTGAGTCTCAACATTCTATCGTATTAGTGTCATGCACGAGATGTTTGTAAAAAAAAATGTGTAATGTTTATTCATAGGAGGAAACAGAGTGCCTGGAAATCGATGCACAGATAGTTTAAAATCTACTCTATATCACTCCTCCTACATATATCTCATAGCCCCTTACGTGGGTATCACACAGTGGCATACCCCTGCCACCAATATGCTGGAAAACTATTTAAACCCATCCAGGTGGACCCGGCAGTTAGAACACTATATGCAAATCTTGGTCAGGAACGTACTCAGCCTATCATCCCTCGTACGTCAATAAAATAAGTACCAATTTGTAGGTAAATAGTTGTCCGAGCGACCACTGCCATAGAAACGTGGAATCTGTATCACTGGCTCATGTGAGCATCCTCCCATGCTCATTTGAACAGGAATACAGTTAGACTTTTGACTTATTTTTCCTGCATCATCATCATCTCGCACCTGCCAACCAACAGTGGTTGTGCAATGAGAATGATGATGAGGACATTGCTTGCATGTGCATGTACAGCCCGTTGATAAACCCCAATGCCGGATAGAGGGCTCTCCCCGCCTGTGCGGGTTGTAGGGGTTATTTGACCATACTTAACCATAAATTTCGATTTAAAGCTTTCGTGACTGCGGGGATTCATCTTCTTGGTTCTTTCGGTAAAGTCACGTAGAAGGGAAATAATAAAATAAAAAAATAAAAATAATAAAATAATTCTCACGACGTTTCGGCCACAACGCAAGCAGCCGTCATCAGGTGAAGAATGAAACAACACTCCTACGCATTTCCCATAAATATGCTAAATTCCTCTTGATGTGCAAATTATTTTGTCAAGGCGCTCTTCTTCCCCCTCCAACCCATCTTAAATATACGCTCCAAGCTTGGTGGTGTTTCATTCTTCATCTGAGGACGGCTGCTTGCGTTGTGGCCGAAACGTCATACTTAACCACGCTTGTAAGTGCAGGTCGGTGAAGGCGGTGACACTGCAGGTGAAAACGATTTGAATGAAGTATGCATTGCTTCCCATTGGATCACAATCAAATCACTCTTCATCAGGTGTCAGCTGCGGCTTAAGGACGTGAACATAAACATGAAGTCAGCTTGACCGCATTGTGGTGCTAACCAAAACTGCCAAAACAAATCATCGCATTGTTGTGGAAATGGTAGCTGTCCACTAACCCACACAGGTCTGTGCCTTGTTGTCTCAAAGTAGATTATCATTATTGCCAAGTGATGAGATGACATGCAGTGGTATGAGATGTATTGAAGCATCATTTTTGGACTGACATAACCAGCTATGCTGTGCTGTCATGTAATAAACAGCTACCAAGTAGAAATTCGTAGTGATTTATGGTGCAAAAGAGTGGTGTTGATTTGACTTAGAGGAGAGGTGGTGACAACCTGAAGAATTTTATGTGGAAAAAAACATGTTTTGTTTTGCAGCCACAAATTCACACGTGTATTTGCACCTTGGGTGTTGACAATTCACCCGTGCTTGTCAATTCAATTAACTTTGTTTTCCTTTATTTGACTATTGTGATTCATTATATGTGTTTCAGTTGAGACTTCTGAAAGGACATCGGTAAGATGTAAAATTCAGCTGTAGATAAAGTCTACCATTTCAGCACACAATGTTCTATGAAATTTATTTATATTTTTTTACAATTCTACTCCCAGTGCACTGTTATGTTATGTCATGAGACAAAGCAGCTATTGGGCAATCTCACGGAGCAGTGTGAGTCCTTGTGTCTGAGAAGAGCTGTGAAAGAGATTCTGACAGAACTTCCTTTGAAAAACCCTGACCATTTTGATTTTCATACAAATCGGGGGCACACTTTGAGATTGGTGGTTGTTGCATGACAATGAAACAAACCAACGTGAGCATTCTTAGAACACGAATTCAGCCACATCGTCACCGTCATCATCACGGTGACAATGTGGCTGAATTTCGATTTAAAGCTTTCGTGACTGCAGGGATTCATCTTCTTGGTTCTTTCGGTAAAGTCACGTAGAAGGGAAGTAATAAAATAATAAAAATAAAACATAATAAAATAATTCTCACGACGTTCCGGCCACAACGCCAAAACGTCGTGAGGACGGCTGCTTGCGTTGTGGCTGAAACGTCGTGAGAATTATTTTATTATGTTTATTTTTATTATTTTATTATTTCCCTTCTACGTGACTTTACCGAAAGAACCAAGAAAATGTGGCTGAAGACGCTGCTAAATAAAGGGCTTCCCACGCCGCTGCCACTACCATACTCACTATCCTAAGATAATAATCCACCTAGCAGCCGCACTCAAACTGATTTCATAACTCCTTCTGCTAGGTAGACATCCTCTCAGACACATTTGATTGATTGGTTGAGGTTCCTTGGCTTACATTTTTCAAGTGAAACACTCAATGTGAATACAATATTTTGGTATGTATTAATGGGTTAGTGGAGCATTAACTTACTATATTTAAGAACCCAGTTTGAAACACGTATTAATGTCGGTGCTCTGACCCTGAGCCATCCATAGAATGGCCAACTCTTATGAATGATATTCTTAGGTTTTTTCGGTAAAGTCGCGTAGGTAAAAAAATTTAAATTAATAAAAGTAAAATAAATATTTTATTTTTATTTTACTTTTATTAATTTTAATTTTAATAAAAGTAGAATAAAAGTAAAATAAATATTTTATTTTTATTTTACTTTTATTAATTTAAATTTTTTACCTACGTGACTATGAATCCTTGCAGTCACGAAAGCTTCAAATCTTATGAATGATGTCACGTGGTATTTAAACCATAATGTATTTCCATGACTTAGCTATACACAGTCATATCTCAGGCATTCACTTTCTTTCCTACTCAATGAACAATTGCACGATTCTCATTAATTTCTGCCCATGCATCTTAAACTTCACACAAATACACAATTGCTACAAGAAATCGGCGAAGCTTATGCACATTATTATTTTTACGCCAATAATTGTGAAATCCAGTTTGTGAAGTCACCAGTAATTGCAAGACAGAATCAGTAACGTATCAAATTGATATGAACGATCATGCGACTTAATTCACATGAGTAGACGACTGGTGTGCCTGTTTGACAGATATAGGCATTTTGCCTGAAGTGAAAACATGGAAATCAATCCGCGGAAGAAAATGTATGAATATGATCATCCTTGCAAGCTACATAAGAAACCTACATACGCTAAATAGACAAACACAGATATTATGGACAAATAATGAGCCTAAACTGATTCCATGAAAGAAATTAACTTTACCAGCAATTATGATGTATTCATAGATGAAGCCTATGCTGCATTTTAAAATTAATTCAAAGTTGCTTGGAAGTGGCTCATACATGTTTCTTGTGCTTGTATATACAGAATTGCATGCACAATTTGTCAACTGAAAGCGTTCTTTTTTTTGTAGTAATACAATAAGTAAAAACTCCCGAACAAGGCAGATCTTGGAAAGTATTTCAATAAAAACGCGTATATATGTGAAACTTATATAATGAATATCCACTGACAAATGCAATTCCATTTGACTGCTGTCAGAATGCTAAAAGACAATGACGTGTTCTCGCAGACCTTATACCTTGAGGGCTACAAATGCATTATAATGCACGCGGTTAAATGATTACAACAAATGCATTTCAATTCCACGTCAAAACATTTAGCCTGACCAGGTGTCACTGTGGTCAGAATGCCTGACTCACAATCAAAAGCTTGTGAGTCAAGTTCCTTTTGGAGGCCTATAATCCCTTTCATGATCAATAAAATAAGCACTACTTTGTGGGAAGTCAATTGTGGTTATATAATAAACAGACTGAGCTCTGCCGTGGGAATGTGAAATTTCCACCTCTGACTCAAGGCCACCAATGGAGCTGAGCACCGCTCTGCGCTGGCGATTTCTGCAGGGAGAGCACCCTGACTCGACGTTGACTCCATTAACTACTCCGTTCCCATCAAGGCGATCTGGCTACACGCGGCGACGAGAGATCTTGCTCATGGTGCACCTCGAGTGGAAGCTTCAAATAACTAAAGCCTATTTGTGAAAATAATCCGGCGACATTCAATGTAAGCGTCACGCCAATTGCTTCTTGTAATGCGGATAGCACGGCGGCAGAGCCAACGGCCAGCCTGCAAAAGAAACAAACACGAGCGTGCCCATCCTTATTCGGCCAGAGTCGAGTGTCGCTCAGACATCCAACAACAAAACCTCTGCTGCTATAACCCGAGTCAGAAATATTTCCTCAGATCTGAGAAGCGCAGGCACATGAAAAGGCCAAGAAGCATAATATCAGGAAGCGAGTTTCCAAAACAGCTCGGGGCTTGTGTGGGCTTTGGTTCCCTGGATAAATAATCACGGCCCCATCGGTCGCACGAGCGTGGGCTAAATCTGGCCCATGATCTCCTCCCTGGCATGTGGGGCTGATGCCTTGCCTGGGGAGGTTGCCTTAGGGAGGAGTAAAGAGTGGGCAAAGGGTGGTGGGGGCAGGGTTGGATTGGCGGTCCTGCATTAGAGGTGCATTATGGAGAAACACATGTAGTATCAAATTATTCAGGGCGCCCGGTAAAAGGGGTCGGTACAGTGCAGCGTGCAGAACTGAGAAGGGAGAAAAGAAAAAGAATAACAGCGGCGGCCTGCAGCTGGTATCCATCACACTAAGGACTGCCCTCCTACTAGTACATGTATTCACTGAGCATCAACTTGACTGAATCCATGCTAAGCCACATTAAGGAGTCGTATTATTTTCGCTGCTCGTGATTTATTAAGGGGTCAGCTTAGCCCTGTGAATTTCACGCGGGGCGCGAGCGTGCGCGCGCGCGTTCGAGAAGACGGCCGCGATGAATGTTTACCCTCACCGCGCGCCGTTGACAGCTGTTTGACGGAGCGTCGTTCAAGCCGCCGTGTTAAAGCTACGCATCTCCACGCTGCCAGGCCACGCACAAACGACAAACGGGACGCGTTGTGCGGTTAAATTGGAAGGCTTGCTGTTACGTCACCAATGAAAGCCAAGTTAAGTGGCAGTGTCTCCGAGTGTTGGGGAATGGCCCCGTCCATTCAGAGCCAGTGGTGGAAATCCCTCTGCAGTCATCGGTGAAAAAACAAGAGACCCCCCCCCCTCTCCAATCAAGATTCGTGTTCAGTGGCTGTAAGGATAGTGTCACACGGATGCAATGTCAGCAAAAAGACAGTGGCTGTGTGACTTGGGGGATAATACTTCTGTTAGCCACCTGGTTCTCAGGTGCAGCGAGTTAACGTTTTCAGTCTGATCATCATGATTAAGCAAGTTCTGACTGGGGACTAAACATTTTGTTCTCATTGTCACACAATAAAACTACACAAAGAGCATAAGGGCTCACCAGCTGGTGGATGCATATGGAAAATAAAATGACTTTAGTAGTTGTATTGTAAAGTTCTGGGGCCATTCTCTGGCATAAGTTGATGAAGTGGTTAGCTGTGAACGGAAATGTTTTGACCTCATGACACGAGGCCAGCAAAGTGAGAATAAAAAAAAAACTTTCGTTAAAAACACAATTTAAATTGTGCGTTGATATGAAAAAAAAATATTTGGATTTTGATACCAGCACACCGTAGCCAAATCTTGTGGATGATGTCACAGGGTCACTAATTCTGCTGCTTAGCAGAATGCGCACCTGGGTAATTTCACGCAGAAATCACCAGGCTACGTGCAAAATGACCCAAAGTCAGGAAATGTAGACCACACATCCGTCCCAGCGCCCGACTAAACACGAGCGTGTGCAAGATCGCCATAGATGGAGAGGGCTTCCACTGAAGCATTCATAAGCACTTTGCCCTGATTACGGTTAGATAACTTAAATCTAAAAATACAGCGTGATCTTATATTGAGTGCGCAACGGAATGTCAAAAAGTATTCGGGCTCTTGGCTATGACACCGGATGAAATCTATGTTTCGGCAGTACCATTTGGGCGGGCAATTTTTCGGTAAAGTTGTTGCATAACAGTCATCCAAAACAAACAAAGCCAAAGTTGCAGTAAGGCATGCGCATTAGCGACTCCACGTTACACAGCTGTTTGCAGAAAATTCGCTGGATGTGCTGTGGCTATGCTTCCAAGCCGGCGGAGGGGGAAAAAAAACAAAAACTCCCACAAAAAACTACGGCAAAACGGCAGAAGAAACCTTGGCGGTGATATTCGTGAATTATTGACCACTTAACCTTTTGCCGTGCGCGCACCATTGGTCTGCGGTAGCGGAGACATGCCGTTTTAAATATAAGGAGAAAATGGAGAAAGAAAAAAAATCACAACTGCTTTCTGCTTTCAAACATCCTCTCGTGATCTTAAGCACATCGGACATGCTAATTCGCTCGGTGAGGTATTTCGAGCGGGGAGTGGTGAACCACGTTTTTATCGAGATGAGTCCAGCGAAGGGATGCAGATGTGTAAGCCGTCCTCCATTCTGCTGACGTCTGCGAAACATGGATTCTGTCTCTTTTTTTTCTCTCTCAAGAAAGAGTTTGAAATTCTTCGTCTTTCCTTGTGACTTATGTTGTGTTCATCGAGTTTTACAGGGATCTGCAGAGCAATGCACTTTGATTCAATATTTTACTCGTGCATTGCTAAACGTCTCAAATATCTTTCTATACACACACAATGTAAGTGTATATATATAACAAACATGCGATTGTTTGTACATTTTTGAAAGACTCGCTCCTGCCATGGGAATGTATAATTACCGCTTCAAGCTCAGTGCCACCAATGGAGTGAGTACGACTCCATTGTTTGTGTACCGTGACGCTGCTTTTGTTGACTATGAGGATCACTTTTAAATAACGAAGCTTTAATACAGTTAAACACTGCGACATACGTTTTAGAGGTACAATATAGCGATTAAAAGCATTCAACTAAATTCTCTAAATCCATAATTTGTCAAAATTAGCACATTTACATTGCGGTTACGTTTCATTCTGTAAAAATTTCACTAATTTTCCATGTAATTTATTGCCCACTAATGCCACTACTGATGCAATTGTGAGGGCAATAGAGGCCCTTCCACAAGTGGAGTTCAGTTTATTGTCCTTCCCCCGCACCTCCGATTAGCATGATTGGCTCCGTACGGTGCAAAAGAAGTTCAACATACATACATCGAGGGCAGTTCCAGAGAGTTCCTCTTCAGGATATTTAGCCTGGTCTTACACGCTGGCCACATTTCTTTGTAGAGGTGGGGGCGGGGGGGGGGGGTACCCACACTTTACCCCACAACGAACCACTGACCGTGGTGTGCCATTTAGTCTGTTGGGTGGGCAGCGGTGAGCAGATTGAAAAAACTTGCAGCTTTGCTCAACTGGCACGCCGCGAGATTGAACACAATTGGCGACCGCTGATGTCTCCCCGTGCCAAGCATTGCACCACGGCAGGATCCCAAAAGAGCAAGCATTTAATAATTAAATAAAAATACCTACTTTGCTGAATGTTGGTGGGCATTAATTTATTCGAGGCCTGATAGCATCACGCCACATTTGCAAATTGTACGAGAGGCTCATTTTAACGGCGCACGCGATGGTTGTTTACGCAATGCGATTGGGAGGGCGATTTTTGCAGTTACAAAGTTCATTTCTAGGGTGAATGCACATTAACGGGAAATCAGAAGATTAAGCAGAGGCTAATAATGTAGCTCGTGAACTGCATATCAATCGTGTGGGCCACCCAACACAAGTGCACGCGTTGCGCATTAACAAATGGTCAAATCGCGTGCAGCGTTATGCACGCTGGCGTTGATTAGGCAAGTATAAATACTCATACTATCTCTCATTGTCCTCCCTTGCTTCCCACTGAGATTTTTTGCACACAGCGTTGGTGTACGGTGCTTTTTTTTGAAATTTTTGCTGTTTTTTTCCTGGATTTTCAGTTTGCACATAGTCACTTTAAGATGTTTTCTTGTTCATGTTTTTGTTTTTTGTTTGTTGCGGTTGCACCCGATTCAAGATCCGAATGGCTCACAGGGCTATACCTAATAAATGAACTTGAAACCCTTCAGCTCAAAAAAGCAATGCCTTCTCGAAGCTTCACATCAATGTAGTCTGCGCACAGTGGGAGGTAACTCCTTCTGCTGCTATTGGTATAAAATCACCCTTCCATCTTGGCATTCACACATAAAGCTCTTTTCGTAACAAATTGCATTCCAGGATAAACGTGGTTCACTATGTGATGCATTCCTTTCATCTGTTTAAAAGACGAGAGCACAGTGTATTTCCCTGCTCAATTAAACATAGAGCAGCGCTCATACATCCGAGAAATCACTATCGTTGACTTCCCGCAAAGTCGCGGTGAGTTTATTATTTCTGGAGGGATGTTGGGCTGGGACAAACCCCGACCAGGATCTCAACATGCAGCCGTTTGATTGTGAACAGAGTGATCTGCCACAGTCCGCCGGGTCAGCTTTCTTGTGGTTATATGTTGTGTTTAGCTCGTGTAAATGTGTGTTTAGTTAATTTGTGCGAATGTATGTTTAGTTAGTTTGTGTGAACGCGTGTTCAAATCTCTCCATCTCGCTGCTATGGAGCAGAGACCAGCTCATACACAGCAGCGTGACAGACAACGACTTATGGAGGCCTTCATCCAGCACAGGATAGATAATTCTTGATGATAATAGTCACCTATACATATCCCATACCTCACATTTATCACGAGTATCACTGCCATAACTGTGCAGTCAATAGGTAACGAAGCGTGCCTGCTATTTTAAACTAAATTGCAGTGTCTTTTCCACCATGTTAATGCCGTAAAAACTAATATCCCTTTTGAGTGTTTCGCATGTGGAAGAAACCGAAGCATCAATAGAAACACACACGCACACATATGTAAAGATAGTACTCAAATATCCACACAGACAGTTCAGCACCTCACTTGCTGAACTGCCTCAGATTGTGAGATTGATGATTATTGCGTGAGCCACCGACCCCTACCCCAAGAGCGCTCAGCTAGAAGCATGCGCCACCATGCCCGACAAGAGTAAAAACTATTTTTAAATTGGCAACATTTCTTCAGCGGCAATGAACCACTGGCTGATATATTATTATTTTATGTCTAGGCACGCGCCTGCCCTCGCACGCGCGTGCCTCGCCTCGTCGAACGGGCGTCGTGGGGGCGGCGGCGGCAGCGGCGGGGGCGCAGGCAGAGGGGGCTCGCGATGGCTCCCAAGTCGACTCGTGCTGGCGGTGCAGTCACGCCTCGCTCGTGATCGCCTAGCGCAGGCCCCCGGTATGCCACCACCAAGCCCCCCCTGCTTCCTCCCGGAGCCGAGCCACCACCACCCACGCAGCCGCGGCGGCGGCTCTCACCTCGCATGTCGCTCAGTCACGTACCGCTTTCGTTTGCAGAAATATAAAAAAAACTGATTTTGTTTTGCACATTAATGGTGACCGGGCTGAGCCCATGAAGGTGTTAACCCTTGAGGAGACAGTTTTAATCGCAGGTGACTGCCTGAATTTAAACCCAGGATCTTAGCGATGCCAGCTCAATGTTGTGAGTTCGTGTCCATCTCGAAACCACGATATTTATTAGTGGAAGAATAAACCTTAATCCAGCTGGGTGGCACTGTCGTTAGAGATGTCGACTCAGAGTTAAGAGTAACGGGTTTCAATCTCGCTCATACGTCAGTTGGTCCATCATTCCTCCAGGGTTGGTAAAACGAGCACCACTTTGTGCCAAGTCAACAGTGGCTGTGAAGAGATTGGCTCCTGCAACAAGAATGTGGAATTTCCACCGATGGCTGCAAGGATACGCTCTGACCTTCATTAAACTATTATCATCGTTAATTATTTCACCTGTCGCCAACATCATTGACGCTTGTGTGGCCCCCAACCTGAAATCCTGAGCGATCCATCGTCCCATCACCACAAGTGCCCTCATTGCACCATCAACGACTTCTGCCGCACTCAAAATATCAGCGGGACGTTTCACACTCCACACTCCTTTGTCCAACGACACAGCTCAGCAGACAGAGTGCCCAGCATCGGTGATTTAATTACATTTGGCAGATCAGATGCTTAAAGTAAAAAAAAAACTGGGCAATTGTGTTCTTCAAACGGACGTCATTCCCACCACAGAGCCCCCACAGCACTATGATATATACCATACGTTTTCATTTCGAAAGTTTTTCAAATGATGTCACGCCTGCTGTTATTACTCTTTAGTATTTGGTGCTCTTGACGTTCTGCAGAGAAGAGATTCAGAACGGATGTCATCACCTCTTTCCAGAGATTACCATGAGTGTTTTTTTTACTGTTAAAAATTTCGACGAGTTTCATCGTCTTTATGTGACCGGTGTTTGAGTTATTCCATCAATGTCGATCACTGTCTACCTATCCACCAACCTGTGTGCCTACCGAACTACCTACGTGCCAGCAGATCATGGTAATTATGGTTTGAATGACCGAAATACGAGTTCTACCCATAACCCAATGTGCCAGTAATACTTTATAATTTCACTTTCAATGCAAAATAGTTTATTCGTCATTTGTATTTACTATACGTATGCCAATTTAAAAACTATTCATTCTGCCGAAGCTGGCTTACTTTCTTAATCTTGAAAATGGGACTGGAGAAATGAATGCATGAGCGTAACACATTCCTGCGGAGGGAGCTGGTAGGAACGTTGGGTTGCTCGGTCAATGGCCAGGGTCGACGGCGGCGTGGTGTATTCCGCAAATATGCCCGACTGTGAGGGCGGGCACAAGCCGGCGTGAGTAGGTTAAACGTTGAGTTTTATAAGGGCACCACGGGGTGACCAGCCCCTCCCCACCCAGCCCCACCCCACCCAACCCCACCCCTCCCATTCTCCAACCCTCCCCACCCAGCCCGTCCCTCCCTCCCCACCCAGCCCCTCCCCACCCAGCCCCTCCCCACCCTCCCCACCCAGCCCCTCCACACCCAGCCGCACCTTCCCCACCCTCCCCACCCAGCCCCTCCCCACCCAGCCCCTCCCCACCCTCCCCTCCCCAGCCAGCCCCACCCTCCCCACCAAACCCCTCCCCACCCTCCCCATCCAGCCCCTCCCCACCCATGAAATAATTTGCTGTGTTGGCCTTAATATGTGCTCATTAAAAAAAGACAACGAACCCTCATATAGCCGTAACAGACTGTTGGGGCAAGTGCTGTTAGCGAGCACCTATGATAGCTGACACAGCACACAAGGGGGTGGGTGGCCAGCATCATGCCCGGCCGCCTTTGTCTCCCCAGTGGCGATGTTGACACACTGCACCAGGTACTCATTTAAAGCTGAGTCGACCTAGGGGAGGCCTAGGATTGGTTCAGATAATGATCGCTGGTGTTGGCTGTGAGCGAGAATCAAACTCGGGTCACTGAGTTTGTAGTGCCGTGCGATAACCACCATGTCACCGCTCCCCACATTAAACACACACACACGCACAAAAACAGACACACAGAACTGAATCGGACAATACAAGACCCCATCGATATCGTGCTGGGCTCCCATAGTATGTTCGCGTGAGAACGCACTTAACGTTAATCTGAACACAAGGTGTGCTTATAACGCCAGGCATTTTATATGCCGCATACATTACCGCATGACAGACAGGCGAGGGCAGGGGTTTAAACGCTGCCACATACTACCTACAGCATGCTCTCAGCGGCCAGATGATTTATGGATTTGCTTAGACGCGCAGGCAGGCACTAATGTGCCCGCACATCAAACGCAAAATCTGGCTGCCGTGTTTCCCAAGCGTGCCGCATTATTACCGACCGGCGTTCGGCATTTTCCAATTCCGGGTGGGGTTTTGGAGACGGCGGAGAGACGTGCAGCAATCATGGGGGCGGCTCAGTGGCTCAAGGAGCTAATGCCAATTCCCATGTGAGGGTATCGAGCCAGCACTGCTGAGGACCGAGGTTCCATTCCCGGCTGCTGCTGCTGCTGCTCCACCGCTTAAGGTTAACTCCCATCTTTTGATGGTCAAACCTGGTCACTATTGGCTTATTGAAAGTAAACAAATATGGTAAATATATTTGCATTGAAACGTTTTTTCGCAAAGACCAGCTGTGAAGGAATGTTCTGTCAAAAGGTGCCAACTTTGGCTATCTGGCTGCATCGCACTACAACAGAGCCCTCGCCTTATGCTTTACACCTCGGCAGGGGGGTGGGGGGTAACTCAGGCCATCATCGCTAGAGGGTTAATCGTGAACACTTGTTGCCCTATGGAGAGACCGGCTCCTGCCAAGGCAATGTGGAATTCCCACCACTGGCTTTGGGCCAACGATGGAGATAAGTGCAGTCCCACTACATACATGTTCACACCTGGAATGACTTTGACTTTTGAATGAAAAAGTGCAGCTATTTCTGGTATTTTTTTCTTTCATCACAGTTGGTTGTGTGCATGTATGTTGAACTTCTTTTGCACCATACATAGCAAACCGGGCTAATTGGCGGTGCTGATCACAGGACAAAAGGCTCCACATGCCAAGTGTCCAGCAACAAACAGCACTGTCGATGGTGTAACAGATACGAGTTAAACGTTTCTTGATTACAGCAAGGTTGTAAGAACTCGGCAAAAGGCACGATGGGAGGGAATTCCAAAGTGGAGCAATGCGAGCGAAGAAACTTGTCTTTCACCGCTGAAATATCCGAGGCGGGCCGCAGGCACGGGTCGAGTGGGCTGCACGGGAGGCTGCCTGCAGTCTTCCGTCTTAAAGCGCACCAGCCTCACCGTGGGGTCTGCACGGACACAAACACAGGCACGCCGCTTTGAACTCCTTCTAGGCTGATGCAGCCCAAAACACAACCAGCAATTCTCTCTCTGTGCGTTTGGAGCTTCACGACATGATTCGAAAGCTTCATTAATGAGAGTTGCTACTCCACACATCACGACATTCATTGCATCGAAGTATATATATGAATATATATTTTTGGTTCAGAACTATCATAGAACCATTTCATATTTGTGCAGTGTTAAGAATAACACTCGACAAACCACTATCTTCATGAGTACTGAGATTTGAAAATATTATTTTGTCAAACATTTACTGTAAAAATATGTGTTACATAGCCCAAGACACACAGCTAGGCTGTGCATGTTTTGGTTGGGGCCTTCCTTTAATCAGGCACAAACACAAATGTGGAGTTTGAATGTGTGTGCTTGTTTGTTTGGTAATACTGCTTGGGGGGCACCCAACTTATAAGCAGAAGGCTCCAAAGTGAAATTCTGGAGGTCAATTCAACCAATCATCCTTCACCCTATGGGCTTCGTACAACTTTGTACCACTTTTTTTAAATTTAAGAGTGGTTTTCATATGTATGAGAAAGTGGAATTTCCACCACTGGCTCAGCTTTGCCAATAGAGGTGATGCTATACTCTTTGGTTCTTTCGGTAAAGTCACGTAGATATAAAATAAATCACGACGTTTCGGGCGCAACACAAGCGTCCGTCATCAGGTGGGAAAGCATGCAGTCACGAAAGCTTCAACTCAAGAGGTGATGCTGTTCCATTGCTCCTTTGAGCAGGCAGCACTTTGTGATTGTCTTAATTTTCAAATTAAATAGTTCTCCACGGCATTATATATAATGCATATATATTCTGCAGCATTTTCCAGTTGTGTTCGTCCAATAATTATTTTATGTATTCTAAACAAACGTGTTGTACTCTTTTGCTCACATGCATCTTTAGCCTTTGCAGGCATTTGTTTACAACTTCCTGTAGTTTAATTTCATGTGGTTGGTGTGAATCATGAACCACACCAAAAACATCAACAGGCCGATGCGAACATCTCCTTCATGAATGGACATTTTAAAGACGAGCCCCAGTGCGATTGTGACCATGCAAACCCAACCATGGACCATATGGTTTACAACTGGGATCTGCGCTCATTCAATGGAGGATTGGCATAACGACACGAACTCTCACCTTGAAGAACTCTCGTGGCAAGTAGAACTCGACATTGGCATTCAGTGCCTGAAAATATTGCCGTACGCAATAATACGACTTTCCTTCATAAATCCAATCCAATATTCAGATAAAATGTTGGTGTATAACCTTGTCGATGAGTATTTCCTGGCGCTCGAGTTATGTGTATCTCAGTGTCGCTGTTCTATCATTATACACTGATTCTGATGCTTTACTGATGATGTATTTAGGCTTTGTTTATGAAAGTGTGTAGGACTGCAATATTTTTGTCCTAAACTAACTGGACGTAATTATATTCTTTACTATTCCATTCTTACAATAGTTTGTCTTTACTAGAATATTTATTTACAGTGCAAGTGAATGTGATTAAAACAATGGCAGAAAGGGCCTCCACTAGGGTATTTAGCCTGCTTTTCCACTTTCGCCATGAGTTTTGGAAGATAAGTTCCCATACTTTACACACGACCACATGTGATTATTCAACTCAGAATAACTACTATAATCACCCAGGAATGTCCTTAACGCTCGTGACGTCACTCCACATCGACAACTCCTCCCTCATTAATAATCATGAGCAGGTGACGTCACTCCACATCGAACAGCCAACTTAATTAATAATCCTGAGCAGGTGACGTCCTCCAAATGGGCACCCCCCCCCCCCCCCCCCATTATTATTACCTACTATGAGCTAAGAATGTCTGTGTGCAACGCTCGTGACGTCACTCAACGTCGACCAGCCCCCCTCATTAATAATGATGAAGAGGTTACATCCTCCACATGGACCCCCCCTCATTAATAATCATGAGCAGGTGACATCACTCCACATCGAACAGCCCCCCTCATTAATAAAAAAATTATAAAGTGACGTCCTCCAAATGGGCACCCCCCCCCCCCCATTCATAATAATTAGCGGGTGACGTCACTCCACATGGGGGGCCGAGGCGCCTCCTCCCCCCTCCTCGGCGTCAACTCACAACCCTCACTACAAAGGCAGAACCCTCACGTCACGCGGTCTCCATAACGCTGTTGAGATATCAAAGTAAAAAGGACGTCATGATGAACAAGAGATTATAACCTTAAAATAAAATAGCTCTGTGTCACCGCGCCCTTACAAATTGCACACGCATTGATTCAATGAACATCACATCGCGGTCTGCTTTTCGCTTGCAAGTTTCAGATTCACTGCAATACACCCGTCCTTGGACGGGCAAAAGGCTCGTGAATATATAAACACGTGCAGGTAAAGGTCTTGACTCCCATAGTTAAAGTTGTTTTCTTTAAATCAAACTTTTACAGTTGTCATGATTTGCGTGTTGATAGAAAAGTCTATGGTTTGACATATAACTCAATGACATGCCTGGATGTAACGTATTTTCTTAACATGGCCCCCTTCATGTTAAATACACTTAGTCCACTGATTGTCCAAGGATTTAATTCCTGTTCGTAAGAATCTCTTTTCTTGTAAAGTAGAAATCTTTTGCAAGTTAATCTTCATTTACTGAAGTCACTGGATTAACTCCGAATTAATCCAAATTCATCCACAATTTTTTTTTTAAATCGCCATTTTAAATTAACACCCAATTAAAGTGAGTTCAAACAATCGTAAAAAAAACAGCTAAACTGTTACTATGGAACTTGGCTATCCTCATTAAAAACAATATACTTGCGTTTTTTTTATCGAGCATTCATCATTTCTTTTATTAAAGCCACTTCTACGTCAGGCGCTGTTCTCTGCGATTACCTCTTGTGACAACCACAACCAACACGCAAAGCTAGTTTTGATGGCTACCATAAGAATCCCTTATCCCACAGAGACAGTGGTAGGCCTTCAGCTGCCCTCCCTCTTCCAGGCTACCCTTTCACCTATGACATTATTTTATTTACTTAACTGCCGCTCGCGCTAAAATGCTTTTCAGTGGGATCGTGGAAACGTTGTGAGTTTACGCGATCGCTTTCGGGAAGGTCAGGGAGAGCAATCTGACCCCACCCCAGACGCGTTGTAGCATCGCCCTCACGAGACACGTGGTGGAGAGTAACCAACAGACGTGCCATAGTGGAACTCATGGACAGGGGATGGAATCATTACGATGCATGCCATCCACAGGGTCGCGGTCTGATTCAGGAATTGATATATTCTCTGGAGTATAATACGCTTCGGGAAGTAAGATTCATCCCAAACTTATACGGTGTCAATCGACTTTATCGCACATACACACATCGGACTGTAAGACACACTCCAAACTTTTATTTTATAATACTGGCGAAAAGGTGCATCGTAATCCAGAGAAGATGGCAGTTCTTTTTTATTTATCACTGATGCATATCGCATTACAATGCAGTAAAGTTACAGCATATAACATTGGTGTGAATGTATGCCATCTATAGTGGTACAGTCATCTTTAAACATACACACGAACATTGGAAACGATCCATGCTAACACACATGGTTCGATGTCCGCAACGTGAGAGGTAACATTAATCGATGATTCATTCAGATCTCCAAAACAAATAAGCCAGTCAGAGCACCAGGCGAGCCAGCAATGCTCACAACGTGGACTTGGTGATATGAAACGAAGCACTCATATGCAATATGTTTGCTGCTGTCAACTCAGTCACCAACGATTACTGCATGAAATAGCATCCAGTGTGAGAAATTTATTTTGAAATTGTTAATAATACCCACACTGGCGGTGCTGTTGTCATATCAGAGGGCGAGGGAATTCAACTCTCGGTTGGGGGTCAAACCAGCCCTACATTACTCTCGGGCCAATACAATGAGTACTACCAAAAGCCTCTATTATTGATACTTTGTGGCGATTAAAAAGTCATCATTTTAGATGAATGTTCTCTAACCATAGGATTGTGGCATTACCATCATAGAGATGAGCACTGGTCAGTATATTCCTTGGGGATGGCGGTGGCATGGGAACAATGAAATTGGTCCCAGGGAATAAGCAGAGTCTCGAGTGCTGGGAGTTTGAGGTATAAAAGGGTTAACACAACAGAACCTCTGCTACAATCACTCCCTGCCAAAGTGAAAATAACAACGTTGGCCTGCATGCATAGGCCACAAGACATACAAAATCAACGTTAAATGCTGCAGTGTAGGGGGGGGGGGGCAGAAGCGGGGAGCCGGGGGTCTTCTTGTCAGTGGTATTCGAGATGTGTTCTGGGCACCCGGCGTCCCATGTTGTGTTTTCAATTGTGCGCATACATCGACCAGCATTTGTCCGTAGACACACATCGTCATGCTCGTGGTATTTGACAAGCCCGAGAAGTTGACACGTGGCGATGATTTCATGGAAAGGACAGTCCAAGACACCGGTGAACAATATGTTGTTTAAATATCGTCACACCAGTGGTGTGTTCTGATATGGCGATATTACGATATGTTGTACGATATAAAGACCACAATATTTGTATAATCCGTCTTTACAAACTATGTTTGAGACGTGATAATTGTTGCTAACTCGATTCTAAATCTTTCATGTTTGTTTCTTGAAAATGAAATAGCCAACACAAAAATAAAAGTACATCTTACTCATTAAATTAGTGTTTTAAAAAAAACACATTTTAAAGTAACTGACAGCACCATGTTTTCATGACATAATTTGTGCAGTTAATGTCGATATTTAATCATCTGTGTAAATGACAGAATGTGTGTTATTAGCGTCATAGTTTGTAAAGTTGCAATGATCATCAGACTTGTCGGAGGCTTGTGTTTTGTGAACTGCAATTGAAATCTCTATTTGTACATGAAGCGCAGCAAAGCACAGTAACCACGCAACACACATTACAGATACAAACCAATATCGCAATCATTACCGTACCGTGAAAAGGCATAGCGCACCGTATGATATCGCAGCAACCATAATCACAACGCACATCTATGCTTGCGTAGAGGAATACAGGTGGTGCTGCGGTGAGGCTGTCTAACTCACAATTGTAAGACCGCGGGTTAAAATGATCACACCGCTGTGGTCAATAGAATGACGACATGTTTGTAGAAAGCCAATTTAGGATGCCCTCTGTAGAGGCTGACCACCGACCACAGAAATATGGAATTTCCACCACTAATATGGCAACAGGAGTGTGTATTTTGAACAAAGAAGGAGCACATCAATGTCTAGTGCTTGTGTGCCTATGAATGCGCTTTGAATTGTTGACTTGGACAAGGCTAAGCCAACTCTATTTTGTGATTGAGAGATCAGTGTGATTGAGAGATCAGTATGTAACTTTCTTGATTGGAAGCTTTCGTGACTGCAGGAATTCATACGACCGAAAGAACCAAAGAGTATGAGTATGTAACTTATCAATGTAATTGGTATTGGAAGGGACATTTTCATGCGCTGGTGAATGTTCCTTTTTTATGACAAAATGTACCAATGTCTTCATTGCCAATAATGAAACAAACGGCTTGTTTTGAAAATAAAATGTGAATCGGGCACATTGAGTTCTGAAAATCGTTACATGGCTACATGGCACATTGCCGAAGGTACTCAGCAAAGAATTGCAGATAAAAAAGGACCACCAACAGTACCCACCTGAAAACGTTCTGCGACTCAGGTGTGGTGTTTTCTGCTTGCTATGTTAGATCGTACAACTCACAATCAGAAGGTTGTTGAGTTCAAATCCTGATCCTGGTTGAGCAACCAACCATTCAGGCTCTCGTCTCTCCATGGAGGATAAGTTGTGTACCGTTTTGTGGGAAGTCAACAGTCCAATGCAGTGGATGGCTCCAAAATTTTAAATATGTAATTTATGACTGCCCATGGCTTGTTTTGGAAGGGTGACAGACGTTTTATGTGGGGGACAATGCACTACATATTGCTACGCCAGGCAAATATATCTGTCCAAGGACACTCAACATGTTTTCATGAAAACTACAAAACCCTTGGCCCAGTGCTACGGAACTTACTGCATAGTGCTGAGCATGCTCGCCATTGCGACAGTATGCACGGGGCCTCGATGATTTAATTCCACAGCCTCTCAAGTAATTGCCAATTCCCAGTAACAAATTACTGAATCGAAACGCCGACTCGGGGCTATCATCCAGTCACCTTAAGTCACCGATTTCAAAACCCAGTCTCTCAGCCGGTCCTAGTGTCCTCCGAGAAGACGGCTGGATGCTGAGGAATGTGAGAATCCACTCTTGGGCCAGGCTGAGATTGTTTTCCACGCTGCTGCTCAACCAATACCAGCTGCATGAAATAAATACCACAGGCAACGCTGGTGGTGGTGATGGGATGAGTGGTTACAGTGGGTCTAATGGACAATGAGCATATCACTACAGCGTCAATGTCAAAAGTTGAAGCGTTTCTCTGCTCAAACGAACATGGGGGCAGTGTTGAACTCTGTTGGAGGCCCTGAGTCAGCAGTAGACATTTCATTTCGATGGGTAGGGCCAGTCTAAACATAAGATGGCCACTATTGACTACCCACAAAATGATATGCATTCTATATACCTCCAGAGGGTTCAGGTTTTTAAAGTCCACCATTAACCGGGATTTTAACTCATAACCTTCTGACAGCGAGTTGAGTACTGTGAGCAAAGTGCGACCAAGATAAATTGCTCATAAAACTGCACTACTTTGGTATTTTACAGTTATTTCAAATTCACAATGGCTTTCGATGGCTTATTGCACAACGTATTGCTTATATAGGCACGCCATTGACGATACTGACTAAATCGAACGTAACAAGTGATTTCACAATTGATTTAGAATTATTCCATCAAATCTGGAATTATACTCTTTGGTTTTTTCGGTAAAGTCACGTAGGTAAAAAATAAAATAAATGAAAACAACAAAATTAAATCAGGACGTTTCGGAGGCAACACAAGCTTCCGTCTTCAGATGGAACCGTTACTACAGCGACTTTGGCTGTGACGGTTCCACCTGAAGACGGAAGCTTGTGTTGTCTCCGAAACGTCGTGATTTAATTTAGTTGTTTCCATTTATTTAATTAAAATTTTAACCTACATGACTTTACCGAAAAAAACAGAGTATGAATCCTTGCAGTCACGAAAGCTTCAAATCTAGAAATCTGGAATTATTGATTTTATACTTAAGTTCACTTTGATTTTATACTTAAGTTCACTTCAAAAGACCTATGCCAAAGTCTGAACATGGGTTTATCTCCACGGAAGCACCATATTCTCAAGTACAGTGAGTTAATGTTCTTAGCCTAGTCACCAATTATTGTCCAAACAACCCCCTGCACAATGTACACGTTTTCACTTATTTTGCCAAACACCAGGAATGAGGGTTAATACTTATACATTATCATCTTATTGGGATATTCTCTGATGTGATGTGAATCTCTTCTGAGAAGTAAAATGTGTACGAATGTTTAACAGGCAGGAGACACTGCTCCCTTCCTGAAAGAAACTAAGACAAGCGGCTCATCACCTGTTGCTCAACTGCCCAACAGCTGAGCTAACTTTTCAGTGTGTAAGTAAATAAACACAGGCGTTTACACAAAGGGAAAAGCCAATGAACCATGCAAGCAAACTTATGGGCTGACATGTCGAGGAAACCTGCACTATATTTAAGAGTAATTTGTGCTAAAGAAAATGACCAATACAATGTATTGTTACAACTAAAGACTGCTTGTGTCGTGCAGAAAGAGATGGTACTATCATCAGTTACATTCACACGTATTTATATCTCTCGATAGGTGCCCTAACTACAAGGCATCCTCCTACACCATATGGCCCCAAATATCAGTCAATAATGTCTAACGGCGCCTCTCAAAAAAATGTGTGGGCAGTAATAGCTTTGTTAAACACGTAGGCTTTCGCGACCAGTTTTATTCATAATAAAGGTTTTTAGGTTAGATCGCCTAAGTATAAATGTGTCGCAACCCTCCACCAGGCCAATCAGTAAAAAATGTGTCACGTTAACAAAACGTCAATTAGTTACCAGAAGATATTCCCAAACTAGCTGACCATTGTCATATGGAGAGGTGATTTATTTAAACAAAAAGAACGACCAGCAATGGGCTCTCCTTTATCTCCTGCTATAGCAAATCTGTACATGGAAAACTTTGATACAAGAACACTTGCTTCAAGTACATTAAAACCATCTTTTTGGCTTAGATATGTCGATGACACTTTGTCTGGGCACATCGTAAAGATACACTTAATTAATTTTGAAATCATCTCAATGAACAAAACCCGGCCATCCAGTTCACCATGGAAATGGAGGTGAACAACACACTCCCCTTCCTCGACAATTTTTGCTTGGACGCGGCCTAAATGGTAAAATAACACACAGCGTCTACTGATGCCTATCTGAATGCAGATTCGTATCATCACCCAGCACAGAAATACTCTCTTATCAAGACGCTCATACATCGGGCAAAAATAGTGGCAGATGTTGAAAGTCGAAGGAGAGAGATGAAACATGTTAAAGAAGCACTACGACTGAATGGCTACAACCATGCTCAAATTAACAGAGCATTGAATGCCAAACCAAGACCGAACAACACAACTGCTGAAATTGATCAGATTATCAAAACAATAAAAATACCATACAGCTCAGGAGTAACTGACAAATTAGTCCGTGTTTTGCAAAAGTAAAACAATAAAGTAAGATTTGGTACGGTACACAAAATTCTAAAACTAGTGTCTTATACTAAAGATGAATTACTTAAGTTATCAACAGAAGGTGTAAATCGGATCAATTACTTATGCGGTAAATGCTATATTCGACAGATGGGATGTAACATTAGCGTAAGACTAAAATAACACCAAAGGAACATTACATTCTCTCAAACACAGCTGTCAGCAGTGGCAGAGCATGCTTGGCAACAAGGACACTCAATATGATTTAGATAACGTTGAAGTGTTACGCAAAACTATGTATTACTGGCCAAGACTAATTAGAGAATCCATCGAAATTGAGAGAAACACCAAAAAAATTCACTGCTCTGATAGCTACAGACTTAGCGCAGCCTGGAAGCGTATTATTAAGTAATACACAATACATATTACATTTCCTCATAGAGGAATCACATACTAATTAACTGATTACTAAACTATATATATAAAGGGAAATTTGTGATTATGTGTGTCTGTTCAAAATGTTTAGCGTACTTCCCCGACATGCAATAAACTTGAAATTTGCAATGTGGGTACTTTCCAGACTGTACACCATGCACAAATTATAAAAAAAATAGACTTTTGTATTTATTTATTTTTTTGGGGGGGGGGCACAATAATGCTTATTTTTTGCACGGCAAGTGAGCTGTGACGTCACATCTGTCATGTGACCCGCGCATGTGTAGTGCTTGGCGCGCTGCGCTACGAACCCGGCGACCCGAGTTTGATTCCCGCTCACGGCCACCACCGGTGACGATTATTTTAACCGCTCCTGGGCCTCCCATAGGTCGACTCAGCCTCAAACGAGTAACTGGTGTGGTGTGTGAACATCGCCGGGTAGTAAAGCTAGTCTATTATATAACTACAATACCCCCCCTCCGCCTCTGATCTCGAAACCTTATGGGGTTCAATGATGACGTCGTCCTGCACTATTTAAGACCGGAAGCAGGTGGATGGCTTCACTATTCTGGCAAATTGCCCGAAGATGCTGGATTAATTACCAGCAAAACGTCGTACTACTCAAATTCTAAATGTTGTGGATTCACTCTTCAAACACACCAGTGGGCTGAAGAAGTTACTAGTTGGCGTTTTGTTAACGTGACACATTTCTTACTGATTGGCCGTGTCGGGTGGTGGAGGGTTGCGACACATTTGTACTTACGCGATCTCACCCAAACGCCTTTATTATGAGTAACAGCTTTCTGAGAAGTAACTGTGAAGCAATATCACGATCAAGATGAAATTGACCATCACAACCTATGCTGTTATTGCCATTAGACCTCGCCATCTCTTTCTTCATTTAAATATTGCCCCTGGTACAAACTCTTAGGTTTTTTCGGTAAAGTCACGTAGGTAAAAAATAAAATTAATAAAAGTAATAATAGAAATAAAATAATCAAAAATCACGACGTTTCAGAGGGAAACACAAGTCTCCGTCATCAGGTGGGACCGTCACAGCTAAATTTGCTCTATCACTTGTGTTGCCTCCGAAACGTCGTGATTTTTTATTATTTTAATTCTATTATTTTATTTTTATAAATTTTAATTTTATTTTTTACCTACGTGACTTTACCGAAAAAAACCTAAGAGTATGAATCCTTGCAGTCACGAAAGCTTCAAATCTAGAATCACTGGTACAAAGACAACGCCCTGGCTCCTAGCTCTGCTCTTAGAGCAGGGAACCTTTTTTCTGCCAAGGGCCATTTGGATATTTATAACATCATTCGCGGGCCATACAAAATTATCAACTTAAAAATTTGCCTGTTATATTTAGTCAAACATTTAATTGACTCACCCTTATTGTGATGGCTGGAACTGCTTCTCTTTGTTGAGGCGTGTAGCTGGTATTGATGATGTTGCTACTCGCAACTGCTTTTTTCCAGGTTTGCTCCTAGATTTATTGAATTTCGAATCCCACCTGCGGTTGCCTTGGCAGGGCCAGACCAAATGATTTTGCGGGCCTTATACGGCCCACGGGCCGGACGTTCCCCACCCCTGCCTTAGAGTGTCCCACGATCTGGTTTAGGGACATCCCCTGGTTGGCGACTTCTGGGTGCCAGTCCAATGCCTGTAACGGTAATCTGCCCTCTTTCATCCTTTCTGAAAGTACTCCGTCCTGATCTTGTACACCTATTTGTTTCATAATTTTTAAGCTAATCCATCCTTAATGAATATCCTTCACTGTGTTAAACAGTGCTATGAAGGTTGTAACATGTGTGCTTTCTCTAGAAGCCATCAGAAATAAATACCTTAATGACAAGTGTTCAATATTTAATATTGGTGAGTTCCATAATAATTTTGTTCGATATCATTTTAGTATTGAAAAGAAATGCCCAAGACCCAAAAGCCAAAGTATATATAATAAATTTCGATTTAAAGCTTTCGTGACTGCAGGGATTCATATTCTTGGTTCTTTCGGTAAAGTCACGTAGAAGGGAAATAATCAAATAATAAAAAACAATTAAATTATCACGACGTTTCAATTGCAACACAAGCAATCATCATCAGGTGTGAAAACCACAGCAAGAATGTTTTTGAAAAAAGTGTGGTTTTCACACCTGATGATGATTGCTTGTGTTGCAATCGAAACGTCGTGAGAATTTTATTGTTTTATTTTTATTATTTTATTATTTCCCTTCTACATGACTTTACCGAAAGAACCCAGAATATATATAATAACTTTTCATGTATATTTCAGGGTAGTGAAAGTACATAGCCAAGAAGGCCTGTGCAGCTCTCATGTTTATTTTCTAATACAGAGTATAGTGGGGCAAGCAGGCATATTGTAAATTAGCTAGAGTACAGAACATTCACTTCTTAAGTGTTAATTCCCATTCCCTAAGAAAGTATGATTGTTCAGTGGCCAAATACTATCCCCGTATGAGAGTACAGAGCCAGAATTGCTGAGATCCTTGGTTCAAATCCCAGGCTCCCACCCAAGCAAAATGTGGCCTTTGCATCGTTTGGATTTTGATGGTCTCAATCCGGTCACTAATCGCTGCACTATAAAATCCGCTGCGAATACATTTGTGCTGCCACTTATTTGAAAACCCCACCTTTGAGGGCTTATTTCCAGTATAAACACAGTGAAGAAATCACAATTTAAATAAGCTAATAAATAGGACGGGATATATTTAATTGCCAAAATAAAATAATAATAAAATTCCAATCACCATAATGCATTACGGATACGTGTTTTTCCCCCAGCAGCGTTCTAAACAGACAAAACCCTGACCCAATTTTGACTTTTGTGAGACTCATTAGCACAGCTATGATAAATTGTCCAACCTGTGTATGAATTAAATTATTTTTAAATCCTTTATATTAAGTTCGCTTGCTTGCTTGCGTGCTTGCTTGCTTACGTGCAAATCTTTCGGTCGTTTTTTAACCCACTTCCCGTGATCCAATCGAGCTGACAATTTGCACACAGACTCGTTGTGCGAGACAATTAATGTTCGTGAAAAAAAATTCCCAAAATTTTACACTGTTTAGGGAAAACAAATTAAATATTTAATTACCAATTGCTTAATACTGGCAGACAATCATCTGACCCATAGGTGGCAGCCATCTCAAGCCAGAGGACGAGAGGACTCTAGCCGCCACGCATATAAAGGATTTATAGTGAAAAACTTTGTTTTTACGGGTTAATTTTTTATCCACTTCTTACCAAGACGGTGGCACACTTTGCTTATTACTTTGTTCCGTGGGACTGAATCACCGGACAACTCAATGCCTTCAGTTCTCATGGTCTCGTGCCATAACTCAAAGTTCTTTCCACATATCACCTACAGATGCAATAATGGCTTTATACAATATTGTTGCTTTCCCCCTTGAGGTCTGTGGACCCCAGTTGGAGAGAAACTAATGCTGGCAATGGTATCATCAGCTTGTTCAAGCTTTCATTCAGATCAAGTAAAAATGTCTACTTATTCAAACAATGTGGGAACTGGTGTGCAGCTCTGTTAGCATCCCTCAGACAGTGGTAGAAATTCCACAGTCCCATGGCAGGGTCCAGCTACGCCACAGGCTATTCATTTAGACGTGCATATAAAATGGTTTAAAATAATAATTGTTTTAGGTGAGGTCATTGGGAAAATGTGTGCGACTCCTCTAACCAGCCTTGGCTCGAGTCGCTCACAACTGACGCAAAACCTCCCACCGACAAGCTCACGGTGCTGCGATGCAGGAAAAGCTGCATTGCTGGCCCCACAAATTACTGTAACGCACCCGGGGAAATGAACAAAAAACCTCCACCCTTTACGTCACTCACTCACCCTAAGACTGGCTGAAAGGTTAGGTGTAACTGACCCCTAATGGTTCAGACACTGGGCTGGGTTGGGCACAAAGGTATGACTGCCTTGTGATGGGGGACCTTGAAGCTTTTGGGATCCCCTGTTTGGCTTTTAAAGACATCACCTACAGCTCTGGCCAATGTAAACTCTATTAACAACAGGGTGACCTTGTTAGGTTACAGCCTCATCTGGAAATATACAGTGTTTGCGTGAGTGTGCGAGTGTGTGTCCGTGTAGTATTTAGCTGGATGACGCACTGGTTAGAGCACTCAACTCACAATTTGAAGGTCGTGAGTTAAATTTCTGGTGAGAGGTTGACGAAGGTTATCATCCCTCCAGGGCCGATAAAACCACACTGTGGTAAATCACGTTGGTCATCCTTTGGAGACTGGACCCCCATCATGAAAACGAGGAATTCCCACTGCTGATTCAGGGCTACCAATGGGGATAAGCACCATCACATTGTTTGTTTGAGCATGGAGATGATTTGACCTTTGACCTGACCTGATATGTGTGCTTTGCATGTGTAGGGCTGTTACAGAGGGGCTGTTTGTGTAGGGCTGTTTGCATGGGAGCTAACGGATAACAAACACAGTGGGCGGGGACTCCGTGAGCACACGGGGTGGTGCCCGCAACGACGTCCGCACTGGACGGCGTGAGGGGGGTTTCGATCCTCTAGGGGGGTATAAAAAGGGATGAGCCAGAGAGCTCGGGGTGGTGTCTTAGAGTAGTTAAGGGAAGAAGGAAGACCGGCCAGATAGGCCCTGGACTCCCCCTGGGACGCCGCCCTTGTAAGGGCAGCGCAGGCTGGAGCCAGTGGCGTGGTCCCGGAACCAGAGTTAGTCCTCTGGGATTCCGGGTACCGTAGCCCGACTGACCAGTGTCGGGCCAGACAGCCTCCCCTAGCCCGTTAGTGGAGGACTCGGCTAGGAAGGCTAGTTAGAGGTGAATTCCCAGTTATACGGGTGAGGGGGCCGATACATCCCTCAGCGCTGTAAGACATTGAGTAAATAAATACGTGTGCCTTACCTACGGTGTCCACGCGTCTTCAAGAGTACTTCATCTGGCGTCAGAAGAACTAAGAACATGAACACGCGCCAATCAGCTCGAGCCAGAGTACAGCAAACGGAAGACGCCGCCGAAATTGTCGAGCCCGAGATGGCTCAACAAGACAACGTGCAGCCGGGGCCGGACGCGTTCTTACCGGAGCGTCGGCATAAAGAGGAGCCGCGGACAGACGACCTGAGGCTGGCTCACGAGAGGCTGGCTGAACTGCTCTACGCCGCTGCCGCTACGCTGGAAAACATCACACGGCTGGGGGCTGGTGGTCCACCGCGGGGCGAGGGGAGCCGGCGTCCGGAGCGCCTTCCCGCCATTTCTGAAGATTCAAACTTTGAATTTCCCGCCATCGACGCGGCGACCGCTAAGGGCGTGGCCGACCTCAACCTTGGGTCCGACATCAGCCGCGCTGGGGCTGCCGCATTAACGACGGAGGAGGGCGCGTCATCAAGGCTGCGACAGGCGATACCATCTGCCGTTCGCGCCGAGACACAGCCGAGTCGGGGAGACAGCAGCCCACGGGACTCCACGGCAACCGCTGCGCTGCACCAAAGGCTGCCCCCGCTTAAAGAATTCGTGGGCGCAGAGGGCGACTGGGGCGGCTTCCAAAGACGCTTCCTCGCCCACCAAGAAATGGCCAAATGGACAGACGCCGAAGCTCTCAGCGCGCTGCCGGCGCTCCTCGACGGCGACGCGCTCGCCGCTGCCGATGGCGCTGCAGCTGCTGGCCGGAGTCTACGGGCCTTCCGCGGAGGGTAGACAGCAGTTCTACGACCGCCAGCGGGGCGCGAAGGAGTCGCCGCTGGCTTACAGAACAAGCCTCCTGGCGTTGGCCAAGACAGCCTTTCCTCGCATGGACGAGGACGGGGTCGACTCCATGGTAACTGAGAAAATCCTCCTGCTAGCAGACGACCTGGACATCGCCGTCGTGGCACAGGAGGATACTGAGATGACTTCTCTACAAGCGGCGCGACTCCTCCACGCCAACTTGCTGTCGCAGCGGCGGAAGGCCAGCAGGGCAGCGGCTGGGCGTGCGGTGGCAGCAGCCACCCTTCCGGCGGAGGAGGTCTTCGCCGTCAACCATCGTCGGCAGCAGGGGACGGGAGCGCGGCCGGCCCGGGATGGGTCGAGCCGCTTCGACCGTCCGTCATCGCCGCCGCCGCTTCCGCGCTGCTTCAACTGCGGCGTCCGGGGCCATGTCGCCTCGGGGTGCCGCTCTCCCCGACAGCGTGGGACGACGCCTCGCCAGGACGCCGGGCCTCCTCCTCCTCCCAAGCTCCATCAGCATGATCCGGCGAGTCGCGACACCACACATGTTTGGCCAACACACACACCTGTCGCACACTCTCGCATCGCAACGAATGGGGGGACGACGTCGCATCGCGACGGGCCGGCGCGTACCACTGTGGGGACTCGAATTGAGCCCGGGCAGTGGTCCGCGTTGGCCAATCGCGTTGTGGCCGCATCGTCAGGGTCGTCGGCCGTCGTGGGACTTATTGACGGGGTTGAGGTACGCATCCTGGTTGACACGGGGGCATCGGCGACCATTATTTCCGAATTGATTTACAACATTTTGCCTGTCCAAAGCCGTCCCTTACTACCAGTTAATGTCCCATTCTATGCGGCGAATGGGGGCTCCCTTGGTATTATTGGACAAATTCGAGCGCAAATTTGTATCGGGGATATCAAATTATCAGGCCCGATTTTTGTCTCCTCCTCACTGGCGGTTCCGTGCCTGCTGGGGACAGACTTCTTGGGTAAAATGCCGATCCGTATTTTAATAGACCAGGGATGTATTGAGCTCCCGTCGGGACGGCGCATGGCGTTTTTACCCTCCCCTTCGGTGATTCGGACGGCGTTCGTAACCATACCAGCGTCCGTCGTCGAAACCGTTCGTGTGCCGCCGGGGGCTCAGATGTTAGTACCTCTAAAACTTCGTCGGCCCTTCGCAGAGGGTATTGGGGCCCACGGGATCCTGTTGGGACCGTCTAGGGCCGGGGTTAGTGGACCGCATTTGATTCCGGCCCTGACCGTTGTGAGGGGAGATGGGGACCCTTTCATCGCGGTCCTCAATGTGGGATCGCAACCTGTTGTGGTTCCTCGAGGGACGGTGCTTGCGCACGCGACGCCGATGCCCTGCGAGGAACCGGTTGCGAATCACGTCGGCACCGCCACCCGACTGCACCCACATTCGGACAGCGATGACGGGTGGCTCGACGCGCTTTGTGCGGGATCGACGGACCTGTCAAATTCAGAGCGCCAACAGCTTAGAGCACTACTGCAGGAATTTTCCGACGTTTTTAGTCGGAATAAATATGATTTGGGTTGCACTCATCTGCTGCGTCACCATATTGACACGGGTGACAGCGCGCCAATTCGCCAAAATCCGTTTCGGTTGAGTCCCGCCGAAAAGGACCATGTCAAATTGGCTGTGGATGACATGTTAGCCGCCGACATCATTTCTCCCTCTACCAGCCCTTGGGGAGCACCGATCGTCCTGGTTAAAAAGCAGGACGGCTCGTTGCGGTTTTGCGTTGATTTTCGGCGCCTTAACAAAATCTCGGTTGCCGACGCATACCCGCTCCCACGGATGGACGAATCGCTGGACGCCTTGGCGGGAGCGCGATTCTTCTCCACGCTGGATTTACTTTCGGGATTCTGGCAGCTTCCTCTGGATGATGAATCGAAACCTAAAACTGCTTTCCGTACACCGCACGGCCTGTTCCAATTCAACCGGTTGCCGATGGGCTTACACTCAGCGCCGGCAACCTTCCAACGTTTGATGGAATTGGTTTTGGCTGGATTGCAATGGGAGTCGTGCCTGATTTATTTGGATGATGTTATTGTCTTCGCTAAAACTTTTGACGAACATCTCCAGAGGTTGCGGGCGGTTTTCCTAAAGATGCGGGCTGCTAATTTGAAGTTCAAACCCCAAAAGTGTCATTTGTTACGCGATTCCGTGCGTTATTTGGGGCACATCGTAGGGCGCTCGGGTATTGCTACCGATCCCGCCAAAACGCAGTGTGTCAGCTCCTGGCCAACTCCCACCACGGTGGGAGAGGTCAGGAGTTTCGTCGGCTTCGCGTCATATTACAGACGGTTCGTCGCCGACTTTGCAACAATTGCAAAACCCCTACACGCATTAACATCAAAGGGGGTTCGGTTCCACTGGGGTCAAGAGGAGGAGGCTGCTTTTTGCTCCCTTCGGGACGCCTTGGTAAAAGCTCCTCCCTTGATCTACCCTGATTTTTCAAAGCCGTTCCTGCTCGACACCGATGCGAGCAACACGGGTATTGGGGGCGTGCTTTCCCAGGTGGTTGACGGCGTCGAACGGGTGGTTGCGTACGGCAGTCGGGTGTTGTCTCAAGCAGAGCAAAGATATTGTGTTACCCGCAGAGAACTGTTGGCAATTGTCTATTTCATCCAACAGTATCGCCCATATCTGTACGGTCGGCGTTTCACCGTCCGCACAGATCATGCGGCACTGCAGTACGCCCTGCGAGTTCAACAGCCATCGGGACAATTGTCCCGATGGTTGGAGATCCTCCAGGATTTTGATTTTGACACCACATACCGTAAGGGCGTCCGCCACACCAACGCGGACGCTCTGTCGCGCATGCCAACCACCTCGGAATGCGCGTGCCTCCTGGGGTCGGGACGTTGCAAACCAGCAGGGGACGGGTCGGTTCCGGGCCTTGCGGCCGCCGCCGACGGCGGGACAGTTGTTCTGAATTCCATTGAACAACAAGGGAAAGATTCCCTGCTGGGTTTGCACATTCAGGAATGGGGGCGCCTCCAGATGGAGGATACCTCCCTCCTCGCGTTGCGTCGTCGCGCCGGGGAGGCAGGGCGGGGATCGGGTGATGCAGACGCATGGGAAATGCACGCGGGGTTGCTGTTGCACTGGGACGTAAAATCCCACCGACACCGGCTGGTGGTCCCTTCGGGCTTACGGGGTAGGGTGGTGTGGGCTGCTCATGAGCGCCTCCTCCACCTGGGTACCCAAAAGACCCTCGCCTTGCTCCAGCGTGATTTCTTTTGGCAAGGAATGACAAGGGATGTCTCTGATCTGTTGGCTTCATGCCCGCGGTGTGCACAGCGAAAACCACCAGCGCGAGAATCTAACCCGCCCTTGCAGTCTATCAGGGTCTCCAGAGTAAACGAACTTGTCGCGCTGGATATTCTGGGCCCATTCCCCGCCACCCCTAGGGGAAACAGATACTTGTTAACCAGGGTCGAGTATTTTACGCGCTGGCCTATGGCCTGGCCCCTGGCCAATCAGTCGGCAGCAGCCATCGTCGACGCCTTTGTCCAGGGCTATGTCATGGACAAAGGTGCCCCGGAGCGGCTGCTGACCGACCAGGGTAGAATTTTTTCCGGAAAACTCCTCCAACAGGTTTGTGAGCTCCTAGGAACGAAAAAGATTCGTACTTCCCCCTATCACCCGCAAACTGACGGGATGGTCGAGCGTCTGCATCGTACCATCTCGTCTATGTTATCACAGCAGGTTTCGGACTCACAGACGGATTGGGACTTGAAAATCCAAGGGGTCTTGGCAGCATACAGATTGGCCCCCCATGCTGCAACGGGATTTTCGCCATTCTTCCTCATGTATGGGCGCGACCCTGACCCACCCATTCGGGCGCAGCTGCAGATCCCCACACCACTGGGTAAAACTAAATTAATTGACCATGTCAAATTCAACCTTGATAAATTGACGGAGGCACGGGATGCTGCCATGTTAAATTCGGAACAGCGTCAAAAAGCAAACGAGCGCCTCAGACTGGGTCGCGCGCACGTGCTGCAGTGGAAGCCGGGGGACAGAGCATGGCTGCACTGCCCCCAGGTACCGCTCACAACATCCCCTAAACTGGCGCGGCCGTGGAGGGGGCCTGTGGAGGTGGTCGAGGTTCTGCGGCCTCAGTGTGTTCGCATCAAATGGGGGAAGCGCCGGTGGTTTGTGCACCCCTCGAGGCTAAAACCATTCGTTGCGGTGCGAGGCCCCACTCCACACACGCATGGCCAAACATGTGGGGGGTCGGCCGACTCAAAGGGTCCGTCCTCACTGCCCTCGCCTGACGTGTCGCCGGCTGTCCCACCCACAGGTGCACCGGGACTGACGAGCTCGCACCCACCTACTGCTGCGAGGGATGCCGAGGGTCTCACGACGTCAGACGCGGACTCTATACAAAATGAACAACCGCCACCGGCGGGTTCGCCACCCGGGATTGCCCCGTGTGACGGGCCTGCAGCAAGGACACGCGCAAAAATGCGCAGACTCTTGTAATGCAGCGGACGAACACTTTATTCTCTTACGTACGGTTGCGTGGTGCTGCGTCGGTGGGGAGCTCCTACCACATTTTTTTTTTTTGTTGTTGTGTTGCATGCGTGCTAGGAGTTCCCTGCTAAACCTGTATATATACGTCGCTCTTACGGTATTCGTATTTATTCAGGGGGGGTGCGTCGGATTGCTCCCTTCGGGGTTGTGGGTTTTGTTGTTGTTGTCGTTGTTGTTGTCGTTGTTGTTGTTGTTGTTGCTGTTGTTCCCTTCATGTTATCGTTAAAAACGTTTTTTTAAGGCACACGCGGGGATCCAGGGGTTAAATAACTTTTATTGAAGTTGTTGCAGCCGGGACGGCTGCGAGCTGTACAGGGGGGGGTGATGTAGGGCTGTTACAGAGGGGCTGTTTGTGTAGGGCTGTTTGCATGGGAGCTAACGGATAACAAACACAGTGGGCGGGGACTCCGTGAGCACACGGGGTGGTGCCCGCAACGACGTCCGCACTGGACGGCGTGAGGGGGGTTTCGATCCTCTAGGGGGGTATAAAAAGGGATGAGCCAGAGAGCTCGGGGTGGTGTCTTAGAGTAGTTAAGGGAAGAAGGAAGACCGGCCAGATAGGCCCTGGACTCCCCCTGGGACGCCGCCCTTGTAAGGGCAGCGCAGGCTGGAGCCAGTGGCGTGGTCCCGGAACCAGAGTTAGTCCTCTGGGATTCCGGGTACCGTAGCCCGACTGACCAGTGTCGGGCCAGACAGCCTCCCCTAGCCCGTTAGTGGAGGACTCGGCTAGGAAGGCTAGTTAGAGGTGAATTCCCAGTTATACGGGTGAGGGGGCCGATACATCCCTCAGCGCTGTAAGACATTGAGTAAATAAATACGTGTGCCTTACCTACGGTGTCCACGCGTCTTCAAGAGTACTTCACATGTGTGTACAATCGAGAAAAGTCATGGCGTAGTGGTTAGTACATTACTCTGCTCAGATTTTAGTACCTGATTTCTATCCTAAGCCATCCACAGCACATGCAGAAATCGGTGTCTAATCCTGACCTAGACTTTCCACGGGTAGTTTTGGTCGAACATGAGATGTTAACTACCTCGCTTGTTATACAGGAGGCTGTGGGTTAGATCCCGACCCTAACACCGGTATTTTTCTACGGGTTCTCTGGTTTTCCCTCAATATTTAGAAACATGTGTTTAGAGTATTTGACTGCTATACATTTCCACGTGCTAAACCACTTTGTTGAGCGATCATTTGTGGCCAGGTCACTTCTGAAAAAGAGCTATACAGGTCAGTGGGCCTCACCTCGTAAAATAGAAAGAGTACATAGTAGTTGTGGTGAATGATGGTTGTTTTTTGTTTTTCAGATGAACATTTGGCAGCACTCATATTATATGGAATGCTCCTTTCTCGTGGTTAAAAATTCTACTTGTATGGCATACAAGTCTTTCTACAGCAAAGTGGTACTAATTTTATTGACCTGTCAAGGATGATGGGCTGAGTCAATCCCCGACTAGGATTTGAACTTGCAATCTTCCAACTGTGACTCGGGCTCTCTTCAACAACACCAGTGGACCGGATGCAATGAGAATTCATGTGCAATTGTGCATTTCGTAAAATCATATCAATAGGTTACAAAATATGAAATCGCATTGATATTTAGCGCTTCACCTTTAGTCACAGTTCGTGAAGAAGCTTCGGGACAGGAAGCGAAAAGTTAGGCAGCATGACGAACAACACGCGGTACAACCCGAAAACGCATCGGAGAGCCATGTCGCACAACCGTGAAAACCTACACAGCAGCATCACATTCACATTTTCCCAGTTTACGATTGCCCTTCTGAATGCAGCCGTTGGCCTGCCACGGCCACTGTCCTATCAGCTTTCAGAAAAATTAAGCTCACCTCTGACCACAGGAAGACATGCCGTCAGTTTGTTGAAAGAATGGCTTAACAAAGCCATTGGTTTGTCTGACTAAGTAGTGTCAACATATGAGATAATACATTATTGTGCTGAAGTAATTTTTCTACATATTTCTCTTGCACAAGCAAGCCTTGAATTTGATATATTAATTGCATTTCTTGATTTGAAGTTAAGACAATTGCCAAGTTTCTTATAATCCCTCCCGCCTCTGTACACCCAGCCATATAAATGGATGCGCCATAATTGATCGGCTAACCGCGTGTGGTGGGGTAAATTGTGAGTACCCCCACCTCTTTCAAGATGACTGGCCAGCAGAGACGAGCACACCAAGATAACCCCGAGAGATATTCTATAGAAACCCTTTTGTGGCGGCCCATCTACCGACAGTGGCGTGACCAAGAGATTGCAGGGTTGCACCTTTACCTTTCTATTTTAACATTAACCCGATTATCAAAGCCGTCCTAAGGATAAGAGGAAGTCACCCAGTTATCCAAATGGTTCATATTCATCCCATGTAATAACACCATACATGTACATATATATGGATGACATGGTGAGCCTTTACTGGTGAAATAAATGATAACATATTTGAAGTTCTGAATTCAAATCACAATTGGGGTCAAGTCTTATAAGCATAACATAACTTAAGCGGATGTCAGCAGTGGTCAATATATAGAGACCAACCCCACAACAGGAATGTGCAATTTCCTTCACGAGCTCAGTGACACCAATTGAGATGAACATTGCTTCATGGGACTGAGTGGGGGAGGTACTTTGAGGTTCTATATATAATTGTTCCAACGTCATTTTTTGTCCATAAATAAATTAACAAATCCGCCATAATTAGGTTAGAACAAAAAGTAAGATTATTTAATTTGCCAGCGTGCTAACAATATAATGTAATCCTTGCAAAATACACATCTACATGGAGCGGAAATCAAACAACTGCACGCTGTCAATAAAGACGTTTGCATTTTCTCCACACGGGTGTTCATTTATTCTGCATGCAGCTTAGAGCACACGCACAATAAACAGGACTTGTTGACAAGTAGCGAAGCTGGCCTCACTCCAAGAAAATACACAAATGTCCCTTTCCTGATGTATCATTCAATTATTATATTTCTAGCCAGGCCCTCTTCAAAGGCTTAACTGCTACATTCATCATAATACCAGGGTGGGCAGGGAATATCACTTTTCACCTTTTCCATGTCAGTGTGATTGAAAATGAAAAATGAGGCCTATGCAGGCCTGCTTGGTGGTGGTGGGGGCAGGTTGCTTAAAACACATCGGGTGCCATAAACGTGCAGACGTGGTCACAGAGACTCAAAGAGCAGCCTTCAAACCTCGCGCCTGATTCATGTGTTGCTGAATTTTAAAAAAATTCGGCCTATTTGTGGAAGAAAAAAAAGTCCTTGTTTACATTGTTTACGATGGGCAAAATCGGCAAGACAATACGATTTTGATGATTTGTTAACATATGCATCTGTGGTCGTTGAGAGTATTTGGTTGCGATAAATTCCCACGTAAGCCACTTCGTCATATATATGAAATCGTGGGTTTGATCTCGACGCTGATGCCCGGTGTATATTTGGAGTTTCCATGTATCTCTCGCTGTGGTCGCATGGATTTAGAATCAACATGCGTTCAGAGTATACGGCTGCTTAAAATTTCCACGAGATAATTCACTTCGTTGAGCTATCATTTGTGGCCAGGTCGCTTCTGAAAATAGCTATATAGCTCAGTGGGCCTTACCTGGCAAGAGAAAATTTTTAGTTTTATTTTAGTTACGTAAAATATGTTAAGGGATATTTTTTCCCTTAGTTTGCCATGTAAATCAATAGTGGAAATCCCACATTCTCATCGTGTGAGCAATTTTCGTCAGAGGACAGCCACTGTTGACCTCCCACAAAGTGTGTTAATGCATCGAAAAATGAATTGCTATTTCATTGTCTGATTGCATTCGTGTGCAGTGTTTATGTATGTATCTTTTTTACTGCTATATCTTTAGATTTTTTTTGGTGTTACTGTTTTACAGATTAACTTACTTTTTTTTTATTCCCAGATTTATTTTTAAATCGATGAGTATCTCAGTAATCTATCACCTGGTTTAAACGACTGCCATCCTGTCTGCTGACATATCTACCAACTTACTCGCATTCCTACCAACCTTGCCACTCCTCTATCCGAGTTACCTACATTTGTACCCTGTGTTCCTACCTATTAGACATGCAACGACTCAGCTCCCACTGCCAGTGATCTGATGGTCACAATTCTGGGTTCATAATTTTATTCAAATAACCAATTTTTTTCATTAGTGTTCCCATCCTGCATTGTTTCACTTGCTTCTGTCTAGTTTGTTTGTCCATTAGCCTAAACGCAACACTGGCATATTATATGCAATAAAAATGCATACATCATAAACAATCGATTCTTGCCTGCACAATTATATATATATAATACAATTACCATATATAGTTAAAATGCAACTGCATCTCCAGATGCTAACACAGGAAGAATAAGGTATGAAAAAAAATTCGCTATATGCTCATGGAAACAAATGTCTTGACTTGAAGAAGGCCAGAGTCTTGATGTTGTAACAAAAATTTAATTTTAATAAATGCATTTATCCATTATAACATGCCTATTACCAACAATTTAACCTATCCACCCACTTACCCACATACCTACCAGCCTGTCTGCCTGCCTACATTTCGGTCTAATGTTCGTGCATTGTTTAACATTTAAATATTTCCATTATATGTATGTTGGTGGAGTGGTGGTACAATGGTTATCACAGAGTGTTATCAACCCAGATACATATGTTCAATTATGAGCCAAGGCTAACATCAGTGATATCTGAACTGGTCCTGGGCCACCCCTCTACCCACCTGCACTGACCAGCATGGTGAAGTATGGTCAAAGAGCCCCCACGACTGACATAAAATGGGAAGGTCTTCATCCATAAGTGGTTTGATAAAGGGTTTTATAGTACAATTTAAATGCATTCATGTAGTATATATGCATAGAACAATTACATCTTAATAACTCCTTGCAAGACCAAAACCACACAACACGTGGAACAAACTGAAATTGACATTCAAGGCTACTGCTTGATATGCTTGCAGTGGGTAGATGTAAAATAGAAATATCTAATCCTCAGTACCCGTTGTTGCAGCTGTCCATCTCACTAGTTTCCATGCGAGCACGTCTTATTATCTGCTACCTGATTTACATTTGGATGATTAGACGTGTGTAATTAACGTAAAAATATCGGCTGCTCTGAAAATCTGGAGTGTGGTTTTCTCTAAAGGTCAAAGGTTGCATAAGTGCTCAAGTACAAGCTGTGAGGCTTGAATGCATCACCTGAGATGCAATCATGAATCATGTCCATTCCAATTATCACTGCAAAAGCAAAAGGTATGCACAGCGAATAAGAACCAGCATTTAGATCCAAGCGAGCTTTGGACAGCATTCATCTAAGTAGGTGGCCATGAGCCATTGGTGAAACATTCCAACTTCTTATGGTCCATAGGACAAAACACATTTGAAAGGTTGTGAGTTCAAATCCCAGTTGGGAACAAACTACGCCCATCATCCCACAACATGTCGCTACTGTAGGATGGCACGGTGGCCAGATGTTAACTCCCTCGCCCGGTATGCAGGAGGTCGTGGGTTTGATCCCAACCCTGATGTCTGTATATTTGGAGTTTGCATGTGTCTCCCCATGGTTGTGTGGATCCTTTGGTTTTCCCTCCACATTTAGAAACATGCGTTTAGCGTATTTGGCTGCTATCAATTTCCACATGATAAGCGACTTCGTTGAGCTATCATTTATGGCCAGGTCGCTTCTGAAAAATAGCTATACAGGCCAGTGGTCCATATCTGGTAAAATAAAAATAGCTTAGTTTTAGTTTCGTGGTCGATACAATACGTACCGATCTCATATGGGCACACTGTACTCCAGCATGGGAATGTGGAATTTCCACCAATGGCTTGGGCTGCCTGTAGAGCTGAAAACTGACTTTAACTTTTTAGCTAGATACACAGATAAGGGTCATTCACAAAATTACTTTCATCAAAACCATGCGATAAGCCAATGAACGATTGTCCCTTTTGCTTAGAGGCCCTATGATAACTGATGCATTTCCAAAAGTGTAAACATTAGTTATGATAAAACTAATATTTGTGCAAAAAATAAAATGGTACTTTAAACGTGATAAAGTAAAATAAATGCCACATCTGCTGCTATGGATCAAGACTAATAACAAGAGCATGACCATTTGAAAATCCCACTAATAGTTTGCTAATCATATAAATTATACACATACCTTATATTAAATATAATTTTCGTACATTGTACACTTCATTATATTAATAATGGCAACAATATTGGGTGAAAAATAGTTCACAATCCTCTACAGGAGTAATGTTTTAAAAGTATATAAAATTAAATAAAATTATAAGCAACAATTTTTGTTTTTCCACCAAGGTTATTATTCTTTTGTGTTAATAGTGGTTATTATGTGACTGAACCCATCATAGGAATGAGGAATTTCAACTTCTGGCTCAGGACTGTTAACGGAGATGAGCACAACACAATGCTCGCCTGAAGATGGAAACACTTTAATTTTGAAAAAATATATAGCTGAATTAAATAAAAAATATATGTCAAATACATTCGGTGTTATTTTAACCATAGCATGACATCATTCTCTTTCTTACACACACTTTTTTCTGACCATTTCTATTCCCCAATGCATAGCACTCTCTTTTTTTATGCAAACAGTTAACAAGTCAAACCCATCAACCTACTGCCATTGCTGTGTGGTCCCCTTATATAAGTGGCAGGCTCTCGTAAACACAAACATGTCCAGCCAACGCTTTCCCCCCCCCAAGCAATACCCTGGGAGGGCCACCGCCTGACTTGTGCTGTGGGGGTTGTTTGGGGAGCCTGGGGGAAGGCGGTGGGGGGGGGGAGAGAGGGTGCAAGGTTGCGGTTGGGGGGCCGGTGGGCGCCTGGCTCGGGGCTGCGTCTCGTTTACGTGGCCCGGGCTCAGAGTCTCCTCCGTGCCGGCCCCGATGCGGGTCACCTCCGCCCTAATCTGGCTCCCCGAAAGCGATCCCGCCTGCTCGGACGGGGTCAACGAGGGGACTGGCGGCCGTGTAAATCGATTAGAAGTCCGAACGGTCAAAGGGGCTGGTAACTAAAGCTCGGGGGGGGGGGGGGGGGGGGGGAGGAAGGTGGAGGGGGAAGTCTGCCGAGGGCCAGCCCGGCCGGCGACGGCGCGGCGAAGGCGGGCGGTGCCACCGCCGCAATTTGGAAACCGAGACGGCGCGCGGACGGGAGCTGCCGCGTGGCCTCTGCGTGACAGCGCGGTGCGTGCGGCCCCGTGCGCAGCGCCCGGCGCAGCAGCAGGAGCGGCGTGCGCGAGCGGCGCAAGTGGTTCGACGTGCACCGTTCTCCACGCTACGGACCCACTGACCCAAATTCAGTTCCCGCTTATGGCCAATATCGGTGGCGAATATTTCTACCGGTCCCGGGCCTACGCCCAGGTGCCTCCAATAAGTAGCTGGTGCGGTGCATAAACATCGGCACCGGGGAGACAAAGGCGGCTGCGTGTTGTGCTGGCCACATCACTCCCTTCGTGTGCTGTGTCGGCCTGCGTAGGTGTTCGCGGAGAGCAATTTCCCTAACACCATACGTAGGCGATATGGGCCATCTTTGTCTTTTTTTTTAAAGCTCGCAAATGTGTAACTGATGCAGATTTTTTTATATTAGCGATGGGGAAACAGAGTTGGGCAAGCATGCTTCGTGTTAGGAACACACCTTATGTGTTGTACTAACCCAAATAGGTGTTTTAATAACAGTATTTGATGTTTTTAATGTCTAAATTATGGAGTTTTAGCTTTATGAATTGGCAACGCATATCAGCGCTACGCCGTGCTCGTTTGAGCAGGAAGACACTTGTGTTTTATTCGTATTATACGGTTTAAAAATAATATCGTACATCTCTCATGAAAGAGCCTATTCAGAACTCAAGTCAAAAGTCAAAACGCTTCCATGGGGTGGTTCTGTTGGCAGCCAGTGGTGGAAATTACACATTCCCATGGTGGGAGCCAGCCCCCTCATTTGTGCGCCGAGCATTCTGCCAACAGCGCCACCCGGCTGGATTAATTCAAATGTAATATGTCATATACCACAGACTCTAATCCGTATCGACTAACATTGCAGTGGAGTTGCACGCCGTTCCGAAGACATGCCCTGGAGGCGAGGCATGAAAAACACAGCGCCGAGAGAGGGAGGTTTCACTCAGAGAGGCAACAGCTGATGAATCTGGGACACGGCCTGGGTATCCGTGCCTCGGCCACCCCTCTTCCTGTCATTATAGCCATCTCTCCAGCCAGCAAACAGCTCCTGGCCACTGACCCGAAACCCCACGCTTGTTTGGTCGGGCTGGCTCGTTTCATTTCCTCCCGTCACCGTAGCCGAGTGCCACACACTTGCATTGGACTTCTCGCCCACAGGCAAGAAAGGGCACCCCCCTCCAAAATTCCCAACGTATTCAATTAAACGTCATCGTCAGATACGGTCAATGTACTTGAACGGTTTTTGCTATGTTACGCAAGACATATTCAAAACGAATGCGTGCACTTTGTTTCGTTTACAAGTATGCATGTATGTATGTATATATGTATGCGCTGTGTACACATCCGGATTCGTGTGTTGCTGCGGATAAGAGCGCTCTTAGGCTTGAATAGGCCCATTGTCCCTTCAGGGTTAATAAAACGAGAATCACTTGGTTTGAAACCGATAATGATCGTCCTTTCGGTGCTTTGGAAACATGGCATTTCCACTGCTTAGAAGATGAGCACCAAACTAATGCTCATTTGCAAAATTGGGAAATCTATACGAAACTGGGGGGAGGAGTGGGGGCAGTGGCACAGTGGTTAGTGCAATGAACTATGAACCTGGCTGCTGGAGTTCAATTAATGTCCACAGCTAACATCAGTAGTAAGGGATGTTTAAATAAGTCCGGGATTTCTCACACATCGCCAATCCACACTTGCCAACGTGGTATGATGTACGTATGTATGTTCAACTTCTTTTCCACCGTACGTAGCCAACCGTGATTATTATGGGTGTGATGGGACAGCCCCGTGACTGACATTAATCGGGAAGGCCTTCATCCAGCAGGAGGTTAAGAAGGCTACAATTGATTGCTTGATTGATGACATACCAATGGATTAATAATTTGAATCACACAAACATTGAATATACAGCAGAGTTCAGTGGGCACAATTCATGGCAGCTGTTTTGGTCATAACTCTCACACTCTCCGAATGGCACTTTTCATAGAAACTCATAAAAGAAAAGAAAGCCGATTTTGCATTCACGTGCAGCCGATTCAGCACAAAAACACACCCATGCCACCACCACTCACGCTGAATTGTGGAATTAAGTGGGAAGATTTAGCGCGGGGTTAGGTCAGGGATTAGGGTGGAGCCAACGATGGCGAAGAAGAGAGTTTCCGCAAATATTCAGAAACTTTCGACGTTGTGCGGAATTACGTCAATTTATTTTGGCTAGCCATCGAACAAAGAAGGTCACTGCATCACGCGCTCTCAGATGCAATTCTGCGGCCATCTGGAACGCTCTTAATTCCAATATTAGGAAGCCAAATCTAGACTGAAAACTAATTTCTTGAGAACTGCTTTTCGTGGTTAGATTGTTGTCCTTCCCCCGCACCTCCGATGGGTACAGTTGGCTACGTACAGTGCGAAATAAGTTCAACATACTATTCTAATTTAGGGGCATTACTTTGTTTGGGGGAGAGCAATGAGAGGGTGTGACAGCCCCATTCTGCACAAATTCACGTCCATGTTTGCCACCTCTATTCCGCAACATGTTTCCGCATTTGGACGCAAAGTTCAGAGCGACGTTTTGCTCCTCCAAACGTTTGTGTTGTAAGCGGTGGAACGGAGGCAAACGCACATGAAGATGACAGTGATGGTGACAATGACAGTGGGAGTTTCATAAACCTCCACGTGATTCACCAACCAGTGCCTCCAAAGTGATGGATAGCAAGCACCATGCGTACACCACACCAGGCGCCCATCTAAGTCTCGGTGGACCTTGGACCTGGAGCAGGCTCAGAACAGGTTCTGAAAACACTCGCTACCGATGTGTGCTGTGGCTGGTAATTAAACTTAAGTTGCACGTCTTTGTATCGCTGTGCTCACTCCCCAAATTACACACACAATCACCCATAAACACATACACACATATGTACACATAAACGTGCACACATGTCTATTGGACCCTTTCGCCAGTATATACACACATGCACACTTACACATTAAAAGACAAAGATCCCCCAAATAGCCTGAACAGACTTTTTGAGCAAGTGCCGTTAGCAAGCACCGATGAAGGCCGGCCAGCACCACGCCTAGGCTTCTTTGTCTCCCGAGTGGCTTTGTATACACACCACACCTGGTACTCATTTGAGGCTGAGTCGACCTAGGGGAGGCCCAGGACCGTTCAGATAATCGTCACTGGTGTTGGCCGTGAGCGTGAATCAAACTGGGTTCTTAGCGCGGCGTGCTAACCGCTTACGCTACCGGTTCCCATACACACATGGATAAACACACACTGCATTTGTCTTAGAGGTACAATTCCATGCCTCAGTGAAGGGCGGAGAAAGTCTCACGTGCACATTCGCGTGGTGTGTTCGTGTGCGGGACGGACAGAGCGTAATTGGTCGGCTCTGTGCGTTGGCGGGGTGAGCGTACTGACATCAGCACACACGGCAACCATTCCTGTGGGCACCCCCCCCACCCCTCCCCCAGCTACTAATTTGACCTCGGGATTTTTTTGCAGACTTAATCTCCACCAATTCATTTTCAAAAAAAGGAGTCATATACTGCTATATGTTGTTGTCCTTCCCCCGCACCTCCGATTATCACGGTTGGCAATGTACGGTGCAAAGTAAGTTCAACATACATACATACACATGAATTAGTTGGAATCACCTTCACGGCTTCCTGAAAAAATGCATTAAAAACTGCATGAATTCATAAAGACGTGAAAACGCTACATTAAACGGGCCCAGTATCACTGCGCCGAAACTCGCGTTGAGTAATGTTCATCTTCAATGGTGGCCTTGAGCGAGTGGCAGGGGCTAGTCTCTCCGCTAGTACAATTAATTGCCCGAAAGTGGAACTAATTTTATTGACCCCGGAAGGATGAGTGGTTTTGTCAATAAACCAATGACCGGGATTTAACTAATCGCCTTTTAATTGTGAGGTGAGCGCTCTAACCAAAGTTCCACTTCGATGTATATGTTAACTTAGTATGCTTTTAAAACGTATGTAATGTCAAGTGCTCTTATACCGCCAACATTGTTATATTAACGTATTATTTTCCTGGATCAAATTATGGAAAACTGTTGGTGCCTATTTTGGTAAATGAACAGCCCCCTGGCCCATCGATATAAACATCCACAGAAAACACAATGGCTTACTGTTGATGCAGAAGAACTCTTCGATGGATTAGATTTGTCAGAGCTTTTAAAAACAACGCAAAAAAGGGAGAAATTCCTGAAGCCTGACTGGTGTCTAGACCTGGGCTCTGAAGAAAACACTGCATATATGCCAATAAAGGAGGTTAAAAAGGGTGCTACAGGAGGCAGTTTAGCAGTGTTAGGTTAATAGAACCAAGGCTGTAGACCTGTGAAAAGCATGACAATTGCTTTAGCATTTGTTCAAAAGCAATAACCCCTCTGAAATGTATATCGGTGCAGAGCAATTTTCGCTACACATCAGTGAAGGCTTTGCGCACAATATTAAGCACACGTGTTGGAAAAGGTGAACTCTTTTAAAATTTACCTATACAATAAAACTGTCATTGCTCGTAAGAAGTGCTCCCTGTGGGTTATTATTATGAGCATTGTAAGATTTATTTAAATATGTGTATTATTTTAATGTATGTGTTTACATTGCTGATGTCTACATAGTCCTCCAGGTGTAGTGTAAAACTTTCACTTAATTAAAACCTCTAGTTCACAGTAACATTACACTTGACGTACACGTTATACCATGAATGTCAAGCGCCACTTTGCTCAAATAAGCTCTGTTGGTGGTCTCGATCCAGTGGTTAAAGTTCCACATTCCTATGGTGGGAGCCAGTTCATCCACTACAATCGTGTAGTCTCACCGCATGGTGCTCTGCATTTTACTGAAACCCAGTGATACCTATGTATTTAAGGGACAACACCGTAGGTGAAAGTTTACGAATGTGCTGCTTTATATCGAATCATAGGTGATCTGAACCTTCCCTCAGCTCATTAAGCTACCATGGGGTTGAATTAAAACAGAATTACAATCTTTATTTATGCTGGAGGAGGAATCCGATGAGATGTGAAGCTCTTAATTCTAGATTTGAAGCTTTCGTGACTGCAAGGATTCATATTCTTAGGTTTTTTCGGTAAAGTCACGGAGGTAAAATATTTAAATTAATAAAAGTACAATAAAATAAAAATGAAATAAAAATCACGACGTTTCGGAGGCAACACATAAGCAAGTCACTAAATATGAATAATTAATAAATACATTAATTATATAAGTCCCATTTATCAAGCTTGGGCAAGGCAGCAAAAACAACAAAACAGTCCCAGAACATATTCTTGGTTCTTTCGGTAAAGTCACGTAGTAGGGAAACAATTAAATAATAAAAATCTAAAACAATAAAATTATCACGATGTTTCGACTGCAACACAAGCAATCATCATCAAGTGTGAAAAACACAGCCACTTTTTAAAATTGTCTTGCTGTGTTTTTCCACACCTGATGATGATTGCTTGTGTTGCAGTCGAAACGTCGTGATGATTTTGTTTTATATTTTTACTATTTTGTTGTTTCCCTTCTACGTGACTTTACGGAAAGAACCAAGAATATGAATCCCTGCAGTCACGAAAGCTTTAAAGCAAAAGTCCCAGACCACACCAAGATAACACGCATGGAAATTCATTCAACATTGACGTTGAATGAATTTCCAGCATGATTTTCTTTCTTTAGCCAGTATCAGCTGCTTCGCTCAGTCTCAATCCTTTGTCTTCTCGATCTTTCACCGCCACAAATGCCCACCTGGGTTGATGTCTTCCCCTACTCCTTACGTGCATCGCCAAGTAAGGGATCCTGTCCGAGTTCAACCTCCTATCACCACAAGTCGATTTCTACGGTGATGCACTGAGTGCACTCATTGCTGTATCTTAGAGAGAGGGTCCTTGACTTTAACATCTGGCAGTTCATCAGCATCGATTCAGAGTTTGCTTTATTGAATCAGTGCAGCTGAAATGTTTTACTCCCAGAAGGCCATGGGGTCAATGAGTTGCGTACAGAATATTTTTTATATTTTACGTGGAGAGCTACATATGTGAAGGAGACATTGTCTGCTCATCTCGTTTGTAAATTACTCTAAAGGTAACGTGGTAACATTTACATTAATAGGCCTTCGTATGCTTCTGTCATGGTATCAGCCATGCATTTAGTCATATATTTTATTTTACTTACCTGCAAAGTATATAAAACAAATATACGTATAACTGTTAATGTAATGCTCACTTATACAAATCTGAATTTCATATAATCCACTTTCATATAATGTACTTCACTTGGTTTAATCATGGACATTTAAAATGGATGGAAAGAGTATAACTGAGTGAATTTTGTGTGCACGTTACAGCCAAAATTCCCATTGAGAAAATTAATTGCAAAACGGATATTGTATCTCACATATGTGCTCTCACGTTATATAACGTGAACCTAATTGAAATCAAACCACAATGGTGCCCTTTAAGGCACCTGGATCTACATAGACAACGTTTATCTTTTAGAAAATGCCAGCTAACTGGAATTAGCAAAAACATTACCAATGTTAATGCGATATGACCATAGGTCTCTGCCACATTAACATCTAGTCGTTATATACTCATGATATAGCCACAAGGCACTCACCCATTCGTTTCTGGGCGACAGCCTTTTTTGACTTCATTTTCTGAGCACGCTTGAGCATCAGCAAGGCAGTCTGTGGATCTCGGAAGCCCCTTCATCATCAGCACAACATGCAGAGCAGCATTTTAAATAGGGCACCACAAACTCATCTGTATCATTCGTAAACAAGTCAGCTGATAAATAAGCCAATAGCTCCAAGTGTCTCCACTGCCAACTGAAAGTAGAGTCGTGCTCATCTCGATTGGCTGCCATCAATCAGCTGGTGAAAATTCCACGATTACGTGGCAGGGGCAGTTTCTAAATAGGGCAGCCACTGCCACTTTTCTACAAAGTGCTATTTGTTTTAATGAACCTCAGATGGATGAATGTAAGTGAGTACGTTTATAAACACGCAACTGTGAGTGTAGTTATATTTTCACGTACATCACTTTCAGATCGTCCAATATGATAGGCAATTTATGGAATGGAGATTAGTATAATAGCGTACGTTATTACGAGTACGCAATAGTCATACTATGTAAGCTCTATCCAACATTTATGTCTTGAATTTTCTACTGAATTGGTTAAATGTCTTGAACATTGCGTAGCGGCAGTGAGTTGCAGGCCGATGGACCGCTGTCCGCAAAGCTGCGAGGTCCAAATCTCGCTGTCTGATTGCGCGGAATGATCACAGTCACCATGAGTTGGAAAACGAAGATGGCGACGATTAATATTGGAGTGAACCGGCTCACACATATGTATCAGATAGCGCGGAGCATATTTGTGTACACACTTGTATACGAATGTGCACAGCTTGTAATCAATAATTTGTCCAATTGGTAGCCAATGCAGGTCATCATGAATAGTCGGAGTGATGTGGTCGCATTTTCCCATTTTACACTGTCAGACGTGCAGTTGAGTTCAGCGCAGACTGGAGTGGACACAGATATGGATGGCGATAGTGCAGCTGAAGACGCTGTCACAGTGGTCCACATGACTGGTGATGAACGTGTGGACTAGTGTCTGGTCTGCATTGTATGTAGCTGCTGTACAAGGTCTACCCCAACCGGAGTTTGAACGTGTAAAATGTTTACTTGTGAGCCCAGCAGTCTAACCGTGATGACACCTGGCCACATTCGCACCCAAACAAGTATTTTCCAGTGTCAGCTTTGGGTTCTGCAGAATAAAATGGGTTTGCTCCTTTCGAAGTTTACGTGCTTTTAAGTGAGAAAAGTGTCATGTGAAATTATCAACGGTTTGAGCATGGGCAAAGCTGTGGTGGGATAAAACGATCTGATAATATAGCTGACAATAATACCAGCTCGAATTATAACAAGAGCTGATTGAGTTATCAGTTGCATTAAAAATGACTGATTATAGAAATAAACAATTTATTACAAGGGACATATTTCGCAAATGGGATGCAATGTTTGGTCAAGAACTCAGAGGCGTGGAGCCAGAGCTCAAAGTCTCTTGTACGCCTGTCTGAACAGGTGAAAGGCTGAACAGGTTGAAAGTCTCAACGGATGAGAGCCTGTACAGTTGAGAGCATGGATGGGTGAGGGCCTTGAGCTGCTGCTTGAAGGTGGATGATGGTGCCTGGATGCTGCGTATGCGCAGTGGGAGAGACTTCCAGATGGCTGCTGGTACAACTGCGGGGAAACACCGCTCAGACAGGACAGTCGTGGTTCTGGTTACGATGACTAAGTTGCTTGACGCACTCCATAGAACGTGGCGGTTTGCCGTGGCGAGTGGAATGAGAGAAGGGTGGAGAGGTAATGGCAGGAGACCGTGAGAGAGAGAGAGCTAGCACAGGATAGTGATGTTGCAGCGTGTCCATGATTTGATGGTGGAGCCAGTGCAAGGTTTTAGATAACAACAATGTTCATTTACATTGGAATGTGAACGTTCCATTTTTATTAACAATGTTCCTTTGGCATTCATATTTTAGAAAGGGAAAGTGACGAATAGAAAACAGTAAGGTATCATGATTTGAGAATAACAAAACAAATCCTCGTACCATTCTTCTCTAATCTTTTCTTGTTTCTCTTCTCTCAGGTGCTGACTGTTGTTTGAAGAAGCCTCTGTTATTCCAGAGGGATGCGAATCATTCCCCCTGGGAATGGAAAAGTACATTCATTATGAATAATGTTTAATTTTTTGTTGTGTTGCTCGTAGGAAATTACACATTTCTATGACAGAGGCAAGTATATGCATACACATAGCAATTAAAGGGATGATATCATTTCTAGATTTGAAGCTTTCGTGACTGCAAGGATTCATACTCTTAGTTATTTCGGTAAAGTCACGTAGGTAAAAAATGAAATTAAAATTAATAAAAATAAAACAATAAAAATCATGACGTTTTTATGACGTTTCGGAGGCAACACAAGTCTCCGGAGATTTGTGTTGCCTCCGAAACGTCGTGATTTTTATTGTTTTATTTTTATAAATTTTTATTTCATTTTTTACCTACATGACTTTACCGAAATAAAACGTCGTGATTTTTATTGTTTTATTTTTATTAATTTTCATTTTATTTTTTACCTATGTGACTTTACCGAAAGAACTAAGAGGATGATATCATGCCTTGTTCCTGGACTGGGATTTCTACTTAGAATTGGCAGTCAAGCCAGAAATATAGTCACTGCCAAAATTGTACTCCAACATTCGGTAGTACTAATCTCAATTTGTAGTTCTGAGAGAGAAGTGATTATTCCCATCTTATACTGGGCATGAGTCTCTCCATATAATACGACATCATATCCATTATGTGGCCACACATAGCACTTTATTAATCAAGTCAAATAAAAGTGTCTCCCTACTCAAACAGGAAATCATATGGCACTCATTTCCTTTAGTGACCCTGAGTCAACGGTAGAGATTTCATATTCCCTTTGCAAGCACTGGTCTACCAATACACTGACTGCTGCTGACTTGCACAAATAACGAGGACCTATTGCAAAAATATACTCACTAAACACATACACACTGACTTAGAATCAGAATCTGTATTTAGAATGGGGGAATCTGATGAGCCGCAAAGCTCTTTTTCCACAGATGTCCAGTCGGGGCAGGTCAAAAAGTTACAACAACAAACAATACAAAAACACGTTTGGAGTGAAAAGTATAGGATGGTAAGCAAATCGCAAAAGAAATATTTTTAATTTTAACCAGGTAAAGCCCACTGAGCTATTAGCTTATTTTTCAGAAGCGACATGGCCACAAATGATAGCTGAACAAAGTGGCTTATCACGTGGCAATTTATAGTAGCCAAGTAAACTAATTAATCTACTTAGGAGCCAAAAAAAACCCACCGGCCTCCACATAAAACTATCCAGGTGCACGTTTTTGAAACAAAGTAGGTGGATGCTTGTGTGTACTGACCTGTCAGCCCTCCATGCTTGTCTGGGCTGCCGGGCTACAGCAACGCCACTGCTGTCCTCCCTGGCTGCAGCACTGCCTGGAGGCTGGGGTCAAAGGAATCGTGAAGAAACTCAAACAAAACACAGTGGATTCACAATTCAAGTGCAGTCTTCCATATATTAAACCACGTGTTGAGCATGTCTTCTCTTAAGCTGTCGTCACGCACTACTGCGGCCATTTTCAACTCATACTTGAACGTACCACTTGTCAATATTTCAAATCTTTAAACTTTAGAAGTTGCCCACAGTCGTGTGTGGTGAGAGCTTTAAGAGAAGATATGCCCAAAACGCGGCCTAACCTGGAAGACCACGCTTGGACATGATGAAATGTGCATTTGTGACGGCTAATGTGTACTTGTTATCAGCAGCTCTCTCTTCTTCTCTCCTTCTTAATTATCTCACTAAACTTTAGAAATAAAAGTCTGGGCAAAGCAATATCTCGTAAAGGACATAACTTGGCGAGTATTCCAAGAGTGTTTGTGGGCCAGACGTTGCCCGTGGGTTGGCAGTTGGAGAATCCTGAGTTAGAGGGTTCTGCATTGAGATGTTTAGCAAATTATTTACATGTATGACAAAACTCAAAGTACCTGGAGAAAACCCATGTGTTTGCAGGGATAACAGCCAGAAGTTCATACAAATGGGTTCATGGACCAATATGCTGTACAGTATTCCCTCATTATTCGTGAGGGATACATTCCGGTGACACTTGAAAATAGCAAATTTCGTGGATAATGATATTGGCCTACGGAAACCTATCTTTTTAACGAATTTCCTTAAATAAATACGTAAATAAGCTATCAAATACGCAACAATTATCTCATCACTTTCTTGCATCACATTCTCTCTCATCACTTTCTCACATCGCATTCTCTGCCATCATTTTATCTCATCTCTTCCTCTCTCTCTCGATGCAGTCGTGTGAAGTTCCAGATACGATTCGCGGATAGCCAATATCGCAGAAACGAGGAAATACTGCACTACTCATTTCCTCGCCACCTTGCTGCCCAAGTGTGCTGGGGAGTTTCACAAATATTTTTGATCCACCAAATTTCCCCTGCATTGCTCTCAATTATATTCATGATTACAAATCTTCTTCTTGGTTCATTCGGTAAAGTCACGTAGAATGGAAATAATAAAATAATAAAAATAAAACATAATAAAATAATTCTCACGACGTTTCGGTCACAACGCAAGCAGCCATCCTCAGGTGAAGAACAGGTCTATCTTCAGACTCTGTCTTATCGACAGACCTGTTCTTCACTTGAGGACGGCTGCTTGCGCTGTGGCCGAAACGTCGTGAGAATTATTTTTTTATGTTTTATTTTTATTATTTTATTATTTCAATTCTATGTGACTTTACCGAAAGAACCAAGAAGATGAATCCCTGCAGACACGAAAGCTTTAAATCGAAAGATTACAAATCTGTTGGTGTTGCAATTCAGCCATATTATGATTATCTCTCCGTGCCTTTTCTTGGAATGTCAACAGTGGTTTTCCTACAGTGTCTGTAACCCGCCATAGCAATGTGGAATTCCCACGACTGTCATGTTAATGGGAATGAACACTTGCCCAACATGCGTTTGAGCCAGGAGACGCTTTGACTGTACAGAATACGCAACGTTCGAGAAACGCACGAAATTGACATATGCCTACAGCGATGTCACAAAACACTGCTCTGTGAACAAACCGGTATCATGCACGGCATGACTAACATTACCACAATGTCGTCTTTTCAACATGTGAAAAAATATCCTGCACGAGCCACCAAAAGACTGCTGCCAATTAAATGTGGCTGGTGGGGGGGGGGGGGTGCAGAGCAAAATGCGTGCCTTCATTGTACCTTCGACAGGAAAAGCTGGCTCCTCGCAGTGATTGGGGGAGTCTCTGCCGGAAGCCAGGCCTCATCCAACTCGTGCTGCACAACGGGAAAAGACAGCAAAGTCAGTAATGAGAAGCAAGCCCTGTGCTCAGAAGACCAAAAGAAACCGTTTTGCCCGCTAATTGAGAAATTGACGTAATGGGGTTCCTCACTTAAATGAGCCACCTATTAACCATCCCCCTCCCCTCCTTGGCCCGTCTCCTTCCAACTCTGATATTTGATACTCCTCAGCAAACAAGAGTGCGTTTTCCTCTCTCTTTTCCTTAAGAAAACAGTAAGATCTGGTTAGATCCAAATAATGTGTTGGCCGAGTAACCTAGTGACCAATCAGCCGGTTGCATGGAGTTTGTAGGTAAATTCTTTCAGCGTCCCTTTTTTGTGCCTTTTCCCCTGCCAATTATATTCCAATTATGCTATTGGCATAATTTCAAGAGATAAATACATTTCTACTCTTTGGGTCTCTCGGTAAATACATTTCCATTCGTAGCTAAAGTATCAAACAGTGCGTCATATTCCGTGAAGGAATGGCCCATGGAAGTTACTTTATGGAACTACCTCTGCCGTTACTTTAATAGATTTAGTGTCCACGCCAGGTGGCGTACCTCTACGTAAACTCTATCCAAAGTGATCATTGCATACGAAGCAAATAATCTATCCTTAGTACTGAAATATGCTAGATAAAGTGAAAAAGGAACATTTTTATTGATAGTATGTGAAGACGCTTGCTGAGACCATCAACTGCAATACTTGGGAACACAGACACCCAGATCCAAACCAAGGATCTCACGAGTGCTGAATCAGTGCAGAGAATTTGATCTCCCAGCACAGCAGTTGAAACGATGAGCACACTTTATTTTCAAATTCCCCCCATCAATGTCCACCCGGCGGTGTAAATGGGTCCACCACAGTTAGTCCATTGACAGATCGTGTGTAGTGGGGGTAAAGTGTGGGTACTCCCACCTCTGTCAACAAGTCTGGTGAGTGTGGAAGCGTAGGCCAAATATCCCTGGAGATGCTCTCTCTAGCCTCTCGAGATCCCTTAATTGGAGGCCTTTCCATCAACAGCCTTGTGAGCAAGCAGTCACTGAAGCAGCATCTTTACCATGAGCAATGGAATTGCACTTTTAAATCATTGAGATTGAAAACTCATTTCTTTAGAACTTCTAGATTTGAAGCTTTCGTGACTGCAAGGATTCATATTCTTAGATTTTTTCGGTAAAGTCAAGTAGGTAAAAAATTAAAATTAATAAAAGTAAAATAAAATAAAAATCACGACGTTTCGGAGGCAACACAAGCTTCCGTCTTCAGGTGGAACCGTCACAGCCCGACAGCTGTATCAAGCACCTCCGATGAGCAGGGTTGGCTACGTACAGTGCAAAAGAAGCTCAACATACACACAAGCAACTATACACTAGACTACTATACACTACCCTATACACTAATACACTACACTCATATGCATTACACCACTATACTATTTTGAGAGCTTATTTCTTTCGAACTGCTTTTTGTGTTCAGTTTGTTGTCCTATCGCACCTTCGATTAGCAGTTGGCTAACATACATACAAAGTTGACTCAGACACAGCCTCTGCGTTGTAGACACACCTCTTGTAGTGTGAAGTTATCGATATCGACTTCAGCAAACTCATCGCTGTCGAGGACCGCGGCATCCCTGACCGCCTGGAGCTCCCGGTGCAGTTTTCTGCGCAGAGCGAAGCCCCTCCACTGAGCCTGCGAGCAAAGGGTGCACCCCTTTTAGTATCGCACATGCAGCAAACGTCACAAAGCAGTCGCATCAAAGACACCCACGCGGGGTGGTGCTGCTTGTAGGTGGACCACCTGATTCACAACCAGCTCGTGGTTATAGAACGCCTGCGAGGGAGGTAAACCGGCTCATCGTCATTAACCCTCTGAGGTTGTTAAAAAAAAAGTTCCACTTTGTGAGAAGCATGTTCATTCTTTTGAAGAGACACCATCACAACATCGTGTCCACCACTGGCTCAGCGTTGCCAGTAAATATGATGGCCCACATTCACTTGAGCATAATCTTTTCAACAACAACCATGCGTCTGGATGGTGAAATCTTGCCGCATATATGAACGTAGTTGGTTATTTACGTCTGAACATGGAGCTGATGAACAGGCAATGTATCATGACTTGCTATCATTTTGTAAAATAGACTCAAGTAGGAAAAGACCAAAGGGGACTCTGCTAAGTCCAGCTGAGTCATATGAATTGACCATTGCTTTGTGCTACCTGATTGAACTCACACACCCTGTTAATACCGATTTTTTTTATTGCACAAACACTCCACATGTAGCAATGCAGTACATAAAAACAAATACGACACCTAGTATTGTTTCTGCTGACTGTAATTACATCCTGTGATGTTCGTGGACTTCAGGGATAGTTTTTTTCACGCGTGTTCATATACACGTGTGTTCATATACTTGCGTGTTCATATACACGTGTGTTTATATACACGTGTGGAGTGGTGGCGCAGTCGTTAGTGCACTGTGTCACGATTGTGGCCACCACGTTGAGCACCTCGATATATACAACTCGAATGTAAATTGTTATGCAAACCTATGGTGGGCCTCCCATAGGTCAGCTCAGCCTTAAATGAGTACCTCATGTAGTGCGTCATCATCAACACTGTGGAGACAAAGGCACAGCACATACGGTGCTCGGCATACAACCACTTTATGCGCTGTGCCAGCCTTAATAGGTACAGTACCTGCAAAGGTAACTTGCCCCATATGGTCTATATACAGCTATACAGAGGATATTTGCCTTTGTGCATGAGCCTCGAGTGTAAATGGGAGTAAGTGTGCATAGTTTAATGTGTGCACACACATACTGGAATATGTCTGTTCAAATGTGTGAATGTGTATATATGTAGACAATGTGGGTGTGTACGTATAGATACAGCCATGTCTGTGGCCAAGTGTATGATTAAGTGAAAGAGGCTGTACCAGTGTAGGTTTTGATATTAAAATATTTCACCAGACATGAATACTCTAATAAGTATTTGAAGAGTATTGCTAATGCATATGCTTTACAGCGATATGCCTTTATTATATTCGTTTGATTGATATTGTTAATGCACCTAATTAATTCATTTTATATGATACAATTACTAACACGTGCTAATCTGTGCAATTACCTACCCTCATTAAGACATGCATGTCATCAAGATACCCGTACATAATTTCAAAACCATTGCTGAAATGCAGTATTTAAAGTAGGATTGAAAACCAGACACCTTAAATCCAATTTCTGAGACACAAATTGCTTCTGTATAAGCTATACCATATGCCAGACTTAATTATTCCCCTTGGAGTCGTTTAGCTATTGGTGAAGGAACTGTTAGTGAGCACCTATTAAGCCTAACTCGACACATGCTAAGGTGCTGTGGTCAGCAAGACGCATGTAGGACCATCTTTCCATTGTTGATGGTGATCACTCCACACGAGGTGCAGCCATTTTAGCCCGAGTTGACCCAAGGGAGAATAAGCCAAGTTTCAATTATACACACCAAGGAATTTGACCAGGGGCTGCTTGATCACAATGCAGTGCCCCAATAACGACAAAAACAAATATATCCCCATATACTCTCATGAACCATTGAGGAAGATGTGGTTCGTGAACACCTACAGAGCACAGAATCAGAATATGTATTCATACTGGAGGAATCTGATGAGCTATAAAGCTCTTTTTCACAGATGTCCAGGAGGGGCAGGTCAGAACTTTACAACAACAATCAATAAAAAAAATCGATCGGAGTGCAAAGTATAGGAAAGGTAAGCAAATCACTGAAAAACATACAAAGAAAACAACACTAATTAAATTTTACCAGGTGAAGCCCACTGAGCTATTAACTTATGTTACAGAAGCGACTTGGTCACAAATGATAACTCAACAAAGTAGCTTATCACGTGAACATTTATAGCAGGCAAATAATCTAAATCTAAACGACCACTGCATGGCACACAGAGTGGTGTGGCTGAACCCATGCCTGACAATCATTATGTCACCAGCTACTCACTTAAGTCAAGATACGTGTGAGCCAAGATAGGCTCAGATACCACTTACCAAAGATGTGCATGGTCAGGAATTAAAAAAAGCATTGCTACCAAGGTGGTAACGCAGTGCACACACCACTGCACCATCACCCCTTTATCCACACTAGCATACATTTCATGTTGAAGTTAGCGTGTGCCAGGTGTTGATGGCCATGTACACCTGTAACCCAGCACGACAGAGGTGACATTTAGTAGATGGCACAAATGTTGCAAAACTCCGTCTGTGTAGGCATCGAGGTGCCGTACCCTGGCTCGCCAGGAGAAGGCAGTACAGCATGTGGACTAATCACCATCTGCTTCCATCTATACAGGGATACAGTGCTTGTCCCCTCGTGTGTGTGGGTTTTTTTCCAGGTGCTCCGATTTTCTGCTACTTGTGTAAACACAAACAATTACAGGACATTCCTGAAAGATTGTCTCATGACTCTTCGTGGCTTTCTTGGATAAATACATGTAAGTGAATTATTATTAAGTTCTGCAAATGGCACGTTGCAGGCAGCCACATTTAAATGCCCCATGGTTCCTTAATGGGAAATGCCACAGCAATTGGTGCACTGCCCTCGTCCTTGCAAAGCAGATTCGACCCTTATCACCATCTCGAGTTAAGCAGGCAGGGTTAACACAGCCCGACCCAGCTTTCACAGGAGCCCACAGTGAGCCTGCCTTCAAGCAGCGGCCCAGGGGAAAGCGATACCCTAATTACTGCCGTGTAAATGCAAATACTCGCTTGTTCCAGTAACCCTCTGTGCGGTGTCAGGAGCACAGGTTTTACATTTAGCAGATACTTTTCATTTTTCGTGCAAGTTGTGGTTAACCATGGGGGAATTGATTATAAAAAAAGAACATACACAAGCACACAATTTAATACTGGTGATTATTTTCCAAAAGCAAACAAAAACAAACAATTTATTTTCTTAAATAAAACAATGTGAATCGTTCGTTGATTTATTTAATGTATTCATTATCATTTATCCAGGAATTAAAACTCTGGCAGGAGAGGTGGCCTTACAGCTCAAGGGACAAAAGCTATGCCCATGGCCAGAATATTGAACCAGCACCGGTGAGATCTTGGGTTTGAGCCCCACGTGGCCACCCGAAATTAAACAGGTTTTCACATTTTCTGCTCTAAGCCCCAGTCATTAGTAATGACTCCACAAAGGAATCATCAAATGTATGTGGTTTTGAATGCAATTCGGATTGTCTTGGCTCTGAGAGTTTATTTTCTATCCGGTTAACCATGGCTATGCCATCATTAAAACGTGCTATTTGTGCCTTGTGCATCAATGTGTGTATATGTGTAGCAGACAGTGTGTATTTGATACGTCTGTGTGAACTATGGTCTTGGCTCCAGATAAACTAATGGGGAATTTTCACCACTTTCTAAGTGGAATAAACAAAGATGAGTAGGGTGGCACTTTGACTCCTTTTGTATTGCTCTTCCTTATTGTCCTATTTATAATCCTATAAAATGCTTTAAAATCAAACATAAAACATGCGCTCACAGCAAAGCATTTTCGTAAGTATTTTTTTCAGTTATTGCAGCTCTGCTTAACTTTAAAGTCTCCACAGTGTGCTCTCATCAAAGCCTGAAACCTGATATCCTAAAACCAAGCTTCAAACCACCGAGCAACTTCATGTGCCCATAACTCTATAACTTTGGTTTACTGTTCCTGAGTGCAAAACATCGGTCCATAACTTGTTCGAACTGACGGAGAAGATATTTCTGAACATGAAGGCAACGATTGTTGTTCATTACACAATTTCTACATGAGTGCTTATTAATAGTCACAATAAAAAATATTATTGTCCCCAGAGGTATCAGCCTGTTGTGAAGTCGACCACAGTTCTCCTAGGGAGTGACCATTTCCCGCCATGAGAATGTGGAATTTCCACCCGTGCTCACGGGCCTCCGATGGAGATGAGCGCGGTCAAGACACTTTGTGAAATTTGAATATCGAAAATGATTTGCCTCGCCTCTGAATGAATAACGGTACCCTTGTATAGCTCAAATACGCTGAACCCAACCTGTAACATTGTTGTTACCTAACCTCCCGTCATTACCTACTCTCCACTGGGTTTCCCAGCCTGGGGAAACTAATGACGTTTTACAGATTCAGGACATTCCAGGGCATTACCCCTCTCTCGCTCGCTCGTGCCTACAAGGCCTTGAATACATCAACAGATTTATGGCAAACTATTAGCAAAATGTACACTAATGCAAACACTATAATGGTGGCAACACTTTCAAGCTTAATACAGCCTTTGCATTATTGATTATTCACGCCATGGTAAGAAAATAAGAGATTAGTTCCTTTGTTATTTTTTAACCATGCAATTTAGTTTTACTTAACCCAGAATACAGGAGCTAATGACTGTTTTTATTACGTTCGTAAAAATGTAACAAACGAAAACAAAATATTTTTTCTATTTTTAAATGTGGAAAAATAACTACCCAAAGCTGCCATTTCCTGACAAAAAGCATTTAAGCTCTGCTCGTTTAGAATTTTGGCTTGTGTTTTAAGTTTAATGTGTCTACAGGTATTGCAATTGTTTAAAAAGACCATGCAGATAATAAATTGGGTGTATTTGGAACTTCCTACACTGTTGAGCTCTGACACCAATGTGCATAATATAACCTGTAAAAACTGGCCGAGGGCATAACATTTACACAAGACAAAGATCCCCCGTATAGCCTTTAACAGACTGTTGGGGCAAGTGCTGTTAGCGAGCACCTATGATGGCAGGAACGGTACACGAGGAGGTGGGTGGCCAGCACCACACCCAGCCGCCTTTGTCTCCCTAGTGGCGATGTTTACACACCACACCAGGTACTCATTTGAGGCAGAGTCGACACTCACATAGATATGAGGTATTTAATTATCGTAAGGCTCTTGTCGACTGGCCCCCATGAGAGGATTATGACATTTCCATCATTGGCTCATGGCTGCCAAAGGAGATGAGTAACTTTCACATGTACTTTTGAGCAGAAAGACATGGTAACTTGACATTGAGATTTTGCGGCAGGTCAACAGCAGTCTTGCTTTGAATATAATGGTCCCTGCCATGGAATTTCCAATGATAAATCATGGCCACCAAGCGATTGCTCAAATCATTCTTATGCTTATTTGAGCAAGGATGCAGTTGGAATTTATACTTTTGACACACACATTATACAATTATACATTGTACAATCTTGGTTGGTTGACACATTGGTTCGTATATTTGTGATATCATGAAAAATGTAAACACGGTACATATATCCGATCGATGAAATGGCCTAAAACCTGATATCCTAGTCTCCCAGAACTGAACACTATTGCAGGGATTTAGCACGTCCAACATTCTCCCCACAACTTCTCCCCGAAGCCAAGTACATGCCATTATTACATAGTATTCTTGCATATTTTACAATCATACATTTAATGGTTATTTTAAGATAAAAAATTATTTCATATAATGAAATAGCATGACATTTTATTTTGTTGCAGCTAAAGAATGAAGCAAATAGTGAACAGACATGGCAGTCAGAAACATTATTGTGAGGATTCCATACATGGGAATAAAGTAAAACATATGCGCCAAGTTGCACTTACAAAACGGGTGCGTAGCCACACGCACACACAAAGGTGTAGTATTACGGTGTTTAATAACATCCACGCGATACGTATATGACGGCCTAATCAATTACCTACAGCTCTCGAGAGATACTTCATCATGTCACGTACATATTTTGATAAAGATAAATATTTTACCGAGGTCATTTGTACCACTTCAACAGGTGCGCATTAGCCTTTCAGAGCTCAGGATTAAGTGCACTTTAAATAGAAAGCAAAACAACATATTTTGCAATCTACTGTTTTTCACGAAAGAGATCTCTTTATTTTTCTTTAATTAGCGACAATGCATGGCTATTTTCTGGACGGAAAGTACACCATATTTTTGAATGTCTGTTCAGAGTCGCGGCACTCTACCCCACATCATATATCTACATTTGTGGACGCGTGGGTGCTGTTCCTAAAACACTTTCTTCTACAATAACACTTAACCACATGAACCGTGTGATGTGCTTAATACATTACACACGCGCCAACTTGTTGTTACATGCAAGCAGCTTAATAAGCTACTGTAAATCATGAAAACTAATGTTGGTTCAAATGACTGACAAATTATTTACATTAATCTTCATCAGCTTTATTACGATTTTACACAAACTGCAGGATAATGAAGTAGGCAGCTGTGTTTGTCTATATACTCTGGTGAGAGCTGCATGGACATGGCAGATGATTCCCAAGAGCCTGTGCATAGTCAATATTCTAAACTGAGGGTCCGATTCACATGTTAGTGAATGCGCCCTTTCAAGTGATTTTTTTGGCAAAAAGACGATAGAGCCGAAATCTCCATTACTAACAACGGGATAATGGGCACAACGATGAGCTTCGGCATGACTGAAATCTGGCCACTCGAGGTCATTAACCCACGCCGGTGATGCTCTTTCCAGAGTGACGAGCAAAACATTCCACCTCGGGAGCCAATTCGGCAAATCATCTTGCTCGAGTCAATCATGTGAGTGCTACATTGTAGAGGGAAATCAAAGGTGGTTGCACTGCGGACAGACTGGATACCACCAGACGAATGTGGAAATCCCATCACTTGGCTCGGGGCCAACAAAAGAGACGAGCACCATCCTGTGATTATTTAAGCAGAAAGATTATTTGATTTGATTTTTTTTTCCAGTGTAGATTACTATATTTGATCATTTGGTCTGACCTTTCACATATTTTTGTAGTTAGTATCAAACCGCATTGGTTGAAGGTGATATTAACTTATTTTACGAAACCTTTATGCGTTATGGCTATGCAACATTATTTTTCAATGAGGGCACCCATGTTTGTGGGATGGCAGAGGTTGGTTTTACAACAATGGGCACAATCAAGTCACTGCAATAGCATGACAATACCATGTCGATGGCCTCCTTCATGGCTAAAGCCGGTGCACCGTTGTAATGTCGACATGGCAACTGACAACCTTAGCAGATCAGAGTTCAAATCCCCAGTCAGTGTCAACACAGTCCATCACCCTCAGGGTGGATAAAATGAACACCACCTGGTGAGGCTGTACTGCTTCGTGGGAGGTCAATTGTGTTGCCCTCGGGAGAGATCAGTGACCGGCTATATGAATGTGGAATTTCCACCAATGGATCGTTACTTGTTCAGCACAAGGCAAGAAATATCATAAAGAAAACATGACTGATGTAAATGATTCAATATAATTTTTTGTACAAAAATATGCATGTACTATTTTGCGAATGTTTATGGCAGCAGTAAGAAAAGTAACAATTTCATTAACAAGTTAAGATGTTAAATCGACTGACTGTGAACTTTTTTAATTACCCAGCCAAGAGAGTGCTAACCTCACAATCAGACGACTGTGAGTTAAAATCCTGGTCAGGGATTAACTCAGTCCATTTCCCGTCTAGAATTGATAGCATGAATACCACTTTATGGCAACTTAACAGCGATCATCCTCTTGAGAATCTGGCAAACCGTCATAGAACTGTAGAATTTACACCACTGGCCTAATGGCAACACAATGCTCCGTTGAGCATTGTGTAGACACTTTGGCTTTGATTCATGCCATAAAGCAAGCCAACATATTGTTAACTGAAAAGATAATTAAAATAGTTTATCCAAACACATATCACATACATCTACTTATATGAATCTTTTCCATAACAGGCAAAATGCACGTGGCACAACCATCAACGAGCATGATTGAAAGTTAGCAGTAGGGAACAATACAAACACGTCATGACCACTGACAAAAAAACTATATATTTTTTTCACCGCATTTACAGTCAAGTTTTGTTTTTGGATGAAGTTAGCCATCTTTCCGGTTCCTTGATCTCATTTAAACTATTCCAGATTGCGCTCAACTTTGGAAAAAATATAAGGACGCGAAAAACGCTCAACCATAGATAAACTGTTGTGATAAACTTTACAGATGTATTGCAAACATTGTATTAAACGCTCTTGCGTAATTCGTAAACAGTCAACGAGTTCTCAAAAAAAAACTTCTTGCAACAGGCTTATTGTATGCAGAAGGAGACCCAAAATAACAGACAATATATGATTCGCACACTAGCGCCATGTGCAAATGCATGTTTTTCATTGGGAGTCACACAGTGGTCCATTAAATTATATACACACGATTATCAGAAGCCACGATTGTGACACTGTGTGTTTCTCGTCCCACACTTGTCTGCACAAAGCCTCCTCATGGCAACATCATTCAATCAACGCAATCACAGAAGACAAACAGCTGGATGCAGGCCCATTGTAAATATACAATACAGTGTGAGTCGTTGTGAGGCAATTTAAATGTCAGCAGAGATTGCATTTTTCGCTGCAATCCTGCTGAGGTTCATACACATATTATTGGTTCTTTCGGTAAAGTCATGTAGAAGGGAAATAATAAAATAATATAAATATAAAATTCTCCGTTTATATTTATATTATTTTATTATTTCCCTTCTACGTGACTTTACCGAAAGAACCAAGAATATGAATCCCTGCAGTCATGAAAGCTTTAAATCAAAGTTCATACACATGTTAATCTAGCTGCCATCACACAAGGTACATATACGCACATAACAAACCCACAAATGAGCCGACCCGTCTTTTCGCCAGGATAGGCTGTTGGGGTAAACGCTCTGTTCAAATTCTTAGGTTTTTTCGGTAAAGTCACGTAGGTAAAAAAATTTAATTAATAAAAGTAAAATAAAAATAAAATAAAAATTAAAATCACGACGTTTCAGAGGCAACACAAGCTTCAGTCTTCAGGTGGAACCGTCACTTTTATTAATTGTAATTTTTTACCTACGTGACTTTCCCGAAAAAACCTAAGAATATGAATCCTTGCAGTCACGAAAGCTTCAAATCTAGCTCTGTTCAAAGCCAAATCTTTTCACTCAAAGTAATTTCCTGCTCAAATGAACGTTGAGCAGTGGTGGCAATTCCACATTCCCATGGTGGTGAAGAGCCCAACCAAATAACGGCTGCCGTTGACATCCCCACGAATAGGTAATTGCTTATTGCATCGACACACCAGAGGGATGATGGGCTGAGTCAACCTCCTACCAGGAGTTGAACTCGCAACCTTCCGATTGCGAGCCGTTCGCTCTGTGCTAAGCCTCCTGGCCGGCTGAAGTGTTTCCCGAATAAAACAATTATGGGGCAATGCTCAATTCCACGCGGCAACCCTGAGTTAGCAGTGGAAATTCCACATTACGGTAATGGCCAGTCTATCCAGTGGACAACCAATTCTGACTTCTCAAAAGGTGGTACTCATTTTATCGAACCCAAGAGCATGATGATCTGTTTCGACACCTAACTGGAATTTTAACTCAGAGCCTTACGATTATGAAACATTAATTTACCTAAATATTAATTCGAAAATTAAGTATGCATTTATATATTTTAAATGCATATTAAGCAGTGTAAATATTTTATAAATCCCGTCTAAACTGTGCTGCACATATACGCACATACACATGAGAAATGTCTGTAATTGCAAAATGTGTAACGATAATAAAAATGCTTATTATTAAACCGAAAGTGACATACAATATTCCAATGGTATTAAGCTAACAAAAATTCAAACATATAATGTTTTGACCGATAGCCATTTCAAAGGTCCTAATGAAGTCTCAATGGTGGAATACCCTCACTTACTCCACATATTTTATCTTTCCCAGAGTAAATGTATACCCCTGGTATTTTTTGCTTAAAAAAAAGAAGTAACCTTAGTGAATGAGCCAATTTCTCATGCAGTGAAAATACCAGAGACTTAAAATGGATGTGGGAAAAAATTTTTGAATTTACATTTTCTCTGTCAGGACTACAATTAATTGTTCAATATTTCTTTCCTTCAGCAACATAAATATTTCGTAACATTCTATCTGCAATTAATTAATCTCCGTTTTGGAATAAGCATTTTACATTGAACACTTTGCAACTAAGGTCGAAAGTGTTTGTGTTAGCACTGTCATCTCTGTCTGTAATGTTGGGGCATGATAATTCTCGTGAAGGTGATCCAATCAGAACTAAACTTCAGTAGAACATTGTTTTGCTCATTGGGGCCTACTGCATGGAAAACTTGCCAAATTGACTAAAGACTTTCCCAAAACTTTGACACCAAAAACCACCACTGAAAATATTCGCCTCAGTGTCCGCCATGACGATTTAGGTTCATGCATCTGCTCCACCTCCCCTCCCGATGCCATCGTTACGCGTGACGTCACCTCGTGATGTCACACATAATGTGCCCCGTGATGTCATCTCTTTGTGCAGCTTGAAATGCAATGTTATTATCGCTACACCAAGACCTGCTTGACCCTCCACGAACTCGCTTGAGATCCCGGAAACCAACCTGGGATCGCCACACGAGACAACCAAATGTAGCGGGGTTAACTGAAGACCGCTGGCAAATGCTGTGGAGTTTTGCCAAGGTTCCTAATAAAAGCTTCAACGAGGGCACCACCACTTGCTACGCTTGGCTTTGATCTGCCAAGAAAACTGTGGTGGCTCCATCAACTGCTTTAGATCAGCGACCGGTTACTGTGCAAACCCCTTCCACGAGTAGGAAGTTTAAAGATGACCCACAGTACGACTTGCGGCGACCCAAGCCAGACAATGGACCGTATCGCAAACGACGACTGCATTCTACGCTTGCTCTCCGCTGGACAATATTAGTCGCGCTTCTCCCAAAGCTATCACGTGGTTCACAAACTTAAACCTGGACGTATAATTTACATAGACTCGCCATGCGCTACAAGAAGATATCACTGGATGATATATGCGCCTATGTGTTCATGTACTACATAGGATACACCTGGACATATACGGCCAAGATTGGTTAACAATTGACTTGGATTCAGAAAGGTTGCACATTCGGATCACGGTCGGTGAATAATACAGCTCATTGTCCCCCCCGGTTGATGAAATGAGCACTACTTTGTGGGAAGTAAACATTGATCAGCCAATGCATAAAAATGGTATCTGCCATGGGAATGTAGAAATTCCACCATTGCCACTTATGGAGTTGAGTCCCATTCTGTATTCGTTTTGAGAAGGGTGACATGTTTTCTGCTACATATATATTCCCGCACCTCCGATTTACATTTGGTGCAAAATAATTTCAACATACATACATACAGGAGTACTGTGCGTGTGTATATGTGTGTGGATTGTCAGTGGTTAGTGCGCTGCACTACGAACCCGGCGACCCGAGTTTGATTCCCACTGACGGCCAACACCAGTGACTATTATCAGAACCGGTTCCTGGGCCTCCCCTAGGTCGACACAGCCTAAGATTAGTACCTGATGCAGTGTGTAAATATTGCTCCGAGGGAGACAAAGGCGGCCAGGCGTGGTGTTGGTCACCCACCCGCTTGTGTGCTGTGTCGGCCTTCATAGGTGCTCACTAACAGCACTTGCCCAAACAGTCTGTTAAGACTACATGGGGGATCTTTGTCTTTGTATATATGTGTAGGGAGCGGTGGCACAGCGGTTAGTACACTGTGCTACAAGCCCAGCGACTCGAGTTCAATTCCCACTCACGGCCGACATCAGTGAAGATAATTTGAACCGGTCCTGGGCCTCCCCTAAGTCGACTCAGCCTCAAATGAATACCTGGTGTTGTGTGTAAATATTGCCATCGGGGGAGACAAAGGCAGCCAGACGTGAGGCTGGCCACGCAACCCCTCGTGTGCCGTGCCCGCCTTCAGAGGTGCTCGCTAACACCACTTGCCCCCACAGTCTTTTAAGGCTACACGGGAGATATTTTTATTTGTGTGTGCGCGCATGTGGTTTATATGCTTAAATATCGATGTATGTAGTTGATCAGGTTTAACCAAAAACAGGAATAAGTGTTGCTCACTGGGAAGAAAAGGAGATCTTGACGTTTTAGCCAGGTGGTCTTCTTTAGAAAACATATGTATATATATCTCACCAAAAAAAAAATCTGAGTTTGTTTTCTGAAAGGAAAAAAAATAACCATTTGGCTAACTGGCCTTCAAGATCAATATTTTGCCTTGGCAAAATATGCAGGACAGCAGACTTATATATATATATAAACCTGCATGTACACATTTCAATTAATAAAATTATACACAATTTATTTTGTGTGAATATATGCCTACATTTTAATTAAATGTGTATTTGTTTGTATGTAAAGTGGAGTTGAAACGCGGCGGTTTGCGCAATGCACTCCGAACCTACCAGGCTTTTACTTTTTACACAGTTGTTGACATTTTTTTACTATTGTTGTTATGTCTGTATATATGAGATTGTGTGCCCTTATTTATTTCTGCAATGGATGTTTGAATATAACACGGTGATACAAAGGCAAAGTGTTTCCCTCCTCAAACAAGCATCTCTATTGGCTGCTTAGAGCCAGAAGTGCTCATGCCACATGCCCATGGCAGGGGCCAACATCAAATTACTGTCTGCCAACAACCTCTGTTGGCTTACCATTAAATGGTACTGATTTGATCAAACCCGGAGGAGGAATGACCGACTGAGCCGACTCCTAGATCGTACTCTCTAACTCGTACCCACCCGATTGCGAGCCCGGCGCTCTAACTGGATGGGTTATGTCATTTATGTCGTCATTTGTTGATTCAAGAAACCATCGTCGAGTCTGTAGACTATTTTTTTACGGATGATGTTACACTGAGATATTTGGCGAATTACTATTTAAGGAACGTTTTAACACAATAATCCTCAATAACAAACATGTTACACTTACACATTTAACAAAAAAACGCAAGGCAGTGGTGTACAAACACAGATAAAATCACCACACTAATCATTTGCATTGCCTTATAACAGAAAACATATAAACATGTATAGTGTGCTGACTCTTTGCTTATTTGTGTTTAAACTCAGGTCAATGATCGTTCCAAGTACCCAAAAAAAGGACAATTATGGGCATGAGCATCGCTTACAAGAGGGCGGCACTGATGTCTAAAACACGGCAACATCTTACGACTCTTCTCTCGCGACTACCATGGTTCCTGTGAACTTCACACGTTGATTTCTCCACCCATGTTGAGGACTCAGTTCTATCAGACTGACTGTTCATCTCAGCCAGGCTGTGCTTAACCACCACAACGCAGGTCCACAACACTTGGACCTGCATTGTCTGCTTCTTCCATTGCACTGCTCGGCTTTGGAATTACCTCTCATAGTTTATTTTGGCAAGTTCTTATCAAAGTTTGCTAAAAATAAAGAAACATATTAACGCTTTAACACGTAAGCTTTCGCGACCAATATCATCCATAAGAGGTTTTTTTGAGTTAGATCGCGTAAATATATAAATGTGTCGTTAAAACCCGCCACCACCCGACACAGCCAACGAGTAACGGTTGTCACGTAAACAGAACATGCCAATTCGTCAATAGTACAGCACACCGGTGTGTTGGAGAGCCAAGCCACATTGTACATGTTGTGACTTGGCTCTCCAACACACCGGTTAGTGCTGTACTAGTGACGAATTGGCACGTTCTGTTTACATAACAACCCTTACTAGTTGGCCGTGTCGGGTGGTGGCGGGTTTTAACGACACATTATATATTTGCGCGATCTAACCCAAATAACCTCTAATATGGATATGAACGCTTATCTATTTAACCTGAAGAGCGCTGTTTGTTGCTGACCACTCAGCATTTTGGGCCATCGAGCCTGCACTCCGCAACCGTGATAACAAATAATAACCTGGGGGGCGTTGTCGACCTACCTGTATGACAGTGGCTCCACCTTGCCTCCTCTGCCCTGCTGTTGCTGCCATCTCCCGCTGGGATGTACGCACGGGGGGAGTCAGGGTGGCTGGCCGAGATCGTGTAGTGGCCGTGACCGTGGCTGCCTGGGTGCTCTGAGCCAGGGCCCTCCTGACCCTCCGTGCCCTCCACGAGGCCTGGATGATCGAGGCAGCCGCCTGCCGGCGCCGCAGCTCCCGACGGAGACGGTAGCCCCTCCAGCGCGCCTGCACGGCCGTGGCTGCGAAGCTGCGCAAGGGGCGATTGGGGGGGGAGGCGGGAGGAAAAGAACGAGACGGTGTTTTTGGGGGCGCCAGGGCACAATGTTACGCGAGGCCGTTCACTGTTCATGGTAGAATTATCCAACGCAAACTCATTAGGCGTTGCTGTGGAGAAGCGTTATGAGTACAAGAAGCAGAGCTCAAAGTTAACTCGACAAGATTAATACCCACACGTTTCACTCTCTTACAACTTTTGTTTACATGTATATAAACTCACTATGTCTCATTGTGGAACACCGCGGGTTACATAAGCAGACGCTGTTCTGTGTCTTGCCGTAAAAATACTATTTCGCCCATCAGCCTACTGTATTGGCTTTGTCGACCAATATTACCAAGCACAGTGGTTGGGTAAGCAAACTCTGGATTGCTTTCTACCGACTGGTTCTCGTCACCAGAGTCAGGCTTGCTAAATAAAAGCTGCCTTAAATGTGCGACTTGGTACCCAAGACAAGGCAAAACAAGCCGTGGAAGAGAGCGGAAGAGACAGCAGCAGTGGCAGCAGTGCGACGACTACATCAGAGTTCGGAGGCCACGACGAGGATGGGAGCAACAAGGAAGGGAACGAATGAATGGAAGAAAATCGGGGAGGCCGTTGCCCAGCAGTGGGAAGTTACGGGCTGACAACAAGAACGTGGGAGAGGCTTCAGTAATACCGAGAGCCGAATTTTCAGTAATTTAGTTTAATATGTTTGCTCATGTTTCCCCCGTGGTGTATTTAGTGAGTTAAAGGTAACAGACCGTGTACTGTATGTGAAGGCTGCGCATACTAATCCTGGTTGGGAAGTTGAATCTGCTCTTTATCACTCTAATGTTGAGACTGGCTGCTGGCACAGCAATGTGGAATTTCCAATACCCTCTCATGGTCAGCAGCAGAGAGCACCACCACAATATCCAATTCATCAGGGGGATAATTTAGCTTAATAATAAGTGAATGTTTAAGCAGCAAATAATATATATAATGTACAAGTTTGTTTGTATATAAACTTAGAATGCGCCATCAGACATGTAACACAAACATATCATTACTGAAATTCCATAAAGGCAAACTAATATTTAGTATATAAATTGTAGACCTACCTGGATAAAAATGTTTTATTATTATTAACTATAAAATACAGCACTTGATTGTATATATATACACACAACTACACGTAACGCTACTTACAATGGTGATTTCAAATGAAGAATACGCCTTTAATAAAACATTTAATCTTCAAGAAAATAAAATGTACATTAAGGACTGAATACTGTATCTAATTCATTTAACTGTAGGGAAAAAAAACATTTGACAGGTGTCTCTTTGGTAAGATATCGGTTTTATATATGGTATTATTAAAAACGAAACACACGTAATTCTGCCTACGTATACTTTGCATCTGATTGCATCTAGTTTTACTTCACAATTTTTATGGGAAAGTTGTGAAAGCGAAAGTTAGGTAATTACTTTATCATTACATTATTTGCCAAAAATATAATACCTATGAGAGATTATCCAAAACATTACTTTATTTTAACCTTGCAATATTGAGATATGTAATTTTACCATCTATAATGTAAAGCACCACAGGATGTAAATGCATTAAATATACAAAACTTTCCAGGAATTCTTTGAAGTTTCACTTTTGTTATTCGTGAACAATTATAAAAAAAATCATAATTATAGCAGAACGAATTAATACACCGTATATTAAAAAATATATGTAATCGCAAATGTAAAACTATGTTTCTGAATTGAGAAAAATTACTGACAAAAATAGCTCATGAGCCAAAACAAATAGTCCGGCTGTTTCTTTACATCACAGTATCGCTGTGTCAAATAGATCAAGGCAATTATTTAAGTCATTTAATAACTTACACGATAAATTTCGTTTATAAGTGAATACAACAAAACGAATCTAAGTATACACCAAAACAAATGAGTAAAAACAGACTGTCTTTTGAAATTTTGAGGTTCATTAAATGGTCACTTCATGCCAAATTTAGTGACTAAAAGACTTTATTACACCAATAATACATGTTTCAATGCAGATAATAACACCCACATAACTATGATAACATTAGACGCAATACGGCGAAATGCCCAGCAAGAACTTAGCATAGGAAAGCTGCTACCAGAGAGTTTCCGATTTCAAAAAAATTCATAAAAAGAGAAATAAAAAACATGAAAATACTCACTCGGCCAAAGTGCTTTGTTTTGCTTTCTCCATTAAGTTGCCAACATGGCTGGCTTTCACAGCCACCCGAGTGGTGGCAGAAGCCTTCGGCTGGCTCGAAACTGGTCCGCAAACCTCTTCACCTGTTTCCCTCTGCTGGCCACAAGCAACAGCGCCCGCACTCCGCTGTCTCTGCCTTCCGTCGACTTGCAGCGACAGCTCCCTCTGTTGACTCTTTTGGGACTCCGTTTCCCGTCGCTGTGAACCTGACCCATCCACATTTCTCCCAGCGCCCGGGGAATGAGCTCCGGTTTTACCTTCATCGCGTGCGAAACCTGGGCTGGTTTCATGCAGACGGGCATCGGTGATTGAACCGCCTGCTGTTTTCGTTGGACACGTGTTTTCAAGATTCGATGAAAGCTGCTGCGCGAGTATTGCAATGCTGGAAGCTTCACCATTCGTCTCCTGACTCTGTGCAGGCGATAGCTTTGCACTGGAGATGCGATTTTCAGTTTGAACATTGTCGACCGTGGGTTCGATTGAAAGGCTGCCCATTTCTCCATATTCCTGAGCATAGCGATGCTCTTCTGCTAGCCTAGACGCCTCCTCGAGCTGCTTGGAAATTAAATCCACAACATTTGGTGGCCGCGACATGGTCTTTAGTTGCCTGCGATAGAAATGAATCGACACCATTTAGTCACGGGAATTTGTAACTCTTAACATAAAAGCCATAGTAAAGTAGACATACAGCAAATGGTAATGAGATAAATTAATAAATCCAAAAACACAGCCACTGTTGACTTCACAGAATGGTGCTCATACAAAAAAACATACAGATGAGACTGCCCTTTGATGCATTTATTGTTATATTCAACCAAGTGGCACTGGAGCAGAGCACCCATCTCGTAATCAGAAGGTCATGAGTTAAAATCCCTCGAGTGTCAATAACTCGAGCATCACTTTATAGGAAGGCAGTGATTGGCCTGAAACGAGTATCTCGTGTCTCCCACCATGGGAATACAGAATTACCACCAATGGCTCAGAGGGCCCCCAACAAGATGGGTGCTGACCCATACTCATCCGAACGTGGAAACATTGACTTGTTAAAACCCTGACTACGGTTTCCTGCATTATTAATGAAATACATGTAGTATTGTGACAATGATTGATGATGATGAACTTACGCGAGTGCTGTGGTCATGTACCCTTGGGACAAGCGCTGAAACTCTTCCAGTTGGGCCTGGCAGAGGCTGGAGAAGGCTGGTGGTGTTAGGCTCCTCTTGTCCGTGCTTACGACCGTCTGGCCATCCAGTATGCGCAGAGCAGGGCTCACCTTTTCTATTCTCATTCTGATTGTGTACACATACCATGAATAAAATAAAACACGAAACATACTATTTATTTTTGGAACTGAGTGGGTGCTGCTGTGGCAATAGCACACACCTCACAATTATACTCTTAGGTTTTTTCGGTAAAGTCACGTAGGTAAAAATAAAAATAAATCCCACCTGATGACGGAGACTTGTGTTGCCTCCGAAACGTCGTGATTTATTATTTTATTTCTATTATTATTTATTTCTTATTTTTACCTACGTGACTTTACCGAAAAAACCTAAGAGTATGAATCCTTGCAGTCACGAAAGCTCCAAATCTAGAACATCACAATTAGATGTGTGAGAGTTCACATCTCAGTTAGGGTAATGATCGTGAAATTTTCATCACTGACTCGAGGAAATATCAGAAAGATGAGCATTGTCCTATGCTTGTTTGAGTGGATAAATACTTTTGACTGAATACCTTTCGGATTTACAAATGTGAAATAAATATTTATATTTTGTAGCACCTAAAACTATGAAGTAAATTAACTATTTTTATTTTACCAGGTAAGGCCCACTGAATTATACAGCTCTTTATCAGAAGCGACCTAGCCACGAATTATAGCAAAGTGCCTTATCACGTGGAAATGTATAGTAGCCAAATACTCTAAAATACCTAATTTTATTACATCTACATTGCTCTCCTACTGCATTCCATTAAAAAACTTCCAAGTTGCTTACTCTGTTCCGCCAAGAAATTATCACATCCTCCACATGCACTTATTCTCAAAGGCCAAAAGATTCCTTTCTGTTTTAGGGCTGCCCTCCGACCCGTACAGTAACCTTTGGACACGAAGGTTTGGAATATTTGCTCTTGACATTTTTCTCAAAACCCTTTGAATTATGCAAATGAATGTCGATATTTACCAGGTCCTCGAGTATCGCCACATTGTACCTTCCTATTGCCACCTATGACACCAATCATGGAAATGCAATAGCCCATTTCCTCATCAATGCCCACGATATTGTTGTAGAAAAGTTCACCTTAAAGCATCAGTACTTAGCCTCAGTACTTAGCCTCAGTACTTATCCTCAGTACTTAGCCTCAGTACTTAGCCTCAGTACTTAGCCTCAGTACTTAGCCTCAGTACTTAGCCTCAGTACTTAGCCTCAATACTTAGCCTCAGTACTTAGCCTCAGTACTTAGCCTCAATACTTAGCCTCAGTACTTAGCCTCAGTACTTAGCCTCAGTACTTAGCCTAAGTACTTAGCCTCAGTACTTAGCCTCAGTACTTAGCCTCAATACTTAGCCTCAGTACTTAGCCTCAGTACTTAGCCTCAATACTTAGCCTCAGTACTTAGCCTCAGTACTTAGCCTCAGTACTTAGCCTCAGTACTTAAAATGGGTCAAAACTGTAATTCCTCAGCCATGATGGAGTGGCTTGAAACATAAATGCAAGCAAAATGTATGCAAATGTTTTTAAACTTATATTCCTTTACACGTACACAGGCAGACACGAAGTTGAAGAAGCTGCGAATATACAATAGAAGCAATCCATATATTCTGGAGACAATGGGAGATGTATCATACTTTATAAAGAGTCTCAGGATAATATTTAACGGTTTTCCTGCAAAGTCCAGCAAAAACGTGCAGCTTGCTTTCATCGCTCATGTCAAAGGATCATGTGTTAACAGCCCAGTGTTAATTTTCCCTGCCGGTAGGAGGTTAATGAATTTAATGGGTGGGGAGGGGAGGACTTCCACTGACCCACGCAGCTTGCTCATTGCAGTCACCAGACCAATTGCATCCCTTGGAGACGATCCTAATTGGCCTCCCAGTGCGTGAGTGCTTACTCAAGCGAGACATGCAACAATCTACCCCAATAACCCCTCCTATGCAAACGCATGCGTAAAGTGCTCCGTGGGCATAGCTTACCTCCAGTCTGGGTGGTTTTGCATGGGGTTTCCATCCAGAGTTATCTCATGGAGGCGTAGGCAGCCGGCCAGACACTCCAATAAAGCTGGAAGATCTTTAGTTTTTTTGCAGAAAGAAAGCGAGAGAAAAATTTGCAACTGTGTTACAATGGCGTCTGTGTGGTATGGAGAAATAGCAACAAGGTTACGGTGTAATGTTAAGTTCTGATACCAAGTCAAGAGCATTGGGAGACGCGGAGTGAATTTTGAAGAAATGTTTCAAAGGAATTAGCGCAGTGGGCAGTTGTTCAATAGATGGCTGTGTTGTTAGGATGATTGTTACGAGTCAGACCGTTCCCATTCTCAAATAAGCAAGTGTCTCTATGGTCCATGCCCAAGAAAGTGTGCTCATCTCTGTTGGTGGCTCTGAGCCAGTGATGGAAAAAGATTGTTTATATTTTGCAGATCAAGAAATATCAGACATTCCTATAGCTGTAACCAGTCTCTCCATAGGATAGCCACTGTTGACTTTCAACCAAGTGGTACCTATTTTATTGGCTTTAGAGGGATGATAGGTTAAGTTAGCCCCGAATGGGATTTTAACTTGCGAAATTCATAACCAGTCAACCAGCTATATTAAGAGTGTTAAAATCAGTCAATATTGCCTTCAAAAAGTAACAGCTATGGAATTATTCAATGGAAAATAGTTTTTTTTTCTAATCATTAACTCAAGTGAAAATAAACTGTGTGTCAGTATAAAGAGCCAGTTAATGGTAAATACTGAACAACTTAATGGCTGATGTACTAATTTTAAGAATTGGTGTTATAACTTTTCGACAATCAATTACATGTTGGCTTGTATGGACAAACTGGAATTTGTATGTATACGTCCAGCGTTTTCATTGGCTGGAGGTCACGCACGCGCCGCCCAGCGCGCCTTGTCATTGGCTCCCTCCCCCCTTCATTTCGTGAGCGCGAAGAGGTCAGCACGCGGCTATCCCGGCACTCGAGCAATGCCCATGCGTGCCCAGCACGTGGGGCAGAGCAGAGGGGATTAAGGTGGGGGCCGGAGGTGGGGGCAGGCAAGGGGAGGGGCGGTCACTCGGCGAGGGTGGGAGAGGGGTGTGCAACTGAGGGGCTGAGGGAGGCGAGCGCCGGGGGTTGTCACGAGGGCTGAACGATTTCAAATCGATGAATTCTTCAATTTGAAACAATGCGATTAGCAAATCGCAAAGGCTGCGATTTTTTTGCGATCTGAAAAGTCCTATTACTTTCTTATTGGAATTTTTTTATATTTTATTATTCCAACGTTATTAATTTAACTTAACAATTGTTCTATGTTTTATTGTTCTATTTCAATAAAAACATTTTAATAAATACATGTTGGAAGCAATTCGTATATTTTAAGTTCTCATCCTTGCATTAGAAAATATATAGAGCAGTTCAGATTTTGATGGTATCATGTGGTAATGCTCCATCACGTTTTAAATCTATTACACAGTGAATATTGAACTGAAATCGTAATCACAATATCTGTCAAAAAAATCGCAATTTAGATATTTTCCCCAAATCGTTTCGCCCGAGTTGTCACGCACGATGCACGAGGGGGGAGGGAGATGCACCCAGGGGTAGGGAGATGGGGATGTAGGGGGTGAGCCGTCACTCAGCGATGGGTACTTCCTCTATTTACATTGAAGTGGGTGCAATATATGTACAGTACAGCAATCCTTCACCAACTGCGTTTTTTCCGCCTCCGCGGTGTGTTTATGTAATCCACGGTTTTCCTTCGGCATACCGATTTGCTAACCGCGGTATGGGGTGTTGTATATCCGCGGTTTAGCACGGTGACCGGCACTTGTAATTTCAAAACACCCGCATCAGTTTTCCCTTCAGACACACTTAAGCGGTTGTGCTTTCGCTACATTGTCCCCACTTGAAGGACGCTTGTATTTCGATTTGTTCATTCAGACGCTGTCTTTCCGACAGACCTGTTCTTCACCTGAGGACGGCTGCTTGCGTTGTGGCCGAAACGTCGTGAGAATTGCATTTTATTGTTTTATTTTTATTATTTTATTATTTACCTTCTACGTGACTTTACCGAAAGAACCAAGAAGAAGGACGCTTGTGTTGCGCCCGAAACATCGTGATTTAATTTAGTTGTTTTCATTTATTTTATTTTTTACCTACGTGGCTTTACTGAAAAAACCAAAGAGTACCCTTTGTGCATCGTCTGATATCCCAGCTCCCACCACTGCTCTCTTCCCACCACCACCACCGCTCTCTCTCGCAAAGTGACTCTTATGTAGTGTGTTGACGTCGTATCCCTTATGCATGATTCCTCGTTTCTTGACTTTGAATTATTTATTTCCATAAAATGTGCCCCTAATAATGGCCCCCGAAGCATGCAACGAGTGCTCAAGGTGAAAGAAGGGCTAAAAGGCCACGGAAAAACTCGGAGAAGAAAGTGGAAGTGCTCGTGGCGGGGGTGCGGCGTGGGTGCGATGCTTAATGGGGTCTAACGAGACCACCATAAGCATCTCCCCCATTACCTCATCAACGGCATAGTCATCCCCATGGACTTCAACCCTCAGTATTAAAGGTAAATGATATTATTTTTACTTGAACATTTTTTTTGTGCATTTTAGTTGTGTTTAGTGAACGAACAAGCAACTTAGGCTTTGATGAGCGTGACCTGGCCGCAGTTGCCCTAACCCCCTATTTCCCACAAGGCCTTATTGCCAAGCGTGGTTTTTCCAACCACGACGGTTTTCAGGAACATAACCCCTGCAGTTGGCGAGGGACTATTTCATATATTTTTCTTTTAGAATAATACGGTAATACAGTTTCTGTGAGAAAGTTGAATTGTACTGAAGTGCAAAGTCCTATTCACCCACAACATTGATGGGACAATCTTGAGGGGCTTGAGAGGTACGGTTCGTACCTATAACAATGAAGCATGTTTGCCCAAGGAGTTTTCAGTTGGATTCCCATTTCGCCTTGAAGCACCCGTTCAATTGTACCAGTTTACATGGAGTAAAAAATTCAGTTTTTGTCGCTGCCAAATTATATTTGCAGGGAATCTCCTACGGATGCAGTGTGATGTAAGGTGGATGTTAAAGATCTCGAAATGATGTCATTAAAATAACATTGAATGTTATTCCACTGACTAATTGTATCGTCAATTCAAAGCAAAGTCCCTAATTTGAATACTTGATATTAAACATTTAATGTTTCCACGAAGACCACAGAAAATGTAGTAACATCAATCATAATGCTAATTCAGCACACTGATGGCTCACAGTGGAGAAAGGACACTTAGGGGCCATCCATTTAGCACGTACGCAAAAATCTGTCAAAACTTGACCCCTCACCCCCGCGCGCATACTTTTTACAACCCCCCCCCCCACCTGCGTACGTACGCTTGACGCAACTCCCCCCCCCCCCCAATCCTATAGAATGGCCGATATTTAATCTACGCAGAAACAATCAAGGATTCATAATATTGACGTGTTTAAGCAAACAGAAAGTCCATCGCCAGACTATCTAACTCATTTGAAGGCCAATGTAGACAAATTATTATCGAGGCTTCACCCCCCCCCCCCCCCCGTTTCCTATGCGTACGTACATTGTCAGTAGACCTTCCATATGCAAGTGTCGTGACGTTATTGGTGTCACTATGCCAACTACTGTCACAGGAGTGTAAACGCACGTAGGGAGTCCTCTCTGCCACCAGACCACAAGTTGACATGGAAGCTGGCCATCGGGGGCATGGTTCTGGTGAGGGTGGGAGGAGAGCAAATGAGGACGTGCTACTCCGTGTGAACCGAAGAGGACACGTGACCGAGACAGGGTAGCGAGGGGGCCGAAGGGGGCTCGAGGGACACGTGACGTGGAGCCGAGAGCCTTCTGGCAAGATCCAGAAGGGGGCGTGGCCGCGCTAGGGGGGATAAAGGGGAAGCCCCGAGAGCAATCGGCGCTCGTCTGTGGAATCAACCCTGGGTGCTACGTCTCTTCGGTCTTCGGTCGGCATCGTGGGTCAGCCAGCGTGTATGCTGGCTGACCCGTTCGTATAGTTAACCCGCTGCTCACATAGTTAACCGTGTGGCTATCACCTAACAGTAGAACCAGTGTACGTTTAGTTTAGTTACCCTGTTGAGGAGTTGAAATAAACATGTGGCCTCCAAGTTCAAGTGTGTGTCTCCATGGTCAACACTACACAAGTGTACGCATTTGGGTTAACCCCCCTTCCCCCCTCCATGCGTACGTACTAAATGGATGGCCCCTTACCAATAACACCTGGTTAACCAGCAGCATCTGTTAAGCATTTCTGACTATGCTGGTGAGCCCCAGAAAAGCAAAACCGTGGCTACTGGATAAAGTAGGTCTGGAAGGCCAATATAGGCCACTTGGCTGCATTACATGTTTTATTTTTGTGCGATAAAGAAGTAAGGTTTATATTTAGTCTTGATTTGAAGCTTTCGTGACTGCAGGAATCCATACTCTTTGGTTCTGTCGATAAAGTCACGTAGGTATAAATAAAATATTCTTTTAGTTTATATTTAGGTTTAATTGACTAGTGCGAGCTGAGGTTTTTGTATGATATTAATAACTTGCTAATACAAATTCCCATCAATGAGGAAAGGTCAATCTAGTTTTGAAGTTTTCATGAATGCAGGAATCCATACTCTTTGGTTCTTTCGGTAAAGTCACGTGACTTTACCGAAAGAACTAAAGAGTAAGGAAAGGTCAGTTTAAGATATTTACAGATTGCCTCTTGGTTTTGTTTCGAAACAGGAGTGGCCAGGAAAGCCAAGGCAAAGGATAAACTTACAAACTCTGGACAAATACATTTACAACCCACTTCATGTACTGCTGTTGCTGGCACATTACTGCCCTGCAGGTCGCTGTTGTATGCACATTATCTCTGCATAAATCACCAACCAGCCTCCAAATTGCTGGAGTACAGGTTTGTGCTGACTAAATTAGATTTTTTTTACATATTCATTCTAGAGCATCAACACACAATGGTCTATTCTTGTGAATGATTTAACAGGGGCTTAGCACCAACTTCATATAAAAATACGTATATGTCCAACTTGCTGGGGATTGAAAACTAATTTATCTTAGAACTGCTTTTTGTGTTTAGAATACTGCCCTTCCCCGCACCTCTGATTATCATGGTTGGCTACGTACGGTGCAAAAGAAGTTCAACATACATGCATGTGAAAAAGGTCAGATTTGTGAACATTTTAAAACATGCCGGTTACACCTGCACGAACACTGCAGTGGGTGTGGGTGGTTAATTGGTCAAGGCAGAACTGCGACCATCAGATAAGCGACAAAGTACTGCAGATTCTTGGTAAATGCATGCGAAAAGTGCGAGGTGGCAATGTGAATAAAACTCAGCTTTCTGTGAACTAGCCCAGGTGGGAGTGCACTGACCCCCTCCCCCTCCAACAAGGCCATGCGGGAGGGTGTGTCACACACTTTGGCGCCAGCTATCATAGAGTGCGGTCGTGTTGCTACAGTTCTCTGCGGTGAGTACAATGTCTTTAAAAATAATAGTGCTATGCCGCTGTAAATAAAATTTACGCTGAACCGCTTGCACTTTCAGAGATTCAGCGATGAATGAGACCCACCCTGCAACTTGCAATGTGGCCCTAGTAAACGCAGTCCCCGTACAATACAATATAATGCAACCACATCTCAAAACTATATGTAACCACGATCACCCTTCACTATACATTACCGGAAAAACACATTGCATTTGTGCGTGATATATTAAAATATGTACTACTGAATAAAGACATGGTATTGTCAGAACATTATTTTACGTTGCAATACTCTGCTTTTTAGAATGTATCAAAGGGGTTATTCGCATGTGGCATCTGTCATGAGTAATTCAAACACCTCGACTTGTCTAACCTCACACATACTATATTCATTGAGTTTGAAAAGAAAACACATAATGAAAACTGCTGTAAAAACAATAAATATATATTCCTTAATTGGCAATATCCATATTAGAAAATTATAGATGGAAAAGCCCATATATGTCACTCTGTATAATTTTCTTCTGGGAGGTGATAAATTAAATTTATTTTTGGAATTCTGTGCACTTTAAATTTTAAGGAAATTTTCAACTTGAGAGCACACTTGGGAGTAGAAATAATTGTGCTTGTATTTTGCAATATAATAGCCCTTTCGTCCATTGAAAAACATAGCCGAGTTACTGGGTAACCAGTAAGGCTTGTCAAAAAATGGAAACGTTAATACAGAATATTTACATTTCATGAATAATGGAAGCTGTTGGACCAATTATTATTTTTTGTTTGGTAATTTTGAGATATCGTGTGGCAAGATCGTGTACAAAGTCAAGTTTATTTTCCCAATCTCAAATGAGTGTTGAGTGGTGCTTTATCTGTTTTAGTGGTCCTGAGTTATTGGTAGAAATGGTAAGTCCCCATGGCAGGAATCAGTCACTTCGTGGGATAACGACTGCTGCCTTCCCATAAAGGTGTGTTCATACTAGCCACCAAAGGCTTTGTTTGGCTATTGAACTCCGATTCTAATTGAACTCTGGGCACACTGATCAGCTGCATAAAACATCATACGTGACGATTATTATTTTTCTTTAACTTATGCTGTTTTAAAATAGTGGGGGAAATCCATATAAGTTGTTTTATACAACTGGTCACTGCTGTACTACCAACTGAGATATAAAATGGCTTTGAACCACATAGGCAACATCTTTTGAACATTAGAATTGCACATGATTTAATGATAAAGGGATGGACCGATGCCAACTTCTCACAGTAAAACATGGTACTCGAGCACACGGTGGCACAAAGATTTACCCAAATGATGACAACATGCATTCCAGTGCATATTTTGTGCTGGAGTGTTTTGTGTCAAATCGCAGTTTAAGGGGCCATGCAATACTGCAACGCGGTACCAACGGTTGCACAACACAACTTGTGGTCAAAGAACAAAGAAACTTCAATTGCCCTTAAAAGACTGCCGACTGAAAAAAACTCCACTTTGTCCAGGTTCATTTGTAGAGATGAAACAGCTGCTGTTTCTTGCACAACAGTTCCCATGCAAAGGCCAGACGCGTGGTGAAAGGTAGGAGAGGACTCAATTAATCAATGTCTTTCGCACTTCTCTTGAAAATCATTACCTTACTGTTGAGGTGCATTAGGGATTATTTGCGGTGCCCTGCGTGTAACATATCAAAGATGAGCATATGTTCTCGTACCCTTTCAAAAGCACGGGATGCGTAATAACGGCTTTCTTGTTGCACATTCTGGATTGCAACTAAAAATATGATGAATGGAGCCTGTGTATTTTCCAGAGCGTCAAAATCTCACACTCAAGTCCAAAGGTCAGCATAATTGAATTCTCCATTTTCTGCATGGCTATTTTTAAAACGCATTTTCAGTTTGGCTTTGAATCAAAATGTTTTCTTCGTGAAAATCTATTGGTGAATAGAGTGAAATTTCACAGATATGAAAGATCGAAAGCGTTAACGGGACATATATTTGTGAGCTATAAATGTACCAGAAGGTAAGAATCGATGACTGAAAACCCGTGCCAGCAAGTATTAGGAAGACCATGTATTCGACTAGAAGAGTTTGTATTTGTTCGACCATTGTTGTTGAACGGGAATTAGGTGTATAGCCAGGCTGGGAACTCTATATTTGAATTATATTAATGTTTGTATCAATTTCATGTTGTATACCGACACTGAAACACCACATTATTGTTATTATTGGTCGAGTTATACTTTTCATGGCTCATAATTGCCCTGCACAGCTACACCACCAGAAATAATAGCAGCTATAGTGTGTGGTCTGCTCCCACGAGAGTATCATTCATCCATTTATATTTCATTCATCGCGTGTAGAGTAATTATTGCATTACAGCAGTTTGCCTAAGAGGAACTTTAGAAGCTCAGTGCTGTGGATGAAATGTTGTCTGCCTGTCAATCTGATTATAGGTGATCACGCCTTCTCTTATGCTGCCTCCGTGGTTGGGAATTTCATACATTCCAGGCGTTATAGACAGCCAAATACTTACTGAAAACGTAAAATGGCCTAAATATGAATTATAAGAATGGCTGTGCCTTGGAATGTTTGAGTATTTTTGCGTGGGTAGAAACTGGAGTGCCCATAGAAAAACCATGTATACAAGGCGATGATGATAGAATTCTGCAATAAATGTCAAAATATGCATTATTTATAGCTGTGACATGTTATCCCTACCCTGCAGGTAGCCATCTTATGCAGGCTGTCTCTAATTCGCAGCATTAGTCATATGCCTCCACATGTTACTTTTTTGCATCTATTTGTGTTGCTGATTAAGTAAAAGAAGGATGCAAATGGGTCTCAAGATAAATTAGTAAAAAAAAGACATACAGTATACAAATAACTTTTCTAGACAATTGATGATACCCGTGGGAAAGACACAATTGTTGAAAATAGACTGTGATGAACGATATAAAATAGAGGGGTGAGTGAGCGTGGGTTGAAGTGCTTTTATAAAAAAAAAAACCTCTAAAATCTCAAGCACCGTACCAGAGGAAAGTTTTTACCGAGTGCATATCACCTGCTATGACATTTGGACTGGATACATATACAACGGGATGGAATGAAGCGGTCCAGTTGTTAGATTTTTTTTTGTATCGGGTATAAAGAGGTGTGATTTATTATATGCAGCTAAAAGCTACATGTGCCTACGTAAGGACTCATTTTACCATGCCCATCTTTACCCTGCGGTCAATAGCAATAAGCACAAGTTTGTTTAAAGTCAACAGTCTTGGTTAGTCCAGAGACAAGCGAACGTAGACATTTCCACCTGGGGCTCAGGACTTTCAAAAATAGATGACCACCACCACCCTGTGCTTGAAAGATCAATCAGACTTATTTAAAGCCTTAATTAAAATGCTTCCAGTAACTCAGTATTGTCTTTCAACAGCAATCATCATTTTTCTGCATGGTAATAATGCTACCGAGTTGAATTAATTGTTTGACACTTTCCAGCACAGCCTCACAAGCATATTTAATACCACAATGTCTATTTCTGCCTTTGCATCAAGCCTATACGTTTCAACCAACGTGACTGTCATCGCTCAGTTCAAGGCCTAAGTGGCCGACACACGTGTCTAAATCAGGTCTTATTTTGCGTGAAATAACCTGCCAGTATGCATGCCTACCTGTCATAGCCAAAATCCCAACAGTTTACATTACCCACACAAGCTAAATGTCAAATGTAGCTTATAACCGTGATGCATAACTGTGGTTTATCCAGGCATGCCTTGCAAAATATGTAATTCATCTCAATGGGATTTAAACGAGTTCAATTAAGGACAGGAATTGATTGACTTACTGGGTATGGTGGCTACATCTGTGAAATAGTGATTTGGAAACGGAGGTGATACAAATGTGTAGCTGACGTGCATTAGACACACCTGCAGCCTGAACTGTGGGTAGATTTCCGAACTGGAAACGTTGAAGGTATAATTAACATTATCAACACATTTGTCAATAACACTGTCCTAAAAGTAAAAATAATATATATTTCAGAGGTTACATTTTGGGCAATGGACTTTCAGAGCAGAGAGATGTTACAGTCTCTCTCTGCTGTAAAGAATGGTCATTTCTTGAAACGTTGCCGATTGTATGAGTTTTCATTATAGGCCACCGTTATCGACAGTTGTTCATACAAGCATGGCTTTCTCTGGTTTCCTTCCCACAACAAAAAAGAATCCTGAAAAGGAATTTGCCAAAACAATCCTCGCCTCTATTAACACACGGGAGCTTTCCGAGGGCAAAATAAAATTATTGTTTCTCAAGCAACATAAAATGAAGCACAGAAAGACTGCTCCCTGCCCTAATTGGCATTGATCCTCATTGCGGTACCCCGGGGTACCAAATAATGCAAACTGGCCGAGGCAATTAAATATTTTATTTCTGGGACACTATTTTTTCCAGGGGTGTACTTCACTCCGCGATTGGGGTACCAATCAGTCCGAAATCGGTGCCACTCCGCGATGTCGAAACGCAGCGAGGACGATTGCGCTGAAACCCTGAACGCTCGTATGCGCCATAGTGCATCGTGTACAGCTCGTCGAGATGAGTCGATCGCCGCATCGCCGACCATCAACAGACTAACAGTGATTGCATCACGGACATTATGCGAGAGCCGGGGTACTTTGGTACCCCGGGATACCGCCATAAGGTTCATGTGGCATTTTCACTGCTGGCAATGGGCTACCAATGGACATGACTACAGCCTCTTGCTTACTTGAGCAAGGAAACAATTGTAATGATTTGAAGTACTATGTACAACATTTCAGCAATCTGATATTTTTTGAAAAGTCATTATCCACAATTATCGGTGCATGCCAGAAGGTGCAATGGCAAAAACTCTTGATTAATTTTCAATGACACAAAGTCATAATTTGATTGTTAAAAAGCCTCAAAGAACCCAGTAAAGTCCTGATATTTCAGCATGTGGTGGACTGCCAATAAAATCCAGACTAGCTCTGGAAAGTAGTGCGACTGATGCAGGTCTGGTGTTTCTCATACCATGGATCAAAGAGTACTGCCTTCAAGTGTGGCCACTTACCAGTTACACAGTTGTTACTGATGCAGAGTTTCTCCAGGGAAATAAACATATTGAATGGACACAAATCCGAGAGCCTTGAAAAGAAAAGAAGCAAATATGCAGCAAGTTTTAAAATTAAATTATATTTTAAATAAAATAAAAACCTTTTGAAAGAAATATAAGGCAACTGCTCTTTTTTTAAATGCCAAAATAAAAGCTGAATTTCCTATAGAGCAAACACACTGTACATATTTGAAATGTGATAGTACATTCATGGTATAGCAATGTTCACATATTTAACTTAAATATGGTGCCGTTGTACCATGTGTGATTGTGTGCACGTAGTTTCAGAATGAGGAGCAAGGCAGTAATGGTTAATGTAGTGGGCTACTCCTTGACCTCCCCTAGTACAGAACAAAGTTGTATGCATTATTCAAAGTTATAATTCATAGTGTCTGTCTCCTAAAATTAGCATGTAATGGTTCTCATTTCTGTTCAAATTGTATATTAACATTGTGGGGCCAGTCATGATTTCCCACACAAAGTAATTCATTTTATCAGCCCGTGAGAGGTGATGGCCAGAGCCAAGCCGTGAACCAAGATTTGAGCTCGCCTACCTTCCAATAGTGAGTGACTGCACACATACAAACCCCAGATCATGGGGAAGCTACCCAAACACATCTTGAAAATAAGTGTAGGGTTTTTTTTTTCTCTTCAACATAAATCATTACACACCCGTTGTGGGACAAGGAGAGTATGCGGAGGTGAGGAAGCCAGCTGGAGCCCAGTGTCTGCAAGGAGCTGATGCCATTGTCATCCAGGCACAGTTCGCTCAAGAGCACCTGGTTCCGTAGTGGAGGGATCTGCACAAATACGAGAAACACATTTGCATTCACAAGCTTCAAAGTGAGCAAGTTCTATACGACAGTTTCATATGCATGTGTATTACTTTTGGTAACACGGGTAAAACAATTGGCGGAAATCGGTTTACAATATGTTCATGGGATGTATGATGTGTGTCCATGTGTTGTGTTGATTTAAGGTTTTTCATATATGTAACATCTGTGACTGGCTATAAAACTGTCTGCTAGCACAATAAAAATGTGCTAAGATAGATCATTCACATTTCATAGTTTGTTTGAAACTTGCTTGTTTACTTTATATAAAGCTTATTTTTACTTGACGTTTTTACGATATCTTCACAAACGTTCAGCTTTGGTGCATTGTGATGAGTGCTCAATTTATGATTATAGGAATAATTCAAGTATGTAAATTAGGAGATAACCCATCACAGCAGAAAAATGCAGGCTGAAAACAAATGTATTTACCAATATACAAAGATGTGCAGTGCATGTACAAAAGGTCTCAGCTTTATCCAGACCACCAGCTCAAAATAACTGAATCTGTGGCCATTTTGTCATTTACACCACCGTCTCTAATCGACAGCATGTCCACACATTCAGTTCTTTTGAATTGGAGGTCTGAATAAGGCTGATAACGTTTGTACATGCAATGCCTACACACACACCTTTGTGTATATTTCAATCTAATCCTCAGATTGCCAGTTGAAATGAAATAATTCCAATTTCCATCCCATCATTCCAATGGTCAATAACATTAGTACCACTTCATGGGAAACACACAGTGGTTGCCCCATGAAAAGAACTGCTCATATTGTGATTTAACTACGGGCAATTACATGAAAGCAATGCTATTATCTTGATGCTTGCTGGTACCACCAGTTTAGGTATAGTGAGCAATGGACTTGACAACCACAGGCACCTTTCACAACTGCTGCGACGTACAGTCTCCCTGCTAACCTGGGTGAGGTTGTTGCCCTGCACGTGCACCGTACGGAGCAATGCGCAGTCCCGTATGCCCTCCAGCGAGGAGAGGTGGTTGTGTGAGCAGTCCAAGTGCAGCAGCCGGGGCACCTCGCTCAGCCCAGCCGTGCTCACCAGCTGGTTATGGTCCACAAGCAGCCGCTGCAGCTTCTTCTGCCACTCCAAACCACCTGCCGTAGAGTGCACAGCAAGAGGGTTATGCTGTGTTTTCACGGCCACTTGCAAGCAGGCTCGGCAAGCGCAGGAGCGGTGCTCGGCAGAGCTCGGATCTTGTCCCTATTGTACAGAGCCAAGCAGGTTCATGGGTTCAGCTCCTCCTGCACTTACCTTCTCACACCCTCACTGCCCTCTGTCGCTGGACAGTAGCAATCATAACAAAGCACTGTTATTAATAACACTCAATGCAGGCTTGGGTAGCTATCCCAAGCAAAATATATTATTGTAATACCCTTCTGCCTTTTTTTTATAATGGCATACCATAGGTCGCTCTTCTTACTTCGGAGTTGACCCAGTAATGTGACCACTGGCTCCAACAGCAGTGAAATGCAGGGTTCACTCATGAAAGCAAGCTGGTCAATTATTTTTACCATATTCACTGTGACTGAGGTTCATGAAATTCAGCTGTCTGACTTCAAATGCGATTTCAGGAGTTGAGTCAGCCCATGATCCTTAAGGGGTCATTAAATGAGCACCAGGTTGTGTCAATTGGTCGCTGACTTATAGAAAGAATGGCCCATGTCATAATTCTCTGGAATGGTTACCACTGGCTCAGGGCTGGAAACTATGATGAAGTTTTATCCCACACTCCTTTGTGCAGAGAGGCAATTTTACTTTACTCGACATAAACGGTTAAGCTTATATGAATGCGTAGGTTTTCACAGCCAATGTTATGATTCATAAATGATGTTGGGGTTAGGCCATATAATGATCTCGCCAAATTTGTGTTGTTAAAACCATATACCAAGTAACATAGCCAAACAAATTAAATTGTCACATACACGAGTGTGTCATACACCAATTATTATTGTTTCGGCTCACCGATGAGTTGCACAATTTTCACAACCAAATTTAACAATCACATGCAATGTTTCGCATGAAACTGCACGTCAAGGGTTTTCAGAACAAATATCCAGGAAGTAAGAATAAAATCAAAAAAGTCAGAATGCTTGTACATTTCACAATTACGTTGTATGGCTGTGTCGGGTGGTGGAGGATCTGCATGGCACAAATTTTGACAGATCGTTACGTGACTTAACCCAAAAATATTTATTAACAAGGCACATGCCGAAACAGTAGTCATGAGAGACAGAAGGTGATGGGTTTGAAATTCAGGCTGTGTTGTCGCAGTTGTGAACCGCTTATGCTGGTGTGTCGCGGTGATAGTGAATACACAAACACTGCCGGCACAAACCTATCCTTGTGATGTTGTTGTGGGAGAGCTCCAACAATGTAAGGTTGGTGCATCCTTCTAAGCCATGAATCGAGGTGAGATGGTTATGAGACAGCAGAAGGACTTCCAGGTTTTCTAGGTCTTGGCAGTTTACAGTCTCAATGCTGTTGTCCTGCAAAACTCACAGAGAATATAATATTACACATATCTCTTATACGAATGTAGCATTGTAATAACTTGTATTTTACTATATATTAAGGAAATCACCTGGAAATTTATAAAAGTATTAAAATACGAGTATTTAATGGTAACTAGCATTCTGTCACCTCTATTACGTCAAATACTGTAACACATTGTCACGCGATAACCCAAACTAACTCTATGACCCTGTCCGTTACATGTAAGTAGGAATGAGTATAACAATGCAACTCTTGCAAAATGCGTTTTTTTTCTTCTATGTTAAATATCACTACGTATAATGTTAACCACGTGTTTAGTGGCGATACCTGCGTGTCGATAACTCTGAGTCCCTTGCAGTTGTTGACTCCGTCCAGAGCCAACAGGCCACAGCGATTGAGACTCAGAGACTGCAGATTGGGACACTGAGCCAGCGTGCTCAGATTGCAGCCAGGCAGGTCTTGAAAACAAACTGTTGTGACCTGAATAAGTAACAACCATTAATTAAGCAAGAAAGTTTTGTACAACCAACATATTTACCATCACATCTCATATATGTGTTTACTGAAAGCACTGCATTGGTGTGATATATTGCTTTCAACATGGTTAATGGCGCAATGTAGATTACATAGCGGCATGGAAACCAATTCTCTTGGCTAAAGGTGATTTTAAATTACGTAAAAATGTAACTCGGCTTGCTGCCAAAGCTAAATTGTAAACATATTTTATTTAAATTAAATGCCAATTTAACCTATGCATTTATATCATTATTTCTATTTCATGGTACATCTATGTTACATTTTAATTCAACCATATCCCAATTACACTCTCGGCTTGTAGCCACACAGCAAAGCATATATTGTAATCCACAACCGCCCTACAAGACTTTGTCTAACAACCAAATCAAGCTGTGTTTGAGCAAATAAAGTGTAAAATAAAAGTTGAACGGTATTTTTTTATGCAGTAAATAAAATAAAATGCATGTCCATCACATATGTCCAGGAAAGTCTTACTGAGCCTCTAATATTAGTCATTTACATATGGGAGGAATCAGAAACACCTGGGGGATAACCCATACACTAATGTGGATAACATTAAAAAGTTTGCACAGACAGGTCAAAAATATCCATGTGACCTGTAGATTACTGACATGTGGCACCAAGCCCAGCACAACAGCATTCGCAATGGTCTTGTTCAATAATACCTGGTGAAATGAAGATGCCAAGCCCCCTTTTAGTATCTGCTCCACAGACAGTGGGGAGAGATGTCTTGCTGCAGAGTTATTTCGTGGTCTTTTTTTACGTAAATCTTTACCTCGGCTCTCTGCCACGATTCTCGACCAAGGCTTGCAGGTTTTCATCCAGGCAAGCCTCCGTGCCTCGACTGCATCCGAAAGAGTCAAGCTAGAAGCGTAGCTTTGCATCTCCCCTTGATGTTCAACTACAGTTAACGTTCGATCATTGTTGCGTTGTGGGATGTCCATGTGCTCTGATGTCGTTACTTCTTCGTCTGGGGTAATGCTCAAATCCTTCTTGCAAGGTTGCAAGACCGTGGTTGTATCCATTGTCCGTCCTTTATTCATGACTTGTTCTTGCTCTTTGTTTGATCTATATCCTTCCTTCACATCCATGCACTTCCCATCAATGCTCATCGCACTCTCTTGTGGCGTGCACCGCTTTGCTTGCGTTGGACTTTCCTGTTGCTCTGCCTCAGAGGTGCTTTGCTCCGGTTCGTGATTTTTACTTTTTCTTTTCTCTCCTTCTAGCTTCTTGATTACTTCTTCTTTTTCTTCTGCTCGCATTCTCTCCTCCTCTTTCCGTTTCCTCCTCTCGTCTTCCTTGTCCTGTTTTTGCTTTCTTTCTTCCCTTTTCCTTCTCTTTTCTTCCTGTTTTCTCTTCACTTCTTCTTGTTTCCTTTTGTTCGCTGCTGCTTCTTCTTCTTCATCCCGTTTTCTCTTTTCCTCTTCTCGCTGCCGTTCTTGTTCCTCCTCCAACTTGCGCTGTTCGGCTTCCCTCCTTGTCACTTCTTCCCGTCGCAATCTCTCTTCCTCTATTCGCAAGCGCTCTTCTTCGAGTCTCTTCCGCTCTTCCTCCTTCTGTCTCTCATACTCCATCCTCCTTCTCTCGGCCTCTTCAAGCCTTCTCTTCTCCTCCTCCTGCCTTCGCCTCATCTCCTCTTCTTCTTTTCGTCGCCGTTCTTCCTCCCTTCTCTTCTGCTCCTCCTCTTCCCGCTGCAGCCTTTCTCTTCTGTCTCGCTCTTCCTTTTCCCTTCTGAGAGCGAGTTCTTTTTCTTGCCTGAGCTCTTCTCGTCTCGCTGCTATCAAGGGCGCGTATATTTTCCGTGTTCTGTAGCCTTTGAATAGGGCCTGGATCTTGAGTGCTGCGGGCTGCTGCCTGTCGCGTAGTTCTTGTCTGTCTTTCGCAAGCCTCTGCTCAAGTTCTTTCTTCTCATGGTCAATTTGTTCCTGAAAGCGCTCAATTTCAGCCTTGGAAATGCACATACATAAGACACAAAAGAGATGCAGAAATATCAGTTATATTAGAATGTATGAGTTATTTCATGAAGGTAATTTTGTACATTTTATTTCACTTCATGAAATTTGTAGTTGATTGAGCAACACATTATGTTGAGTAGGGTCTCCACATGTTGTGTAAATAGAATAGTTTACTTGACCCTTGGGAAGACTTTGAGGACAATTAACCATCGTGCAAGTCAGTTCAGGGCAACATTTTATAAATCAGGAAAATGCTGAGAGCACAATATCTCTTTCTTTGAATGATGTCACAGGATCTCTAAGAGTGTCATTAAAGTGCAAAGAGGGTGATAATGAGACCAACTACAACTCCATGAAGTGACCCATTGGCACATTGATGAGAACCCTCACCATGAATGTCCTCATATAGACCTGTTTATGTCGTAATCTGGAGTAACTTTTTGTATTTAGTTTGTTATCCTTCCCCCGCACCTCCGATTAGCACGGTTGGTTATGTACAGTGCTAAAGAAGTTCAACATACATACATTTAGACTTCAAACTTTCGTGACTGCAGGAATTCATATTCTTGATTCTTTCGGTAAAATCACGTAAATAGAAAACAAAAATGATTTAATAAATGTAAAATTAAAAAATTAAATAAAAAGAAAAAATTATAAATTGAAATAATGAAAGCAAAAAACACAATAAAAAAAAATTACTAAAATTTAAATAGTGATATAAAATAAAAAATAATAAATATAAATTTGTTGAAAATTTTATTTACAATGTTTTCTTTTTTGTTTTCTATCTACGTGACTTTACCGAAAGAACCAAAACTATACATACAACATGAACAACAGACATTGCTAGATACACATATTGGACCCATTTCAGGTCAATGTGATTGTCATACTTTTTAAGCAATCACCATACCTCATAGTTTCTCATTTCCGCTTCAAATGCCTTTTGATTTGCACGTTCTAGTTCTTCCACCTTTGCTTGTTGGAGCTGCATGTAATCAATCACAGATAAAACCATAGACTAAGATCATGTACATACATTGGAGTAAAATCAGCAAAGTTAAACTATTCTCCCGCTCAAACATGCATTGGGTTATGCTCAACTCTGTTGGCTGTCATGAACTACAATTTCATATGAAAATGGCAGGGGCCGGTCGATCTAAACTATCACCACAGCCGACTTACCACAAATTAGTGAACGTTTTATCAACTCCTGAAGAATAATGGGCTGAGTCAACCCGTCATCAGGATATTAATTTTAAACCTTATAATTGTGTATCCAGCACTCTACACACTGTATGACCTACACTATATGCCATAATATGTAAAATAAATCGATGTAGATTTTATTATATTGTCCAAGATTATATTTTTCAAGAATTCTAGCAGCATTGACTTAAGGTACGAATCATGTTTGATGGAAAAATGTATAATTAATAACATACAAATATGCCTTGAATGTACAACAGCTCGAAGCCATTTGCAAAATTACCACTTCAAAATAACTGCATGTGTGGCCAATTTGTTTTAGAACACCAACTTAATAAATCGAGAAAACGTGGCTGGATAAATGGCCATATTTACTGAAATGTGCAGACTCGTTTCTGTAGGACTTTGCTAGAAAATACTAATTTGTCAACACGTGAATTAGAAATCTGAATTTGGGGAATTGGAGGTCATGGAAGAAAGAAGTGCAATCATGTGTTTTATAATGTTATCCACTTCTTGGCATTACATGGGAGACATTGCTAATTCTACAATACCAGCCACTGTTTGTTATTGAAAGTCAGTGTCTCATTTCACAAATGAGTAATGGGATGGTACTTACCTCCATTGGCTTCCCTGAGCCAGTGGTGGACATTACACATTCCCCTACTTGGGACCAGTCTCTCTATCGGGTGATGACTGTAAACTTAACACAATGGTATTCATTTAAACAACCATAGAGAATAATGGGCTGGGTAGACCCCATCCATTATTTGAACTTGCGACCTTGTGATTGCGAGCCTAGCACTCAACCACTACTGCTTGCTCATACCACTCCTGGCAAAACTGCCTCCACTCGAAGAATCTCTTAGATTTAACAACATACATTAATGTGCATTGCATGTAGAACGTCTCTCAGTCCGAGGGTATTGGGCCCACTCTTTGAGGCTGGCCAGACATCTTGAGAGTTGGGAGAACCCAGGCTTTACTCCACCACACACGACCTCTTGTTCGAGGCGACTGTGGTGTACATTTCACTCCAGTATGCTAACCATTACATCATGGCAGCATCTCTCGCCTGATATCACTTGAACAATCAAACAAGTTGTACAACACCAGCCACTGCGTTGTATTTCAGTACACGGGAGATAACGTCAGTTGAGTGATGCCAGCCAATGCTTGGTGTTGCTTGGCAAGGTGTGGCAACTAGGAGTGTACCAGCCGCTGCCGCTGCAAGTCCATCTCCTCCTGCTCGTCCTGCTCCTGTCTCGCGCGGCGGCGCTGCTCGTGTTCAGGCTGCCCGTGGGTTCTGTCACCGGCTCCCACGAGTCTCTTCGCCTCCTCGCTGGCACCTGCCGTCTCCGCTATCGAATCTGTCCCGACACTGGCATTTCCCTTAATATCTGCAAGAGCGAATTGGTAACATATTGTACAGATGGGTTGGGTGTACACGTAACTTTAAATTTATGTTTGCAATGCTTAGGTGTAACAAACAGTATGACTTATTAGATACGTGTCTTTTCCAAGGTCGTTGATAAACAATTATTGCTCAGGAGATACAACAAGAACCAATTACCTTCAGCGCTGTAAACATTCTTAATAAAACCACATATCATCTCTGAAGTAGACATCCTGTCTACTCTGAGTTAATACCCTCATCTAACACACCTGTTTCTATGTGACAATGACGAACACGAATGAACTTACATGGTTTTAATTGATGGAGTGTAGTGATACGTGCAATCGCTTCTCAAATTGCACACAAGAAGCAAGGAAGGCTGCTTATGCAAGTGTGTCAATGAAAGTTGAGATAGGTTCAATTTTTTAATAACCACTTCAGGGAAATGTCTTTCTCATTTATAACAAAGCTACGTGGTGTGAACATGGTAACCAGACTTAGTATGGCCATACCCAGCAGCGAGGTTGCAATAGTAGATAGCAGAGATATGGAGTGAACCACACAGATTGCACAGATAAACAATGACATGCCATATATGAGAAAAATGCCAAATGCAAATGACCTTGAGAAAAGTCCTGAAATATCCCTTCTTTGGCTGACAAGATACAGCAGTTTGTATTGCAAGTTAGGAAATTAGGTGAACTATTACATGATATATCAAGTCAAAGTGTCTGCATGTTCAAATGAGTATTGGGCAGCGCTGATGTAATTGGTAGGAATGAGTCAGTGGTGGTAATTCCACATTCCTACCAAGGGGGCCAGTATACCCTTGGAATTGCCACTGCTGACTTCCAAAAGTACTCATTATTGACTCTGGAGGGATGATAAGATTGATTGAACTCCTGACTGGGATTTGATATTGTGACATTCTGAATTGTGAGCCAAGCACTCTACAACTGGATATTATATTCGAAGTGATTTCATAATTAAATGTACTATCCATTGATTAACTTGATTAATAACCCACTGAGTTTATTTCTCATAAAAAATACACCTGCAAAACCACTGATATTCATGAGTCATTTCTATTATGATGTGTTTTCGTGTTAATTTCTGTTCTACAACTAAGATGTGGTATGTGACACCGATAGACAGATGTCTTCTATTGTGACTGATATTCAAGTTCACGATCATCATATTTACTGATCTTTGTTAATTTCCCCTTCTAGTCCTAACTATGGAAAGGTGGATTTTCGATCATTGGCTAAGAGCTGCATATTGAGATAAGCACCGCCCTACATTTGCTTGAGCAGGGATACACTTTGACTGTTTGATGATAGTGTAATCCCACATATAAAAACATATGAACACATGGATGTCAGGATTTAATGTGCAAATAAATACAAATAGATGCAACTTAAATAACAAGTGCAAAAATACTCGTTCATTTAAGAGATTTACAGCTGGCAAGCTGTGTGCATATCAGAATTAATAATGCATAGTCAGTGATTCCACCACATGGGGGCACATTTGTTTGGTATAATGAGGAGTTTGTAAGGGTGAATTCATGCATCATGGTATGAATAAATCACCGCGGACAGACCTAATGCTAATGGCACATCTTGTTATCATTATAAACCATTTTGTATTAAATCTGGCTCGAACATTACGTTCACCATTCGGGCTATATTTTATCCTTTGTGACATGACCTAATTTCGATGTGCAGCCATATAGCTCGAAGGTAATGGCTTTGTGTGGTTTTACAAATCTATTTCACTGGGCTGTGAAAACATATGCGAAAAAATTGCATGATATAAAATTACATACATTTTATACATATGAAGTAGAAATCCCCTCATCTGCATTTAATGAGTGGTCATCATTACAAGTACATATAGTTATCGCTTCAGACATCCTGTTGTCTGCTATGTTGTGGTTAAAAATACATGTACAGCACCATTTTGTCAATCCACTGCTGGATGAGGACCTCCCTACATCTTGAGGGATATTTGACCACATTTCACCACAAGTTGTGGGTTAAAGATGGAAATGCAAAACAGCAATGGATATTTCTGCACTACCCTCTACCCTCCATAACGTCGATTGTACCCGTATTCTATGCATGGTGGTCACCCATCCAGCCAAAATCCAGGCTCCACCCAGCTTATCTTAAAATATTGGATGATTTCTCGGTGATTTGCAAAACGCAGGTCATATCAGTCTAACGGCGAAAGCTTTCGGAGCAAGGCACGGGCGATCTCAACTGTGCCTTGGATAAGTCCCCATTGCACAGGTGACTCTTTTCTGCTCACCTGCAATGGAAAGGCACTAAACCTGCCCTGAACCACAATATTGCACACATAAGGAAGTTACCCAGCCAGTAAACCAATGAATTATGACACACTATAAGCCATTCTCTACAGTTACTTCAGTGTTTTCTGAGTATCGGTATGAAGCAGAATGTAATGATTTTACGGAAATCTCTGCAGACAGCAGAGCCGCATGCTCTGTTGATGAATGATCCAGGTACAGACACCATAGAACTTCCAAAATAGGCATCTCTTATAACAAATACACAAGTTCTTATTATGCTGCGTAGACAAGTTCTTCTAACTCTCATTACATTTATCATCATTCTCATCAGACATCATAAATCCTCTGCTGGGTGAAGGCACCCCCAAGCCTCAAGATGTACAGGCCAAATTGAATAAAAACAATTTCACGTGACGAGTTTTATTATGATACGATCATACTGACATAACATGTTTTTGTTTACATTTGAAAACTTGCTTTTCCCAGGTTAATATGTGCCTGGTTGGAATGCAAGTTCTTTGTACTGCTGGTCCAAATAATTTATTACAGGACATAGCACATTGAGTCACACAGCCACCCATAAATAACATTACTTTCAAAATACGTTTCGCAATGCTAAATATACTTACTTAGGGACACATCAGCATCTGTTTCGCGGCCACTAATGTCCTCTTGTCCAGCAGCAGGGGGCAATGAAGAGTCACATTCTTCTGATGCCTCTTCACAGCTCTGCCGTTCATATTCCTCCAATTCTGACAAAACCTACGGTGGAAAAATAATGGAAGACTGGTGTGGGAACAACTGGGAAAGCACCATCATCGGAAATAAGCATCTCATTGAAGATACCAATCATCCAGACCTCAGGAAGCTCAGTGCCCCACAAGCAGTGGGTTTCTTTATATAGTATCAAAACTGGCCACACAAGGTGCGATCACCTTTTCACAAAGCAAAAATAAACCACCCAAATGCAACTTTGGTACACCACAAGTAACGTTTGTAACAGATCGTGAACTCGTGTCCACTGAGAGTGATCTCCGAGGGCACGAGTGGTGGATATTCGATGTTCTTTTAAGTCATAAGCTGGATTTACAACTTAAACATCAATTCATAATTCCTACTGAATTCATAGCCAAACACAAGAAGTAAAAAAACATTTGTAATATAGAATCCAAGCCTTCAAGTGTTGCAAATAACTGAGCTTAAATATGTAAACACATTCCTGCGGAGGGAGCTGGTAGGAACGTTGGGTTGCCCGGTCAATGGCCAGGGTCAACGGCGGCGTGGTGTATTCCGCAAATATGCCCGACTGTGAGGGCGGGCACAAGCCGGCGTGAGTAGATTAAACGTTGAGTTTCATAAGGGCACCACGGGGTGACCAGCCCCTCCCCACCCAGCCCCACCCAGCCCCTCCCCACCCTCCCCTCCCCACCCAGCCCCACCCAGCCCCTTCCCACCCTCCCCTCCCAACCTCCCCTCCCCACCCAGCCCCTCCCTCCCCACCCAGCCCCTCCCTGCACGACGGACGGACACAATAATTCCCTGTGGGCTGGTGTAACCAGGAGGTTCCTACCAGTAGTATCCACTGTATGTGTAAAATGGATGCAATATTGCCACATATCTCGGGTTAACCTACCCTTTTCTTTAGGACCTCAGGATCTTCACCATATTCCTTGGCTAATTCCTCAAGCAATACGTGAGACTTAAATGAAACTGAAGCCCAGTTGTCTGCAAGGCAAGATATGACAAGTGGAGAAGTTATTTTTGTAATAATCGCATGCGATACAAAAATTTGAATCAATATTGAGTGAGGGATATTACTGTGACAAGTTATCAACCATAGTGAACTACACACGATCAAATAAGCTGAGCACAATTAACATTGTGCTCAACAGGTAGATCAAAAAATAAATGGTAATATCAATACAACGAAAATGGATTAGCAACTGGTTACATGCCTGGCAGATGCTGAGTGAAAACACAAGTGGTCTGAAAAGTAAAAAATGGTTCACAAAAAATAGGAGCCAGAATAATAGTGTTCAGATTAACTATGGGGAAAAAAACCTAGGTATGCATTCCACACTATAGATATAAAAATGACATGACTACTCTCGATATGGTGTCTCTCAATCTATCCATCAATTATGCGATTAAATAAAACAAATGATTTCATTCATTAGACATTCAAGTGAAAAGGTCCCCATCCTCTAAGAAGCATGTCCTGAGTCTGTCAATGATTACATTTTCCATGGCCAGCGCCTATATCTCTAAAGGACAACCGCTATTCACTTGCTAGAAAGTGATATTAATTTCAGTGACTAGAAAAAGGCTGAGTAAAACACAGACCAGGATTTTAACTTGCAACCTTTCATCATGAATCGGCATTCTGTGGCTCCACCAAGATGAATTATTATCCGTTAGCAAATATGTTATAACAAAGTTTGAGGCTTTGGTAGGAGTTGTAAGGGATCTGCAGTTCAGGAAGGTTCAGGAAAACGTATATATTCATGCTGTATTTGTTTTAGCGTAAACATTATTTGGTCTCACTCAGGTCGGGCTCCTCCTCGTGCAACTTATTGTAGATGTCTTCCACATCCTCAGCTCTGCTCTTCACTCTCGCCATGTACATGAGCACTGTGTCAGGCAGGCCTTCCTCTTCAGGCTTATCAATGTACACACATATCAGCAAAACGTTACAATCATTAATAGGGGTAATGGTAGTGATGCTTGCTAATTGAGCATTGCTGAGAATCTCCGTTATTATATTTGGCTCCTTCCCATAATAAAATAAACTTGTCATGAATCAGCATGGTTGCCATTGCAAGTCAAATGATACTAATATTCTTCATGAGGATACAAAGATTCTGCATGTTCATTGTCATGTACTTTCGTAATCCCCCCCCCCCCCCCCGATTGATTTCAATTGCACTATTGCCATTGTGTCATGAGGCAAAACATATTTTCGATATTGTTAATTCTCTAAACTGGAAGTTAGCCAAATTCAGTGCAAACCCGAAGTCAATATGAAGGGGTTTTGTGCAGTTGTTAGTGGGAGGTTGCTCAGATTGGGACCTAGGGTCTCAGCTGAGCACTCTAACTTCTGAGCCACCCAGCCACCTCAAATCTCCATGCTCAAACAATGAATGAATATAAACATCAAGACAAAGAGTTGACCTTTGTTCAATTGTTAAGCAATGTAGTATAGCTTATTTGGCAGATAAGCACATACAAAGGGACATACCGTATGTATGTTGAACTTCTTTTACACCGTACGCAGACATGCTAATCGGAGGTGCGTACGGACAACTAAACACAAAAGTCAGTTCTAAATAAATGCGTTTTCAATCTAGATTTAAAATTGCACAGCACCAGTGGCTTCCTAATATTATTGACGGCTGCAGAAGCGCATCTGAAAGCGAGCGACGCAGTGGCCGTCTTTGTTCGATGGCCAGCCAAAAGTCGTTGCGAGGGTGACCAGAGTTTGCGTGATAGTTTATGCTCCTTGACGAGATCAGCAAGGTATTGTAGGTCATTTGTGGCACGCACTTTGTGTTTAATGAGTGCAACCTTATAACGGTATAGGCAGATATGTGACATGGTCGGATATGTGAACGTTTGTAGCAAATGACAAGACAATATAGGTAACAATGCAAAGCTATATCTGCTGCCCACCACAGAATCCCACAGCCTATGCCAACTGTTACACACAATAGTTGTCCATCCAAGCGGTATCCTCGCTCAACCCTGCTGAGCTTCCACTACCTGATGACATTGCTCACATACTTTAAAACCTCAAACATGTCTGGTGTCCAGTCACTTGAAGGATGTTAAGCAAAAGGTATTGTTTGTAAGTAGACGCTAAATTGACGCGTTATTCTTTATCGAAATGCCAAAACAACTATTTATATGTAGAGTAGTCTTCTGTAAAAAAAAAATGCATAATTGATCGTGTCATTTACGTTTTCACAAAATCTCAGTGACAGGAATTTGCTCTTGCATTGACTTTTTAATGTAAATGCATGAATGAATAGTTACTGTTGTTGTTATTGTCTGTCATATAAATAATTTAAAGCAAGTATATATTTATAAACTGTAGTGTTAAAACAAATCCCGGCCGCATTTTCTGTAGTTTTATGCTGTCCGATTTATGTATTCCTTGTGCCTCAGTATGCGGCAAATTTGCCGCCTCGGAAATGTCAAGCCGATTTTGAATATAAAGAGGATGCTTACTTCAATGCAGGCAATTTCAGCTTGGTCCTCTTCAGAATCATTGCCTTCCAACTCCTCCAGTGGCACATTGATTAATCGTAGCTCCCGCTCAATGGCTTCTTCCAAATCTTCGCAATCCATCTGTCTGGAGAGAAGAGAAAGCATATACGAAATATTTTTTCAAACATTATTTTATTACTTCTTAACAACAGACCATTTCTGGTGAAGTGGCTGAGTGGCTGAGCGGGGTAGGAAGTCAGGGCGTGATTTACCTACCTATTACTCAATCATTGTCTCAAGTTGATTCAGTTGGTCAGGGTTTTAGTCACGATAGACTTCACAAGTAATGCTATTTTTGTTCAATTTATTTTACATATTTCAGCACTGAGGCCAAAAAAGGCAGTTTGGCTGACATGTGATGCATTTTATAAGTGCTACCTTGTATTGATGAGGCTTACTTAAGGCAATTAAAAGTAGTTATTTGATGTCTTCCAGGTTTTTTTCGCTGATACAAAGCGATGGACTGCTCTATTTTAGTTGTGAATGGAAATGTTTCTAACTTTGTGCTGTGACATCAATGTCACCAATGAAAATGGCACACAGGCTAAATAAAGGTTATGAACAGAATGGTTTTAAATACGTTCATTTAACGTACCACAATTGTATTTATGTCAATCTAGTATTCGCTTTCTCCAACTATTAATGCCCATCACTGTGAAAAGTAAACAGTGGTAATCCTGAAAACAATAGTCTGTTCTCTACCATAGGAATGTGGAATTTCCACAACTGGCTCAGGACTGACACCAGATGTGAGTGCCACATAAAACTCAAATAATTGAGCAGAGACACCTTACTTTGGCTTGCTCTTGACATACAACTCTAGTATAGTATGCAGTGTAAAGCCACTACATCCTGGAGTAAGCCAGTAATGTACATGAAGTGCATTGTCCGCAAGAAATCAAGTACAAGTATTGACGGCTTAGAATTGCACTGCCATGCACAATGAGGAAGACGTGGATTACAGAACGTACGCTCGTCAAACAAACAACTAACAAAGGGAGTGGCAGCCAAAGCACAACCACCTTGGAGATGCAGCGATGAAATCAACTTTGTGTGCAGATGCTGAATGGTTAACATCGCCGAATCGTGAGACGGTTACTGCTTGGGGAGAGGCCTTCATCCAGCAGTGGATGATTGTTCGTGGCTCATTACAAATGAACTGTAACTGTGCGATTAGAGCAATGAGGCAGAGTACTAAAGTCACACAGTCGGTGGTCAAATGAACACGGCTCGCCGATCACATTTGCCGGAGGCCCCCGAAGCAACGGCGGAAATTCCACATTCCCATGGCGAGACCAGGATAAACACATTGGACAACCACGGCTATCGTAGCAAGAGTGCAGTCGTACGCGAGGACTGTATTATCACCACCACGAAATGCAGTAGCACTGTATCATAAACATGTAGAATAAGCATCACGCGAAAAAGTCAGCATGTTGTCAATATGTAACGCTCTACAATAGGGCCCATCCATTTGGTGCGTACGCAAACATCTGTCAACACTTGACGCACCCCCGGACCCTATAGAAGGGCCGACATTTAATTCACGCAAAAACGAACCAGGATTAATAATATTCACGTGTTTAAGCAAACAAATAACTCATTTGAAGGCCAATGTAGACATTATTATCGAGGCTTCACCCAACAACCCCCCCCCCCCCCATACGCAAGCGTACACATTTGGGTTAACCACCCCATCCCCCTCCATGCGTACGGACTAAATGGATGGCCCCATATGCATTTGTTTGTAAAGCGCGACATTACATTATCATACACAATGCTATACCAAACCCAATCACGTCGCAATGTCCTACGCCAGGCTGTGAACCTGTACCTTGTAGCTCGCGTGCGCTATGAGCTAGTTAGTGAGTGAGAACGACGCCGTTTGTAGCCACGAAGCCTCCTTCATGGCCCTGGCAGCTCCGCTCAGCATGTGTTCCGTGCGGGCGTCTCTGCGTTGCCGTGGCGACGGGGGCCGCCGCTACCGGAAATGCGCGCGCACGTGGCCAGCAGCGCGCACGTGGCCAGCAACGCGCACTGCGGAATTGGCGTTAACCGGCTTCAGTGGTCAGGGGGTGGGAAGTTTTTTTGAGTGAACGCGTGCTATGTTAATTACGATAAGGCGTGTTGAGTAAAATTTTGATTTAAAGCTTTCGCGACTGCCGGGATTCATATTGTTGGTTATTTCGGTAAAGTCACGAAGAAGGGAAATAATAAAATGATAGAAATGTAAAACAATAAAAATTCTCACGACGTTTCGACTGCAACACAAGCAATCATCATCAGGTGTGAAATCCACAGCAAGTGAGAATTTGTATTGTTTTATATTTATATTGTTTTCTTATTTCCCTTCTACGTGACTTTACCGAAAGAACCAATGATATGAATCCCTGCAGTCACGAAAGATTGAAATAATTTTTTTTTTACGATAACGCGTCTTCGGTAACTTACGGTAACCTGCTCTAAGCGACAATGTCTTTGGTGACGCCGCATTGGAAGTGGTCTCACAAGCGCACGAAATAAAATACATGAGGCGACGATTCGGGCAATGGCCCTGTTTCCTACTAGTGCACGCAGAGTGGCCAGAAAGATTGAGTTTTTGGACAGTACCGTGGGTTGCAGCTTTCTAGATAGAATTAGCGAAGCGTGGGGCAGATGCAAGCTTGTAATTACACTGACCAACAACATAAATCAGGTGAATGACAACATTTTACCTGTTCAGAACAGCGAATGGGTTTGGGCAGGACACGCCGCTGAAACGGAACGATGGCCGATGATCAATAATACGGGATTGGAATGTGCGAACATCTGAATGTAAAGTGGCAGGAAGGCATCGTAGACAGTCGTGAAGATGGAATTGTGATTTGGGTGGGACGCGTGTGCAAGGTGGTGGAGGGCTTGGCTAAACGTTAAAAGTATCGCGCGCTTTCAGATGCACTTCTGCGGCCGTCTGGAACGCTCTTCTGATATTAAGGAAGCAATTGGGAGCTGTGCAGTTTTAAATCGAGACTGAATTATTTTTTGAACTGATTTTTTTGTTTAGTTTGTTGTCCTTATATTATCACGGTTGGCAACGTACGGTGCGAAAGAAGTTCAGCATACATAAAACGCAGAAAGTTGTCACAGTTGGGAGCACAGTCGGTGCATCTGCCGGTCATCTCAGTCAACCAACCTATGGCAACTGGGTTCTGTGACCTGCCAGCGAGCCTTCGACATGCCAAATGGCCTCGAAAGGGCACCGAGCATGACACAAGCGTCGTGGTGCGATGTCTCCGTCACTTAGCGGGCAACGGCGGTTGTTGTTGTTGGGCGACCGATACGGGCATTGGGAGTGTCAGCTACTAAGGGGAAGACCTCGAGCCCAGACAGAGGGAGACTGAGAGCAGAGCTTGGAGGTCGGGGTGTAGACTTGTGCAACAGTTGTGGGATGTATCAGGATAAACCAAGCCATCGGAAGGAGTGATGGCTTCAATGGCATTGGGCATGATGACCTCTTAGAGGCTTTGAGCTCACTACATGGATTATCAAAAGCGTCCATCACTGGTCAAAGGCCTTCAAATGAAATCAGCTTTGACTTGCTGATAAGATCTAATGAATGAGCCAGGTCGAGGTCTGTTGTTTTGCACAATGAAAAATATTGACCTTGAAGCTCTATGGGCCAAAAAAGTTTGTTATTTTTCTCTGTTCGTCATCCAGAATTCCACTTTTTAACGTTTTTTTCTTCAATGTATTAGATTTTTATAGAAAAGCAATAATGCACATTTGATATTTTTGTAACACATGACCTCAATTATACCGAATTGATTTTGATTTGTTTGCTTTATGTTTTTGTGGTTATTTTGCCATTCACTTCAATACATTATGTGCACTGGAAAGCAAAGGCTCTTGTGATGTTATCAGGCTTGATGTAAATTCTTCACATTCCAGTTGCACTGAATACAGAAAACACAACACCTGCCAACTCTTGGAAGATGGAATTCAATAACCCTACAATTTCGCTGCACATTGCACATTACTGACAGTTTTATTACGTTTTCGAATATTAAAACTTAACGTATGTTGTGTTTTTCTTTACTCTGTTAAAAAGCATCTGTTATTGATTTTGTTTAGCGAATTGTCTGATGGATCTTTGGCAGAAGAAACAACGGTATATGTGTACGTTTTTTCATATATTGCAATAGGATGTTTGGATTTGTATTGCAGAATAATCAACCTTTATCTATCCACTTGTAGATGAAGTCTTCCTCAAGCCATCAACATCACAAAACTGACTGCCTGCGATGCAACAATCCATCTCGCTCCTCCACACGAGTAAATGCTATCTCCCCAGCTCAACGGAGGATGTCCTCTCAGATGTGTTCCATCCTTTAGCTGCCACTCCATCATTAGACTCCTGGCCATTATCCCTTTCAGAAACGTGTCTAGTCCAAGCCCACTCTAATAATCCCAATTTACTTATTTAATTACGTAATTTTTGCTTGTCATCGTTTAACTTTACTTTAAATCGCTACGGTATACCAACCACAAAATTGTATGTTTTCATTAATTGCTTTGAACGGTATGTTTAGTCCAATATCGTTCAATTATCTCATTGTGGATGATGTTAACGGTGTTCACAACATGTTTGATGTACGTGGAATGTTGAACGGATGGGTGCAAACGAAGCCAGGTTACACCTCTGTGGTAAAATCGCTTATTTCGTAATTATCAGAAGATCGCAACTTCAAAATCCCAGTTTTGGGTCGTCTTAAGTTCATTGTCCTGTCTATGGTCGATCGACCTAATATTGTAGTACTTTAATTCGAATACGCAGTGACTATCCTTTCAGCATACCGGTCCTAGTCATAGAATGTAGAATGTTAACCATCAGCTCGCCACCACCAGTAAAGGCGATGTGACAAATAGGTTATTTGAGCATAGAAACCTCTACGTTTTATAGTCTTATATAATCTTAGCATAAAGACCTTAGTTGAATTATAGTGTTTACTCCCCATATCTATTCACTGGTGGCCAGCACTAAACAACATTATGTCATGTAATACATGATTTGCTGTTTAAACACGAGATTCCACAGCGCAGCAGTAAAAATCGACCTGTCTTCATGCCAAACACTAATTGCAACATTTCTCATTTCACCGTGACATAAAGGTGATTTGATTTGCAGGGATTATTAGTTCAGAGCAACATATTTAGCAAGGGCATGTTGAAATATTCTCACTCTTCTAAGTGTGGATGCATTACTGGTTGCAGTTGGATACGTTGTAGTAGGTTTGCCACGATATAATATTTTTTAGGATACAACTACATTTTGTGATATGACTATTATTGTGAAATCATGTAACCTTAAAAAATTGCATTGATATACTTCATATACGATTAAGGAGTTCTTCATATTGTAATTCATCTACTGCAGTTAGTTGAACAGAAGCCTGCCATGACCGTTCTTGTCATTGTAACTTTACAATCTATAACCCCGATAACGCACATGCTGTCAGAACATGATGATGTCGCATAATCGTAATGTCAATTATTCCAGAAAACGCTGAGCAATGCACAAATACAATGGGTAATAGTATTATTTGAACTTTAATACTTATTTTGAACTCCCACCTGAAGACGATTGCTTGTGTGGCGATCGAAACGTCGTGATCTATTATTTTTTCTACCTACGTGACTTTACCGAAATAACCAAGAAGATGAATCCCTGCGGTCATGAAAGCTTCAAATCAAGCTTCAACTATGACTTCATGAACATATTTTTTAAAGAAATAAAATGTGGAAGTAAAACAAAAGCGATCGACAATAATTGCGAGTGATGATATTGAGCAAAACGGACGACTATATTGGATCTCATGCAATATACAGCAGTATCATCATAGCACGACGACTTGACTTTGTGCTTCACTGGCACACGACTGAGCCGCTGTGGAGGAAATAAATGATTCCACTCCCTCAAACGCCATAAAGCTTCTAAAGCGATTTAAAGCTTTCGTGACTGCAGGGATTCATCTTCTTGGTTCTTTCGGTAAAGTCACGTAGAAGGGAAGTAATAAAATAATAAAAATAAAACATAATAAAACAATTCTCACGACGTTTCGGCCACAACGCAAGCAGCCGTCCTCAGGTGAAAACCAGGTCCGTCGAGGCGACAGAGTCTGAATGAAACAGCACACGGGCTTAGAGCATATATATAAGCTGGGCGCATTGACAAAGGAATTTGCATATCAACAGGAATTTAGCATATTTATGGGAAATGCAGGAATGTAATTAGTACTGCATATGCATGTGCATTATGCAGGATTAACAGCATCAAAGGGAGCTGCAGTTACTGCTGCTGCAGCAGTTGCTGCTGCTGCAGTTTCTGCTGCTGCTGCAGTTGCTGCTGCAGTTGCTGCTGCTGCTGCACTTGCTGCTGCTGCTGCACTTGCTGCTGCTGTTGCACTTGCTGCTGCTGCTGCTGCAGTTGCTGCCTTATCCATTTTAATATAACACTATGTATTATTCTACCCACCCTAATGTGTATCATACTGCTATATGTTTACTGTACAATTACGACACCATACATTACTCTGCACACTGCACCATGCCAGTGAGTGGAACGCGGTCTGAAAGTCACCGTTAACGTGAACACAATCAGTTAAGATCCGAAATGGTTTATTACGTCCTTCCAATGATTGCTAAGCCAGAATCCATCTTCTCGGTTGAAATTGTCTCTGTGTTTGTATATGTGGATCGCCTCATGAACGAATCTCTCATGATAGCCAGATGGCTTGCAGAGAACCTCTGTCTTGGAGAAGTCAATGTCATGTGAGCCCACTGAATTGTAACAGTGATCTGCCACGGCTGAGGTGTTTGTCCTACCGTGTTTCAGGTCTGCCTTATGTTCACGGATGCGGTCCGAGACATGTCGTTTGGTTTCTCCAATGTAACTGCTACCACAGAGGCAACTTAGTTTGTAGACGCCAGGGTACTGTATGTCTGGAACCACATCTTTTACAGACGGGACCAGATCACGGATTTTATGTACTGTGTTGAATCGGACCTGGATCTTGTGTTTAATCAGGATTTTGGAGATCTTTTTTGTGACCCCAGCAATGTAGGGTAAGGTGATGGTCTTGAAAGGCTCCTCAACAGGATCCTTCTTGATGGTTGGAGTGATGGCTTTGCGGATTGTGTAGTCGGAGTAACCATTAGCCTTAAGAGCTTGGCGTACGTGTTTGAGTTCACTGGAAATGTGTTCATGGTCGGAGATGCATTGGGCTCTATGATATAGAGTCTTGATGAGGGAATTCTTCTGGGATGGATGGTGGTGGGAATCCGGTTTTAGATAAGCATCCGTGTGGGTGGCTTTCCTGTAGACAGAGTGGCTCATTGAACCATCAGGTCTCCTTTTGATTAGGACATCCAAAAAGGGTAGCTTGCCATCATTTTCGACTTCCATGGTGAATCTGATGGCTGGGTGTATGGAATTGATGTGGTCGAGAAATTGGTCTAGAGCAGGTCGGCCATGTGGCCAGATGACAAAAGTGTCGTCTACGTACCTCTTCCATAAGGTCGGGCGTAGAGTGGCAGTCTGGATGGCGTCCGTCTCAAATTTCTCCATGAAGATGTTGGCTACAACCGGAGATAGGGGGGAGCCCATTGGGGTGCCCTCAATTTGCTTGTAGAAGGTTCCATTCCAGGTGAAGTATGTATTGGTTAAGCAGTGTCTCACCAGGGGGGGTACCCCAGCATTCAGTCCTTGATGAACCAAGTCTTCAATGATTGCGATGGTGTCAGGCACAGGCACCTTGGTGAACAAGGAAACCACATCAAAACTGACAAGCAGGTCGTCTGGGGACAGGGCAATCCCCTTGATTGTCGATACCAGGTCAGTAGAGTTTAGTACTGCAGAGGTGGTTTTTCCAGTGAAAGGCCGTAGGATTTCGGACAAAAAACGAGCCAGTTTGTAAGTGGGGGAGTTGATAGTAGAGACAATGGGACGAAGAGGTGTATCTTCTTTATGTATCTTTGGCAAGCCGTACAATCTTGGTGGCCTGGCTGCAGAAGGTTTCAACGATAACTGTTTGGTCTGATCAATTAATGCGGTTGAAGCAGAAATGATGTTGTTGGTTTTGGAGACGAGGCTGTTGGTAGGGTCTCTTTTTATTTTTGTATAGCTGCCATCGTTGAGTAGTTCTTGAATTTTGTTGTTGTATTCTATTTTGTCCATGATGACAGTGGCATTGCCTTTGTCGGCTGAGAGGATGACAATGTCATCCCTCTTTTTTAATTGAGCTAATTCAAAACGCTCATCTTTGCTAATGTTGCTAGCTGGCATCTTAGCGTTTTTGAGGGTTACAGAGATTTCAGATCTTGCTACGTCTGCAGCGATGTGACTCAAGCCCTTGAGAGCTACATCTACTCGAGCAATTATATCATTAACTGGTATGTGTCTAGGTGTGACTGCAAAGTTTAGTCCTTTAGCTAAAACGGATTTCAAACCTTCAGAAATAGGACTGTTACTGCGATTAATTACGACTTTGTTAACATCTAGCTTTTCAATGTGTGGGTCCGGTTTCTTGTTTGAGAGGCGGTTGAATTTGGAAATCAAGTTGTCCTTACATTTACTCGACATAGCGGCAGCTGAAGAGGCAGTCATTTTTTCCACATGTTCCCAATCCGATGTGGACATTGTTATACTCAAAGATAAGTGTGATTTGTAGAGTGTCTTGTCTAACTGATCTAGTTCGGTGCGCGTAAGTCTGATTTTCTCTGAGATAAGAGCTAAACTAGTTCTAGACAGAATTCGTTTCGCATTAGAAGAAGTTACAGCAGCAGATGTTAGTGTAAATGCGTTTGGTATTACCTTAGAGTCGCGGCATCTCTTCAGAAAGGTGAGAGACTCGATTAGCTGAGCCTTCTTATCCCGGAGCTTGTTGAAGGATCTCAAAGTTATGTGGAAACCCTCCCCGTAGAGGCGGTTAAATTTCGATTTAAAGCTTTCGTGACTGCAGGGATTCATCTTCTTGGTTCTTTCGGTAAAGTCACGTAGAAGGGAAGTAATAAAATAATAAAAATAAAACATAATAAAACAATTCTCACGACGTTTCGGCCACAACGCAAGCAGCCGTCCTCAGGTGAAAACCAGGTCCGTCGAGGCGACAGAGTCTGAATGAAACAGCACACGGGCTTAGAGCATATATATAAGCTGGGCGCATTGACAAAGGAATTTGCATATCAACAGGAATTTAGCATATTTATGGGAAATGCAGGAATGTAATTAGTACTGCATATGCATGTGCATTATGCAGGATTAACAGCATCAAAGGGAGCTGCAGTTACTGCTGCTGCAGCAGTTGCTGCTGCTGCAGTTTCTGCTGCTGCTGCAGTTGCTGCTGCAGTTGCTGCTGCTGCTGCACTTGCTGCTGCTGCTGCACTTGCTGCTGCTGTTGCACTTGCTGCTGCTGCTGCAGTTGCTGCCTTATCCATTTTAATATAACACTATGTATTATTCTACCCACCCTAATGTGTATCATACTGCTATATGTTTACTGTACAATTACGACACCATACATTACTCTGCACACTGCACCATGCCAGTGAGTGGAACGCGGTCTGAAAGTCACCGTTAACGTGAACACAATCAGTTAAGATCCGAAATGGTTTATTACGTCCTTCCAATGATTGCTAAGCCAGAATCCATCTTCTCGGTTGAAATTGTCTCTGTGTTTGTATATGTGGATCGCCTCATGAACGAATCTCTCATGATAGCCAGATGGCTTGCAGAGAACCTCTGTCTTGGAGAAGTCAATGTCATGTGAGCCCACTGAATTGTAACAGTGATCTGCCACGGCTGAGGTGTTTGTCCTACCGTGTTTCAGGTCTGCCTTATGTTCACGGATGCGGTCCGAGACATGTCGTTTGGTTTCTCCAATGTAACTGCTACCACAGAGGCAACTTAGTTTGTAGACGCCAGGGTACTGTATGTCTGGAACCACATCTTTTACAGACGGGACCAGATCACGGATTTTATGTACTGTGTTGAATCGGACCTGGATCTTGTGTTTAATCAGGATTTTGGAGATCTTTTTTGTGACCCCAGCAATGTAGGGTAAGGTGATGGTCTTGAAAGGCTCCTCAACAGGATCCTTCTTGATGGTTGGAGTGATGGCTTTGCGGATTGTGTAGTCGGAGTAACCATTGGCCTTAAGAGCTTGGCGTACGTGTTTGAGTTCACTGGAAATGTGTTCATGGTCGGAGATGCATTGGGCTCTATGATATAGAGTCTTGATGAGGGAATTCTTCTGGGATGGATGGTGGTGGGAATCCGGTTTTAGATAAGCATCCGTGTGGGTGGCTTTCCTGTAGACAGAGTGGCTCATTGAACCATCAGGTCTCCTTTTGATTAGGACATCCAAAAAGGGTAGCTTGCCATCATTTTCGACTTCCATGGTGAATCTGATGGCTGGGTGTATGGAATTGATGTGGTCGAGAAATTGGTCTAGAGCAGGTCGGCCATGTGGCCAGATGACAAAAGTGTCGTCTACGTACCTCTTCCATAAGGTCGGGCGTAGAGTGGCAGTCTGGATGGCGTCCGTCTCAAATTTCTCCATGAAGATGTTGGCTACAACCGGAGATAGGGGGGAGCCCATTGGGGTGCCCTCAATTTGCTTGTAGAAGGTTCCATTCCAGGTGAAGTATGTATTGGTTAAGCAGTGTCTCACCAGGGGGGGTACCCCAGCATTCAGTCCTTGATGAACCAAGTCTTCAATGATTGCGATGGTGTCAGGCACAGGCACCTTGGTGAACAAGGAAACCACATCAAAACTGACAAGCAGGTCGTCTGGGGACAGGGCAATCCCCTTGATTGTCGATACCAGGTCAGTAGAGTTTAGTACTGCAGAGGTGGTTTTTCCAGTGAAAGGCCGTAGGATTTCGGACAAAAAACGAGCCAGTTTGTAAGTGGGGGAGTTGATAGTAGAGACAATGGGACGAAGAGGTGTATCTTCTTTATGTATCTTTGGCAAGCCGTACAATCTTGGTGGCCTGGCTGCAGAAGGTTTCAACGATAACTGTTTGGTCTGATCAATTAATGCGGTTGAAGCAGAAATGATGTTGTTGGTTTTGGAGACGAGGCTGTTGGTAGGGTCTCTTTTTATTTTTGTATAGCTGCCATCGTTGAGTAGTTCTTGAATTTTGTTGTTGTATTCTATTTTGTCCATGATGACAGTGGCATTGCCTTTGTCGGCTGAGAGGATGACAATGTCATCCCTCTTTTTTAATTGAGCTAATTCAAAAGATGTGGTTCCAGACATACAGTACCCTGGCGTCTACAAACTAAGTTGCCTCTGTGGTAGCAGTTACATTGGAGAAACCAAACGACATGTCTCGGACCGCATCCGTGAACATAAGGCAGACCTGAAACACGGTAGGACAAACACCTCAGCCGTGGCAGATCACTGTTACAATTCAGTGGGCTCACATGACATTGACTTCTCCAAGACAGAGGTTCTCTGCAAGCCATCTGGCTATCATGAGAGATTCGTTCATGAGGCGATCCACATATACAAACACAGAGACAATTTCAACCGAGAAGATGGATTCTGGCTTAGCAATCATTGGAAGGACGTAATAAACCATTTCGGATCTTAACTGATTGTGTTCACGTTAACGGTGACTTTCAGACCGCGTTCCACTCACTGGCATGGTGCAGTGTGCAGAGTAATGTATGGTGTCGTAATTGTACAGTAAACATATAGCAGTATGATACACATTAGGGTGGGTAGAATAATACATAGTGTTATATTAAAATGGATAAGGCAGCAACTGCAGCAGCAGCAGCAAGTGCAACAGCAGCAGCAAGTGCAGCAGCAGCAGCAAGTGCAGCAGCAGCAGCAACTGCAGCAGCAACTGCAGCAGCAGCAGAAACTGCAGCAGCAGCAACTGCTGCAGCAGCAGTAACTGCAGCTCCCTTTGATGCTGTTAATCCTGCATAATGCACATGCATATGCAGTACTAATTACATTCCTGCATTTCCCATAAATATGCTAAATTCCTGTTGATATGCAAATTCCTTTGTCAATGCGCCCAGCTTATATATATGCTCTAAGCCCGTGTGCTGTTTCATTCAGACTCTGTCGCCTCGACGGACCTGGTTTTCACCTGAGGACGGCTGCTTGCGTTGTGGCCGAAACGTCGTGAGAATTGTTTTATTATGTTTTATTTTTATTATTTTATTACTTCCCTTCTACGTGACTTTACCGAAAGAACCAAGAAGATGAATCCCTGCAGTCACGAAAGCTTTAAATCGAAATTTAACCGCCTCTACGGGGAGGGTTTCCACATAACTTTGAGATCCTTCAACAAGCTCCGGGATAAGAAGGCTCAGCTAATCGAGTCTCTCACCTTTCTGAAGAGATGCCGCGACTCTAAGGTAATACCAAACGCATTTACACTAACATCTGCTGCTGTAACTTCTTCTAATGCGAAACGAATTCTGTCTAGAACTAGTTTAGCTCTTATCTCAGAGAAAATCAGACTTACGCGCACCGAACTAGATCAGTTAGACAAGACACTCTACAAATCACACTTATCTTTGAGTATAACAATGTCCACATCGGATTGGGAACATGTGGAAAAAATGACTGCCTCTTCAGCTGCCGCTATGTCGAGTAAATGTAAGGACAACTTGATTTCCAAATTCAACCGCCTCTCAAACAAGAAACCGGACCCACACATTGAAAAGCTAGATGTTAACAAAGTCGTAATTAATCGCAGTAACAGTCCTATTTCTGAAGGTTTGAAATCCGTTTTAGCTAAAGGACTAAACTTTGCAGTCACACCTAGACACATACCAGTTAATGATATAATTGCTCGAGTAGATGTAGCTCTCAAGGGCTTGAGTCACATCGCTGCAGACGTAGCAAGATCTGAAATCTCTGTAACCCTCAAAAACGCTAAGATGCCAGCTAGCAACATTAGCAAAGATGAGCGTTTTGAATTAGCTCAATTAAAAAAGAGGGATGACATTGTCATCCTCTCAGCCGACAAAGGCAATGCCACTGTCATCATGGACAAAATAGAATACAACAACAAAATTCAAGAACTACTCAACGATGGCAGCTATACAAAAATAAAAAGAGACCCTACCAACAGCCTCGTCTCCAAAACCAACAACATCATTTCTGCTTCAACCGCATTAATTGATCAGACCAAACAGTTATCGTTGAAACCTTCTGCAGCCAGGCCACCAAGATTGTACGGCTTGCCAAAGATACATAAAGAAGATACACCTCTTCGTCCCATTGTCTCTACTATCAACTCCCCCACTTACAAACTGGCTCGTTTTTTGTCCGAAATCCTACGGCCTTTCACTGGAAAAACCACCTCTGCAGTACTAAACTCTACTGACCTGGTATCGACAATCAAGGGGATTGCCCTGTCCCCAGACGACCTGCTTGTCAGTTTTGATGTGGTTTCCTTGTTCACCAAGGTGCCTGTGCCTGACACCATCGCAATCATTGAAGACTTGGTTCATCAAGGACTGAATGCTGGGGTACCCCCCCTGGTGAGACACTGCTTAACCAATACATACTTCACCTGGAATGGAACCTTCTACAAGCAAATTGAGGGCACCCCAATGGGCTCCCCCCTATCTCCGGTTGTAGCCAACATCTTCATGGAGAAATTTGAGACGGACGCCATCCAGACTGCCACTCTACGCCCGACCTTATGGAAGAGGTACGTAGACGACACTTTTGTCATCTGGCCACATGGCCGACCTGCTCTAGACCAATTTCTCGACCACATCAATTCCATACACCCAGCCATCAGATTCACCATGGAAGTCGAAAATGATGGCAAGCTACCCTTTTTGGATGTCCTAATCAAAAGGAGACCTGATGGTTCAATGAGCCACTCTGTCTACAGGAAAGCCACCCACACGGATGCTTATCTAAAACCGGATTCCCACCACCATCCATCCCAGAAGAATTCCCTCATCAAGACTCTATATCATAGAGCCCAATGCATCTCCGACCATGAACACATTTCCAGTGAACTCAAACACGTACGCCAAGCTCTTAAGGCCAATGGTTACTCCGACTACACAATCCGCAAAGCCATCACTCCAACCATCAAGAAGGATCCTGTTGAGGAGCCTTTCAAGACCATCACCTTACCCTACATTGCTGGGGTCACAAAAAAGATCTCCAAAATCCTGATTAAACACAAGATCCAGGTCCGATTCAACACAGTACATAAAATCCGTGATCTGGTCCCGTCTGTAAAAGATGTGGTTCCAGACATACAGTACCCTGGCGTCTACAAACTAAGTTGCCTCTGTGGTAGCAGTTACATTGGAGAAACCAAACGACATGTCTCGGACCGCATCCGTGAACATAAGGCAGACCTGAAACACGGTAGGACAAACACCTCAGCCGTGGCAGATCACTGTTACAATTCAGTGGGCTCACATGACATTGACTTCTCCAAGACAGAGGTTCTCTGCAAGCCATCTGGCTATCATGAGAGATTCGTTCATGAGGCGATCCACATATACAAACACAGAGACAATTTCAATCGAGAAGATGGATTCTGGCTTAGCAATCATTGGAAGGACGTAATAAACCATTTCGGATCTTAACTGATTGTGTTCACGTTAACGGTGACTTTCAGACCGCGTTCCACTCACTGGCATGGTGCAGTGTGCAGAGTAATGTATGGTGTCGTAATTGTACAGTAAACATATAGCAGTATGATACACATTAGGGTGGGTAGAATAATACATAGTGTTATATTAAAATGGATAAGGCAGCAACTGCAGCAGCAGCAGCAAGTGCAACAGCAGCAGCAAGTGCAGCAGCAGCAGCAAGTGCAGCAGCAGCAGCAACTGCAGCAGCAACTGCAGCAGCAGCAGAAACTGCAGCAGCAGCAACTGCTGCAGCAGCAGTAACTGCAGCTCCCTTTGATGCTGTTAATCCTGCATAATGCACATGCATATGCAGTACTAATTACATTCCTGCATTTCCCATAAATATGCTAAATTCCTGTTGATATGCAAATTCCTTTGTCAATGCGCCCAGCTTATATATATGCTCTAAGCCCGTGTGCTGTTTCATTCAGACTCTGTCGCCTCGACGGACCTGGTTTTCACCTGAGGACGGCTGCTTGCGTTGTGGCCGAAACGTCGTGAGAATTGTTTTATTATGTTTTATTTTTATTATTTTATTACTTCCCTTCTACGTGACTTTACCGAAAGAACCAAGAAGATGAATCCCTGCAGTCACGAAAGCTTTAAATCGAAATTTAACCGCCTCTACGGGGAGGGTTTCCACATAACTTTGAGATCCTTCAACAAGCTCCGGGATAAGAAGGCTCAGCTAATCGAGTCTCTCACCTTTCTGAAGAGATGCCGCGACTCTAAGGTAATACCAAACGCATTTACACTAACATCTGCTGCTGTAACTTCTTCTAATGCGAAACGAATTCTGTCTAGAACTAGTTTAGCTCTTATCTCAGAGAAAATCAGACTTACGCGCACCGAACTAGATCAGTTAGACAAGACACTCTACAAATCACACTTATCTTTGAGTATAACAATGTCCACATCGGATTGGGAACATGTGGAAAAAATGACTGCCTCTTCAGCTGCCGCTATGTCGAGTAAATGTAAGGACAACTTGATTTCCAAATTCAACCGCCTCTCAAACAAGAAACCGGACCCACACATTGAAAAGCTAGATGTTAACAAAGTCGTAATTAATCGCAGTAACAGTCCTATTTCTGAAGGTTTGAAATCCGTTTTAGCTAAAGGACTAAACTTTGCAGTCACACCTAGACACATACCAGTTAATGATATAATTGCTCGAGTAGATGTAGCTCTCAAGGGCTTGAGTCACATCGCTGCAGACGTAGCAAGATCTGAAATCTCTGTAACCCTCAAAAACGCTAAGATGCCAGCTAGCAACATTAGCAAAGATGAGCGTTTTGAATTAGCTCAATTAAAAAAGAGGGATGACATTGTCATCCTCTCAGCCGACAAAGGCAATGCCACTGTCATCATGGACAAAATAGAATACAACAACAAAATTCAAGAACTACTCAACGATGGCAGCTATACAAAAATAAAAAGAGACCCTACCAACAGCCTCGTCTCCAAAACCAACAACATCATTTCTGCTTCAACCGCATTAATTGATCAGACCAAACAGTTATCGTTGAAACCTTCTGCAGCCAGGCCACCAAGATTGTACGGCTTGCCAAAGATACATAAAGAAGATACACCTCTTCGTCCCATTGTCTCTACTATCAACTCCCCCACTTACAAACTGGCTCGTTTTTTGTCCGAAATCCTACGGCCTTTCACTGGAAAAACCACCTCTGCAGTACTAAACTCTACTGACCTGGTATCGACAATCAAGGGGATTGCCCTGTCCCCAGACGACCTGCTTGTCAGTTTTGATGTGGTTTCCTTGTTCACCAAGGTGCCTGTGCCTGACACCATCGCAATCATTGAAGACTTGGTTCATCAAGGACTGAATGCTGGGGTACCCCCCCTGGTGAGACACTGCTTAACCAATACATACTTCACCTGGAATGGAACCTTCTACAAGCAAATTGAGGGCACCCCAATGGGCTCCCCCCTATCTCCGGTTGTAGCCAACATCTTCATGGAGAAATTTGAGACGGACGCCATCCAGACTGCCACTCTACGCCCGACCTTATGGAAGAGGTACGTAGACGACACTTTTGTCATCTGGCCACATGGCCGACCTGCTCTAGACCAATTTCTCGACCACATCAATTCCATACACCCAGCCATCAGATTCACCATGGAAGTCGAAAATGATGGCAAGCTACCCTTTTTGGATGTCCTAATCAAAAGGAGACCTGATGGTTCAATGAGCCACTCTGTCTACAGGAAAGCCACCCACACGGATGCTTATCTAAAACCGGATTCCCACCACCATCCATCCCAGAAGAATTCCCTCATCAAGACTCTATATCATAGAGCCCAATGCATCTCCGACCATGAACACATTTCCAGTGAACTCAAACACGTACGCCAAGCTCTTAAGGCTAATGGTTACTCCGACTACACAATCCGCAAAGCCATCACTCCAACCATCAAGAAGGATCCTGTTGAGGAGCCTTTCAAGACCATCACCTTACCCTACATTGCTGGGGTCACAAAAAAGATCTCCAAAATCCTGATTAAACACAAGATCCAGGTCCGATTCAACACAGTACATAAAATCCGTGATCTGGTCCCGTCTGTAAAAGATGTGGTTCCAGACATACAGTACCCTGGCGTCTACAAACTAAGTTGCCTCTGTGGTAGCAGTTACATTGGAGAAACCAAACGACATGTCTCGGACCGCATCCGTGAACATAAGGCAGACCTGAAACACGGTAGGACAAACACCTCAGCCGTGGCAGATCACTGTTACAATTCAGTGGGCTCACATGACATTGACTTCTCCAAGACAGAGGTTCTCTGCAAGCCATCTGGCTATCATGAGAGATTCGTTCATGAGGCGATCCACATATACAAACACAGAGACAATTTCAACCGAGAAGATGGATTCTGGCTTAGCAATCATTGGAAGGACGTAATAAACCATTTCGGATCTTAACTGATTGTGTTCACGTTAACGGTGACTTTCAGACCGCGTTCCACTCACTGGCATGGTGCAGTGTGCAGAGTAATGTATGGTGTCGTAATTGTACAGTAAACATATAGCAGTATGATACACATTAGGGTGGGTAGAATAATACATAGTGTTATATTAAAATGGATAAGGCAGCAACTGCAGCAGCAGCAGCAAGTGCAACAGCAGCAGCAAGTGCAGCAGCAGCAGCAAGTGCAGCAGCAGCAGCAACTGCAGCAGCAACTGCAGCAGCAGCAGAAACTGCAGCAGCAGCAACTGCTGCAGCAGCAGTAACTGCAGCTCCCTTTGATGCTGTTAATCCTGCATAATGCACATGCATATGCAGTACTAATTACATTCCTGCATTTCCCATAAATATGCTAAATTCCTGTTGATATGCAAATTCCTTTGTCAATGCGCCCAGCTTATATATATGCTCTAAGCCCGTGTGCTGTTTCATTCAGACTCTGTCGCCTCGACGGACCTGGTTTTCACCTGAGGACGGCTGCTTGCGTTGTGGCCGAAACGTCGTGAGAATTGTTTTATTATGTTTTATTTTTATTATTTTATTACTTCCCTTCTACGTGACTTTACCGAAAGAACCAAGAAGACTTCTAAAGCGAATGACCGACGCATGCCCTTGTAGTTGCTAAACAGGGCTGGATGACCAATCGAGCATTTTCGAGCCATCAAAGGATCGGTCCAACTGAAATGTAATTTTCAATCGAACCAGCTTGCATGGCAAATGCCTGCTGGCTTAGTATAACCCAGTGGCGAAGAAGAGGCCTCGTTCTTTTAGCAACAAATTGCCAGCAAACGTGAATGCGAAGTCGTGATGCTGTGGATAATTATGGGTGGAGACATACAGTGTGTTTATAAGCAGAACTCTGGTCTGTCTCCACATGTAAACTAAAATACATTTTTACTGCACTTTCCTATTGGCTTTGCATACCAATATTATGTAGCGGCATTTGTTTAAGGATGCAAACACTAATGGACTGGGTTCTTTTTTTCGTTTCAGGTCTCATCAGCAGTCAAGCTTGTGAAACACATTCTGCTGGGTTACGATTATATTTTTGGAAAAGGTACTCCTAAACGTTTTCTCCATATAGGTTAAACACCAAGACAGCCATGAAGTCAAACCCAGTTCTACGGAGCTGGCCTGACTACGCAGTTGCACTCTTTTTCCACTGCGCCAGAGTCCGTGCACCGGGTCGGTCGGAATCAAAACGTCTTCACGGCTTGCCACTAATTCGGGCAGGAGGTGAAAACGACACGATGAACGTGACCCAACCTGTACTACCGAACCACAACAATACTGTCATAATTATAGATATAATTTATCATGCAGTCCGTCCCCAAAGACCTCTCTTGCATCCGGGAGTCAGTAATCCTTCGGCATCGTATAAAGAATCAGAATATTTACTTATACTGGAAGAATCCGATGAGCTATACAGCTCTTTTTCACATATGTGAAGTAGGGGCGGATCAGAACGTTACAACAACAAATGATACAAAAACACGACCGTGCACAGTACAGGAACTGCAAACAAATCACAAAGAAACATACAAATAACACTAAACCATTCTCGTCCTCTTCTTGGTTCGTTCGGTAAAGTCACGTTGAAGGGAAATAATAAAAAAAACATAATAAAATAATATAATAATTCTCGTCCTACCAGGAAAAGCCCACTAAGGTATTAACTGTTTTTTAGAAGCGACCTGACCACAAATGATAGTTCAACAAAGTGGCTTATCGTGTGGAAATGTTTACGATTGTTCCGGTTGGTTCCTGTGAGTTCGCGAGTCATTTCAGCGAGACCAGCGTTTGGACGACTCATAGCACCACGGAGCTCACACTACGCCCTGTGTGGGCTGAGGTGTCACCACTGAGATCGAGCTTACAATGCTCGACACAGTAACCGTCCGCTTCTAACCCTCGTCTCCTGCCTTGCTGTTGTTTCTCCTCCTTGTCTTCAATACGCTCACTGTCTCTCAAGCAAAGCAGGCATGTAATTGCTGTCCGGACATCATAATAACAATTACAGCTTAGACAGGATTTTTTATTAACGCGTCAAGGCGAAACCGGCAACCTGTTTTTTTTTATTTCTGGCCACGGCTAACATCAGCAGTGAGTGATATCTTAACCAGTGCTGAGACACTCCTCTTTACCAATCCACACTGCCCAGTGTGGTGAGGTATGGTCACGCAAGCCCCATGACCGGCACTGTGTGTGTGGGAGGCCTCATCCAGCAATAGATTGACATTGGGCTGTACACTTTTATTTTCATTACGTTACAACTATTTTTATTATTTTGTATTGTTTATTTACATCAAATAGGGAAATGATTACTCATTCGCCGTCACCTGATTAAATTAAGGAAATGTAATCGCATTGGTATTAGGAAATTCGCTGTATATTTTCATCCGCTGTAATATGATACAACAGTGCCAAACATGGAATAAAAACTATAGAGTGTTTGAAACTTCATTAAAAAAAAGCTCACTGCGCTATATTTAAAAACAATACAATTTCCGCTTTTTGTTTTTAGTGTTGTGTTTGGACAACACAATGCCTGGGGTGTCATATAAGATAAATGTGAAAAGTGTTTTCTTGTTGTTGTTGTTGGAAATGCATTCCAACCCGAGTGGGAACTTCCAACAGGTCTGGCAGCACTAACATCCTGGCGTATGAGCTCTTCCTGCCTACCGGGGAGCTGTCTTGGCAGCGCTAAATCAAACATTGACTTACATGGAGTCGGGGCCAATACAAAGCAGGGTGTAGGTAAAAAAAAATCCCGTTCACATGCTGGCCATATCCAGCCGCAGAACCCAATTAAAAAAATATGGAAAGTTGTGCCAACATTCAGCCAACTTTGGTCGAACGGTTCCAACCGCAAGTCAGCGTTGACACAACTTTGGTCGAACGGTTCCAACCACGTGCCCTCGTTGGCCCAACGTTGTTCCAACGGTTACAACCACGTGCCTACGTTGGCCCAACGTTGTTCCAACGGTTACAACCACGTGCCCTCGTTGGCCCAACGTTGTTCCAACGGCTACAACCACGTGCCCTCGTTGGCCCAACGTTGTTCCAACGGTTACAACCACGTGCCTACGTTGGCCCAACGTTGTTCCAACGGTTACAACCACGTACCCACGTTGGCCCAACGTTGTTCCAACGGTTACAACCACGTGCCTACGTTGGCCCAACGTTGTTCCAACGGTTACAACCACGTACCCACGTTGGCCCAACGTTGTTCCAACGGTTACAACCACGTGCCTACGTTGGCCCAACGTTGTTCCAACGGTTACAACCACGTACCCCGTTGGCGCAACGTTGTTCCAACGGTTACAACCACGTGTCCAGGTTGGCCCAACGTTGTTCCAACGGTTATAACCACGTGCCCACGTTGGCCTAACGTTCCAACGGTTACAACCACGTGTCCACGTTGTTGCAACGTTGTACCTTGACTGTGAATCTGCTGGAAAAACAATCGCTATCTGTCTGCCAGTGTTTCATGGGGGGGGTGTGATGGGGGATGTGACCTCGGCAAAGCCCCGACTCACATCGCTCAATTATAGGCAGGCATACCTTTAGAGCGGTTTCTTAAAACAACGTGCCAACGCCAACAGGAGAGTAGCCTGGGTGGATTGATGACACTGAAGATAAATTGATACGTGCTTATCGGAAATCCATCGGATCAACCGGTGGAATGCTCCGTAGTTATAAAAAAAAGTTGGTGGATTGAGAGGTCCACGGTGGAAATTCAGGACAAGCTGCAATGTGGAATTTACTATGGAGTTGCTGAACTGTACACAAGAGATGCATCTGTGTGGATACCCACAGGATTCGAGCTTCTCCTATAGTACAAAACAATTCCTTGTTCTATCCATGAACTTTAAACCAACATGAACGTTTATTTTCCCGAGTCACTTTGAACTGGTAATTCCGTGCCCGCTGCCACGATACACACCACGACAGCTCTCTGAGGCTGAATACATACCCAAGCCATTAGTTGTGCAGCTCTCGAAATCACGCAACTCAGTGGCCTGCAACTGCCTTGTCCACATCTGAGCGAGTAGTAGCGTAACAAGAAAAGTAAGCGCCTCGTTCTGGATTGTAACAACCGATTGTAGTATTTTAAATGTGCCACGTGGTTGTGAAACATGTCGCTACGAATCACTGAGCACATCGATGCTTGAGAGTTGAGTCTGACTCAACCGTGAGCAACTAAGTTGCACAACTGCTCGCAACTAGTTGCGGTGATGTCCGCAAATAAGCGGAGTAATAACTTAAAGACATTTTTTTTACACGTGTGAACTCGTTAATTGCCTTTGCATTGCAGCATCTCAAATTAGCATGGTTGGCTACGCACGGTGTGAAAGAACTTCAACGTACACACACACACATTCCATAGCATCGTAGACATCACAATCTGAACGTGTTATATGTGGCCCCATCAAGAGGGGGCATTCAAGAGCCACTCGTACGTCAGCGTGACAGACATTTGATTGAAGACAATCATTTTAATTCAAATATGATCGCGGCTCATTGTAGCAGTACTGGGTAAAAGGACTGCTTATATAACAAAGGGCACGTGTTTCTCGTTGGGTTGATGGTGGCGCAGTGACCGCACTTGTGCCTCACAGTAAGCAGATCCCAGGTTTTATTCCCAACTCTTGCGTGAAGTTTACATGTTCTCCCCCTGTTCCGGATGCGTTTCCTCTCTGGTTGTTGAAACAATTTTTTATTATTGAATCACCAGAAAGCACATGGTAAAAAAAATGGTCACCGGTTTGGCACATGTACAATAATGTGCAACAATAAATCAGAACCCTGGACAATTGAGTGTGCTTTTTTTTCGCCTGCTATCTTAGCTGCACACTGGACGTGCCATTCAGAGGTCGTTGTTCCATTGGATCTGCCAGCTCGGCTGTTGAAAACAATGGAGCAAGTTTCTTCAATCTCCCTGCCTCCATCCACCCAGCAGTTGAAATGAGCACCACCACGGTTCGTCGATCAGCAGGGTCCCGCGTGGTGAGGCTAAAGTGTGGGGTGTTCCCCTTAAGTGGACATTCCACATTTGTATGGCGGGATAATTCTCTCCACGTGACCGCTATTTGTGTTTTATTATAACGCAAGGCGATTTGTTTTACAAACGAGCATAGTCTGCCGGTAGGGGGCGATGTTGCAATGCGGTGGAACCCATTCACAGTAAGGTGGTGTTTCATTCAGACGCTGTCTCCCCGACAGACCTGGTCTTCGCCTGAGGACGGCTGCTTGCGTTGTGGCCGAAACGTCGTGAGAATTATTTTATTATGTTTTATTTTTATTATTTTATTACTTCCCTTCTACGTGACTTTACCGAAAGAACCAAGAAGATGAATCCCTGCAGTCACGAAAGCTTTAAATCGAAAAGTAAATAATGAGTCATTCATTTTTTGGTTTATTTGTACCATGACGTAGGTGGACACGGCCTCCTATTTTTCGAATCACATCATTGCCTTGTGTAACGCCCACCGTCAAGTAGACGGAGCGTGTTCATGGTTCACATCCAGGCGCCTCCGAGAATTTGCTATCACGAGCCAATTCGAATTGAGACCAATGCGTTTCACAAAACGAGCGAAACGTTCGCATTGCGAGCGGAGACCGATCGATCGAGTCGCGTCCCGCGGTGGCAGGGGGCGATTTGTTTACCAGCTCCCCCGTGCTGTGCTGAGTGCGTTTTTCGTCGGAGGGGATCGTGTGGTGGCACTGTAATGGGTGGGTGGGGGGAGCGTGCGGTATGGGGCTAATTAAATGCAGACGCTGAGGGCAGGCACCTACAATCGCTGTGTTTCCGCATGGATGATGATGTTACGTTTGATGTTTTATTACTTTATTTTAAAATTATAAATTGTATTTCTCACGTTAGAAAAAAGTTACTCAAGAGTGGAAAATGTTGAGCCTGATACGCAGCTCAGCTTTTAACATGGGAGTGAGTCAATGGGAAAACGATGAGCAATCTTGATCGGCAATTTTCGTGAAACATATCTCGTATATTAAGCGAGACGCGCCTGTATATGCGGTATTAACCAGGGCAGCCGCGCCGCTTGAACCGTGAACCTGTGCACCAAGAGTCAAACACGCTAGGACTCGATCCAGAGGGGATGAGGGGAGAAATCACTTGGCAGCAAGTCCAGGGCCGGCGTTAGGCAGGTGCTAGGGTGAGCCCTGCACCACCAAATGCCATGACAGCTGAGATGTTAACTACCTCACCTGGTGTACAGGAGGTCGTGGGTTCTCTCGCAACACTGACGCCTTTGGTATATTCGGAGTTTGCATGTTCTCTCCCTGGTCGCGTGGATTTTTCTCCAGGTACTCTGGTTTTTCCCTCTATATTTGGAAACACGCGTTTAGAGAAGGTCCTTTCTGAAAAAGAGCTACATAGCTCAATGGTCAAATAAAAAACGGTAAGCGGTAGTTAAAAGTTCATACGGCCCACCAGCGCTCCGTCTCATTCGCCGTGTACACCAGTGCATGATGTGGTGGCCCCCGCACAACAGCCCTACCGGTTACACCCCACCACCACCACCACCCCGCGCTACGATCCTTGAGGGGCTGGAGTCGGGCCTGTGCAGCAGCATCCTGAACATAGACCAATGCAATGCAGTGATGCTGTCCCCAGTTCAGGATTTCAAACGATGATTAAAACATCGCGAACGACAGAAAGGAAACGAAGGAAAGAAAAATTCGCAGCGCAAATGCAATTTTTAATTCTGCACTTGGTGATGAATGCTACCTTTCCTCCTTCGATAATTTTTTTGGCAACGGCATGAAGTGCACCATTGTGTTTCAGTTCATTCTCATTAGCCTTGGCACGTAGAGCTTGCGCTCCGCCGATTAGTGCAACCCCCGCTAAATTTATTGAACGCTCCAGAAATGCATTACATATTTCTTTTTTTATATATATTTCCCAGCCTCGAGTGCCACCCCTGGGGCAAGCGTTTCGCGTGCGCTCCTTCCGCGTGTTGGAAACGCGAACCCTGAAGCCGCGCGCGTCCAAGATTTCGCTTTGAGATGCCTCGGCTGAGTGCGGAGAGCGCTCTGCCTGGCGACTCGGCCGCTTTGCTGTCCCCGGGGAGATGCAACACCGCCTCTCGCAAAGAGCAGCAACCCCAGCCCGGGCTTAGTGCAGCCTTCATATAAATTTGATTTATTATGGAACGTGGTGGGTCATTGCTTTCAGATGATCCGTGATATTTCTCAGAATTTACTATTGAAATTGCATTTTTTTAGCATCGCTGTGGCCGTTTCCTGCAGTTCTATTAGACTTGAGATCGTATCTTTATTTAGAATGCTTTTGCTCTCAAATGCGTTTTCGTGTTGTGCTGCGTGTTGTTTGGAATTTTGTCCGACGTTTTGCTCCACGCACTGGATAATCGTCAGCAGCTTCGCTTCCTAAAGACGCTCCCAGCAGAGTGGAGCAAAAGTGAACAACCAGTTCCTGAAGAAGCTCCCGGCACGTGGAGCGAAACGTCAGACACCGTGCAGAACAACACGCGGTACGACCCCAAAAACATATCTGAGACCTAAATAGCACAACCGCGAACACCCACGAATAATACAATGCTTTATAAATATTATATGGAGAGACTGTACACCACCATGGGAATGTGGAATTTCCCTTCAATATCTTTGTTCCGCCAATGTTAATATGGTAATTAGCACCACCCAATGCTTGTTTGAGCACAGGCACACATTGACGTGCTAATACGGGCCAAATAAACCGGCCAGCCTGAGCTACGACAGGAAGCTTTAGGCCACATTTACAAGGTTGCGAGTGCAAATCTTGGTTTGGGGGGGGCGGGTCACGTCAGCATTAAGGACCCTCTGGGTGCGATAGAATACATAACGCACCGTTAAAAGTCGACAGTGGTTAACCCGTGCAGTGACTGGGCCCCAGGAATGTGCGGTTTCCACCACCGGGGCTCGGGACCACCAACAGAGATGAGAATGGCCCCCGACGCTCGTTTGAGCGGTGAGACACTTTGCCGTTGACGTCTAATCTGTCAGTTGAAAGAGTAACCACCGATGCATTTGATCCCCGCGTGTCTTGGGTGTCGCACAAATGCTGACGCGTACGTTTAGCTTGCGGCGTGAGGTTCGTCTGTACGGTGTGTACGCGGGGCATGAACGGTATGCCAAGGTGGCGTGAAAGTTAACCGTGGCTCAAGCCAAGTGCTGCGACTTGGCTATTTTGCATTAACATTTCTATATTTCATTCAATTCCCAAGACTTGATTTAATTGTGTAAAATCCGAATGAGGTAAAGGTATATCTGCTGGTAACCTCTTGATCGTACTTTTTTTGACAATTCATTTGCGCGTTATTTTTCTTTGGGAGTTGCGCTATGATGCTTGCAATCAAAGACTAACAACAGGAAATGTGACTGAATGGCCGTGGTGTGGTTATGTTTGTTGCCTCACCATCCCAAACGTACAATTTCATATTCAATTCAGGAGTCGGCTCTACAGTGGTAAACCGCGTGCCTTAAAGGTCCCATCCCTTACTGAGGTGCCTTTTTTACGTGGAGTTTGTATGTTCTCCCCTATTCTGTATGGGTTTCCTCTGGGTTCTCCGGTTTCCTCCCAAAGCCAACATAAATAAATAAACAATGTAACTGGTGTTAGCCAAACATCCCAATGCTGCAACAATCACCTGATAATTGTGCGGTTGGGACTTCATACAGAAACTTTAATAGCTGCTTTTTAAAAAAAAATTGGCCGGACAGTCCTGAAAGAGGCTTTTGAGACTCAGTGAGGCTTTCCTGTGTAAACAAGTGGAATAATAACACGATGTAACACAATTTTTGTTCCTGGGTAGTAAGTGTTATTTCGTAAGTGCTTATGCCTAAAATGTATAGAAAATAGCTATTATTCCCCACAAACTTTGCTTTTGTGACAAAGACAGTGGTATTTTGAAATTGACCTATTTCCAATGATAAAACGGGCGAATGTGTGTTTTCGTTCACGTAAAGTCAGAAAAAACAACATATGAATCAAAATTAACATGTATTTATACTAAAGTAATACGAAAATTACTACAAAAGATTTAGAAGTGTGTCGTTTTTCGAGATTAATGATTATACTGTAAATCACTTTCACGAATCAGCCCCCAAATGTAGTCTCCCATCATGTGCTCGTTATACTGTCCTTGGTAGCGGCGTTCAAAGTCCAGTATATTGTGGTGGAAGCGCTCGCTTTGCTCCTCTGAGTACGCTCCCATGTTCTCCTTGAATTTATCAAGATGAGCGTCAAGGATATGGACTTTGAGGGACATCCTACAGCCCATTGTGCCATAGTTCTTCACAAGAGTCTCAAACAGCTCCACATAGTTTTCGACCTTGTGATTGCCCAGGAAGCCACGAACCACTGCGACAAAGCTGTCCTAAGCCGCTTTCTCCTTACTAGTGAGCTTCTTGGGGAATTCATTGCACTCCAGGATCTTCTTCATCTGTGATCCGACGAAGACACCGGCTTTGAGCTTTGCCTCAGACAGCTTAGGGAATAAGTCTTGAAGGTACTTGAAGGATGTCAACTCCTTATTTACAGCTCTGACAAATTGTTACAAAAGGCCCAATTTGATGTGCAGTGGTGGCATCAGCACATTCCGGGGGTCCACTAGTGGCTCCCACTTGACGTTGTTCCTCCCCACAGAGAACTTGGTCCGCTGTGGCCAGTCCCGCTTATGGTAGTGCGCCTTGGTGTCCCTGCTGTCCCAAAGGTAAAGATAGCAGGGTAACTTGGTAAAACCGCCTTCGAGACCCATCAGGAATGCCACCATTTAGAAGTATCTGATGACCTCCCAGACGTACTCATCATACTTTAAGGTGTCCAGCAAGGTCTTGATGCTGTTGTAATCCTCTTTGAGGTACACCGAGTGAGCCAGGGGAAGAGACGGGTGCTTGTTACAATTGTAGTGGTGATACGCGCTGGGGTAAGGATCGTGTGCCAGCGCGTAGTGATTGGTTGTGTATGTGGTGACGCGCGCTGACGGTGGAGGATCAGGGGTCAGCGCGGGGTCGTGGGTTACGGGGTGCTGATTGGCTGTGTGCCGGTGACGCGCTGAGAGGGAGTAATCGGGTGGCAGCGCGGTGTGATTGGTGGAGTAGTGTTAACACGCGCTGGGGAAAACGGATCGTAGAGATAGCGCGTCGTCATTGGTTAACTAAGGAGCGATGCTCACGTCGACGTCCGCATCAGCTCCGTCTCCCGTGAGCAGGGGCTATAAAAGGGGATGCACACAGGCGTAAGGGTAAGATGTAACCAGTGAAGAATGAAGACGGGGATGAAGAGATAGGGCCCTGCGGTACCTAGTCCCGCTGTCCTAACGGGACCGGGACTCTGTGTAACCCAGAGGCGAATGCATTGTGTGTAGCCATAGGCATAGGGTCTACACGAGTCGAATGCATGGTGTGTAGCCAGAGGCATAGGGTCTACACGAGTCAAGTGCAGTGTGTGTAGCCAGAGGCATCGGGTCTACACGAGTCAAGTGAAGTGTGTGTAGCCAGAGGCATAGAGTCTACACGAGTTGAGTGGAGTGTATAGTCAAAAGAATAGAGACCACACGTTGTATTGTGACACGTCAAGATTTAATAAAAGTGTGTTACCCGTCAAGAAGTTCCTGCCGTCATTTCCAATACTTCACAATTATGGAGCAGCACGGCTTTGAGGCTCCTGGATGATTTGTAAATGAAGAGGCGCCACTCATTCTGGTTACAGGCGATTCCGATTGCCTCGAACAGACTGGTCACATTGTGGCAGAAGAAGATCCCATCATGACGGGTGAAGAAGCTGCAAAAAGGTTGGTGATGCTTCCTCTGATCTGCGACTTGCACACTTTCATCCAACAAGTTCTACTGCTTGAGCCTAGATGTCAAAAGCTCGAATTGGTGAGACCAAGATCTCTGATCAAGTCGTTGAGGTCTTTTTGGTTGGGGTGGTATGGGTTTCTCTCCTCAGCTCCACCTCTGAAATTGTCATCTTGATATACAACGTCTTCCTCACTCTCTGACTTGCTATTCTCTTCTAAAGACGGCTGCTCTCTCTCCAGAGAAGTGGGTACGGGGAGCTTATGGCAGTGTGGCACCGGGGTGATGGATGAAGCAAGGTCCGGATATGTGATAGCAGGTGCATTCTTGCCAGTCCGACGTTTGAAAGGGTCCACCATGCAGAAGTAGCAGTTGCTTAAGTGGTCAGTGGGTTCCCGCCAAATTATTGGGACAGTGAACTAAATGGCGCTCTTTTCCCTTCTGTACCATCCTACAAAAATACATGTATTTCACCCATGACTAATGTGTAAGAGATTCTCGCAATTTTTTTCACATATGATATATTTTTTTCAATAAAATTTTAAATTGTAAAACATAAAAAAATTATAAACTTACAATTTTAAAAACTAGAACAAATTTTATAACACTAAATTCCGAGCAACAATTGTCCATATTACCTTTCAGAGTTGTTTTGCATTGCTCGCAGGTGAAATGAGGTGCCCAGGGTTTGTCTTTACCCCCGACAGGCATGTCGAAATATGACTTGTAGGCCTCACACATCTTAGCAGATGCTTCCACGGAGTACTTTTTCGCTCTTGTCTTGATAAATTGGCCGCAGACATAGCAAAATGCGTCTGCCGGATGCTTGCAGCCTCTTGATGCCATCTCAAAAAAATGCAGAAATGTATCCACTTTGGCAGCTGGAACTAAACTGAACTGGTGGGCTTAAGGCCCCTGTATTTTTACTACTATTTATATTACTGGAAAGTTCGAGAATGTTCTAGAAGTTACTCCAAGTTTACTCAGCACTGGATCTATCTGGAATGTTTTGGAAAACAGGTAAATTTCAAAATATCATTGTCCTGGTCACAAAAGCAAAGTTTGTGGGGAATAATAGTAATTTTCTGTACTTTTGAGGCATAAGCAATTAGGAAATAACACTTGCTACTACCCAGGAAAAAATATATTGTTACACAGTGTAATCCATGTGAGGCCAATAAAACAAGCATTTCCTCATGAATAGTCAACAACTATTGCCTTAACAGAACATGTAAATTACTCCAAATGTAGATGAATAGTGCCCCATTGCTTTTCCAGTGAGATTCGTTATTTTTAAATCCTTTATATTAAGTTCACTTGCGTGCTTGCTTGTGCGCTTACGACTGTGCAAATCTTTCGGTCGTTTTTTAACCCACTTCCCGTGATCCAATCGAGCTGACATTTTGCACAGAGACTCGTTGTGCGTGACAATTTATTTTCGTGAAATTTTTTTTCCAAAATGTTAAAATTTGTAGGAAAAAAAATTATATTTAATTACCAATTGCTTAATGGTGGCAGGCAATCATCTGACCCATAGGTGGCAGCCATCTCAAGCCAGAGGACGAGAGGACTCTAGCCGCCACGCATATAAAGGATATATAGTGAAAAACTTTGTTTTTATGGGTGAATTTTTTTTAATTTAATACCGTCGTGCAACAAACATTACTCTCATGTGCAGAGTGGGTGGGAAAGTGCTGCTCCCCCTTTCAGTGAGGAGCAGAGGTCACTAGAAAGGATCTCAAAAGTAGTTCTGTGATATCCATCTTCGTGGGCCGTTCTCTAACACGAAGGGTTGAAAAACGAGTACTTGCTCGTGATAAGTCAGCGTGATTCTAATACAATCACAGTGCGATTATAACTCCTTGCGCACCTCCGATTAACGCGGTTGGCTGCAAGGGGTTCAATGTACGTGTAGAGGTGTAATTGCGCATGGCTACGAATGTTGAGGTGTGATTATGCATGGCCACAGATGGCCAACAAACACAAGGGGCGGGGTTACGGCCGTACACAAGGGTGGCGCTCGCACCGACGTCCGCATGTGCATCCCCCACGGGCCCCCCCTCGGGGGCGAGTCCTATAAAAGGTGATGAGCTTGAGGGCTCGAGGTCGGGACTCAGCTTTAACCAGAGAAGACGGAAGACCTGCTAGAATAGGCCCCAGAGCTCCCCTGGCTCGCTGTCCTTATAAGGGCCGACCAGGGCAAGCCGGTGGCGTGGCCCCGAGAGCCCAGACTAAGCTGGTCTGGTGACTCAGGGTGCCGGGATCCCAGCTTAACCAGGCTGGGACAGATAGCCTCCCCTAGCCCCGTAGTGGAGGAATTGGTATAGGTTAGAGGGCTTAGCTGTCGTGAATCCCTGTAGCCAAGTGACCTGTAATTACTGTGTTGTTGAAATAAACAAGTGTGCCTCCGATCCTGTCGTCAAGCCTCCCATATAGTTACTACATCTGGTGTCAGAAGTAAAACGTCCAACGATGGACACACGAGGGACGACACGTACCAGGGAGTCGGAGATGGAAGACGCCGCGGCAGAATCAACACCAGAGATGGCCGGGGTCGGGTCGGAGCAGCCGGGGCCGAGTACGCCCGCGCCGCTACGACAAGGGGGGGGGATGCGTCGGCCGAAGGACTCCGGCTGGCCCACTCCCGCCTGGCGGAACTGCTCTACGCCGCGGCCGCCGCGTTGGAGGAGATCACGCGGCTGGGGGCTGGAGGGGCAGCGCGGGTCGACGACGGCAGCCGACGCGCGGCGACGTTTCCCGCCACCCCGACGCGGCTCGCGGTTAAATTTCCCGCCATCAATACAGTACGAGCGGAGGGCGGGGCCGGCCTGCGTCACGTGACTGCTGAGCGCCAAGCACAGGCCGTGACATCATCAACACCGGCCAGCGCGTCAACATCAGAGCGACCGGCGATGCCATGCTCACAGCCCGCCCACACTGTATCATCGGCGGGGAGCGACGGAGAGCGAGCTGGGGCCACGGACGTCGCCTTACAGCAGCGTCTGCCGCCTCTAAAATAATTCGTAGGCGCAGACGGAGACTGGGGCGGCTTCCAGAGGCGGTTCATCGCTCATCAAGAGATGGCGAACTGGACGGACGCCGAGGCTCTACGCGCGTTGCCGGCGATGCTGGACAACGACGCCCTGGCTACCCTCACCTCGGCGCCGAGGGAAAAGCGCGCCACTCTACACCTGGCGTTGCAGCTGCTGTCAGCCGTCTATGGGTCGCCTTCGGACTGCAGGCAGCTGTTCCACGATCGGCGTCGGGGCACCAATGAATCGCCCCTGGCCTTCCGGACGGCTCTCCTGGCTCTGGCAAAGGCTGCTTTTCCAAGGATGGACGAGGAAGGAGTGGATGCCATGGTGGCTGAGAAGCTGCTGCTACTCGCTGATGAGCTGGACGTCAACGTCCTGGTTCAAGACGACGCGGAGATGTCGTCCCTGCTGGTCGCGCGCCACATCCACGGGGGCTTGCGGTCCCTACGTCGAAAGGCGGCAAAAGGGGCGGCCGGCCATGCCATGGCGGCCGCCGCCCTCCCATCGGAGGAGGTCTGTGGGGTGGAGCGGCGAGGGGAATGGAGATGGGCGGCACCACTGGCTCGGAATGGACCGGGCCGCCAGGAGCAGCCCAGGACATCCGGGGCGCTCACACGCTGCTACAACTGTGGCCTGCAAGGCCACGTTGCGTCAGGATGCCGGGCTCCCCGTCAGCGCAGGGCGACACCTCGTCAGGACACCACGCCGTCGCCTCCCAAGCTCCAGCAGAGAAATACGGCGAGTCGCGGCACCTCACACGTTTGGCCCACGCACACATCCGACACACACTCACGCGCTCAACTAAACAGGGCTCCAAATTCCCCGTCCGTCACGCGCGATTGTTCTGTAATGCGGCGAGTGCTCCAACCGGGTCAGTGGTCGGAGCTCGCCCATCGTGTCTTTGCTGCGTCGGCTGGATCATCGGTTGTGGTTGGTCATATTGATGGGGTAGAGGTGCGGATTTTAATTGACACAGGGGCATCGGCGACCATTATATCTGATTTGATTTATAACATCCTTCCCGTTCAAAGTCGTCCCTTGCTCCCTGTTGACGTGCCATGCTATGCCGCTAACGGGGGCTCGCTGGGCATTATTGGGCAAATCCGCGCCACTATCTGCATTGGAGACATTAAATTATCCGGGCCTGTTTTGGTTTCCTCCTCACTCGCGGTTCCGTGCCTGTTGGGGACGGATTTCTTGGCCAAAATGCCCATCCGTATCCTGATTGACCAGGGGTGCATTGAGCTCCCATCGGGCCGACGCGTTACATTTTTGTCTTCCCCCACCACGGAGCGTCGGGCGTTTGCCACCGTGCAGGCGCTCGTGACAAAAACTGTGCGCGTACCTCCGGGGGCTCAGATGCTCGTCCCTCTTAGGTTGCGTCGGCCGTTTAATGAAGGGGTTGCGGATCGGGGGGTCTTGTTGGGACCATCTCGGGCCGGGGTCAATGGACCCGATTTGCTCGCGGCTCAGACCATGGTGAGAGGGGATGGGGACCCCTTCATTGCAGTCCTTAATGTGGGATCGCGAACGGCCGTGGTTCCTCAAGGGACCGTGCTTGCACACGCAACGCCGGTACCCTATGAGGAACCACTCGTGGGTCAGGTATCCACCGATCCTCCGTCGCGACCGCATTCGGACTGTGATGACGGATGGCTGGATGCGCTTTGCGCGGGTTCAGTGGACCTGTCCGACTCGCAGCACGCGCAGCTGCGAGTTCTCCTGAGCGAATTTGCTGACGTTTTTAGTCAACACAAATTTGATATTGGTTGTACCAAATTGCTGCGACACCATATTGACACGGGTGACAGCGCGCCAATCCGCCAAAATCCCTTTCGGTTGAGTCCTGCCGAAAAGGATCATGTCAAATCGGCTGTTGATGACATGCTAGCCGCCGATAACATTTCCCCTTCCAACAGCCCGTGGGGCGCGCCGATCGTTTTGGTGAAAAAACACGACGGCTCACTGCGGTTTTGTGTCGACTTTCGGCGTCTGAACAAAATCTCTGTGGCAGATGCGTACCCGCTTCCTCGAATGGATGAGTCGCTCGATGCCTTGGCGGGGGCGCGATTCTTTTCCACCCTCGATTTGCTATCTGGATTCTGGCAGCTTCCTCTGGATGACGAATCAAAACCTAAGACTGCTTTTCGTACACCGCAAGGTCTCTTCCAATTTAACCGCTTGCCGATGGGTTTACATTCTGCGCCGGCAACTTTTCAGCGGTTAATGGAATTGGTCTTGGCAGGTTTGCAATGGGATTCGTGTTTGATTTACTTAGACGATGTCATCGTCTTTAGCAAATCCTTCGAGGAACACCTCCAGAGGTTGCGTGCTGTTTTTCTCAAAATGCGGGCTGCCAATTTGAAATTTAAACCGCAGAAGTGCCATTTACTCCGCGAATCGGTGCGATATTTGGGTCACATTGTTGGGCGCTCGGGGATATCCACTGATCCCGCCAAAACGGAATGCGTCAGCTCCTGGCCGACTCCCACCTCGGTGGGAGAGGTCAGGAGTTTCATTGGGTTCGCGTCGTATTATCGACGATTTGTGGCTGACTTCGCTACGATTGCGAAACCATTGCATGCCTTGACGTCCAAGGGAGTCAGGTTTCATTGGGGGCCGGAGGAGGAGGCTGCTTTTCGCGCCCTCCGGAATGCTTTGGTGGGGGCTCCGCCGTTGAATTACCCCGATTTTTCACAACCCTTCTTGCTCGATACAGATGCAAGTAACACGGGCATCGGGGGCGTGCTGTCCCAGCTCATTGGGGGCGTAGAGCATGTGGTGGCTTACGGTAGTCGGGTACTGTCTCCAGCCGAACAACGGTACTGCGTTACCCATCGGGAATTATTGGCGATTGTTTATTTTATTCATCAGTACCGCCCGTATCTGTACGGTCGGAGGTTCACCGTCCGTACAGATCATGCGGCACTACAGTACGCCCTGCGGGTTCAACAACCATCGGGCCAGTTGTCTCGATGGTTGGAGATTCTCCAAGACTATGACTTTGTCACCACATATCGTAAGGGTGTCCGCCACACGAACGCTGACGCCCTGTCACGATTGCCACCCACTTCGGAGTGCGCGTGCCTCTTGGGTTCGGGGCGTTGTAGGCCCCCGAACGTCACCACCGATTCGGTCCTCGTGGCCGCTGCCGATGCGCCTTCAGCTTCGGGTCCTATTGAGCAAGAAGGGAGGGATTCGTTGCTGGGGTTGTCGGTCGCGGAATGGGGACGCCTCCAAATGGAGGACACCTCCCTCCTCGCTCTGCGCCGTCGCGTCGGGGGGGCTGGTCAGGGGGTGGCGAACGTTGACTCGTGGGGGTTGTTCCAGGGTCTTTTAATGCACTGGGATGGAAAAACCCGCCGCCAGCGGCTCGTGGTGCCTGCAGCATTAAGGGGTAAGGTGGTATGGGCTGTTCATGAGCGGCTTCTGCACTTGGGGGTTCACAAGACCTTTGCCACGCTCCAGCTCGATTTCTTCTGGCCGGGCATGGCAAAGGACGTGGGGGATCTCCTGGGGTCGTGCACGCAATGCGCGCAGAGGAAGCCACCTGCTAGGGGGTCCAACCCTCCGCTGCAGTCCATAAAGCTTTCCCGGGTTAACGAGCTCGTCGCTCTGGACATACTCGGCCCATTTCCCGCTACGCCCAGGGGCAATAGGTATTTATTAACGGGGGTCGAGTACTTCACGAGATGGCCTATGGCCTGGCCCCTGGCCAACCAGTCGGCAGCAGCCATCGCGGAGGCCTTTGTCCAGGGCTATGTCCTCGACAAGGGTGCTCCGGAACGGCTGCTTACTGACCAGGGTAGGAATTTTTCGGGTAAACTCCTACGCGAGGTGTGCGACCTCTTGGGTACGGAGAAGGTTCGGACCTCTCCGTATCACCCACAAACTGACGGGATGGTGGAACGGCTGCATCGGACCATCACGTCTATGCTGTCCCAGCAGGTGTCAGTATCCCAGACGGATTGGGACCTTCGTATAGCCGGTGTGTTGCAGGCCTACAGAATGGCTCCCCATGCGGCCACCGGATTTTCCCCTTTCTTTTTAATGTATGGGCGCGAGGCTAACCCCCCTGTGACGACCCAGCTGAAGCTCTCGGCGCCCCAGGCGAAGTCTAACTTGTCCGAACACGTTAAATTTAACATCAGCAAATTGTCTGAGGCGCGGGAAGCGGCCGTGCAAAATTCTGAACTCCGCCAGAAGGCGAACGAGAGGCTTCGGTTGGGGCGGGTACAGGTGGTCAAATGGAAACCAGGGGACAAGGCGTGGTTGCACTGTCCCCAGGTGCCGCTGGCAACCTCGTCAAAATTGGTACGGCCGTGGCGGGGGCCAGTGGAGGTCGTACAGGTCTTGCGGCCGCAATGTGTTCGCGTCAAATGGGGGAGGCGCCGGTGGTATGTGCACCCCTCAAGGTTGAAACCATTCATCGCGCCGCCCCGGGGTTCACACGCACACACGCATGGCCAAACGTGTGAGGGTTCCGCCGACTCCCCGACGTCGCTGCACTCGCCTAACCTGACATCAGCTGTTCCGTCCCCAGGTGCAACAGGAGTGACGGGTCCACACCCACCAACCCCTCCCGGAGGGGTCGGGGGTCACTCGGCAGCGACACCTGACTCTCTTGCACCCGGACCGTCAACAACCGTCACTGAGCGTGCCGGGACGGGCCCTTGTGACGGGCCCGCCGCGAGAACGCGTGCCAAAACGCGCAGACTTTGTGAGGTCGGCCGTTGGGGGGCCTTGCGGACAATGGGAGGGGTGGCGTCCGGAGTGTGTGTATATATGTTGGTTTTGGGGTGTTTATTCGGGGGGGGTGCGTCGGGTTATTTTTTTTTCTCTCTCTCTCTCTCTTCCTGTTGTTGTTCTTGTTAAGGTTCTCTTGTTCTTGTTAAAAATTACGCGAGGCACACACACGGGGTTTTCGTGAGGGATGCACCTTTATTCTGATTTTTTTTGCAGCCAGGGACGGCTGCGAGCTGTACAGGGGGGGGTGATGTAGAGGTGTAATTGCGCATGGCTACGAATGTTGAGGTGTGATTATGCATGGCCACGGATGGCCAACAAACACAAGGGGCGGGGTTACGGCCGTACACAAGGGTGGCGCTCGCACCGACGTCCGCATGTGCATCCCCCACGGGCCCCCCCTCGGGGGCGAGTCCTATAAAAGGTGATGAGCTCTAGGGCTCGAGGTCGGGACTCAGCTTTAACCAGAGAAGACGGAAGACCTGCTAGAATAGGCCCCAGAGCTCCCCTGGCTCGCTGTCCTTATAAGGGCCGACCAGGGCAAGCCGGTGGCGTGGCCCCGAGAGCCCAGACTAAGCTGGTCTGGTGACTCAGGGTGCCGGGATCCCAGCTTAACCAGGCTGGGACAGATAGCCTCCCCTAGCCCCGTAGTGGAGGAATTGGTATAGGTTAAGAGGGCTTAGCTGTCGTGAATCCCTGTAGCCAAGTGACCTGTAATTACTGTGTTGTTGAAATAAACAAGTGTGCCTCCGATCCTGTCGTCAAGCCTCCTATATAGTTACTACATACGTATGTGCGACGGCTCTGCGAAACACCTGATTGTATCCTTCAACTCGCCATGCGACGCCGTTAGCACAGTCGAGATACCGCTGGGGGAGAAATCACAACAACAATGACAACAAAAATACTTTTTGACAACAATTCATGGACCCTCACTCTTGAGGCTCACAACGTTTATGATGGTCCTGCTTTGGGGATCATTCATCTGAAAGGTATTTTTCATCTGATAGAAAAAGCCTTTAGATAAGATCCATGCATATGAAGTGATGAAACTGAAATAATCCTTACAGATAAGGTTTGTGAATTCAGCCATCGACAGAAGTCAAATGCAAACACTGAAATATAATTAAATTTTGCACGATGCTGAGCACACAGACTGGAAAGCCATCCAGCAATCACACACGCACAAGACAAACATCCCCCTGTAGCCGTACCGACTGTTGGGACAAGTGCTGCTAGCGAGCACCTAATGAGGCCGGAATTATACAAAGCGTGTGGTGTGGCCAGCACCCCATCCAGACACATTTGTATCCACAGTACTGATGTTTATACATCGCAAGAGGTACTCATTTAAAGCTGAGTCAACCCTGGCGGAGGCCCACAACTGCTTCAAGCAATAGCCTCTCATGGAAGCTGTGGTTAGGAATCGAAATCAGTTTGTTTTAGTTCGTTGCGTAGTGTGCTAACCATTGTACCACCGCTCCTCACACGTGCACACGCACACACACGGTGGTAATGTATTTAGTCTTGTGAACTAGCTGGGGAAAATGCTGTTAGTAGGCGCCTATTAAGGCTGCCAGCACACAAAGGGTTTGTTTGGTAAGAATATTATCCATCTGCCTTCATGTATCCCCAGTCCTGATGTCAACATGCCACACCAGATGGTATTTCAGGCTGGTTTAACCGAGGGAAGGGTCAAGTCAGATTAACATCGTCAATGGTCGATGTCTGTATGTATTTATGTAATGTTAAACTTATTTCGCACCATACATCGACATACATGGTTATCAGATGTGCGGGGGAAGGACCAAAAACTAAACACAAAAAGCAGTTCGAAATAAATGAGCTTTCAAATTTAGATGATTTAAAGGTGCTTAGCTCTAGTGGCTTCCTAATATCGGAAGGAAGAGCGATTCAGACGGCCGCAGACGCGCGTCTGAAAACGCACAAAAAGTCAGTTGATGCAATTTTATAGCAGCATGTTGCGCTAATCACTGGGCCACCACTCCCTCTACGCTTGCACTTAACACTTCCAAAATTTTGTCCGCCTGTTCCTGTAACCCACAACAGATGTGTGGGCCTTAGTGCAGACACCAGGAAGCATTGTAGGAGCCACCATGTTCCACCGTACACACATGGTCTGTATTTGCTGGAAGTCATGACATTAATTTTAACAGCGTATGAACGCATGCCTCAAGCCTTGAGAGCAATTTCATAAAACAGTAGTGCAAGTTTAATAACCACGTCTTTTAATTATTTATTCCGCTTTATTACCAAGGAAAGCCTCACTGACACTGAAAGAGTCTGTTTCGGGAGGGTCCTGCCAGGTTTTTTGGAGTAAGGGGCCATGTTTGCCATGTATTTTCCCACAAAGTAATTTGCGAGTATTTTTTTTCACATTTGGACCGTGACGGACTGCGAATCAGATGACGCGTTTTTTTACCGTTAATACGCAGCCGCAGTAATAACCAGGATGGCCACTGGATTCTAACCATGAACCTCTGCAACCAGCGCAAACTCGTAAAACATTTACGACTATTTTGATCATGGGACCTCCTTTGCCAGTACCATAATATACTAATAGGGGTTTTCCCCTTTTTTCTGGCAACGAAAACTGACACCTTTTGCAAGGAATCATGCTTACATTAACCACAATACTTGCAGTCAAATGCAAACAAAAAACAATACTCTGATAATTTATGCATTGTCTTTGAAACTGATTGGGCCACACCAGAGACAGCTTTTTTTAGAGCCTAGAGTATTGTTTTTTGTTTGCATGAGACTAGGCTCTAAAGAAAGCTGTCTCTGGTGTGGCCCAAACAGTTTCAAAGACAATGCATAAATTATCAGAGTATTGTTTTTTTTTTGCATTTGACTGCAGGTATTGTGGTTAATGTAAGCATGATTCCTTGCAAAAGGTGTCAGTTTTTGTTGCCAGAAAAAAGGGGAAAAACCCTATTAGACTATTTTGATGTTACCAGGCAAGGCCCACCGAGCTATATAACTCGTTGTCAGAAGCGACCTGGTCACAAATGATAGCTCTACGAGGTGGCCTATCACGCGGAAATGTACAGCAGCCAAATGCTCCCAACGTACGTTTCTAAATGTGGAGGGGAAAAAAAACCGGAGGACCCAGATAGAAAAATCCACGCGATACCACGGAGAGAACATGTAGACCAGGCGAGACAATTAACATCTCGCCACCGCGGCGCCCACAATTGCTGTTTTGCCGCTCGGCTGCGTCGCCGTTCAAGAGCACAGCAGAGCTCGGTGTGGCAGCGTCAGAGCTCGTTGTGGCAGCGTCAGAGCTCGGTGTGGCAGCGTCAGAGCTCGGTGTGGCAGCGTCAGAGCTCGGTGTGGCAGCGTCAGCTGTCGCGGGTTGTAAACGACGTACAGCGAAGCGAGCACGTCACCTTGATCGTATTGCGCGAACACATTGATGTTGATTTATTTGTTGGCGAAAGTCGCGTGAAACAACATCGAAATAGAGTGGTTACGCAGATGTGAGAGGCCGCGATGTTTTTCTTTCTTGTGATCGTGTATTCGTTTCACATGGCAGCCTTGTCGGCTCGATGTCAAGAAACAATTGTCTTTGGGTTTTTCGGTAAAGTCACGTAGATAGGTTCAAAGGGAATAACCAAAAACTACGACGTTTCGATCGCAACACAAGCGGTCATGACGACCGCTCGTGTGACTTTACCAAAAGACCCAAATAATATGAATCCCTGCAATCACGAAAGCTTTAAGTCAAGATTCAAAAAAAGTTGTCCGTATACCCCCAAAATTAATGTACGGTGGAGATAATCTCCATTGACAGCCCTGACGAGCCGTTGGTGGCAATCCCACACCGCCCTGTGGCGAGGGCCAGTCTAAACCTCGAACAAACACTACTGACTTCCCACAAAGTGGAACATCACTCTACTTACAGAAGTCTCAACCGCTGTGGATTAAACTAAATTAGACTGATCGATAATACAAAAGGCTTACAAATATCGTCGTTTCGCCGTGACCAAAACACAACAAAATTCCCTTTTTTCCCATGACAAAGTACGTACGAATATCTTGAGAAATCGCACGTGTTTACGTGGTGTGACGTCATCCCGTCTGAAGGTTATCAAGCCTAATTGAATATTCAGGGTGGAAAGCATTATACAAACCATGCATATGCACGATTATTTATTATTTGTTTTGGTTTTGGCCCAAGTTGCAAAGCCTGAAAGAGATTTTCTGGGGTTGCCATCAACAACTTTCGGGTTGCAGGACTAGCGTTTAATGCGTCCAATAATCATAAAAACAAGGTGCTGTCAAAGAATGATTAGTATACATGTATTTTTAATGTCTGCTATTACATCAAACTTTCTGTGTTTTAATTGGTTATGGTCTTGTCTAATTTCGTCATGAAAGTCGTCATTGAATAAAAGTAATTTCAAAGCCTCCGTGTACTCATGAATTCTTAAAATTGTAAATCAATTCAAAATGACTTTAAAAAAATGTTATCCTGCCTTCTGTTAGTGGAACAGAAAGCATCGGCGAAAACGACTACCGCGGAGATGGAGCCATGAAATCATCTTGTGTGCAGGCGACAAGTGGATGCCAAGTCACTGCTAGAGGTGGTTAGAGGTGGCAGTGGCTTGGCGAGATCTTCATCCGGCAGTGTATTGACCATGACTGCCGCTGATTATGCTGATGACAATGGCATTTTGTTTCATATTTTCCATTCTGTTTTTCTCTTTAAATGTGTCAGGCCGTTTCATACGATCGTTTTCCATTTTCCTCAAATATCTACGCACTTTATGTTGAACTTCTTTCGCACCGTACGTAGCCAACCCTGCTAATCGGAGGTTGCGGGACATCGATTCAAGTGAACCTGGCACCTGTTGAGGTCTTCCGTGCAGCGCGTCATGCCTGGGTAGGAAAATGAGTTGCGCTACTGCGAGACATATTTCAGTAGCCGCTCTTAACCACCCCTAAACGGTGCCCGTTCATGCTCTCTGCAGAGGTTTGTTTAAAATGTCACGTCTGGAGTGGGGCGTTACATGTCAATATGTCGACGTGTTTATAAATTTTAACCGCGGACATGGATCAGGCCGCATTAACAGAGCAAAACGCAAAGAAACGCAACTTCATTTTGTACGCGCATACACGTACGCTGTGCATCGCATGACAGTTATCACCATCATCACCTTTAGCCTTGAACAATCCACCGCCGGATAAGGGCCTTGCCAGGTCTTCGCCACCTCTCACGGCCGAGAAGTTTGAAGTTTTAACGAAAAAAGAGACAACCAACTGATGACGTTCAAGCACCAAGCCTACCAAGAGCAGCTGAACACGTTGGGAGGGGGGGGGGGATCAATGTTGTTGGCTCAGTCCTCCGCCATGGGCATTTATCGATACTCTGAGCCACCAGAGCGCGTGTGATTGACTCTCCGAATCACATCGTTGGCATTGAACATTTCGCTTCTGGGTCCTTCTTATGAACCCATGAAGAGGGGACCTCATTTCACAAATATGAAAAGTCTCTTCGCTGGTTTCTCATTTGTCAATGCCTAAACTACAAATGATATGAGAATACGTTTTTTCCCATTTATCTGGCAACAAAACAGGTGTTAAGTTGTTTAAACACCAAACTGAAACCTTTTACAAGGAATCATGTCTGCATTAACCACAATACTTGTGGTCAAAATGCAAAAAAAAACATGCTCTGACAGTATATGCATTGTCTTTGAAACTGATTGGTCTACACCAGAGACAGCTTTCTTTTGAGCCTCGTCTCAAACGGTGTTAGATCCGAGGACGCCAGACATGATTCCTTGTGAAAGGTTTCAGTTTGGTGTTTTAACATCTTAATACCTGTTTTGTTGCCAGATCAAAGGGGAAAAACTTATTCTCATATTTTGGTACTGGCAAAGGAGGTCCCATGATACAAATTATATCTCTCTTTGTTTTTTGTTACAAACAAAGCAACAACAAAAATGCATGTACACTATGTACAGTATGTTGAATTTCTTTTGCACCGTACGTCGCCAACCGTGCGAATTGGAGGTGCGGATACTGTATGGCCTCCTGCTCACGATTTATCTGATCTCATCCCATCTCGCTCACCCTCATCCCCTCCCTTCGCCACTGCTTCAGGAAGTTCAAACATCCGATAACAAGCGTCCCAATGTTCGGTGCTTTCAATGTTTTCACCGAGTCCACAAATTCGACCCACGTGCACGTAGCATGTTGTGAATCGGCCCTTTGAAACTGGGCTGGCAAAATAAACTCCGTGACTCACAAAGCTCGCGACTGCATGGGCTGCACCAAAGGCATTGAAACCTTAGTCAAAGCGTTCCCCTCCGATGAAAAACTATTTATTTTTATTTAACTAGGTAAGGCCCACTGAGCTAAACAGCTATTTTTCAGAAGCGGCCTGCTCACAAATGATAGCCCAGCGAAGTGCCTTACCATGTGCACATTCATAGCAGCCAAATAGTCATAACGCGTGATGTTGATTCTAAATGGTGGAGGGAAAACCGGAGGACCAGGAGACATATCCACGCGACCACAGGGAGAGAGACTCGCAAACTTCAAATCTATGTACAGACGTCAGGGTCGGGATCGAACCAGAGGTCGCAATCGGGTACCCGATACCCGTACCCTACCCGATACCTGGCAACCCGTACCCTACCGGGTACGGGTACGGGTACCCGTTTGCGACCCTGGTGCGGCCGGGTATGGGTACGGGTAGGCCGTGAGTCACTGGTGAGTAACTGTTTGTCACTCATTTCCCAACGTCTTGTCTCTTCTCACAATTCAAGTTCCTAGAATCAACCCACCCGCGCTTGCAACACGGCTTCATCCCAGAGGTCGCAATCAGGTACCCGATACCCGTATCCTACCCGTACCCAGCCAGGTACGGGTAGGGTACGGGTACGGGTACCCGTTTGCGACCCTGGTGCGGCCGGGTACGGGTAAGGAATCAAAACCTGTTTGCGACCTCTGGATCGAACCAACGATCTCCTGTATACCAGGCGAGGTAGTTAACATATCGCCGCCGCCGAGAGATGAGAGCGAGGCAATGCTCACCTTTCTTGGTGGTGCAAGCCATCGGTAAAATTCCACATGTCCACGGCAGGGCCCAGTGTTTCCAGATGATGACCGCTATTGACTTCTTGTAAATTGGTACTCGGTTAAAGTGACTAAGGGGGTGGAGTGGTGGGACAGTGACTAGAAAACTGCACTATGAACCCAGCGACCTGGGTTTGATTCCTGGCCAAGGCTAAATCCAGTGGCGAGTGGTAGCTGAACTGGTCCTGGTAAAATTGGAGCTTCACCAACCTGCGCTGACCAGCATGGTAAAGTATGGTTAAACAACCCCAACAACCGACACGGCTAGGAAGGCCTTCATCCAGCAGTGGATTTATATAGGATTACATTTGGTTATTATTATTAATTATATGGCATCTGTATGTGACATGTTTAGTTGTAATTATTATGATACTTCTAATGAATATAGGTTTGTAATAATGCATCAATTATTTCCCCTTATATGAAAATACATGCAAATTTAATGCAAATGAAACGCTATTGTATATATCTATGTTTAACTTCTTTCGCACCGTACATAGCCAACTGTGCTAATCCGAGGCCAATGGAATTAACAAAACTGCTCAAACAAGACGGCAGACCTAACGCGCAATATTTTTTGACTGGTTTGAATGATTTTGTAACCCCCCAAAATTGTGACAATTCACTGAATAGCGAGGGGTTGAGTTGCTCCACGTCCAGTGTCGATGTGTGAAGGATGATGCGGCGAGTCATTGCACAAGCAGAATGTGAACTTTGAACTTTGGCTAGGGCCCAGTGTCCGAACCAAAGTGGCTCGCGGCTGCATCGCAACTCTTTCAGGTGCGCTTCTGCGGCCGTCAGGAACGCTTTCATTTCCGACGTTAGGAAGCCACTGGAGCTCATGCACTTTTAAACCTACATTGAACGCTAATTTCTTTAGAACTGCTTTTTGTATTTAGTTTGTTATTCTTCCCCAGCACCTCCGATTGGCACGGTTGGCTACGTACGGTGCAAAATAAGTTCAATATACATACATAAAACCCTCTTAAAAAGAGCTCTAGAGGCTAGAATGACCGTAATCCGGGCGTGACTTAACGCACACTGGCACAAGGCTTAATCGTCTACCTGCCAATCGAGGTTCAGCTCATTGTGTGGGGCCTAAAGATAGATTGTGATGGAAGCGTTGAGGAGATAGGTGCAAAGAAGCCATTTCAAGTAATTGTCCTATCCGGGTGTCTGCCTGGATAGGCTGCTCTCGGCTAATTGAAATGAGCAATGCATCAACCTGAGTGGCATTGCTATTTAGGATGCCTTATCTTTGTCAACCTGTTATTAAAAATGTTACATTTGTCTCTCCTGCAATGGACACAAATCAAGGCGTATTTGATTTAGCATTGTCCCCCTTCGTTCGCTGAGTAAACCCACAAAATGTACAATTTGAGTATGACGTTTCACTGGCGATTACAACCAATTCCGGCAAATCTCCTGATGAAGCTGGTTGTAATCACCAGCGAAATGTTGTACTCGAATTGTAAATGTTGCGGGTTTACTCTCGAACACACCGGTGTGCTGAACTAGTAACTAATCGGCACATTTTCTTCACGTGACAAATCTTACTAATTGGTTGTGTCGGGTGGTGGCGGATTTAACGACGAATTTATATTGACGCGCTCTAACCCAAAACCCTTTATTATGAATAATATTGGCGTGAAAGCCTACGTGTTATAACGCGAGTGAGTCTTTGAATACGTTTCCTATTTTTATTTATAACAATTTTTTTCCCATTCTTCACCATGGCCATCATCCTGCGGTCGAGCGCACGTCCCGCTAAGGTCGCCGCACTCGCTGCACGGAACTCGACCGTGGGTGTCCCGTAGACCAGCGGTCCACAACCTTTTTGGCACAAGCGACCGGTTTCGTGGAAGACAATTTTTTCACGGACCGGGTTGGGGGGGGGGAGTGGTTCATCATTGGATCGTTCCATCCTTTTCATAGAAGCTGTCCAGCGACTTTTGCTTTTTTGCTCATTTTGGCTACTAGGGGTTAGCAGCTTGTGGGCTTACCAACACTGTGACTGACACAAGGGCGCAGTGCGGGAAAGAGGCGCGGACGGAAGTGGTGAATAATAAAATAATGGGGGCGGGCCACGTGCGGACTCACCGCTCTCACCTCCTGCTGCTGTGCGGCCCGGTTCCTAACAGGCCACAGACTGGGGGTTGGGGACCCCTGCTGAAAACTATTTCTCACCATATGAATGTGGAATTTCCACCACCGGCTCGGGTGACACTGCTAGTGGAGTTGAGTGACGCCAAGTGCTTGTTTCAGCGTGGGAGTGAGGGGCGGCACTTTGAAACGTTTAGAGCCCGTACTAAATCACGAGGTGGAAATTAATATTGCAACATTCGTTGAAAGCCGAAATTCTACAAGAGCGGGTGTTTAATGTTAACATAGGCATGCAAGCAGTGCCGGATTGTCCTAGTAGAAAAAGTAGCTACACATGCTACGGGCCCCGCACTTTCAAGGGCCCCGCGCTAAAAACTTTCAAGCTATCAATTTCGGTTTCAGTGATACTGCACTTGCTCTATTACTATAGTACTATACCGCTTCAACTTGTATGAACGACTGGGTGTTTAAGGTTAGCGATTTTTCGTATTATCTGGCTGTATAGTAACTGAAAAAATGCAATTACTTTACTATGCAAGTTCAAAATTTGTGTTTTAATATGAACGTTTTTTTAATTTAGGGCCCCTTCATAACATATGCTACAGACTCCGCACTAGCTTCATCCGGCACCGCATGTAAGTCAAGCGACAATGAGAGTGTGAGTAACTCGATTACGGCCCCATGTAGGGGGCAAGGTCACCCAGCTGTTAAAAATGGGTGCTCCACAGTTCGTGTGGTGAGGCAAATTGGGGGCACTTCCACCTCTTCCAAGACGTCCCACAATAAATGTGACTGAAAATGTGTTGACGATGGGGGGAGCCCTTCACCGAGTAGCAGATTGACAGAGGGCTGTACATTATAGCGTGTTGTTTTTAAGTGACGTAGGTTTTTTTGCATGTTTTGCCACAAGTATGTGTTGTTAATGCAGACTTTATGCCTTGCAATCGGTGTGTCTATTTGGTGTTTGACCATCTTAACACCCGCTGTTTTTATTGCCAGAAAAGGCTAAAGCCTGTTCTTATTTGTTTTTAATTAATAATGTTGATACCGGACAACAAGACAGGCCAAATACGTGCTCGAGTTACTCTGCGGAGCTCCTCCGAGTCGAGGCCCTTCCCCGCAGCACAGAGGTCGCAACCGGGTACCCGATACCCGTACCCTACCCGATACCCGGCTACCCGTACCCGGCCAGGTACGGGTACCCGTTTGCGACCCTTGTGCGGCCGGGTACGGGTACGGGTAGGCCGTGAGTCACTGGTGAGTAACCGTTTGTCACTCATTTCGGGTAGGGTACGGGTAGGGAACGGCTACCCGTACCCGGCCGGTACGGGTATCCATTTGCGACCCTGGTGCGGCCGGGTACGGGTAAGGAATCAAAACCCGTTTGCGACCTCTGCCGCAGCAGTGGCGCGAGAAAGACATCTCCTGGGCTGCATCCTCCACCTTGTTCACCGCCGCGGCGAAGAGCAATGGAATTCCTATTACACACGCAACAACAGCAGCAACAACAGCAGCAACAACGAACACATCGGTTCTTTATTCACGTCCGTCGAGACATTATCGTCGTCACGGCAGCACATTAGTTGTGCCACGCCTACTCACCGCCCCCCCCCCCCCCCCCCGGAATTCTACTCAAACGTATTCCGCAATTTCGGGAATGCATCTTTTTTTTTGGCCTTCTTTGGCTTTAAAGATGAGTGAGTGCCCACTCTTCCCCCGCTGCTCCCCGCTGCTCCGCGCTCGTACGCCGGTGTTTTATGGCGCAATTGTGTTCGCTCGTGACTCCTTTTATATTCCCGCCGTCAAATTACTTTAACACCGAACATTGGAATGCCAATATAAATCAAGTCGCCTTTTTTTTTGCTTTATGCGTCGCCAGACAAGTATTTGCAGGACAAAAAGCAGTTATCACTGATGCGTTTTTACGGCTAATAATGCGGTCGCATAAAATACGTTTACAAATGATGATTGTGACCTTGTTTCATTTGTTAGGAGGCTAGCACATACTGTGTTGTAGTGGAATATAGGGTGACTCAAAAGTCAGGACACATAGGGTTATGATATTTATTTTAATAAAACTTCCATAGAGTTACGTCATTCCTTTTAAAAAACGTTCAAACTGACTGCCATTAACATTAATGCATGCATGAATTATCTTTTTTAAATTAGTTAATGATTTTTTTTAAGATTACAGCTGCCTTCCTTAGCATAAGTGAAAAAAAAGTAATTGAACTCGTTCGTCTTTCGTTAAATTTCTTTCCACATTTAAATGCCATCTGAAATATATATGAATACTAAATAAAATATTATCTTAAATAATACATTTTTTCTGTTTTACGTCAGTGTTAATATAAATGAAATAACCCTATGTGTCTTGCCTTTTGGGCCACCCTGTATTTATAGGGAAATTATCGAGGGCAGATTGAAATTAAAATTTACAATTTAAAACGACGAGCAAGGTAAGGGATGGAGAGCTTTTCACAAGCTGAACACCAACATGAAGTGCGGCGACATTGTACACCAATTACTCGTAATGACAGTGTCCAGTCAATGTGTAGATCATCAACACCTTCAAATCTAAACGGATATGCTTGAAAGGCGTCTTTCTAAAACCATGCTGCCTGTACATGCATTATTATAAGACTTTAAAAGCATTAAATTAGAACATAAATAATAAGGATGAGGTTAATCTATAACCATATATCATATACTTTACATGCAGTACTTTCATATTCTTTGGGTCTTTCGATAAAGTCACGTAGATAGGTTCAAAGAAAAAAAAACCACGACGTTTCGATCGCAACACAAGCGGTCGTCTTTAGGAAAAGGGGGGATAGCTTCCAAAGGGTTTGAAATGTCAGCAGCCAATGGTAATGAAAGTGGTGGGCAGCTAACCCGACGGTGGTTGTTTTACACCAATCAAGGGGCTGCCAGGTGAAAATTAGCATGTTAATGAAAGTTTAGCAAGTTAATGAAAAATCGTAAAGCACACAACCGAGGGGTAGTCGGCACGCGAAGTGGCTGTATTGGTGTGAATCCTGTGACCACGCAAGTGTGAAATGGGCATAAAGCACAACTCACATCGGACGGTGGTGGTAGGATGGGAACATCAAAACCAGTTGATAACGTCCTTCCAATGATTGCTCAGTTTGTACCCATCTTCTCGGTGGAAATTGTGTCCCTTTAGAGCAGGGTTGGGGAACGTCCGGCCCGCAAAATCATTTGGTGTGGCCCTGCCAAGGCAACCGCAGGCGGGACTCGAAATTCAATAAATCTAGGAGCAAACCTGGAAAAGCAGTTGCGAGCAGCAACATCATCAATACCAGCTAACATCACACGCGCCTCACCAAAGAGAGGCAGTTCCAGCTATCACATTAGGGGTGAGTTAATTAAATGTTTGACCAAATATAACGGGCAAATTTTTAAGTTGATAATTTTGCATGGCCCGCAAATGGTGTTATAAATATCCAAATGGCCCTTGGCAGAAAAAAAAGGTTCCCCACCCGTGCTTTAGAGTTTCCACTCGAGAAGATCTCCGTCTCGTTCTTTTGCAACGTTGTGCTTTTCATTCAGCACCATTTTTAGCCTGTTTCGTTGTTCATCAATTGTCCCGCACATGCAATTCTGCCCCAATGACCACGTATCAGCATTCTCATCTCCACTTACGCGTGACAGCACCGAACAGGAATGTTAATCGCACGCAGGCTGAGGGTCTGCCCGAAAACACGTCCTATAATCCCCCCCCACAAATTGGACTGCTATCAATCAGGGCTCTGCCGCGCGAATGAGGCGCGCCCTCTAACCCCGCGCTAATGAGTCTGTGTTCACCGTAGCCGGTAATCTACATTCGTAAGAGTAATTTGCTGCGTGTTGGTTGCACACCTCTCGTCAGGGACTTGGACGTGGATGCCCATAACAAGGTAAGAGGACAAGGCGCAGCCCCAGCAATTTCTCGCTCACACCACCGCTGGCAGAAGGACCCCCCCCCTCCCCCAACCTGCTAGTCTTCCACTCTGGTCAGACGCCATGGAATAGGTCGAAGTACCCCCACTTAACCTCAGCACAAGCGACCAGCCGATCAACTCACGGTGGTGTACCCAATAATACGGCTGGGTTACATTGCCCCTATATAGTTCCCCAATTGAGGTTCTCACTGCCTTCGTAGCTTGGTTTACATTCATATATTGACGTAAAAAAACGCTTTTTGTAGCATTGCCGATTTCTACGAATGTTGCCCGTCACTGTTACTATTTTTATTTTACCAGGTAGGGCCCACTGAGCTATATAGCTCTTTCTCAGAATCGACCTGGCCACAAATGATAGCTCAACGAAGAGGCTTTTCAAGCGGAAATTTATAGCAGACAAGTACTCTTAAAAGCACGTTTCTAAATGCGGAGGGAAAGCCGGAGGACCTGCAGAAAAATCCACGCGACTACAGGTAGAGAGACATGCAAATACCAAATGTACAGCAGGGATCAGGGTCGGGATCGAAACCCACGACCTCCTGTATAACAGGCGAGGCTGTTAACATCTCGCCACCGCGGTGCCCCAGGGTTTAACACACGTCTCAACTGCAACATTGATGGGTGGACAGAGGCAACAACGACATTTACGGAAATTTGCACCGTTATTTCAGTTGCTGCTCTGAAAAATCGAATTGAACTAGTGACCTCTGGGTTGCAAGTCCAGTGAGCTATCTATTACACCACAGCAGCGTCCCTTAATGGTGCAAAATATTAATCAAAATGTGAACCTCTTTGAACCGGTGAAAAATATCCCCGATCAAATCAGCGAAGTGGGTGCTGATTTTCATTGGCAATGCTCAACGAGTATTGGAAATTCCACCTTCCTATGACGGAGAAAGTTTCTTCCAACAGATATCCATTCTTGACATCCCACAAAATAGCACTTATTTATTGACCTTCAAAGGCTGGTCGGCTGATTCATCTCCCAAACAGACTTGAGGGGAAGAAGCAGATTTGCGGGCATTGCATCTCGACAATGTAAAATGCATGATGGCTGGTAAAATATCGAACAGCTTGTAATATAATACCTTAGCGCAGTATATATTACAAAAGTACTTTAAAAACGATCATATTTTATTTTAAGAAAGCTAAAAGCCTTTGGAGATTCGACTTTTGTTCGAAAATGAGATCTGAGAAATCTCAATTATGTCGGGCCAGCTTGTTACATCTTTTACAGTTTAATTGCGGGCAATTTTCCAATTCCCAGCGTCAACTGCGATACGAGAAACCCAGCGCTTGAACACAGCCAAAGAAATCTCACAAAAGAGTGAAAGATTGCACACAGATGTTGGAGGAGCAGTGTGCTGGGATCTCACGGTGGAGAGATGTTAACTACATCGCCTGGTATACAAGAGGTTGTGGTGTTCGATCCCGACTCTGACGTCTGCTGTATATTTGGAGTTTGCGTGTTCTCCCCGTGGTTGCGTGGATTTTTTCTCTGGGATCCTCCGGTTTTTCCCTCCACATTTATAAACATGCGTTGAGAGTATTTGGCTGCTATAAAATTTCAAGTGACAATAGAACAATTCGTTTACCTATCAATTGTGGCCAGGTTTTCTTCTGAAAAAGAGCTATACAGCTCAGTGGGCCTTACCAGGTAAAATCACATTTTTTTTTAGTTTTGTTCCACACCGATTTACTTGAGCTGAATCGCGACTTGTCTGAAAATGTGAATTCTAATGGAATAATGCATCCCCTTCACGTATTCCTCTCTCCGCGTACATATATATTTCTTACACATCCCCTCAGCCGCACGGCCTTCTGGGAGTGCATAATTCCAGCAGCATTGTGTCGAGACAACCGAACTCTGCAACGGTTTTGATGCAGTGTCTCATCAGCAGAGTCAAGCTTTGCTTGAAACATTGCTGGTGAACTGCCGATCTTATTGGCAAGAACCCTCTCTTTACGATATAAGGGGAGGGCGGGGGGGGGGGTCCCCAGGTCAACGCGAAATTATATAGAATAACACTCACAATTACATTAAGTGTATGTTGAAATCGGTCCAAAGTTTTGCTTGTCCTGAAACAACGCTGCTGAAATGACGCACTCTCAGAAGGCCGTGCGGCTGTTGGGTTGTGGAAGAAATATTTTTGTTTGTGGAGACATGGATATATGAAAGAGATGAACTGTCTGCTAATTTATTTCATTATTTATATTCTCCACAACAACCCTAATGGAATGTATAAATAAATAAACTAAATCCAGGCATATTGGCTGCAATATCGCCAATTATATATATATTTTTCAAAGCAATGTTGTTTTTGAAGAGTGTGTTGGGTTTTTGTACTTGTTAATTGTGCATGTATAGTAATGCCAACACAGCAGCATCACAAGTTAATGTTTAACTCGTAGGCTTTCACGACCAATATCATCCATAATAGCGTTGGAAAGGCTGCTATCGTTGGTGCAGGAGTTCAGGGTCCTCCTGACGATCATGGAGGATAATGAGTTAACGTCCTTGTAGCGCCGCCTTAGCGTTGTCCCGCATCCCGCTCCAAATGGTACTTGCCGGCCACGCCATGCCCTCTACAGGCGAAATGGCAGGCGGCAACTGCGTGGTCTCCGCTGCGGGAACCGCCGCTGTCGTCGGCAGCTCCGGCGAGCCCCGTGGCTCCCTCATCCCCTGGATGGCAGGCGCGGATGCGGAGAGCTTTGTGATCAGCTGGTCGATGGTGACGAGGAGCAGGTCGAGGCGGTTGACCACCTCGCGCCACCCATTCTCGGTGCGTAACTGTGGAAGATCGATGCCCCTTGCCCTATGGTCTGTAGCCACCGTTCTTGCACCTACGGGATTTATAACCAGGGTCCCGGGTCCTGGGGCTGTCGGAGGGATGAACCATCTTTCCGTCCTCATCCTCTGACGACACTACAGGTGGGTTCCTCTTCTTGGTTAGCTTCGACATGATAATTTTGAACTCCTAATGCCAGTTGTAATGTTTCAACCACTTCTGACACCAGTTATAGTGTCAGTGATTCGGAAACGAGGTTTGTAGGAGGCACCTTATTTCATGTAAAGATTCATGGTCTCGCCCACACTCTCTACAGTCGCTTAGCCTATACAGTGAGGGAAAAAAGTATTTGATCCCCTGCTGATTTTGTACGTTTGCCCACTGACAAAGAAATGATCAGTCTATGATTGTAATGGTAGGTTTATTTGAACATTGAGAGACAGAATAACAACAACAAAATCCAGAAAAACGCATGTCAAAAATGTTATAAATTGATTTGCATTTTAACGAGGGAAATAAGTAAAACCCTTGTTGGCAATCACAGAGGTCAGACGTTTCTTGTAGTTGGCCAACAAGTTTGCACACATCTCAGGGGAGATTTTGTCCCACTCCTCTTTGCAGATCTTCTCCAAGTCATTAAGGTTTCGAGGTTGACGTTTGGCAACTCGAACCTTCAGCTCCCTCCACAGATTTTCTATGGGATTAAGGTCTGGAGACTGGCTAGGCCACTCCAGGACCTTAATGTGCTTCTTCTTGAGCCACTCCCTTGTTGCCTTGGCCGTGTGTTTTGGGTCATTGTCATGCTGGAATACCCATCCACGACCCATTTTCAATGCCCTGGCTAAGGGAAGGAGGTTCTCACCCAAGATTTGATGGTACATGGCCCCGTCCATCGTCCCTTTGATGCGGTGAAGTTGTCCTGTCCCCTTAGCAGAAAAACACCCCCAAAACATCATGTTTCGACTTCCATGTTTGACGGTGGGGATGGTGTCTCTGGGGTCATAGGCAGCATTCCTCCTCCTCCAAACACAGCGAATTGAGTTGATGCCAAAGAGCTCCATTTTGGTCTCATCTGACCACAACACTTTCAGCCAGTTGTCCTCTGAATCATTCAGATGTTCATTGGCAAACATCAGACGGGCATGTATATGTGTTTTCTTGAGCAGGGGGACCTTGCGGGCGCTGCAGGATTTCAGTCCTTCACGGCATAGTGTGTTACCAACTGTTTTCTTGGTGACTATGGTCCCAGCTGCCTTGAGATCATTGACAAGATCCTCCCGTGTAGTTCTGGGCTGATTCCTCACCGTTCTCATGATCATTGCAACTCCACGAGGTGAGATCTTGCATGGAGCCCCAGGCCGAGGGAGATTGACAGTTCTTTTGTGTTTCTTCCATTTGCGTTTAATCGCACCAACTGTCGTCACCTTCTCACCAAGCTGCTTGGTGATGGTCTTGTAGCCATTTCCAGCCTTGTGTAGGTCTACATTCTTGTCCCTGACATCCTTGGAGAGCTCTTTGGCCTTGGCCATGGTGGAGAGTTTGGAATCTGATTGATTGACTGCCTCTGTGAACAGGTGTATTTTATACAGGTAACAAGCTGAGATTAGGACACTCCCTTTAAGAGTGTCCTCCTAATCTCTGTTCTTTACCTGTATAAAAGACACCTGGGAGCCAGAAATCTTTCTTATTGAGAGGGGGTCAAATAATTATTTCCCTCATTAAAATGCAAATCAATTTACAACATTTTTGACATGCGTTTTTCTGGATTTTGTTGTTCTTATTCTGTCTCTCACTGTTCAAATAAACCTACCATTAAAATTATAGACTGATCATTTCTTTGTCAGTGGGCAAAGGTACAAAATCAGCAGGGGATCAAATACTTTTTTCCCTCACTGTACACACAACTAGCCATCTAACACTGACGGCGCTGACTGAGACAGCCAACAACTCTCTGGCAGCGCAATGTCGAGCAAAAACGGCAACGACGACGAGACTAATCCAATCCCAGAACCGGCAACCTCGAGCTCCCGCTCCCGGCTCCTTTTATCCTACCAGCACGTCCTAACTCCCCCCTGGCCGTGCCTCTCTTCTCAAACCCACTAGCAGGTTCCATGGGCTTCCAGATGGCGTTCTCCGTGACCCTTGCCCCAGTTCCTCCGCCCTGCCAACACACCGTGCACACGCTCACCGGAGTGTGTCCTGTCTGTCCACCACAGTTGCTGCTGCTGCCCACCAGCTGGTGCTATTATACTACACATGGATCACCTTGTATATTTACACTGATGCAACCGGTGCTAATGACATCGGTCTCAAATTCCTTCCATCCCTGTCGGAACACCTCAAGTCTGCGCCATCCTCTCGCTGAGGGATTTCTTGCAGGTTTTTGTAATATTGGGGTGCCACAGTGGCAAGATGTTAACTGCCTCACCTGGTATGCAGGAGGTTGTAGGTTCGATCCCGACTCTGATGCCTGTGTATTGGGAGTTTGCATTTTTCTCTCCCTGTGGTCAGGTGGATTTTTATCTGGGTCCATTGGCTTTTAACTCCGCATTAAGAAACGTGCTTTTAGAATATCAGGCTGCTAAAAAATTCCACGCGATGAGCCACTTTGTTGAACTCTCTGAGAAAGAGACACATAGCTCAGTGGGCCCTGGTAAAATACAAGATATTTATTTTTATTCTTTAAGGTGCGGCTGCATGTCTTGAGCCAAGTGTGGTGACCGCGCACAAACAGAGGACATCACGGGCTTGTGTCACGCAAAACAGTGTAAGCCTCGCCCGCAGACACTCACGTCTACCAACACAGCAAGTCCCTCTATCCTTTATTGGACACGCGAGAATGTCAAGGAGATGGGCTATCTCCTTGAAAATTGATGCCGAAATCCATAATTAATTGACCATATTTCGGAGGCATATTCCGGCGACCGGAATGAAGCGGAGCGGGAGAGCGGGGGGGGGGGGGATCTGGGAAGGGGGGGGGAATTATCGACGCGACAGTGAGCGCGCCTTCGTCCTCCAGAGGTCCGGGGCTCGCACTGCCGAGGATATCTCTCGCTTCTTATCGATCAAGAAAATAAAGTGAGATGTGCCTCGACCCGTGCTCGAGTCACGATGGCGGAGGCAACGTTTTGCTGAAGGTCAGCGAAGTAATTTGTCACTTTGAAACGCCGCCGCGCATGCAGTGGACACGAGCGATGATGTGTAATAGTTATGGCGAATAAGTACAGCCAAGTATGCGTGTCACTCTCTTAACTTTGTTACGTAATAGTAGTAGGTTTTTACCCTTTTAAACTGGTACAAAACTGACACCTTTATTCAAGGCATCATGTTTGCAATAACCACAACACAAGTAGTCAAAAAAGCAAACAAAAAGAAGCAACTCTGATAATGATAATAATATGCACTGTCCTTGATGTTGATTGGTCCACACCCGAGACGGCTTTCTTTAGAGCCTAGTCCCCATTGGTGTTGGACCAGATGACACCAGAAGGCGTACAACTCAAACACAGTGCAATATCAGATGATTGAGAGCTCGGGGTAAGCATTTACTCTATGAGATCTCTTTTACCAGTGGCAAAATATAGTAGTAGGTTTTTACCCTTTTAAACTGGTACAAAACGGACACCTTTATTCAAGGCATCATATTTGCAATAACCACAACACAAGTAGTCAAAAAAGCAAACAAAAAGAAGCAACTCTGATAATGATAATAATATGCACTGTCATCTGGTCCAACACCAATCATTTTGTACGTGTCCATGAGCAAATCACTTTATTCTAAATTCCCTCCCCGCAGTTTATTATTACTCATCATCCCCACATTCCCAATGCCCCCACCCCACCTCTACCCTGGCGTTAATCACTCATAAATCACACGGCCGCCCATCACTCGGGTGCAATGTGTCCACAACCCATCACCTCCAAGCCAAACCGCGCTGAGCTGGGCAATCAACAGGCGTGCGCGCACTCCCTGCGGATGATGCAATCACAAGACGCCTGATTAAGGGCAATTTTTTTCATCTCTTCGTCTGACATTTTAATTCATCTCTCATTTTTTTTCATATCGCGCGAAACTTCCCTCCGGACGCGATGTAGAAAGAAGAAAAAAAAGAAACGCAGAGTAGTTCCTCCAAGGTCACTTGCCACTACGATGTGCACTGAGAATGTCGCGGCCGAGGCGTGGCTAATGTACAGCAATGGCAATCGTATTGGCAGGAGTGCCGTATCAGCAGATCGGTTATGAGCCTTGTCAGAGGAGTCATTTGTGTGCCAGGCATGTGATCCAGTGCTGCTGTCTGAATACAGATTAAGTGGCCAGCCTCTCTTGTGCGTGTGTGCGTCGAAAGACAAAGATCCATCGAATGGTCTTACACAGAACCCGGCGACCCGGGTTCCATTCTCGTACACGGCCAACGCCGGTGACGATTATCTGAACCGGTCCTGGGCCTCCCCTAGGGAGACTCAGCCTCAAAGAAGTACCCGGTGCGGTGTGTAAACATTGCCACTGGGGAGACAAAGGCGGCCGGGCGTGGTGCTGGCCACCAACCCCCTCGTGTACCGTTCCGGCCTTCACAGGTTCTCGCTAAACAGCACTTGCGCCAATAGTCTGTTTAGGTTACACGGGGGGTCTTTGTCTTGTGTGCGTGTGTGTGCGTCCAGCCGCACAAATGATGCCACGGAATCCAGGCCCCCTTAGCCAATCACAAGCGATGTGATCAGTGCTGTGGGGAGACCTGCTGCCTGTCAATGGGATCGAGGCAATGAAGGGGAGGGGGGGGGGGCGATGCTTCGGGGAGGGTGGCGGATGCCGGCAGGCCTCGTTTCGCTGCAAGTGAATGCGAATGGCCACGTTCTCGTTGCGAAGAGGTCCGGCGATTGCTCAGAGTTCTTATACTCCAGTAGGGGGTGGGGCGGGGTGTGGGGGGGGGTGAGAGTCAAAGTTAACGGGCCCGGTGGATGGTTCGACTCGCGGTCCCAATGACTTGTCGCCGAGTCTGGCTTTGAGCGCCGTCAAAAGAATGCGAGCGATGTCATCGGGCAGGGGAAGCTCAGCAGGGTTGAGCTAGGATAGCGCGTGGATGGGCGACTGTTGTGCGCAACAGTTGGCGTAGGCTGCGGGATTCTGTGGTGGGCAGCAGAGATAGCTTTGCATTGTTACCTTTATTGTGCTGCAAGGCCGTAATTATAATATAGATTGGGGGACACACATCCCCCCCAATTTTCAAATATGCTCAAAATGTCCCTCCAATATATCGCTATAAAATAGATTTTTGTTTATATGATTGTGGTTATGGCTGACCATTATTAATCCCTAATATCTGCCATTACATACAATGAAACAGAGCAATGTAATACAATACACTATTAGACATTATTGTAGCAAAAAAGTCAATCCCATGTGCTAGTGAATATTTTTATATTTTAGGCAGGAAATTCGTTTTCGAATTTTTATTTTTTTCTGGGGGGGGGGGGGGCGACCCCAGACCCCCTAGAAGATTTGGTCTCCCCCAATGTTGACTCCATGGCTACGGCCTTGTTGTACCGTCATTTGCCGTAAACGTTCACATATCCGACCCTGTCGCATATCTGCCTATACCTTTATAAGGTCGCACTCATTAAACACAAAGTGCGTGCCACAAATGAACCACAATACCTTGCTGATATCGTCAAATACATAAACTGTCGCGCGAACTCCGGTCATCTTGGCAACGGATTTTGGCTGGCAGTCGGACAAAGACGGCCACTGCGTTGCCCGCTTTCAGATGCGCTTCTGCGGCCGTCTATAATATTCGGAAGCCGCCTACACGGCTACATGCACTTTTAAATCTAGATTGAATTTCTTTAGAACTACTTTTGTATTTAGTTTGTTGTCCTTCCCCTGCGCCTCCTATGAGCATGGTTGGCTACGTACGGCGCGAAAGAAGTTCAACATACATACGGTCCCGAGCAAGCAGGATACGCAACGTTGTGCTGTTCTGTGTATTTGCTCAACTGAAATCCTCTCCCGTGCCCGTGAGACTGAGCAACACTGGATCGCAAGTGCATTGGTTTAACCCAGAATCTCAAAGGTCCTGCTTTGGCAATCTAACACCAGCCCCACAGGTCCCCCAACCACCTCAAGCGTAAACATCAATTTTGCAACGCTATTTTTTTTCCCCCATTCATTCATTCATCGGGGAAGGTTTCATTTTTCATTTGTCCACCCACGGGGTTGAGCCCCGCATCTCAGAGGTTGCTGCCTCAGTCTCCCCGACGTTGCCGCTTGGCCCTGTGAGACACAACCAATGAAACGCTCAGATTCAATTGCTCCTCAGATGTTTCCACGCTTCCAATATGATCCGAAGCTGCATCCGCTCACACAGAGTGGCACGGCTAAGAGAGACCTACATGGCTACATTGTGTAAATCGGCTTGCTGAGCTCATTAACCTTTTCATACTATCCCACGGTTGCCTTCCTCTTCAACGGAGGGACGAAAAGAAAAATACATTGAGAGTTAATGAGGCGGTCATGCCTAAATGCTTGCACGTGAGAAACTGAGGCAGTGCGAAGGAGGAAGCCCTGCGGAGCCAGCTCATGGCACTTTCTCTCTCTGTATTGAACGGCCTGTCATTTAAGGCTAAACTATTTACTTTGTGTAAATCCGCTTCACCTTCAGCTTGAAACTAATGCTGGTATTAGTCAATAAAGTTGATTAAATCGGCAAAAATTGTAATCCGCTACTTCTTTGTGGTCGATTTTACTCAGGAGGCCTCCTTTAAAAATGTTGACCACTCTTGGCTCGAAGGTGGGAAACCCCCAAACGAGCCACGCCCAGCGTGACGCACTGGATGATGCCTATGACGTCACCAAGCCCTGTCCATCGCCTCTCGTCCAGCGGCACACATCGGAACAGAAGTGAGACTATTACTGGTAGGAACGAAGTGAACCGGCCTACAATAGATTATATCGTCCGTCCGTCCGATGTCCGATTAGGTGTAGCAACATCGCCCCCTACTGCAAACACTTGGCAGGACCTTACAAAAACCTTTAGACTCAGTGAGGCTTTCCTGGCTAAACAAGTGTAACATTCCCTTATAATTCCCTGAGATAGTTTTTAATTAAAACATTTAAATTAAAAATTAACTCACAGCGGCCTAAAGCCTACAGCTAGGCCTAAAGCCTAGAACTAGGCCTCAAACTCTCCCTTCGTATCGTACCCCCGCCATTCATTTTATTATAGCCATTCATTTGTTCGTTCCTACCAGTCCACCCCGCAGGAACCTGTTTTATTCCAACTATTTACGTGTTTTTGATTATTTGTGCAATCAAACTTATGATCGGTAGAGTGATCGAGTAATGGACCGTGATGCCAGGTGAAGAGCCATTTTCGAGCTCAATATGAGGTTGATGATGACGTTACTAGGGGCCTTAACTGGAACACATTTTTGTTACCTCTGATGAAATCTAAATACAGCATACTATTGAGTTTGCCACTCGCAAACAAACACCTCGTGAAAGACACAACGCGGAAGATCCCCGGCTTTGATCCTCCACGAAGTTCATGGTCCAACCTAAACCGCATCGGCACAAACCGTGGCAGTAGATGCAGACACCTGATGCACAAATGTAAAATAAAAAAACTCTCCAATGTGCAACTGTGGTCATCTATAACAGAGCGTAACAACATTACACGACGCAATGCTACCGATCTACAAATAGCAAAGGGACATCAGAGCGATACACTCCGCTATCTGGCTTGATCACCTGAATGTGAAATAGTTGTTGCTCTGCATCTACACTCAGCCATGTGAAAGAAGCAGAAGGTTCAGTTTGCACCATCAATGTCACCAGCTTATTACATTATGTTGTTGTCTATCGTCTACAATAACCCAGAAGTGATTGTCATATGGTGCGACTGGCACCTGGCATGTGAATGTGGAATTTTCACCACTGGCTTAAGCCCACTCTTGTTGCATCATTAAATATGGAGGCACCTTGATTGGTATAAGCAATATATTTTAAACATATGCTTAGAATATAAGAAACATATCAAATTAATAATTATAACAACGTCCATAAAGTAACAACTGTCGCCAAAATAAAAAATGTAAATTGGTTGTCACCGTGCTAAACCAAGGACCTCGGACATAAGGACATGCAAAAGAGCGAAACAGGAAGACTTCTTCACAATTCTGACACATTGACTGATGAAGCTGCTTGTTGTCATCACCAGCGAAGCGTCGTACTCAAATTGAGAATGTCGTGGGTTTACCTCTGTTTACGCCACAAACCCTACTAATTGGCTGTTTTGGGTGGTGGCGGACTAACGACACATTTTTATTTAAGCAATCCAATAAAAAAAAACGTTCTTAGGGATGATATTGGTCGCGAAAGCCTACGTGTTCAACAAATGTACGTTTAAATTCGTATACGATTCTTACTCTAAATTTGTACAGTTCCTGACGTTGGGATAGCCTACGTATTTCAAAATTCACTACAATTTGCTTCAAAGGAAATGAACACCGGTCACGAACGGAATATATTGGAGTGTGCCGAACTTGATGGCATTGCCATAAATGAGAATAAAATGGGAAGCATTGCATAACCAAGGATGAAAACAATCCTTGTACAAATGTGCATTGTCCTTCTTGGTGTGTTCTACTTTACTGAGTGTGTCATTAGGAGCCCAGTTTGCGACTCACTGAAGCAGGATTTTTACTGCTTTCCAAATTGAAGGTTTTATATAGCGACATAAAGCTGTCATTTTGAAATGTATTTTTCGGTTTCAAAGTTGTATTTTTTTTTTATTATATACCATATACACACGTGAATAATGTTCATGGCTGCTGTCAGACGATGTTCACCCCTAACCTTAGAGAATGTTTCACGCAATGCTCTGGTAGTTTTATTAGCACTGGTGTGAGCTGTTGCAAGCTCGAGATGCTACAAAAGTGTTCTAAGAGAGGGTTGTTTTCAGTAGCTCTAGACACTTAGCTCATGACAATCTGTAAACCCAATAACAAAACCTAAAGTTCCGAGTGCGTGTCATTTTGTCCTGATTGCACTACCAGCATCACATCACGGGATTATCAATCATGTTGGTGATCTCGTAGACAGAACAGTGCAACCTTCCGTGTTATAGATATCACAGAGCTACCGCTGAGACCCCTTCTTCAATTGACCTCTGGTTCACGCAGTCGACAGCAGCACTTTCTCACCCGCTCTGCGTATGATGAGTCATGCCAGTAAAACTGATATTTTATTCTCAGGTATAGAACGTCTCCATATTTATTACAGAGCCACATTTAATGCGATGAGATTTGTGTGCAGCTATTGGCGACTCACTACTCTTGATGGCCCAGTATAGCCACAGGCAGCTGACTGGATTTGAACCCAGGCTCTCAACTGTCAAAGTCCAGCGCTCTGATCTGTAATCCACCCATGCTCCTCTGAGTGGCTCTGTTCTGCAAGGAAAATGCAATCCAAGAAATCCCCAGCTCTTCTATTGTAGCTACATACCTAGGCTGTTTGTCTTGGATGGTCCCACGCAAGTTTGGAGTTTGAGTAACTAACAAGAAGACTCTAAATTCATGGTCAGGTACTGGGCCATGATGTGTGCGTGTTGTCGCTTTCGTAGTGTATCAAAACGTATAGGAGCTACGACACTAAGACCCCCCATGTAGCCTTAACAGATTGTAGAAGCAAGTGTTGTTAGCGATCACCTATGAAGGCTGGCATGGTGGCACACGAGGGGATGGGTGGCCAGCACTCCCGAGTGGCGGTGTTTACACGCCGCACCAGGTACTCAATCGAGGCTGAGTCGACCTAAGGGAGGCCCAGGACCGGTTCAGATAATAGTCACTGGTGTTGGCCATGAGCGGGAATCGAACTCGTGTCGCCCGGTTCGTAGCGCAACGCGCCAACCATTGCGCCACCGCTCCCCACGTGCCTCTCTGGTGTTCGAGAGGCACGCTTGACCACATCTCTAAAATCCATTTTCCTATTAACAAAGCTGCTCGCCTGCGTGGGCAGAGCCCAGGATCACAGATGTGACTATTCAATCCCGCAAGCCCCCTGCGGTGGCTCAATCAATTGTTGCGATTCAGGCTCCAGGAATCGATTGCTCTCTGATACTTCTATTTCAAATAAGTAGCAGCGTGCACCCGTGGCGTCAGAGGTCAGGTGACCGACCCCATTACAAACACAACATAACAATCACAATACACCGATTCCTCCCAAACCCCCTCCCACCCGTATCATTTCCTCCCTCACATAAAATAAAAACAGATGCTGTGATAGGATTTTTTTGAATGGCATTTCAACGAACTGATGAAGATCCCCGTACGTGGTGGATTCAAATGTCACAACGGGCAGTGCGCACTCATCAAACACGTTCTTCTTTGGCGATGGTTCTCTTCACGGTGAAGAGCAGCTTTCCAAAAGCACTCCAAACTCTTCTTTACCAATTTTAGTTTTATCCCAGTCCGGTCACAGTAGCTGCCGTCTAACTGTGTTTCCCAGTTGTGTCCCTCCGACAGACGTCTACAATTGCCCACGAGTGACAAACAGTTACACCTCTGTACTCTTTGGTTCTTTCGGTAAAGTCACATAGGTATAAAATAAAAACTGCTGTAAAAACAGTCTGCCTCAGCAGCAGACCATGCTTTCCCACCTGATGACGGACGCTTGTGTGGCGCCCGAAACGTCGTAATATATTTTATTTTCTACCTACGTGACTTTACCGAAATAACTAAAGAGTATGGATTCCTGCAGTCACGAAAGCTTCAAATCAAGTTATATCTCTGTGTCACATTCTCCGCTATTACGAAGCTACTGGAGCTATGCAATTTTAACATCTGGATTGAAAGCTAATTTCTTTAGAAATGCTGTTCATATTTAGTTCGTTGTCCTCCCGCACCTCCGATTAGCAACGGCTGGCTACGTACGGTGCGAAAGAAGTTCAACATACATACGTACACATTTACGGGGGCGCCACAGTGGCGAGATGTTACCTCCCTTGGCAAGTTTTTAGGAGGTCGTGGATCCCATCTCGAACCTGACGCCTGTATATTTGGAGTTTGCATTTTCTCCCCGTGGTTGCGCGGATTTTTAATCCGGGTCCACCGGTTTTGCCCTCCACATTAAGAATGAACGTGCGTTCAGAGCACGCGGCCGCGATACGTTTTCACATGACGATAAGGCATCTCGTTGAGCTATTATTTGTGGCCAGGTCGTTTCTGTAAAATAGCTACATAGCGTAGTGGGCCGTACCTCGTGAAAACAAAAAAAGAACACAAACAAAACAAATACATTCTGCGCAGTTGCTGGCACGTTTCCAGTACTTGCACGTGACCGTGTCATGAGATCGGCCTCCCATTATCCCATGACGCCACGTGACAGCCGCACGCGCTTGATGAACACATTCCTGCGGAGGGAGCTGGTAGGAACGTTGGGTTGCTCGGTCAATGGCCAGGGTCAACGGCAGCGTGGTGTATTCCGCAAATATGCCCGACTGTGAGGGCGGGCACAAGCCGGCGTGAGTAGGTTAAACGTTGAGTTTTTTAAGGGCACCACGGGGTGACCAGCCCCTCCCCACCCAGCCCCACCCCTCCCACCCACCCCCCACCCAGCCCCACCCTCCCCACCCAGCCCCTCCCCACCATCCCCTCTCCACCCAGCCCCACCCCTCCCATTTTTGGATGCACGACGGACGGACGGACACAATAATCCCCTGTGGGCTGATGGAACCAGGTGGTTCCTACCAGTATTATTGTTTGATCTTGCCTTGAGCAGATGCTCAGATGCTCAATGTGCAAGTGGCTCGGTGGTTCAGGGGACTGACGCCCGTGTGAGAGGCCTGCCGGGAACCTAGGTTCGACTCCAGGGCTTAGCCACCCGTGTTTAAATCACGCTCAATAATGTGGCGAGTTTGGTGCGCCCCTCAGTCTCGTTACCACATGGCTGCACGAACAAAGCCTATTTCCCCAAACGCTAGCCTTCGACAGACACACATGTGGTGTGAGAAAATCACCGAGAATGTGCCCATTCTCGTCAGATCGCACTTGTCAGAAGAAACTGAGCCGGGTCGAGTCTGATTAGCGCTTTCATGGATCGACCGTCATCCACGAAGACGGCTGCAGTCGGCATTGTGGACAATAGTTGGGAAGTGCAGAAAACTCCATCGCTCAGCACTCCACTTAAACTATCTATAAACAAACATTACCAGGTAAGGCCCACTGAGCTATATAGATGTTTTTCAGAAGCGATTTGACCACAATTGATAGCTCAACGCAGTGGCTCATGGTGTGGAAATGTGTAGCAGCCAACTGCTCTGAATGCGTGCGTCTAAATGTGGAGGGAAAACCCGGAGGACCCGGAGAAAATCGACGCGACCACGGGGCGAGAGACACGCAACCTCCAAATATACAACGGGAGTCAGGGTCGGGATCGAACCCAGCGCCTCCTGTATACCAGGCGAGGTAGTTAACATCTCGCCCCCACAGCACCCCTCGCCATCACCAGCCTGCGCTGCCCACTGTGGTGAAGTAGGATCAAACATCCTTCACGGCCCACAACGCACGAAGAAGCCCTTATCCACCCGTGGATTTACAAACGGGCTGCACATTCAAATAGACTCATTGCACGGCAAGTGCAATTATGGGTTTTGATCACGATGTAGAATGTTGTTGTTGTTACTGTTATTGTTGGCAAAAGAATAAACGTGGTTGTTCAATGTGTGCGTGCGTGCGTGCGATCAACCCGTTGTCCTCACATCGCTCTCTGGGCAACGTCACGCCCCACGTGTAGCCCAGATCCTTTGTTCCCAAGTTGCGCATTCACTGAAGGCGGCTGCTCCGAGTCGCCTGCCCGCCCCCTCCTCCCCGCTAATAGCCCGCAGTCACTGCCCACCCAGCACCCGTGCCTTATTAGGGAGAATTGTTGGGGTCCCTCACGTTAAACCATTAGCGCCCCGGGTCACTTTGAAGTGTGCTTTGTAAGTCGCTGATGGCGTGCGGTCTCCGTCCGAGCGAGGCCGCCACTGCGGTAGGGGGAGCAGCGAGCGTGACCGCTTTGCTTTTGCCCGGGGGGGCAGGACGCCGCGGTGCTGAAATTTTAACCGCCTCGCCTGGTATACAGGAGGTCCGTGGGTTCAAAACCGACCCTGACGCCTGCTGTATATTTGAAGTTTGCATGGTGGAGAGATGTTAACTACCTCGCCTGGTATACAGGAGGTCCGTGGGTTCAAAACCGACCCTGACGCCTGCTGTATATTTGAAGTTTGCATGGTGGAGAGATGTTAACTACCTCGCCTGGTATACAGGAGGCGCTGGGTTCAAAACCGACCCTGACGCCTGCTGTATATTTGAAGTTTGCATGGTGGCGAGATGTTAACTACCTCGCCTGGTATACAGGAGGTCCGTGGGTTCGATCCCGACCCTGACGCCTGCTGTATATTTGAAGTTTGCATGGTGGCGAGATGTTAACTACCTCATCTGGTATACAGGAGGTCCGTGGGTTCAATACCGACCATGACACCTGCTATATATTTGGAGTTTTCATGGTTTTCAGTTTCAGCTTTCAGTTTCAGTTTCATTTATTTAGCATAGCCTTGTGAGCCATTCGGCTCTTGAATCGGGTGCAACCGCAACAAACAAAAAACATGAACAAAAAACATCTTAAAGTGACTATGCACAAACAGAAAAATCCAGGAAATAACAGCAAAAAAATCTTCCAGAAAAAAGCACCTTACACCAACGCTCTGTACAAAAATCCCAGTGGGATGCAAGTCAAACAACAAACAACCACAAGACAACTTAGATTAAAGCCATCATTCTAACTCCGTACTACAACAAACAAACATGGCCAAACCAAATAACGTTTTCTCAATCACCAAAATAAAGCCATAAAAGCAATGTAACAGTGATCATAGGAACTGTGACCGAAATTTCACAATAAACGACATAAACAACATGTACGACCAAAACCCTGTAGCCATAGCTGGCTGCATGAGTCAGTTGGAGTATCAAACACCTTTAAAGATTAGCTCACTAAATCTAAACACAAGATCATACTTTGCAGCAGTCATCCGGAGCGAAACATTTTATTTTAGGCTACTGAATAGCAGTGGCAGCTAGGGGTGTACAACTCCTCTAGAGCAGTTTTGAGTGAAGATCTTATAGGTAGTGATTCAAGTTGCAGTTTATTGGCAATAGCATTCCAGACCCTAGGGACATCAATAGCAAAGGCCCTTCCTCCAGTATTTGTACGGCAATAAGGAATGTGAAGCTGGTAAATGAGCGAAGACCTTTGGTCAAATTTGTTCTTTGAAACAGAGAGGAGATCCAGCAGGTAGTCTGCGGATTTTATTATAAGTACATCGTGAATAAATAAGATCTGGTGCACAAGCCGTCGAACATTAAGATATGTTAAGTTTGACCCAATGTAGAGATCGCAGTGGTGAGTCCTATATGGGCAGTTCAATGCAAATCTTAAGGCGGAGTGATGAATTGAGTCAAGCTTATTTGAGCCCAGTAGTTGGGGCTGATTTATATACGATGTCACAGTAATCAAGTAGAGGCAGTATGGGAGCTTTCATCAATTCCAAACGGAACATAGGGGGGAAGCAGTGCTTGTGTCGATACAGAAAACAAATTTTATTTTTGTCTTTTTACCAATATAATGAATGTGATCTTCAAAATTCAGTTTTGAATCCAGAATGACCCCAAGATACTTATAGATCTTCACTTGCTCTATTTGATAATTATTTAAGAAATGAAATTGGGGGAAAATAACTTCCTGCTTTAGTCCTGGTGAGAAGCATAGCACCTTGTTTTTGGAGGTATTCAGGACTAGTTTAAGAGCAACTAGCTGATGTTGTAGTTTGTTGAAATCACCCTGGAGCTTAACAATCACGTCATCCAGAGAGCGGCCAGCAGTAATCAGAATCGTGTCATCTGCAAAATAATTTACTCTAGAATGATCCAAGTCAGTGCCCAAGTCATTGATATAAAGAGAGAACAAGAGGGGGGCGAGGATGGAACCCTGTGGAACCCCTTTTGTTATCTTAACACTGTTTGACCTCCAACCATCTGTGAATACAGTTTGGGTTCGAGAAAATAGGTAATTTTATAACCATTTTACTGCGTTTTCGGAAAAACCGAGGCAATTTAGTTTACTAAGCAGGGTGTTGTGGTCGACTGTATCAAAGGCTTTGGACAAGTCAAGAAAAAGACTGGCGCAGTTTTGAATCTAACCAACGGAGCAAGTTTGTTAAGAATTTGGAGAAACGTGTACCTGAAGGTCTCCAAACCGTAGTCAGGTTGGGGATATCACAGACCTTGTCAATATCCGAGTGAAGCACATCATTAGTAAATGCTTGAGTGCTAAAGTGTCTCATGGAGTGATTCACAACCAATTTAGGGGGGGGCTTTGGGTCTGGCTGATGATCTCACCCCAAAAAATGAAGGAGTGATCACTAAGGTTATTACCCAGAACACGAGTCAGTGCGAAATTGTGAGGGGCATTTGTCAATAGGACGTCAAGCAGAGATGACTGTCCCGGATTTTTTAGGTTGAGTCGTGTGGCGGACATTTATTAATTGAAACAGGTTAAATTAATCTGCAAAATTTGTGACCATGGCCGGCGGATTTAGCCAATTCCAATTTAGATCAGCCACTAAAACTATTTCACCTTTAGGGAGGCCCCCAAGAAGCTCTCTCAGTGCAGACGCAGCTTCAACATCCTTCCCACTAGGCGGTCTATAACAGCACACTACCAATATCTGTCGATTATTTGTGAGAGTTTTTCTGCGAGCCAGACCTTCACAGCAACATTTTCTAAACGAGGAGTGAGCTGGTGAACATGCAATAGTATTACGAACATAGATGGCAATTCCACCTCCTTTAGATCCTCGGTCAGAGATGTTAACTACATCGCCTGGTATACAGGAGGTCCGTGGGTTCAGCAGGCGTCAGGGTCGGGCCCTGACGCCTGCTGTATATTTGGAGTTTGCACGTCTCTCTTCCCTGTGGTCACGTGGATTTTTCTCCGAGTCTTCCAGTTTTTCTCTTCACATTTAGAATCAACGTGTGCTTAGGACACTTGGCTACTGGACATTTTGACATTATAATCCACTTCATTGGACTATCATTGTTTGGCCATGTCGCTGCTGAAATAGAGCAATCTCTTGGCTTAAAGCTTTCGTGACTGCAGGAATTCATATTATTTGCCTCTTTCGGTAAATTTCGATTTAAAGCTTTTTTTTCATTCTTCACCTGAGGACGGCTGCTTGCGTTGTGGCCGAAACGTCGTGGGAATTATTTTATTATGTTTTATTTTTATTATTTTATTACTTCCCTTCTACGTGACTTTACTGAAAGAACCAAGAAGATATTTTGGTAAAGTCACGTAGATAGATTCAAATGAATAAAAATGACGATCGCTTGTGTTGTGATCGAAACGTCGTGGTTTTTGTTTATTTTATTTGTATTAATTCAGACCCATATCTACGTGACTTTAACGAAAGACCCAAAGAATATAACTCTATCGTTCAGTGGGGCCTTTAGCCAGTAAAATAAGAAGAAGTTTTAGCTTTACAGTTGGCACAGCCACAGCGGAATGCCTCCCTGGCAAGGCACTTGGCAGCTCCTGCCTGTAATGGCAATTGCGTGGCTGAAATGGAAAATGATTGGCGGTCACATGTTTGCAAACGTTCATGGTTCGAATACAGCCGTTTCCCTGATCAATACTGCGTGTAAGTTAACCAGACCAATCTCACTATATCTTTGCATCGAACTAGGTAATACAGAGAGCGTCCTTGCTTGCAAGATCGCCGGTTCGCAAACATTGACTCAAGCGAGCGTGACACTGCTGATGCGACACTGTGTCGAAAATCGGCCCGCAGGTTTTCTCGTCTTGAAACAATGCTGCTCAAAAAAGTACGGACTCCCAGAAGGCCGTGCGGGTGATGGGGTAGTGTAAGAAATAATTTGTTTTATGTGTGCGCACGGATATGTGACAGAGAGACAAGGTGCCTGCGGATTTGTTTTGATAAAAAAATATATATATCTATAACCACGCGCCGCCTGCTTCACGGTAGATGTTAAAGATCCCGTGGCATTATTCGCAAGAGTAGACCATCGCGTGCCAGCGTCCACATTTGCCAAATTTGAAAATGCGCCCGCAAATGACTAAACGTGAACTGTACATAGAAATAATTGTCCCCCCCCCAACCGACTTAAAAAATTTGGCAGCACCATCCTGCGAAGGAGTCATGCTACTCGGTAACACTTTCCCGGATAAACAAAGCGAAAACAATGAACCGGTGACTATTGTGCTGTGCATGTCTTAATATGCGCGTGCTCAGAGCACGTGCCCCACTTTCCCCTACAGTCTGTTAAGGCTATACGGGGGATCTTTGTCTTTATCTTTGTGCTCAGAGCACGTGCCCCAACAGTCGTGTCAAGCTAAATGGGGCATCTTTGTCTCCCGGCATGCACGTGCACAATGTTACTGTCTTGTGCGTAAATTATTCATGGAGGTTTCTGAGTTTAGCATTACCTGAATAAGGATGCACCGCTATTCTCGGGCACGAGGATCACATTATTAATGGAAGTGAAGCACTAAGGAAACGTCGATGTGACTTGCAGCTGCCAGCTATTGTACACAGCTTGAAGTATATGTTCAGTCGCGTCACTTTGAAACTAAATATTGATCCACTTGTTTTTGTTTTTTAATGGTACATCACAACAACACTGTCAATGATGATAATTGCTTCGTATGGATATCAGAGTTGACACCCAGAGGTGAGCGAACCGTTTGTAGGCTATTATGAAAGAGAGCTACAAACTCTGTCATTGGTTGCACTGATTGGTTGCACCTATAAAACGACGACCTCTTGAGCTTGACCACAGTATGGAACTTTTGTCTGTCATTTAACCCAAACCTTATATGATTATTATTTAACTGTTTTAACATGTCAAGCATTATGGTGTAGCCTGCAATAGCTTGCTCACACCACTGTTGACAGAAGGGCTGCCACGAGAGGGAGGACCCTCTGCAGGGTATTTTGGCCTACTCTTCCACGTTGACCAGATGCATCGGGCGAGATGACAAGGCGTTGCCCTACAACACGGGGCCTACCGATCGACTAACTGTGGTGAATATATCTTGAACGTTGCATGGACAGGGTCGGCCGGATATAGGAAACTTCCCACCATTGTGTCAACTGCTATGCCGGGAGATGGAGTACAAACCACACACATCTGGATTTGAAACTCCAGTACAATAACCATTACACCATACATTATGTATGCACATTATCTACCGGGGTTTGTATAAAACCCGATTTTGCACTGCCCGTTGCTTCCACGGAAGATGAACACTGGGCAGTTGTTGTATTACACTGGCATAAGGTATTCCAACGGTAATTTCGGGGTGCTGATTCCAAATCTGGCATCGGTTTTTGTCTATCACATCAGGTTTTTGAGATATCACATATTGCATTTTCAATGAAAACTGCAGAAGAAAAATATTAAATAAATGTGGATATCTACATAAAATGATATTATAAACACACTATCCTAAAAATACAGCACCATAATTTAACACTAAAGCAGTCACTGACTCGCAACAACTTGCAATCATAAGTGACAGAGTTAATTTCGGGCAAAATCAATGAAAATGGGGTATGCCGATAGCATAAAAATGAGATGTGATAGAGCAAATCTGAGATCAGATTTGGAATCAGCACCCTGAAGTTAGTCTACAACAGCTGCAAAAGTCCAGGCCAGAAAAAAATGTTTTTTTTGTTGACCAGCGTTATTATCATCATCAAATATTACGAATGAATATTGCCCAGTGGCAATGTGGTGAAGAGAGCGGAACTCGCAATCGAAAACACGTAACTCAATATCATGATTAGCATTGTTGTGGGGAATATTAATAACAAAATGAACAAGCAGAGAATGTGTCTGCTTCACATATCCGTCTCGAGACGTAAAAACATTTTTTTTTTAAAGCCTGAGCACTTTTGCCAATAACGTCTGGCAACCAAGCAGCTTTTGTTAACCAGCTTGACTCTGCTGATGAGAAGCAAAAGGGTCGAAACTGGTCCAAATATGTCCCTTTAAAACAAATGCTGCTGAATAATATTGGTCTGGAAAGCCAAAAGGCCACTCTAATAAAACGTTGTATTTACATCTGTGTTTACATAAGTTATCCCCAATGATGGAACACCACGACGGGTAACGAGATGTGTATATGAGTGAATAAAATAACCGTTTGTGCTCAGGTTTAAGAGGGGGGAGTTGTGTGTAATCGACGTGCTTGGGTTATTTTTAGTTTGTCTTGAAGGGAACTCGATTTCATTGAAGTGTTTTGGTTGTTTCACTCTCGAAAAAAGTACAACGTGATGTCTTGCTCAACGAGAATTGATACAGGCCTGAGCCGGTGTTGGACATTCCACATTCCTTTGCCAGGGGCGAATATAAATTAAACGATAAACTGTTTTATATTTTGCCAGATAAGGCCCACTGAGCTGTATAGCTCTTTTTTCAGAAGCGACATGGCCATAAGTGATAGTTCAACGAGGTTGCTAATCAAGTGGAAATGTATAGCAGCCAAATACTCTAAGCACGTGCTTATGAATGTAAAGGGAAAAACCAAAATCCAGGCGACCAGGGGAAATTCATGAGGACTCCAAAGGTCGAGATCGAGGTAGTTAACATCTCGCCCGTCTGTCAAATATGACTACCACTTTTGACTTGCCCACAAAGTGGTATTAATTTTATCGACCCCAGTAGGATGATGGGCTGAGTCAACCCCCAACAATTTTTTTTAACTCGCAACCTTCAAATTGCGAGCCTCTCTCGCTGGGCCTTCCGGCTGGGTTTGCTTTTTCCGCTGGGAATGGCTAAACCGGTTATTTATTTATTCATACATTTTGTCCCCCCCCCAAGCATACACTCTTAGCTCTGTGCGTTTGTCTCATTCTCAGAGGGGCAATTCTTCTCTTCACTGCAGAGCCCGCGTGCCAAGCAGAGTTAAGAGCCACAGAGGCATTGTTATATAAAGCAACACTGGAATCCATTGTCAGCTGACAGATGAGGGTTTGGTTATACAGTGTGGCTCTGGGGGAGACGTGAGTGTGAGGAAGGGGCAGAGGTTTTGGGAAACATGGCCAGACTTTCCGTGAACATTAATTTCCCGAACCAATAACAAACAATATTATTTAATAGTCTATTTTTTTAATATGGTCATGCTGCATAGTAGTTAGAGCATTCTACTTGATCATAAAATTGGAAGTTTAAATCCTGATCGGGGGTTGACTAAATCCATCATCATCATCATCATCCACAATGATTTATCCCCGGCTACATGAAGACCTCTCCAAACCTTTACCACCCCACTCGTAACTTGGCTATTCTGCTCTGGTTTTGTTATATTCTCCTTGCTTCATCTTTGTGATTCTTGGTTACCCATGCCACGCTTGGCAAATGAGACCATCCTGGTCTCTTAAATTCTCACCTGGTTAAACGAAACAAACGAATCCCTCACAGTCCTGCGATGGGCCAATCCGTCCAACTCCTGCACGTCGTGGGCTCGTCTCATCGCTTCATCTCCATTTTGTACGTGCTCTCAGGTGCCAGTGGTTTGTCTCGTGGGTGTATTCCCTCCTCGTGGGGAGTGTTGGTGCAGCGGTTAGCGCATTGCGCTAAAAAACCTGGCGACCCGAGTTCGATCCCCGCTCACGGCCAACACCAGTGGCGTTCATGCTTCGGAATGAATCGAGGCACGTTCATATTGGAGGCAGACGGAGAACAAAATTATGGAATAATAGAGAGATTGCGGGGTTGGGGCGCTTTTTGGACACGCAAACTTGATGTTGAAAAGCAACATAGGGGCCGTCCATAAATGACGTCACGCGATTTTGGACGATATTTCACCCCCCCACCCATTCGTCACACGACGTCACAAAAAGTCAGACCGCCCCTCAAATATGACGTCACAAAGCTCTGCCCCCCCTCCCCCCCAAAAAAAAACACGCTTAAAATCGCTTAAATATTGCCATTGTAGCGCGTATTTAATGTGGCGCTGCACTCTGATGTTGGAAGAGAAAACATGTATTAAAAAGTCTATTTAATTAAGTAGAACGTGTTGTCTATATTCATTTAAAGTTGCGCATTTTGATGTGACGTCACATTTCTCAACCCCCCCCCCCTCGTCACACATCGTCACAAATGTCTGACCCCCTACCTAGGTGCGTGACGTCATTTATGGACGGCCCCTTAGCCACACGTGTTTGCGGTGAAACGTGTCGAAATGTAGTTTGGCTCTGTCGAACCGTGGAGGGCGCATGGCTCTGGTTGGCATTATGACCGCAAAATCTGACTCGAAAGGAACCAATCGTGAACCAAAGTATCGGTCGTGAAAGCCTCCTCCTGAGAATAGCTGTTTACATTCCACAAACGAGTACTGTTTAGATGGGCACGTGAGGACACGGTCTGCCAGGGTGACCGTTCCGTCCGACGGCAAGATCTTAACTATCTCGCCGGGTATACGGGAGCTCGTGGGTTCGATCACGACCCTGATGCCTGTAGTATATTTCGAGTTTGAATGTTTCTCTCCCCGTGGTTCGTGTGGATTTTTCTCAGGGGTTTTCCCTCCACATTTAGAAACGTGCCTTTAGAGCAATTTTATTTCTATTATTACTTTTAGTAATTTTATTTTGTACCTACGTGACTTTACCGAAAAACCTAAGAGTATGAATCCTTGCAGTCACGAAAGCTTCAAATCTAGAATTTAGAGCAATTCTTAGCTGCTATGCATTTCCACGCGATAAGCCACTTTGTTAAGCTATCATATCTGGCGGGGTCGCTTCTTAAAAATATATAATCTCTATAACTCAGTGGGCCTTACGTGTTCAAATAAAAAAACATAGTTTAAGAGTTTTTCCACGCTGCGTTTAACCACCACGCGGCAGGTCTCGACTCGGTTTGCTACTTCCTTGATGCTGCTCCCGTTTGAAATAGTCTCCCTTTCTTATAACCTCGCTCGATCCAAGAAATGTGTTTTACCGCTCGTTGCTGGCCGCTAGGCGTCTTGAGCCTCTGGGCCTGCGCGCAGCAACCGTGGTAAATATTGGCAAGGCGTGGATACACAATAACATCATCTGGTGTGCACACTGCGAGTCCCAGCAGCGTACATGAGCGGTAACGTTCAGATTTAACTGTGTTCCATCTGCCATGTATTTCGCTGGGAAGGCAAGAAAAATCAAATTCTCTTTACGTAGCAAAAAAAAAAGCACAGGCCGTGCCTTGTTGGCTGGAAATGCTTTTTCAAGACTGTTTATAGAAACCACCTTAAGAATATAAAATGAGTGCAACCTTTAAGCTCGCTAAAGCGGCTAAGTTATGTGCATTCCAGTCCGTGCCGCAGTAATTCAGCAGGAAACGGGGACTTATTTTCGCTTTTGATTATTTTATTTTCCCAGTCGACAATTTTTACCCCATGCAATGCAATTCTTGGGTTTTTTTCAATGTCCATTTGCTGGCAAAGGAGGGGGCAGATTCGACGACATCGGCGCAAATTTGATAATTAATGAATATTCATGAGCAAGTTTCTAAACAATAAACGCGGAGCCTGCTGCAAAACAAAATCCCGCGAGAAGTATTAAGTCATCGGCGATATCATCAGCGATATGCTTGTTTATATTTTGGTCTCATTTTAGGGCAGCAATACAATTTTTGGTTGTGTGGGGGTTTGACAGGGGCACCCAATGGCCTCTCTTGTGATTGATGTCATTTACAACTGGGGCTGCCCGCAGGCTTCTCACGAGGCCTGCAGAGCAACAGGAAAAGCCATAAATACTGGTGACGAAGTGGTTAGAGTCAGACCGGGACTGAAAACTGGTCATGGTTTTAATTGTGTTTGTCAACTGCGCTCTGAGCGTGGCACCTCTGTTTCCAGATTTTTTTTTTTGAAACATGAAATAATCATGTCATGAGTGACTCTCCACTGGAACTCATTTGCACATCTCTATTTAACCAGGTTAAAGACGCAAATTGAAGCTTCTAGCCTATGTTTGTGGAGAGGAAAGCTATGGACATTCATGACGATACTGGGGTAAACAGCTTTGGGAGTTTACAGTGGAACGTGGCAGCGAAGCAACGAAGAGGCAGCTCGTGACGGATGGGGCACGTGTGCAGAATTGAGAAGGGCAGGTTACTACCACAGGCCTTGGAGTGGTAACCAGAGGTTGCTGACCAACCTCCAGAAGTCACGCAGCCAGATGGTGGGAGACTGTTCGAGTACATTTTTGAGGATGTTGACTGTTGACAGGCAACAATGTGGCGCTTATTTTAATCAACTAGCAGAGGGGAGGCCTGATTCGCAAGTAACTCATCCGTCCAAACGTGAGTCAAGTTCTCTTCCACAATTTTACTCAGCTGAATTATGTGTGTAATCGTGTGTGTCTGTGTGCCATGCTGGCCTTAATAGGTGCTCGCAAACAGCATTTGTCATACAATCTATGAGGCTAAATGTGGCACATTAACAGGGGAATGCTGTATTTGTGCATCACATTCGCCCCTTGTATCTCATCTCCGTTTCATAATGAATATGCTCCCTCAATGGGAGCGCATCTGGTTTAAATGCCACACGTAGAGCGATAACACAAAACTGTTTCACATTCAAAACATCCTTTTTTGCTTTTATACAATGTCAGCACCTCATTTCTTTCCTGTATCCGTGTAGGAGTCCTGATTCAAAACACAGCACGTTGACAAGAATCCAGTGCAACAGCAGATGGCTCACTGCCTTCCGGGTTTCTCGAAATGGGCCGAGAATTCCTGCCAATAGGTTGGTGTGCAAAAAAACGGGGGGGGCGGGGGCGGGATGGGGGAGCATTTTATTTTCCAGCGGCTTTGCCAACGACATTTTATTCCTGCACAAGGACCTGGGTCTAGCAAACCCTGCAGTCACACGTGTACACATGCCAAGTTGACCAAGCTGTTGGTTTTCTTTACAACCCCCCCCCCCCAAAAAAAAACCCAGCGGTGATTGTTCTGCCTGTTTACAGGATATCATCTTGAAACCAACTTAGCCATGTTGCATTGGCAATTCGTCACGCACATACACGGATTGATGCTGCGGGTGTATGAAGCGTACAGATGCTACGCTTCCGTCTGCTTCACAGTGGACGTTAAAGATATTGTGACGTCGTTCGCAAGAGTCGGCCACTGTGTGCCCGCGTCCCTATCCGTGGCACAACCTGGACAATTACACCGCAAACGTACTTGCTTGGAACCTGCATAGCAATCGTTGACCCCGACTGCTAAAACCTAGCAGGACCCTCCTGAAAACGAGAGTCATGAGACTCGGTGAGGCTTTCATACGCAAACAAGCGGAGTGGTAATAATAATGTGTGCGTGTGTCTGTGTGTGCAGGAATATGCGTGTTTAGACTTGTGAACTTGGCCTGGGCCTCCATGAGACAAACCCAGACGAAAGTGAGCACACCTTGCATTGGCTGTGGTCAATATTCGCAGGTGGGTGTCCAAAATGCCAAGCCGTGCATGGTGCTGATGAGCGGTGGTGCTGGCCCAATGGGGGGATGAAACAGATCTTGTTTTTGGAGGGCCACCGCTTTGACTTATGAGCTCCTAGTGAGCTGACAGAAGATGAGATGTGGACGAGCGATTCGGATGCAGTGAGATAAGCGGAATGTAGACACAGATGGAGGTGTGGTGAGATCAGCAAAGAGATATGCAGAGAGCATAGAGATGAGACACATTCATCTGTGTTTTATGTTAATTGTCTCGTGATGTTTAGCATTTGAGTTTGAGCTGATATTGGATGCACCCCAATATTTTTTTGAGTGAATCAGGAGCCCAGTGAGCCACTTGGGAGCATAAACCTTGGTTCGGTTAGCATATGCCTCGTGCCAACACTGTATCTGAACACCCATTCATGCGCTGTGCTTGCCAAATTTAGTATTTTTTTTACCAGGTAAGTCCCACTGAGCTATATCGCTTTATTTAAAAAAGTGACCTGTTATAGTTAAACGAAGTGGCTTATCACGTGGACATTTCTCGCAGCCAAATACTTTGAACGCATGTTTCTACATGTGGAGGGAAAAAACCGGAGGACCGGGAGAACAAGAAGATGCAAACTCCGAATATACAGGCGTCAGGGTCGGGAGTGAACCCACGACCTCATGTATACCAGTCCAGGTAGTCAATCTCTCGCACACTGCGGCACCCCTAATAACAAGTGCCCAATCACAGGACTTGGCCCACCATAAAAAATGCTAAAATGGGGAGAGAATCAAAGTAATTTGTGTGTGCGTGTGGGTCAAAGTGAGAGCGACCCGACGTGAGTGCGGGGTGGTGTGCGACTTCTTTCTCCGTCCCTGAGCCAGTTGTGAACATTCGACATTTGTATGGCAGGAGCCAGTATATCCACAGGGCAACACTGCTGACTTTTCACAAAGTGGTATTTTATTTATCTATCTCGGAGGATAATAGGCTGCATCGAATCCCACTATGATTTATACAACCTTACTCTTTGTTTCTTTCGGTAAAGTCACGTAGAAAGAAATTAAATTAAATTACTTTCTTTAAATAAATTAAATTACTTTCTTTCTACATGACTTTACCGAAAGAACCAAAGAGTAATTCCTGCAGTCACGAAAGCTTCGAATCTAGTTTATACAACCATCCAAATGTGTTGAGCACTGGGCCAAATACAGGTTTGGAACAAGAGAATATGAAAATATTAAATGTTACTGGACATGCGTGCTGAAAATTACCGCCAATGCTAAAACAAATACACGTTGAAAAATGCACAATATTTAATTGTACACATTATTAACACGTGCTAAATAAAGTATCGGAATGGGGCGGTAGTATTCTAAATGAGTTTGCATGTATTACGATCCCGGAGCATACTTATTATTTATCATTAAAGGATATTTGAATTAACTTGCATGATTGATTTTTTAATAACAAAAAAAAACATGTATCTTTTCCGTGCCCTTGCGGCCACGCTTTTGTTCGTTTGGCACGGGTAGAGCCACTTCCATCGCCTCAAAAGAGGAGTAATTCAATTTTATATTAAAGTCAGACTCATCAATTATTGAGCCAAGCGCACAGTACTATAGCCACATTATCGGCTGACTTGCGCTGAGATAACCTGAACATCTTGAGGCAAAAATCCACTCGTTGTATTTTCAGCTGTGGTCACATTTGTGCATGTGCTTTCGTGTAACGAAAATATACGAAATTATAGATGTTATCATATATATTTGAAACGAAGTACATATTCGTATTGACTGTGTACAAAGCATGCGTGATGAATCCATGGTGCCTGTTGACCCTAGAGTTTTCAACCCTGGCTAATTAACTAGTGACGCGTTTATCATTCTTACCAGCTGCGCGCTCCCCTGCCCAGCTGGCTTGAGTGTTGCTGCTGCGGCTATGAGTCGCCCACAAGTTCAATCCCTGGTCGACTCAGCCCACCATCTCCGCAGAGTCGTAAAGTGCAAACCCCGTTGGGAAGCCAACCGTGGCCACCCCACAGAGAGGCTGTACACAAACTCGAGAGTCGGAAAGCAGAAACCGGTCCCAGGGTTTTCTTGCTTAAACTGCTTCTCTTTCATGATATTGGTTTTCTTAAGTCGTATATATATGTGGAGACATAGAACACTGCTCTTGCTTATATAGAGCAACTGGTTTCTGCTATTGGAATATGGACTTTCCACCACTGGCTCAGTCCTTCCAGTAGAGATGACTCATTGAGTATGGAGACACTTTGCTGATGACATTTGACTTCATTAACCGATTAACATCTCAAATGAGGCAATTTTTTAAGTTCAGTAGTTTTGTCCAAGCGAGAAAACTGCCGTGCCAGGAATAAATCCTTGCACACAGAGGGGATAACGCTCAAGCTTTGGCACTGATAGGAGAGCGACCCACTTGCTCCACTGCTTTCCCACAGGCACCTTGCTCCCTTGAAAGAGAGGCGCAATTCTCAACGGGCTGTCATCTGGTTAAATCATGTCCATATGGTCCTTTATCTATGATACAGATAAGCATTTGCATTCATAGCATGTGTGTATGCCTCACCACCGCTTTTCCAATGAGCACGGTTTGGCTGTACGCAGTGCGAAATAAGTTCTGCATACATCACATCACACCTCAATCTATCCCAATGGTTTAAATTATGTGTGATGAGGCCCATTGGGCGGCTGTCCCTGCGTGACACAAGGTGTGCACGGTGCGCTCGTCTGCCAGCGGGAGGCGGTGGTTGCCGTGTGAGATTGTTTTTTTCCCACTCTGAACAGTTTGCGAGCAATTCGTCAACGTTCGCAAATTCGGAAGCCAGCAAGCGCGGCCGATGACTCCATTTCGTATTGCGTCGAAAGGACCTTTAAACCTCTTCTTGGTTCTTTCGGTAAAGTCACGTAGAAGGGAAGTAATAAAATAATGAAAATAAAACATAAAATAATTCTCACGACGTTTCGGCCACAATGCAAGCAGCACCTGAGGACGGCTGCTTGCGTTGTGGCCGAAACGTCGTGAGAATTATTTTATTATGTTTTATTTTAATTATTTTATTACTTCCCATCTACGTGACTTTACCGAAAGAACCAAGAAGATGAATCATTGCAGTCACGAAAGCTTTAAATCGAAATAGGACATTTGAAGTCCACTGTAAAGCAGCTGGGCGCCACGCTAGCGAGATGTTACCCCCCTCGCCTGGTATACAGGAGAGGTCGGAGGTTTGATCCCGACCCTGACGCCTGCGGTATATTTGAAGTTTGCATGCTCTCTCTCCCCGTGGTCACGTGAATTTTGCTGTGGGTCCTCCGGTTTTCACCCCGCACATTTAGAATCAACAACACGCGTTTAGAGTACTTGGCTGCTGGACATTTCCTAGTGATAAGCCACTTTGTTAAGCTATCATTTGTGGCCAGGTCGCTTCTGAAAAAGAGCTATATAGCTCAGTGGTCCTTGTACATTATAACGGTTATTACACCCGCAGTATTAACCGGGGCGGCCACTGGACTCGACCCAGCGCGCAACATTCACAGAAAACCGTGCTTGAGTCTTTTTTTTTCCCTTTCCCAGGACCAACATATATCACACGGAGCGTCGGCGCAAGCCGCCCACGCTCCGTATGAATCTATCGCGGTGGTTGGAACGCCGACTGTCGAGATTTTCAGCGTTGGGCTGTTAAGTTCTTGCGATGTTTATGCCGCACATCGGTCGGAGCACTCCCGTACATTGGACCAGTGTTGGCACCAGCCGCTGTCAGTTGCGTCTTTAACCTCGAGGGAAAGCTATCCCTCGCCGGTTTCTCCGTATGCCGAGAGGTGTTCGCCCAAGTGTTTCGCGTTCATACGCAGCCCCCCGAGGTGTTTCCGAGCGAGGTTGTGCGTGTTAAGCGCGTTAATTTGCCTGCGACCGATTGCGGCGTGCAATTTACAGGCACGATTTATTAGGTCGATTTCCAGTTACGTTGAGTTGAAAAGTTTTGTAATTATCTTGTGAGTCTTAAAGTGTCCCATTAAAGTGCTGACTGATGGCGCATTATCTAAACAATGCGTTTCATATGCAGGACCTCGATCCGGCTTAAGAAAAATAACATCGGCTCTTGGTCTCAGTTGCTGATGTTTATAGTCAACAATATCTGGACTCAAATTATGGCTGAGCTAAAATTAGTATGGGACAGTGTTCAACTCCCCTGATGATTCTGAGCCAGTGGTGTCAATTCCACATTCCTATGGCGGAGGCCAGTCTTCACATACGGTGACCACTGTTGACTTCCCACAGATTGGTACCTATTTTATTGACCCCGGAGAGATGATTGGGTTGAGTTGACCAACGCAATCAAGATGTAAACATTTGACTTTATCGCTTTATCCACACAATAGCAAAAAGTCGGTTATGATTATACAATTGTTGCTTTTCATTATAGATTGATAGTTAGGAACAGTTCTTAAAGATTGGATTATTTCAAATGATGTGCATTCGTTTAAGGGTCCTTTGAGAAAAAAACGCGTCAACTGATGATTTCTAAACCGTATGTTAAGAAGTAATTATTGAGATTTCATTATAAGGTAATCAGGCGATAGCCATTTGCGATTCACAATTAGGTGAGAGACAATTATTTTAATTGCTTTTAAATTGCGGTTGGAAAAATAAAAAGCATACATCCTTTCCCTCTGTCTGGATACACGGTAACTCCCGTAAGGATGATCTAATATGAACCACATTTTGCTATGAAGTTGTGCTGCTGTTGCTGACTCACCATGTATTAAGCCGGCCAAGTTGATCAAAGGGTGGCCCAAAACTTAACAACGATCGGCCTTGCCAACCAAGATGCATTTTGCCTCATCCTCTCCCCATGATGCCATTACGTGTGAGGTAATCTCATGACAGAACGCAGAATTACGTCAACAAAATGACGACGATGCTATTTCTTATCTCCAAGCTCACATACTGCACGATTTGGTGCTGTATCTGTTGGATGTTATCACGAGCACTGTTGAGGTATGATCCAACAACTTGTGGCCTAACACAGAAGGAGCAGTCACAGTCATCGCTCATCATGTTTCGGCCCACAACTATTTTGATCACGCAGTCCTGTGTACCGACTATTTTTTAGTCGTGTTACGAGACAAATGCACATCCTTTGGGCCATCAAAGTACCACAAACTCAACTGGGAATGGCCCTGTATGTTGACACCACAGAACTAATTCTGGAGCCACATCAATAGAGGCCTCACTCTAACCAGCACTGCACACTGGTTCTCTGTAAGGGTGGTTTGCCGAATCGATCAGCGACACAGACTCTTTGACGAGCGGTTATGGGCGTGCCCTGTGCTCCATGCGCTGGGGAGCTTCTTCAGGAGGTCCTGGAGCGAAACGTCGGACATTGTTCCAAACAGCACTCGATACCACGCGAACACACTTCACAGAGCTATACATCACAACGGCGAAGACAGGCGCAGTGGTAACTGGATGCATTTCTATATTTTGACACTCAGAGTTGACTCAACTGAATCGAGCAAATAAAAAAAAACAATAACACACGTTTTATAGTGTACACATATATATACACCCTCACGTATATGTTTAGTGCAGTTAATACTTACCTGGCTGTGAAAATCAACTTGCCACGCTTGAGAAAGCCGGCTGAAGCACACAGCCCACAGTTAAACCCAAAGATCTCAGCGGTGTTTATGTTCTGAGCCAGCTCCACACATCGTTAGAAATACAAAATACTTCAACTCGACCGTGATCAGCAGAGTCGGGGTAACGTGGTGGCACTGTGGTTATCGCACTGCGCTCTGAAGTCAGCGACCTGCGTTCGAGTCCTAACCACGGCTAACATCAGTGGGGAGCGGAATATGAAGCAGCCATGGGCTACCCCCATTTACCAGGGTGGTGAAGTATGGTCAAACAAACACCATAAACCGCATGGTGTGTGTGGGCAGGCCTTTATCCAGCAGTGGATTGGTAAAGAAGTACTGTCACGATCAATTACGCTACGAAGTAACTTTTTATTATTAACACATTCCTGCGGGGGGAGCTGGTAGGAACGTTGGGTTGCTCAGTCAATGGCCAGGGTCAACGGCGGCGTGGTGTATTCCGCAAATATTGCCGACTGTGAGGGCGGGCACGACCCGGCGTGAGTAGGTTAAACGTTGAGTTTTATAAGGGCATCACGGGGTGACCAGCCCCTCCTCACACAGCACCACCCCTCCCTCCCCACCAAGCTCCTCTCCACCCAGACCCACCCCTCCCATTTTTGGATGCACGACGGACGGACGGACACAATAATCCCCTGTGGGCTGGTTATAACCAGGAGCTTCCTACCAGTATGATTATTATCTCGAATCAAATATCTCACTCCACCGCATTTCCATCGATTCTTTGCTCTCACTCTCAAGGCATCTGCGTCATCCCCTCGTTCCCCGCCTCACTCTGCGCGGTCTCTATTTACAAGCAGGCGAGGACACACCGAGATGCGTTCTCTTTATTTGTTTTGTTGTTCACAATGGGGCTATCGTTCTTCACACTCGTCGCGAAGAGGGGGGTGGAAAACGTACATCGACTCCGGCCCCTTTCAAAAGTTGAACTCCAATCGACGCCAGGCGCCCGGAGTTTCCTTTTGACTCAGCCGAATCACGGAGCCGTTTCCCCGAAACGGGGACTCCGCCGTGCCGTAATTAATCAAAGGAAAGCGGCTGGCACTCAGCCAGCCGCTGCAATAAGAAAAACTGGCGGGTTTTTGATTGATTCGCGCTGGGCGCACAAGCAGGTGTTGCGACTTTCACCTCCTCAATAATAGCGCGCTTTCTCCCGTACAACAAAGGAAGCAGGGGATGGATGTACTGTGTGGGACAGGGGGGTGGGTGAAACGTCCTTCTTGGCATCAGATGCTCCGACTCAGCGGCCGTGGCCACGACATTATCAGCTCAGCGAGGTGCAGCAATGGGTCAGGTGGGGACTTCATATTTGACTCGCCACGCACAGTCGCACCGGGACCATGCTACATTTAACGCTGTAGGGGCGCTCCGTCTTCGCAACATGCAGCCACTAGAGCTCCTGTGGTAGTACCTCTTTGCAATATGATTGTTGAAAATACATCTCACGGCGGTTGTCAAGGGGGCTCCAACTCGTAGCTTTGGCCACCAGGGGGAAGGGGGGCGGTAGGGAGGCGAGGCACCCTCTGCCCCCACGTGGGTTACGCTCCTGTCCGAAGATGCTGCTGCTGCAGTAAATGGAGCAATGGTGAGCAGGACACTGGACTTGCAATCCTCGGGACGCCGAGGTTCAGTTGAAGCCAACGGTGCACGCGTCTTGACTCACTCCACACCTCTCTCCAGCCAGGAGGTTTGGCCACACCGCGGTCAGTCGATCGGCAGGTGACACGTGGTGGAGTAAAATGTGGAGTACTCAGAGATTCTGTTCCCAAGAGGTCTCGGGTCAGCGTGGAATCCATTCATTCATTCGTCACGCATAGTCAGCGAAGGACGGTTTTGGTGCCAAACACGTGACCTCCTGCGACAGAATTTGACCGGCGGGGAATAGTAAGGGGTTATCGAGAGCTCCCTCTGGTGGAGGTCCTAACGCCAGGGGCGGGGGAAGGACAACAAACTAAACAGAAAAAATGAAGCTCTAAAGAAATCAGTTTTCAAACTGGAAAATTATGATGATGATGATGATGACAGGTCATCATTGAATTTAGTGGCTCGGACATGTGCAAATTTGTTGCAAAACTGAAGCAACAAAGCTGCGGAGTGTTTACCCGCGGCACGTTGTGCAACGTATGAAGAATGTAGGAAAGTTCCGCGCGGGGAAGTCGTACAGTTTGAGTTGATTTTTGCACCTCGTGGAACTATTGCAAAGTAGCAGTCCCATGTTTTGCCAATCCGCTCTGTTCCCAGGGCCTCGTTTGTGCCCCGCGCGAGCACTCAACGTGCAAACACGTGGCGTGCCATGCGCCACCAGTGCGACTCGCAAGCTACCACTGAAACCACTTTGGCAGAGTGGCCCACGATTCGCAAACGCGACCGCCCTGCATGACATTTAAAAGAAAGGGCTGCGTGTGTAGCCGAGCCTCGCTGCTTAACCCCGCGCTCCACTGAGCAATGCCAAATGGCAGGATTGCTCTGGCTACACTACTGATCCGTGGACACATTGCTCCAAGAGGTCAACAGTGCCACGATTTAAACCCTGGTTTTCTTGGCCGTGTGAATGTGAACGTCCGCTGGGCCACAACAACGTCAGCGTGCATCTATTCCTGTCCCCTCTTAGCTGGAGCATGCAGATTCTGTTCCATGTTCTTCATCGCACCTCCAGTTTTTCCCGGCCTATTATTTCTGAATTGAGATTCGCCGACACCTTGATCGTTGTGGAAATGCATTTACCCTTTAGCACTAATAGGGAATTCGAACTCACAATCTTCCGATTGTCAATCAAGCGCTCTAACCACAGCACCGTCCAAGCCGGATGACTCGTTTTGAGAATGGATGAAATGTCCAAACATTTCGACAAAAAACAAGACGTGTGTGTGAGATGGACTGAAATATCTCTACCCAGTCATCCGTGTTCTTGGCTTCATGCCCCTGTTCAAGACTTTCCCTTGTCACCGTATATGTCTGTTCTTTTATAGAGGGTAATCCATTTATAGATTTTTAGATACCCACTGATTTTTTAATGACCGTCTTAATATTTTCTCAACAGGGGATTGAATACCGTGAACCTGTTGGCTCCGTGTGCTACAGAGGAGACTGCTAAACGATACAATCAGTGGGCCGTGCTGATTTTGGTGGAAGATGAGTAATAAGGTGTCAGAAATGCCTCTACGAGAAGAAAGTGTTCGCCACAAATGAACCACGACACCTTTGCTGACCTCGTCAATGAGCATAAACCATCACGTGGACTCTGCGCATCCTTGCAGCAGCGGCTTTTGGCCACGCATTGAACAAAGATGGTCACCGCATCGCGTGCTTTCAGATGCGCTTCTGCGGCCGTCTGAAACGCTCTTCCTACCAATATTAGGAAGCTACTGGAGCTATGTACCTTAAAATCATCGAGATAGATTTTTTTTTACAACTGCTTTTTTGTGTTTAGTTTGTTGTACGTCCCTCGCATCTTCGATGAGCACGGTTGGCTACGTACCGTGCGAAAGAACTTCAACATACATACAACAAACTCTAAAAAGGGAATTTGGTCTACTCTTCAAGTTGACCATTCGTGTTGGCAGCGGTGGGCGTACCCACATTTTACCCCACCACTTGCCACCTGCCGAATGACTAACTTCGATTAAATCCATTTGTACTGCAGGGCGGAGGACAGAGGCGGGATGGTGGTATTAGAATCCTGCACCGTGTTTCCACTGTCGCGCCAGAAGATGTAATCGTCTCCTGCGTGCTGACCATTAGACCAAGGGAGAAAAGTAGAGGCTTTGAAATCAAACGTAGTTTTCTGTAGAATGTCTCCCTAAGTATTTTCGTAGGGTGTCTATACGTGGGTCACAATATCTATTGTTTATGGACGCATATTTAGTTTTTCACCACGATATACATACCGACATTTTGTGCAGTGTGTTATATGTGTGTATGTTGCATTTTTGTTCATACCGTACATAGGCATCTGTGCTAAGCCGAGGTGAAAGGATGACAAACTAAACACAAAAAACAGTGTTGAGATGTAATCACATTTATGTAAAAACCACAGTGAAATGTCCCGGCAACATTGTACTATTTTACTTTCAATATAAATGAGTTTTTTAAAATGTACTTGCTGATTATATATTGAAGGCTCTCTCTGTTATTTAATAGCTGTATTCGGTAACTTCATATTATTATAACTGAGACTATTTTCAAACTTGTGTAGTGTAATAGGGCCGGCTACTGGACAGCAGCGGCAACTGATGGACAGACAGCACACGCTCCGGTGAGCGTGTGCATGGGTGTGTTGGCAGGGCGGAGGAACTGGGGCAAAGGTCACGGAGGACGCCATCTGGAAGCCTCTGGAACCTGCTAGTGGGTTCGAGAAGGGAGGCGCGGCCAGGGCGGAGTTAGTCCGCGCTGGGAGGATAAAAGGAGCCGGGAGCGGGAGCTCGTGGCTGCTAGTTCTGGGATTGGATTAGTCTCGTTGTCGCTGTCGTCTCGTCGCCGTCATCGTTGACATCTTCGCTCGACATTGTGCTGCCAGAGAGTTTTTGGCTGTCTCAGTCAGCGCCGTCAGTGTTAGACGGCTAGTGTTGTCTACAGGCTAGGCTGAGCGACTGTCGAGAGTGTGTGGACGAGACCGTGAATGTTCTGAATTAAAGAAGTTGCCTCCTGCAAACCTCGTCTCAGAATCACTGACACTACACTTGTAACGTGCCGCACGCACGGTATTCACTCACTCTCTTAGAGAGAGGACGACTCAGAGGATGAGGAGGAGACACGGATGGTGATCAGGAAGGCAGCCACGTGATGACCGGGCGCTCCAAAAAAATGCCCCAAGCTCTGAGGTCCCCTATATATTAATGTATGTACTCTGTGTTGAACTTCCTTCACACCGTATGTAGCCTACCGTGCTCATCGGAGATGCTATCGGCCAATCAATGAGTGTTTGCACGTGGAAGGAAACCGGAGCGCCTGGAGAAACCCCACGCATGAGACGGCGAAATACTGTATTTACAAACTGGTCATCAGGAAGAAAAACATCTCATCAGGCCCCATGATGTTAAGTGGAGCCTCTAAACCTTACAAAGTATTTCTTTCTGGTCCCTATGTTTGCGCGCTATGAATAAGGGCAATTGCTGAAAACGTTCAAAATTCGTCACACGTACGCAAGGGGCCATTGCCCGAAGTCTCGCCTATTATATATATAAAATTTTAAAGCCACAGCGTTATTGACGAATGTGCTGAGGTTATTTTTTCTTTCTCTTGGGGTCAACGTGTGGATGTGTACCACCGTCAACGCAGCAGCATCACCAAATCATTTGTTTTTATTGCACTGTGTCATTCTGCCCCGTGGACGCTCTGACCCAGTGATTTTCACTGCAAGGCCCGCGGGCCACTGGCCACCCCTGGTGGCCTTCATCGCGGCCCCTGACGTGCGGCCCCCGACGATACACAACGAGTGACCACACCCCCATCGTGCTGTCACACCCCCAATGGTTTCAAATGTGTGGCGGCCCTCACACCGAAGATGTCTTATCGTCTAAAGTGTGTCCCCTGAAAATTAGTGAAGAACGCTGCTGTAACCCATTGTGAGGGTGGCTCTCGTCTCTGCGTCCCTCTCGCCACCATGGGACGCCACGGTGGCGAGATTTTAACTACCTCGCCTGGTATGCAGGAGCTTGTGGGTTAGATCCCCCACCCTGACGCCTGTATTAGTTGGAGTTCGCGGTGTCTCTCTCTTCCTGTGGTCGCATGGATTTTTCTCTGGGTCCTCCGGTCTTTCCCTCCACATTTAGAAACACGCGTTTGAAGTATTTGGCTGCTTTCCATGATAAGCCACTTCGTTGAGCTGTCACTAGTGGTGCGGTCGCTTCTGAAAAAATGGCTGCACAGTTCAGAGGGCCTGACCTGGTAAAATCAACTAGTAGTATTTTTCGATTTAAAGCTTTCGTGACTGCAGGGATTCATCTTCTTCGTTCTTTCGGTAAAGTCACGTAGAATGGAAATAATAAAATAAAAGAATATATATATATAATATTTTATTATATTATTTTATTATATTATTTTATTATGTTTTATTTTTATTATTTCCATTCTACGTGACTTTACCGAAAGAACCAAGAAGATTACACTAGTAGTAAAAATAAGCACGGTTGGCTACTTACGGCTCGAAAGAAGTTCAACATACACGCGTACAGAAGGCGGAGTTTGCTCCTTTTGTCCGCTGGGCTCCCGTTAACGCACCGCGATGGCGCTTCAAGCCTCGCTCGTGCCCCCCCCCCGTTCCTTGTGTCACACGCGAACGCGCGCCACCTCCAACAGCGCTCGCTGATCTCCAGAGCCCCCCCCCCCCTGGATGTTTAAATGAAAGTGCTGGAACCACTCGACCGTCACGCCGTTTTGCGATGGGAATTTTTTTCGTTAAATAAACTATTCATAGGCGTTTCAAGATTTATGTGTGCGTGAATGTGTGTGTGTGTGTCGTGGTGCTGGCTACCCACCCCTTCGTGTGCCGTTCCAGCCTTAATAGGTGCTCGCTAACAGCACTTGCCCCGACAGTCTGTTAAGTCTATACGGGGAATCTGTGTCTGTGTGTACGTGGGGATGAGAGCGGTGGTATAGCAGTTAGCGCACTGCGCTTCGAACCTGTCGACCCCGGTTCGGTTCCCGTTCACGGCGAAAAACCAGTGACGGTCCTGGGCCTCCCCTAGGTCGACTCAGTCACAAATGAGTACCTGGGACGGTGGGTAAACATCGCCACTGGGGAGACAAAGGCGACCGGCCTTCATAGGTGCTCACTAACAGCACTTGCCCCAACAGTCTGTTAGGGCTATACAGGGGATCTTTGTATTTGTTTTGTATGTGGGGAGCGGTGGCGCAGCGGTGAGTGCGCTGCCCACGAACCGGGCGATCCCAGTTCGATTACCACTCACCAACACCATTGACGGTTCTGGGCCTCCCCTAGGTCAACTCAGCCTAAAATGAGTAACTGCCGCGGTGTGCGAACAACGCCATCCACCTCCTCGTGTGCCGTGCCGGCTTTCATATGTGCTCGCTATCGGCACTTCCCTAAACGTCTGTTAAGGCTATACGGGGATCTTTGTCTTTTATGTGTGTGTTTGGAGATTCACATCTGGTACAGATACAATGGGAGGGTGATCGATGCCCGGGTGCGGTCGAGGGATGGCTCCCGATTGGCCAACCACGTTATGTATGCTGATGTGTGGTGATTGCTGCTCACTCAGAGGAGTCAAAGGCGCTGCTACTGAACCTGGAGTGTGGCACTAAGAGATGGGGTCTTACCATCAGCCCCACCAAAATGAAACACCTGCTTGGGTATTTCGTGTCACCAAACACTCCACATCCTCAGCTCCCCATTGGTGATGGAGCAGTTGTGGAGAGTGGACATTTCCCATACCTGGGCAGTGTGCTTATGACCACCTCCGGTTTGACAGCAGAGGTCTCACTCCGAATCAGTCGGGCGGCATTAATATTTTCATCGGCTGCGTAATGCTGTGTGGAAGCAACCTGGTATGTCACTCCGCACGAAGCTTCGGGTCTTCTCGACCACAGTCATGCCCTCCAATCGCTATTGTTGTGAAACGTGGACTCCTCCAATGGGACATCTGCATCGGTTAGAAACATTCAGGCTGGCATGCCTACGATCCATCCTGGGTTTAACCAGGCTGGATTTTGTGAAGAGCTCACAAATCCTTTAAAGATTTGGACACATTCCCATCAGTGAGCTCCTCCGACAGGCAAGGCTGCGTTGGCTGGGTTATGTAGCCCGCATGCCCAGCCACCGCATGCCCAAGCAGCATCTGTTTGGCCGTATAGAGGGGGATAAACGAGTACGACATGGGCTGGATAAGAGATGGACTGATGCGGTACGGGAGCATGTGGAGCTAAGTGGACTTGTCAACGAATGATACCAGCGGTTTCCAGATCGGCCTGAGAGGAGCGACGCTCACAACAACGTGCGGCTAAAATGCAGCAAGTTGGCAAAGTAGGGGTTACAGCTGGTGCATCTACCGGTCATCTCAGTCAGTCAACCCATGGCACTTGCAGGGTCTGTCCCGAGACCTCCTGTCAGCGAGCTTTCGACACTTCACGTGGCCTCAAAGTGCACCTGGCCTGGCACAGGCGCCGTGGTGCTGTCACCGTCATTTAGTGGCAAAAGACGGGTATTGGTATGTAGTGGTTAGCACTCTGTGCTATGAACTCATTGTCCCAAAATTTGATACCCACTTCTAGATTTGAAGCTTTCGTGACTGCAAGGATTCATACTCTTAGTTCTTTCGGTAAAGTCACGTAGGTAAAAAATGAAATAAAAATTAATAAAAATAAAACAATAAAATCACGACGTTTCGGAGGCAACACAAGTCTCCGTCATCAGGTGGGACCGTCACAGCCAGATTAGCTGCACTTGATACACTTGATGCAGCTAATCTGACTGTGACGGTCCCACCTGATGACGGAGACTTGTGTTGCCTCCGAAACGTCGTGATTTTATTGTTTTATTTTTATTTATTTTCATTTAATTTTTTACCTACGTGACTTTACCGAAAGAACTAAGAGTATCGATACCCACTCACAGCTAACAATCAGTGGTTGATATCAGAACTGGTCCTGAGCCTCCCCAAAATCAACAGAGCCTTAAAAATGGGCACCTGATGTGGTGTGTAAACATCACCACCGGGGAAACAAGGCCACACCACCCCCTTGCTTGTGTGCTGTGCCGGCTCTCATAGACGCTCACGAACAGCACGTGCCTAACCATCTGTGTCGCCTACACTCGGGACATTTGTCTTCATCTTAATGTGTGCGTGTAGCCACTACATCAACATCACGATGTGGTGCATCGGCCAGTCGTCTCCGTCAGTCAACCCATAGCACCTGAGTCTGCCCCGTGACCTCTTGCCAGTGGGCGTTCGAAGCTTCGCGTGGCGTCAAAGTGCACGTAGCCTGGTACAAGCGCCGTGGTGACGTCACCGCCACATAGTGGCGAATGGCGGTTATTGTTGTTGTAGTGGATAGCACAGGGCTCCAGAACCGCTCTTTAAGGACTGCTTCGTGGCGTTATTAAGGACAGCATGGTGTTCACGTGCATTAAGGCTCTTGAAAGAGTGAGTTTTTAGTTTTTTTTACCGCATTCGAAAATAAAATGGCTCTTCTTGTTATTTTGGTTGCCCACCCCTGGGTGAGTACATTGCACTACGATCCCATTATTCCAAGTTCCATCCTAGGCCATGCACCACACCAGAGGCGATGGGTATCTGAAGTGGGCTGGGTCTCTCAATCGCTTTCTCAAGTGCGTGTACGTCAGTGCTGGAGACAAAAGGCGGTCAGGCATGGCGCAGGTGCTGCTTCTTCATCACGTGCCATGCTAGTATTAATAGGCGATCGCTGACCGTTGTGACAGGTGGCAAGGGAGAAAGAATAATTTCTGCACATAGTAGAACAACTATACGCTAAACTATATTCTTTCATTTTACTATGTTCAAGTTTCAAGTGTCATTAATTAGGTAAAAACTTGCAGCCATAGGGTAAGCCCCACTTAGCTATATAGCTCTTTTTCAGAAGCGACCTGGCCAAAAATGATAGCCCAATGAAGTAGTTTATCTCGTGGAAATTTATAGCAGCCAATGTGGAGGGAAAACCCGTAGGACCGCAGAAAAATCCCCACGACCACGGGGAGAACATGTTAACTCGAAATAGACAGGCGTCAGCCTTACTGGATCAAACCCACGACCTCTTGCATGCTGGGCGAGGTGTTTAACATCTCACCACCGCGGCACCAGCAGCAGAATCACATCTGCACGAATCATTGTTTATTTATTTAATTGTTGCATGTAATGGCTTCTCGTGACCGCTCGAGGCACTGGTGGCTAGTGCATTCACCAGGGTATAATAAAAAATATTAATTATTGAATCCAAATTGCAAGTCTGAATTGTGACATGTGTGTTCGGGGCATGTCGAGACTGGTCCCCAGAAAATCGACATGGCATTTCCAGAACTGGTTCAGGCTCGACCTATTGAACGTCTGTGAAAAATATCTTCGTAACTCATCGGATTTCTCCAGGAAAAATGAAGAGTTTGTTTCTATTCCTCGTTTGGGCAATCAGATATTTGGACTGGAACCAGAAAGGATTGGGTGTCCAGTTTACTTGACTTTTAAAAAAATTCTCGGCACTTATTTCATATCCAGCTGAAAGTAAACACTCGTCTAACTTTCAAATGTATTTTATCTTGTGCTTGTGAAATTTTTAAGTTTAGATTTAACGGATGAAAGAATCGTTTCAATTTATCAGTCTGAGAATTAATGGGACTGAAAGCTGGACTACAGTACATGTTCAACGTCAGGCAATTAGAGCGATTCAAACCTGATTGCAGTGATGGAAACAAGAATAGTGTATTTAAATAAGGATCCCAAACCCACTTGTATCCCTCAAATTTAATCACAGTGTAGTGTTGTACATCATTATGAAAATGATAAATTGTCATGATATTCTATATGACAGCATGAGTTTGAAATTGCAAAGGACGCTCCGTGTGTATATTTCGTCCAATGGAAATGGATCTGTTTTAGTCTGTGTCAGAATTAAATTAGATTTTGCAAAACAGCCATCATTCATGCCACACCATGCACATAAGAGTCAGCAATATCCAGTCGCTTCGTTTTCAGCAAAGCTTTTGTTGTAATGTGGACATTTTTGACTGTTATCACACCATTTTCAAGGCTAGGTACTTTCGTCATAGATTTGCCCAATTGTCCAAAGTTACCAAATCGTAATTTTTTACCAAATCGTAGTTTGGATTTTATTCAGTGAGTGAGGTTAAATAATAATAATAATAATTGGGGATTTCCCCTTTTTTCTGGCAACAAAACTGAAACCTTTTTACAAGGATTCATGTCTGCCTTAACCACAATACTTGCAGTTAAAATGCAAAAACAACACACTATGATAATATATGCAAAACGGGAAAAACCCTATTATTATATTTTGGTACTGGCAAAGGAGGTCTAATGAAGTGAGTGAGGTTATTGGGCTGCTAATATCGCTTTGTGGGAAAGTCATCGGCGGTTGTTCTGTGGTGAGACTGACCATCAGCCATGAGAACGTGGAATTTCCACCACTGGCCCCGGGCTATCAGTGGAGATGAGCGCCACCGCAGTGACTCGTTTGAGCGGTGCGTGCTACCCGCTACGACAGACGCCCTCCACAGAAACCTGGCCAATAACAAATAAATGGCTCATGTCAACTTTAAAGCTGCACAACAGAGCACGGAGGTGACACGCGCTTGCGGTGACATCGAGAGACGGAGAGAGGAGCGCTCGCGTTAGAGGACGTACAGCGGACGTTTAAGAGACGTTGGGCTGAGGCATGCCACGTGGCCGACGTTCCAGGCTAATGGGAGCACGTCCACCGTGGAAATGGAGCGATGGAATCAGCCCGTGTACAGGTGCAGGCTGGACTATTACACCGCAGGATAAGTGAGAGAAGGTGCGGGTTTGGTAAGGCCTTCATCCATTCGAGGATTGTCCACCGGTTGTCGATGATTGTGAGTTGCGCACTCCGTCACAGCACCACGTGATACTTCAATCTTCCCTTTTAAAATACGAGAATTTCGGGCCGCCGAAATTCTAGCTCTTGCCCACAACGACATCTGGACTCTATTGTATGTAGAGTGTGTAAGTATATATGTAGAGTGTGTAGGTATATATTCCTACAGGAGGCATTATTTTTTTAGGAGGGGGAAGGTAGGGATCGACAATTTTTGTAACTCTGTTGGATCAACTTTCTACCCCCACATCTGGGGTGGGGGTCCACTTGCTATAACTTTTTGAATCAAGCCTTCTGAAAGGCTCTTATCACTTAGTTAACGAACAAACGGAACGCCGTGCTTTTAAAATAGATTGAAGTTGACAATCCGATTGATAAAAATAGCATTGCTGATAACGCAACAAAACCCCTCCCAACTAAAGTTAAATAGTGAGTAACCCAACAACGAGCACCCACCGCAAAACCCGACAGGAAAACAGCAGAGGCTCCGACAGGAATGCATAAGCACAGTGCATTCCTTTCTGTCTATGGAGGAGAATTGTATTGGGCATTCCTTAAACAAAAAAAAAAAATGCCCCCTCCCTACACTTTATAAGCCATTGATTGACTCCCTACTGCCCACTCATTGCAGACAAGCTGTAGCGACAAGGCGTAGTGAAGCACACAGTGGTCACGATTGGCTCTCTTGGTCGCTGGAGCCACGCAAGCTTGGGCCCGTTTCCAGAAAAATTGCGTTTCTTCTTATTCCACATTTCACTCCGTGCCTCTGTCTTTCTCGCCTCTCTTATTGGTCGAGACGCTGAACTCTGGCTTGCAAGAAGCCCCCTTTGGCTTAGCGAACGTCGTGCGGGGAAGGGCAGGGTGGGAGGGCGGTGGGATGGAGCGAGCGAGGGAAGGAGGGAGGGATGGAGCGAGAAAACAAATAACATAGAAAACAGGGGGAACATAGACATAGAGGAGGGAGAGAGGGGGTAGAGAGAGAGAGAGGAGGGGTACAGATAGAGGGGAGGGGTTAGAAGTAGGAAAGCAGAGAGTAAAACATCTGTTGTGAAATCTTTCATTTCAAGAGGGGGGCGGGGGGGGGGGCACATAACGCAAAGCGTTGAAAAAAAACAAAAAAAACGAAATGATGAACGAAGCAAAGTGCCGACTACACCGAGCATCTTCTTGTTTCCTCTGATCGTAAAAAAACACGAGGGACTGAGGTAGGGAAGGAGCGAGCGAGGGAATGAGGTAGGGAAGGGAGCGAGGGGGTTAAGGTGGGAGGGATGGAGCTCGCTAGGAAGGGAACGAGGCAGGGAAGGGAAGGCGGGAGGGAGGCAGGAAGAGTAGGAGGGCTTTCAACTCGCAGCTGCGCTCAGCCTCGTGTCGGCGCTCACACACGAACGCACGGCACGCGCGTGCGGGAGGCTTGTCCCCCTGGCTCTGGTTTCGTTTGCGCCACGCGCTGGGTTTGGACTGTGGCGCTTCAGAGTCACGGAGCAGAGCCGAGTTTGGGTATGTGCTGCACCACTCTCACGGCGAACGGGAGCGGAAACTCTTCCGTAAGTGTGCGTCTGTGTGTGTGTGTGCGTCTGTGTGTTCTTGATGGTGGGGAGCGGTGGTGTAGCGGTTAGCGCGCTGCGCTAACGAACCTGGCAGTCCCGGGTTCGATTCCCTGCTCGCGGTCCAACACCGGTGGCTGTTAACCTGAACCGGTCCTGGACCTCCCCTAGGGCGACTTAGCCTTAAATGAGTACCCGGTGCAGTGTCTAAATATCACGTCCAGGGAGACAAAGGCGGCCGCGCGTGGTGCCGG